>NC_136411.1:136428015-137628015 GCF_051521515.1 Lactuca serriola
TAAAGTATTTAGGACCTAGAAAACATAAGGAAAGCACAAGTGTTGAAGAGTTTACGGCCAAGAGTAATTCTTGGGCCGTAAACTCCTATAAAGGGGTCAAAGGACACCCTAAATCCTTCCTTAAGCCAAGAGACAATTTGGGCATGTACCTAAATGAGTTATGGACTAGTTAAAACACTTAGAACCCCATGAGTGAGGGAGTTTACGACCCAAAAGGTTCCAGGGCCGTAAACTCCATAAAATGGTGTCAAATGCGCCATAAACTCTTCTAAAGCCAAGTACCAAAGCCTAGAATTGTTCCTAGTTAATTTAGTGACTTGAAAGCACCATATAAACCCTCCCAAGGGAGTTTACGGCCGTAAACTCCAAGGGAATGTGGTCTCTGGGCCGTAAACTCCCCAAAGGAGTTCATATGGTACCCAAACACTTGTTTAAGCCTTGAAACAATTCCCCACTAGAGTTGTGATAATTCTAAGCACCATTTAGAGCCTTGCTTGAGAGTTTACGGCCAGGAGTTTACTCCCCTGGGCTGTAAACTCCAATGAATGTGGTCTTTTGACCTTAAACTTCCATTAGGGGCATTGCACTCCTTTGTTGCGACCCATTAGCCTCCTAGCACTTGGCCAAAAGTGTTTTCCTCGCGCTTAAATGTTATTACTTGTATAATTGGTGTTTTAATCACTAATTATTTATATACATATGTCTTCATATGAAATTAGGATCATTGTGTGTGTCTAAAGACTTCACTTGACACCAAGCACTTGCCCGGTCCTTCCTTCCGATAACAGTCCGTTCAATTCCAGTCACTTACTGCAGGTGAGTTCATACCCCTTAACTAATGTTTTAAACTATTATTAAATGTTTTATGGGGGGATACAAGTAGAAACATGCTTGTTATTATATCGATCACATGTGATTAATAAGTAGAATTATGCTAGTTATTACAACAATCACATGTTATTAATATACAACATTCAAATGATTTGGCTACTCATTAGCCGTTTTACCAAACAGTTTCCTTCAAATGATTTTTTTAAACATTTTATATGTTTTAAACTCCTTATTACACTATACCTCTTACTCTGTATATCATATTTCAAACTTATTTGCAACTGTGTTTTAAACAAATGTTTCTATATACTAAACTGCTTTATCAAACTTATGCCTTCAAATTGTTTTATAGATTGACATCGAGTCGATCTTTTCTTAAACTAATATTTATGTTCCAAATGTCTTACAAAACTTATTTATGCTTTTATATTATAAATTGCATGCCTTTATATGTATAGTTATATAAGAAGTGTTTAAAAGACTTAGAAGGCTATCCACCCTATTTCCTTTTCACGCTTGAGATGTGGTCTGGTGGGATATCGGATACTCATCTGAAGGTCGTTTAAATATTAGTTATATATCATGTGTACATATAGAGTCATAAAAGGTCCTTCCAGTTCATCCCATGCCCTTGGGTAGCAAGGGTATACATCCATGTCCATACTTACTAGTTAGATTACTAGTAAACTACCATATGGGTACTTTACGAAGATACTAGAACCACTACTAGAACGCGATATCATACAATGAGTCAGTTCATTCATGAGTCAATACTTTCTAGATAGAGAGAGAACACATGTTACAGTCAACACATTTACTTGAGTACATTTACATAAGTACATATACATGATTACTTTTACATGATTACACTTACAAGAGTACGGTTACATGAGTACACTTACATGAGTACAATTACATGAGTAAATTTACATAAGTACATTTACATGATTACCTTTACATGATTACGTTTACATAGATAATATATGACGAGTTATCATTACATTTTTATATGTGTAGATATTGTTATGAAATCCTCATTCTTACCTTTACCTTGTGATACAATCACATAATCGACGAGAAAGAATGGATTTAATATCCTAGTACCAAAGGATACATTGCGGGATTGACCATTCCTAGAATCTCTGTTAGCTACAGAGGTAAAAGCACATCCACGGATGTCAACGGTTGGTACCATTATAGGTATACTTTAAGGGACTGCCTATTCCTATACCCAACTGTTAGCAACAGAGGTAAAAGTACGTCTACGGATGTCTTAAAGTTAACAATGTTAGTTACCCTAGTACCAAAGGGTAATATTCAGGTTACTTGTATTATTACCTTTATTTTGTGACTCATTCACATAACCAATGAGGTGAATTATATTTAAGTATCCTAGTACCAAAGGATATAATTTCTTATAATGATAATAATAGTAACAGAGTTAGGTCTTGGTAGAAGACTACATTCATAACAGTTAGGTCTTGGTAGAAGACTACAATCAGAACAGTTAGGTCTTGGTAGAAGACTACATTCAGAACAGTTAGGTCTTGGTAGAAGACTACAATCAGAACAGTTACGTCTTGGTTGAAGACTACCTTTAGAACAGTTAGGTCTTGATAGAAGATTACATTGAGAACAGTTAAGTCTTGGTAGAAGACTCTTGTTGCTACTAATAGGAATCATAGGGATTTCTAGGGTTTTTCAAACATTTACAGTTGTTCTACAAACATTTTTATACTTATACGAGCTTTCTTTCAAAGCAATGTCAAGTCTTAAATTTTAAGTTTTACAAATTACGACACATTAATATTTATGATCTCACCAGCTTTAAAGCTGATACTCGCTTTCAAAATTACTTGTATCCTCAGGTCATCATAGACAGGTACCGATGCAAGGAGAAAGGAAGATGGAGCTTGTTCAAGACTTATCTTTCATTTTAATTTATGCTTTAGTGTTTATCAAAATTTGACAGAACACATTTGTATAATAATTATATTATTAATGCAATGGATGATGTTGTTGCTTGTTTACTACTTTACATTGTTGTTGATATTATACATGACGTCCTCCACCCCAGAACGTTTCCGCCGTTCTTGGTTTTGGGGTGTGACTGATTGGTATCAGAGCATTGTTTATAGTGAATTAAGTATATCAACCCATAAAAGATATACTAACTATAAATACATAAGGGATTAAAAATACTCTGACCAAGAGTTTATACTTTAAATAGTAAAATATTTAAGTATGTATACGTGCTGCATTCATACTAAAATCAGTGTCACTAGGACAGTACAAAAGAATTACGATTGTTGGGCAACACAAGTGGGCTTTGAGACATATGGTCAAAACTGGGAAGATATAGCCTGATCACCTATATTATCCAAGGGTTGACTAGCATGTGCCTAAGTTTAAGTGTGTGGTTGCAACAATGCTAAAATCTTACCAACCCTACCACAATGAGAACAATAGAACATAACATTAAAATTTAAATACTATAAGAGTATTTGGTGTTACTATAAGTACTTTATACTTGAGAACTAAAACGGGATCTTCATTACTAAGTTGATAGTTGCTAAGTGGATACACTAAGGCTATGTGTAATTAGGATGTTATAGACTTAGAATCTGTGATAATTTTGCCTTACCCCTATTCTGTGTGAATTTGGAATTAGGGTCACTTATTCGAAGGTCTATCCTGTTTAGATTACACATACCTGATATGCACTTCACAAATAGCGATGTAACTAATGAAGGTTTTCTAAATAATTATCTAGATAGTTCGTCTAATAATTATTCTTTTACCCTAAATTCTCGCATATAAAACATAGCTGGACTCCATCCCCTCAGCAACCAGTATCTTCCGAATGAAGTCATAGATGGTTGGTTTGGAGAAGAACCAGAGAATGATCATCCTATTCCCCTTGAATGATCACCATGCTGAAGACCTTTCGTATGATGCTAAATCTGAAACAGAGGTTGAAAACCTACCCCGAGCAGCTCTCTTTCCAATTCCTAACCCTCATCCGGCGTTTTCGTGGCCCGACCCTGAGTGAGTGGAATGCTTGGAAACATGGAGCCAAGGACAAGATTAGTCTATGACATTTGATGGCGACCGAAGCTTTTACGACTTGAGCAATAGGGGCTCAGCAGATAGAGTCTTGCCAATCTTGCTCCGCAGAGTGGCCTGAAATGAGATTCAAGGCAAGACAACCCTACATCAGATTACAGAAGTAGTCGCCTATGCTAGAATGCATACCCTCCACACCATTCATCTAGGAGATGCACACGGGAGATCAGAGAGAAACCATGAAACCCTGCTGCAAGCACTGGCTGAATCACGAGCCGAAGTCATAGAGCTCCGGGTACGCCAGAGAGTGTAAGAAAGACACCTACTTGACATGGAACGTCAATTGGCTGAACTGAGAGTTCACCAGAGGGATGATCGTCGCCAGCAGTAGACGCTTTACTTTATGGTCCTTGTTAAAAGGAATCGTTTTCTGTCTATGCCCGATGTGGCATTTTCTATGAAATTATCTTGTTCCGTAAGTACTTTAGCTAGGTCTTTATGCTGTCAGGAACTATCTTCTGTGGATATGATGTAAGACCTTTACAAGGTCATTTTCCAAAATCTTTACATCGTGAATATCAAAGATATTGACAGCCGGCTAACTTCTGTGTCATTCTTCATTCAAGTACTCTTATCATTCTTTCATTAGAGACTATCTGAATCATGCTTTAGTCAAGTCATTGGACTATAGCAAGTTAGATTCGGAGACATTTCCAAGTCTCTATTAGTGGTTGCATCTTGTTATTCACCAACCCACGATACCTCAGCTCGAACGACGAACGTTTTGAGACCATTCTACGAACTTACTTCCACCCGTTACTAGGACTGCATCATAGGGATGTAGGTCAAACCTTCACGAACATACTTTCATTCTGTACTAGGACTGCATCATAGGGATGTAGGTCAAACTTTCAAGAACATACTTCTATTCTTTTCATAAACAGTCAAACTAAGTCTAGGTTCAACCATGCTCGCTCACAAATTCATTTTCTTTCCGTGAAACAGAATCATGTCGCCAAAGAAAGATGAGCAACCCATCAACCAAGCACCAACCCTTCAGATTGATGCGGCTACCTTTCAAGCTGCAGTCTCGGCTGCCGTGTCCGCTATTCTGACCCACCTTCACGCTAACGATGCGAATGTTAGCGGAGCTATTAACAACAATGCCAATCCAGGTGACAATCCAGTACCTCGACGAGCAACAAACTACCACGATACCCCGAGTGCCAGGACCAAGAGTAACAAACGGAAGTTTTGGGCCAAAAAGAAGGACAAATCGCTTCGAGGGGCGAATAAGAAACAACCACCGGTAACGACCTTCACAGCTACTACATCTGCACCTCCTACTACCATTCCTTCTGGTGTCCCCATTGTCCCTACACCAGCTAGACAATATGTCAGAAACCTACCAAAATTCTATGAGTGTAGCTTTCATCTTCTGGGTAGTTTTCCGTCCGTTACACTGTTTTAGGTGCAACAGGAATGGATATACTACCAGCTGTTGTAGGATTCAGATTCAACACATCACATTAACCACCAATGTCCCAACCTCTCAGATATGCCATCTATGTGGCGTCATGGGACACTTCAAGAGGGACTGTCCAGCAGAGAAGCACAACAACGAACCTGAGGGAGTTTGATTGCAGAGTGGAAAGAGACGGTTAAGGACCCTAATATAGTATAGGTGCCCTCCAAATCGTCAGTTTTTGTATGATCAAAAACATGTTTAAAACTAGTGCAACTAGAGTCTTACCTTTTGCGAGATCCTATCTGTATAGGGATTCTCGTGCTGCGTATACTTGTCTTTTGAAGTATACCTTAATCACAGTAATAGTCTGGTAGTAAATCTAAAGTACTGTAACTTTGTTCATGGTTGCACGGTTGTTTTTGTCTGTAAACATTTTATGTTCAAATCTAATGTCTTTAAGTTTCTGTATGATTCCGACATTATCATACGACTCGATTAAATTTGATCCTCACAAAAACAGCTTCATATGTACGTCTCCTTATCGAGGACTTCGTTAAGATTTTTCATTAGAAATCATTATCTCTGCCTCGCGTAGATGGAATGGTTGAGCAAACGCAATGAAAGAAACTACTTCCAGGAATGGATCTGAAATCCGAATATCACCAGTCCGAGTGTTAGGGTAGGATGTCCGGAAGACTATCTCCTGAACTCGATGCGGACACTTCGAGTCCGTAGTGATACCCTTCGGATAGGACCAATACGCCCATAGTTTTCATGAGCTAAATGAATAGGGTTACGTCTTTCTTACTTGGATCAGTTCGTCATTTCTCCATGTAATGACTTACTTATCTACCCTCGTAGTAAGAAGAAAACCTAGGGAAACATTTCCTATAGAGGAACTTTTAGCAAAGTTCTCTAGGCACGAGTTTTGAAATTGAAGAGTCAAATTTCTAGGACACACTGTTAGTAATGTGGGAAATTTTGAGTACTCTTTCAGTTTGTCAAAGCCGTCGAGCATTTATCAACACCAGAGACGCCGACAGTCTTTCGCCAAATTCTAGGTCTTACCGACCTACCGCCTTAGTTCATTCAGAACTGCTCGCAAGCTACAGAAACTCGTACGACTTTGACCCATCAAGGGGTGGCCTTTGACTGGGAAGTTACGCAAGAAAGGGAACCTTTGAAATTCCAAGTGAGTAACCAAGCTCTTTAGGTTAACTCACTCTGGGAATGGCTTAATACGCTTCGTAAAGCTTGAAAAGCTAAATCCAAGATAGACAGGACCTCCGAGATTCTTATCAGAATCGGTCCACGCCTCGCACAAACTAGACCTACTCCGCGAACTCAGTAACGTACTTTCTACTCTTCGCATCTCGATCGTGAAACCATACCTTTCTGTTAGGACTCTTGCAAGTCCACTCATCGAGATCCTCGCCTTCGTATTAGAACCGTAGTCACCCTCATCCGAGAGGTCAAGCGGACGAAGCAACGCCGTCGCCAGTTAGTGAAGGTTCATTGGAATGCCAACCGAGAGCCCGATTTCACTTAAGTGCGCTAGAACCAATCGATTAGGAAGTGTCCTCCTCACGACACGATCATTCGTGCGTACTTCCTTGCCTAAATTCTAATTTCGGGACGAAATTCCCTTTAACAGGGGGATGATGTGACAACCCGAAATTCCCATTCCGAACAAACCATATGAAGCCAATAGAAGTAGAACAGTTATAGTGAAAACTCGGATTTCGAGTATAAGTTTGGCAGTTTTCAGGATTTTACACCTAAGGAAATATTAGGAGAGTGGATGCACTAAGGTTTTGTGCAACACCATAATTCCAATACCCTAGGACATTAGAGTTCATTCCGAGAATAGAAATATTTTCTGCCAAAAATCTCAGGACTACAAATAGAATTCTGAACGAAATTGGTTCAGTAGTTGAATTCCAATTAGAGAAAAGCCAAATTCTCTCTCACGGATCTTCGGGTTTTTATCCCAAATTGTGAGTAACTCTTTCTAGTAGTGTTAGAAAGCTTTAATTGTGTTCATAACATAGATTACATAGCTAAATCATCCGATTTAGGAGTTTACTCCCCAAGGTGTTCTTGGGCGGTAAACTCCCGAAACCGAGCCTAGATTGTCCCTCGTGCTTAGTAACTACCTTGAACATGTATAGGAGTGTTTTTAAGGCACTCCCTTATAACTTGCTCAAATGGTGTTTTTAAGGCAGCTAAGGCTTGGACCTTATGTTAGACAAATACCGTAAAGTATTTAGGACCTAGAAAACATAAGGAAAGCACAAGTGTTGAAGAGTTTACGGCCAAGAGTAATTCTTGGGCCGTAAACTCCTATAAAGGGGTCAAAGGACACCCTAAATCCTTCCTTAAGCCAAGAGACAATTTAGGCATGTACCTAAATGAGTTTTGGACTAGTTAAAACACTTAGAACCCCATGAGTGAGGGAGTTTACGGCCCAAAAGGTTATGGGGCCGTAAACTCCATAAAATGGTGCCAAATGTGCCATAAACTCTTCTAAAGCCAAGTACCAAAGCCTAGAATTGTTCCTAGTTAATTTAGTGACTTGAAAGCACCATATAAACCCTCCCAAGGGAGTTTACGGCCGTAAACTCCAAGGGAATGTGGTCTCTGGGCCGTAAACTCCCCAAAGGAGTTCATATGGTACCCAAACACTTGTTTAAGCCTTGAAACAATTCCCCACTAGAGTTATGATAATTCTAAGCACCATTTAGAGCCTTGCTTGAGAGTTTACGGCCAGGAGTTTACTCCCCTAGGCTGTAAACTCCAATGAATATGGTCTTTTGACCTTAAACTTCCATTAGGGGCATTGCACTCCTTTGTTGTGACCCATTTGCCTCCTAGCACTTGGCCAAAAGTGTTTTCCTCGCGCTTAAATGTTATTACTTGTATAATTGGTGTTTTAATCACTAATTATTTATATACATATGTCTTCATATGAAATTAGGATCATTGTCTGTGTCTAAAGACTTCACTTGACACCAAGCACTTGCCCGGTCCGTCCTTCCGATAACAGTCCGTTCAATTTCAGTCACGTACTGCAGGTGAGTTCATACCCCTTAACTAATGTTTTAAATTATTATTAAATGTTTTATGGGGGAGGGATACAAGTAGAAACATGCTTGTTATTATATCGATCATGTGTGATTAATAAGTAGAATTATGCTAGTTATTACAACAATCACATGTGATTAATATACAACATTCAAATGATTTGGCTACTCATTAGCCGTTTTACCAAACAGTTTCCTTCAAATGATTTTTATAAATGTTTTATATGTTTTATACTCCTTATTACATTGTACCTCTTACTCTGTATATCATATTTCAAACTTATTTACAACTGTGTTTTAAACAAATGTTTCTATATACTAAACTGCTTTATCAAACTTATGCCTTCAAATTGTTTTATAGATTGACATCAATTCGATCTTTTCTTAAACTAACATTTATGTTCCAAATGTCTTACAAAACTTATTTATGCTTTTATATTATAAATTGCAAGCCTTTATATGTATAGTTATATAAGAAGTGTTTAAAAGACTTAGGAAGGCTATCCACCCTATTTCCTTTTCGTGCTTGAGATGTGGTCTGGTGGGATATCGGATACTCGTCCGAAGGTCGTTTAAATATTAGTTATATATCATGTGTATATATAGAGTCATAAAAGGTCCTTCCAGTTCATCCCATGCCCTTGGGTAGCAAGGGTATACATCCATGTCCATACTTACTAGTTAGATTACTAGTAAACTACCATATGGGTAGTTTACGAAGATACTAGAACCATTACTAGAACGCGATATCATACAATGAGTCAGTTCATTCATGAGTCAATACTTTCTAGATAGAGAGAAAACACATGTTACAGCTAGCACATTTACTTGAGTACATTTACATAAGTACATATACATGATTACTTTTACATGATCACACTTACAAGAGTACGCTTACATGAGTACACTTACATGAGTACAATTACATGAGTACATTTACATAAGTACATTTACATGATTACCTTTACATGATTACGTTTACATAGATAATATATGACGAGTTATCATTACAATTTTATATGTATAGATATTGTTACGAAATCCTCATTCTTACCTTTAACTTGTGATACAATCACATAATCGACGATATAGAATGCATTTAATATCCTAGTACCAAAGGATACATTGCGGGATTGACCATTCCTAGAATCTCTGTTAGCTACAGAGGTAAAAGCACATCCACGGATGTCAACGGTTGGTACCATTATAGGTATACTTTAAGGTACTGACTATTCCTATACCAAGCTGTTAGCAACAGAGGTAAAAGTACGTCTACGGTTGTCTTAAAGTTAACAATGTTAGTTACCCTAGTACCAAAGGGTAATATTCAGGTTACTTGTATTATTACCTTTATTTTGTGACTCATTCGCATAACCAATGAGGTGAATTATATTTAAGTATCCTAGTACCAAAGGATACAATTTCTTATAATGATAATAATAGTAACACAGTTAGGTCTTGGTAGAAGACTACATTCAGAACAGTTAGGTCTTGGTAGAAGACTACAATCAGAACAGTTAGGTCTTGGTAGAAGACAACATTCAGAACAGTTGGGTCTTGGTAGAAGACTACAATCAGAACAGTTAGGTCTTGGTTGAAGACTACATTCAGAACAGTTAGGTCTTGATAGAAGATTACATTGAGAACAGTTAAGTCTTGGTAGAAGACTCCTTTTGCTACTAATAGGAATCATAGGGATTTCTAGGCTTTTTCAAACATTTACAGTTTTTCTACAAACATTTTTATACTTATACGAGCTTTCTTTCAAAGCAATGTCAAGTCTTAAATTATAAGTTTTACAAATTAAGACACATTAATATTTATGATCTCACCAGCTTTAAAGATGATACTCACTTTCAAAATTACTTGTATCCTCAGGTCATCATAGACAGGTACCGATGCAAGGAGAAAGGAAGATGGAGCTTGTTCAAGACTTATCTTTCATTTTGATTTATGCTTTAGTGTTTATCAAAATTTGACAGAACACATTTGTATAATAATTATATTATTAATGCAATGGATGATGTTGTTGCTTGTTTACTACTTTACATTGTTGTTGATATTATACATGACGTCCTCCGCCACAGAACGTTTCCACCGTTCTTGGTTTTGGGTTGTGACAAACATGGACTTTGGTTCAGTTCTGTGGGCACAACTTGTTCAGAGCACACTCTCTTCATGAAGGCATTTGTAGATTTCTTGTGCTAGGTTTTGGTCTGTTATTGTTAAGAGGTTTATCTCTCGCCTTCATATTCAAGTACCAGAAGGCTCGATACTACCTGCAATTCCAAAAATCCATACCAACAACTTCATCATTTCTGATCCTTCTAATTTTTATTTTGTGGGATCAATTTCGGAAGCCATGCTTTTTCACGTTCCTGCAGATAATGTGGTTATCAACGAATACCGAAATAAGCCAGTATCACGTCCTTGTCAAATATATGAGGCGTTGCGAAAAGCCCTTGAAGATGCAAACAAACCCAAAAAGGGAGGAAAACAAAAGGCAAAAGCAGGACATTTCGAACCTGCTTCCACTCTGAAAAGAAGAAGGTCAAGAAAAATGCTTGCATGCCGAGATCACCCACACTAGTCCTTCAGGAGGAATTGAAGTCCCGAACGATTTGCGAAGATATTCAGGCTCAGAACAAGAACGATGATACATGAGCCACTTTGCAACCCATGGTCTTGGAGCCTACTCCCACTCAGTCTACTGTGAAGGTATCATCTCCCATTTCCACTTCAATTCCCATGTCAGATGATTATTTTCATGTTCCTTCTCCTCCACCTTCTCCTACTACCGGATCTACACCCATCTCTACACCCATTACCATTACTCCTTGTCCTAATGTATCTATTGGTGTTTCGCAACCACAAATCTTTGTTGCTCAATCTAATCCCCTATACACCGAATCCAATGCAACAACCAAATTTACTACGAGTTCACCCCAAGTGATTGTCAGCGTACCTAATACGAGTGCAGGTGCTTTTGGTGTTACCGTTGGTCCGAGCTCTTCCACCGTCTCGCCTTTAAGAGATGATGATCTTGATACCATCTTTGGTGATGATCAAGATGTTTTTCAAGATTTCCACTACAACCCATTCAATGTTTATTCGGAGAGTGATGATGATGATGAACCCACGGTGAAAAGTCAGTTCATGTCACACCCCAAAACCGAGAACGGCGGACACGTTCAGGGGCGGAGGACGCCATGTAAGGTATCACAACAATGTAAAGTAGTAAACAAGCAACAACATCATCCATTGCATTAATAGTATGAATTTTAATTACAAGTGTGTTCTTTCATAATATACAACAATAAAATGAATAATCAGAATAAGACAAGTTTGGACTGCTCCGTCTTCACAACCTAGTCGTCGTACCTGTCTATGTGTGACCTGAGAATACAAGTTATTTTGAAAGTGAGTATCAGCCAAAAAGCTGGTGAATTCATAAGTATTAATGTGTCTTTCATGTGTAAAACTCAAAATGAAAGTCTTGACATTGTTTTGAAAGAAAGCTCATATAAGTATGTAAATATTTGTAAGTAATGGAAAGCGTTTGACTAACCCTAGAAATCCCTATGATCCCTATAAAACAAGTCTTCTACCAAGACCCTACTGTTTTGAAAGTAGTCTTCTACCAAGACCCGACTGTTTTGAAAGTAGTCTTCTACCAAGACCCGACTGTTTTCAAAGTAGTCTTCTACCAAGACCCGACTGTTTTGAATGTAGTCTTCTACTAAGAGCCGACTGTTTTGAAAGTACGCATCTCTGTAAATGTGATGGTTTTTCCCTATTTAACTATTAGTATAAAACTAAAGTATACCTCATCGTTTATATGTATGAGTCACAATATAAAGGTAATAAGGAAAATACTTATCTATATCAAATATATCCTACCTCGTCGTTCTTGTGAATATGTCACAAAGTAAAGGAAGAAAATAACATAATAACTTAAGTACTATCCTTTTGCACTAGGATAACTAATAGTGCTAACTTAAGACATCCGTAGATGTACATTTACCTCTGTTGCTAACAGCTGGGTTTAGGAATAGTTAGTCCCTTCAAGTATACCTGTAATGGTATCAACCGTAGGCATCCGTAGATGTTCATTATCCTCTGAAGCTAACAGTGGCTATAGGAATGGTTAGTCCCTCAAAGTATCCTTTGGCACTAGGATGTAAATTCCAATCTATCTCGTCGATTATGTGACTGAGTTAGAAGATAAAGATAAGAAGGGGAAATATATGACAGTATCTACACGTATAATATGTAATAGTAACCCATCATATATTATCCATGTAACAGTATTCATGTAAACGTACTTATCTAAGCGTATCTATGTAAATGTACTCATGTAAGAATATCTATGTAAACGTACTCATGTATCATGTAAGCATATGTAAACGTACTCATGTAAGCGTAGCTATGTAAATGTACTCATGTAAGAATATCTATGTAAATGGACTCATGTATCATGTAAGGTACTAGTATAGACTCACAAATGAACTGGCTCTTGTGTGATTCCTTGTACTTGGAATGGTAAGTGCTATCTCTTAACTAAACATAACATAGTTACTAACCATGTACGTGTATAACCTGAAGTAATGCCGTTGCTACCCAACGGTACTAAACTTACTGAGGACAACTCTTATGTCTCTATATGTATACATGATATATAATTGCTACTTAAACGACATTCAGATGGATACCCGATACCCTACCAGACCCCATCCCAACGGGAAAAAGGAAATAAAGCGGGTTAGCCTTCCTAAGTCCTTTAAACATTAATTATATAACTATACATATACCGGCATGCAATGGACAATAGAAAACTATATAAGGAGTTTTTTAAAACCTTTAAAGGAAAATTAATATCTAATAAGAGATCGACTTGATGTCCATTTATAAAATGGTTTGAAAGTATTTGATTGATAACAACAGTTTAAGTATAAAGGAACCTTTGTTTGACCCACAAATGTAACAGAGTTTGAAATGGAACATATTGTGTTGAATAAACAGTTTAATAAAGTGTTTTAAACACTTAAAAACGTTCAAGATAAACATTTGATGAAAACTGATTGGCAAAACAGTTAACGTAAAGTAAAGTCATTTGCATGCTTCATTATTAATCATACGGGATTGATATAATAACTAATCATGATTCAACTTGTATCCCCCCCCCCCATAAAGCATTTATAAACATTTGAAAACATTTAAAAGGTTAATTCAAGGGGTATGAACTCACCTGCAGTGAGCGGATTGGAAGGAACTGTCGGATCAGTGCTTGGTGTCAAGTGAAGACTTAGACACACACAATAATCCTAAATACATATGAAGACATATGTACATAACTAATTAGTGATTTTACCACTAATTAAACATGTATAAACATCCTATTGCGAGGAAAACACTTTGGTCAAGTGCTAGGAGGCTATCGGGTTGCAACAAAGGAGTGCAAAGCCTCATACGCGAGTTTATGGTCCAAAGACCATGTGTGTTGGAGTTTACGACGCATGGGAGTTAACTCATGGCCGTAAACTCTCAATTGGGTATCTAGATTATGCTCAAAGATATTATAACTTAAGTGGTTAAGTGCTTCAAAGCTTAAACAAGTGTTTGGGTAGGTTTAATGCCCTAAAATGGCCTTGTTTAATGTTCACGACCCTGGGACCACTCCCCCATGAGTTTACGGCCGTAAACTCATGGTAAGGAGTACCATTTCTTGAATCTTGGTCCTTAGGTCCATGGTGTAATGTTCTATGCTAAAAATTAAGGCTTACTAGAGGATTAGGGGTTCCTTTTGACTCCTTTGAGGAGTTCACGGCCTTGGGACCAACCCCTTGGAGATTACGGCCATAATCTCCCTTGGAAGGGTGTTTTTTGGTGATTTCCAAGTCCCTAATTTAACTAGGAACTAATATAAGGTAGTGTCCACGGCTTTTGGAGGGTTTAAAGCACCATTTTGCCCTATTATTTGGAGTTCACGGTCCAAGAACTCCTTGGGCCGTGAACACCTTACTCTTGGTGTTCCAAGGGTGTTTTCTAGTCCTAAACACATTAGGGTACAAGTAGAAACTAGTTTCAATGCTCAAGGAAAGGACTAGGAACCATTTGTCCCTTATAAAAGGGTTTACGGTACAAGATGTTCTTCGGCGGTAAACTCTTAAATCTTGATGTTTTGATATGATTTTGATGTTATTAAACACAAGCTAAGCTATATAATACAACTAGATAGAAGTACTCACGTTCTGGGACGAGAGTCCGAAGATCCTTGAGAGAGAATTCGACTTTTCTCTAGTTGGAAATGTAACTAATGAATAAATATGGCTCAGAATCCTATATATAGTCCTGGGATTTTTGGCAGAAAATATTTTATTCACGCAATGAACTCTAATATCATAGAGTTTTAAATAACATAGTTGCACAAAACCCTAGTGCATCCACTCTCCTGATATCTCCTTAAGTGTAAATCCTGAAATACTCCAAACTTATTCCAAAAGTCTGAAAATTTACTGCAACTGTTCTAACTTCTGTTGACTTGATATGTTATACAGAATGGAAATTTCGGGTTGTCACGGTTCAAGGCCCTCAATGAAAAAAATGGATACTCTGATTGGGTCTTCTAAAACTTTGTCTGATAGCGTATATTCATTTCAAGCTCACAAATCATTAATTGAGACACTCATCAAGGAGCATGCCGAAAGCCTCGTTGCATCTTCCAAATCATTTGACAGTTCAAAGAAAACAGTTCGTGAAATGTCCAAAATAGTCAAAAAACTAATTGCTAATGTTACTCAGTTTATGGAGGATTTTCGGAGTTCCTCTGAGAAAAACACCGAAACTGCGAACAGGGTGATTACCAGTTTTGGAGACACTCTTTAGGGGAGAAAGACATTTTACGAAAGGTTTGTTCAGAACTACAACTAGATAATGCAGAGATGAGATCATGGATAAACTTGCTATGAAGACTGATAAGGTGAAGGTTCTTACAGTACAACTTGCAAATTCCAACCAGTAGCTTGATACCTTAAAGTTTGAAAACGTTGTTCTCAAAATATATGTCGTAGATGTCAACCCTTTCTTGAAAAATCTTGTAGAGAGTCGTGACTCGTTGCTTATGGTTTCGATGCGACAACATCTCGCTGTTAAACTCAAACTAGTATTCTCCATGCTAAATCGTATCGAGGGTGTTTCAGAATATGGTATTCTTCCGAAAAAAGGGGGATAAGCTAAGAAAACATATGATCAAGAACCCAAGAAACCAATTGATGAATATGGTGAGCACGAACAAAAACCATAGCCGAAAGCAAAAGAAGATCAGAAGGGTAATGAAGCTTCTCGATCGAAAGGAAAACGGCAAATTGTTTGATGATGATGATGATGATGAATAGAAGAAGATCTTTCAGAAGGGGCTAAGCATAAAAGAAAGAAACATGATAAAGAGCTTGATGAAGCTCAACGTGTTGCAAAGGAAGCCGAAGCTCGGGAAAAGGAGACTTGTGATGCTCAAGTCAAAATCAAAACTCAGAAGGCTCTCTTTCCCCCTTAGTCAATCGAGCAGATTTTGAACGAAGCCATTGACAATCCGAACGTTTATTGGTTGGAGTCGGTTGTCTCTATTGAATTGGAAAACACATCAGAGTCTCAATTTGACTTTCCAATTACACTGAGCGCCTTTTTATTCTGATGTTTTGACAAGATAGAGAAAGCTCTGGATTCATATTATGATGTTAATCACTCGCTTTTCTCCTTCAATCTTAAATACGGAAAGCCTCAATATCAAACATGGAGTTCAAAGAAGATGACTACTATGAAAGTCTTTGGTTTGGTTGAAACATAAAGCTTTATTAACGCTCGGATCAAAGCATCACCAGGGGCAAGCAAATCGATATGAATTCACTCTTGCTAATTTATCGTGCCTTAATCCTTAGAATTGGATTTCCTTGTTCTCTCTTTTGTCAAAAGATGAACAGAAATTCGAACCCATTGTGGCACATCTGAAAAGGATGTTGGTCTCCTATACTCAGGAAGTCGGGAAAATGGATGTGGAGATGGCGTCTGTACTCCGAAAGAAACCCATTATGCAACCAAAAGAAGCTCCGAATAATATCACCAATATGAAACTGGGAAAAATCCGAAAGGATAACTGGAGCGTGGCATTTCAATTGCGAGAGGGAGAAAAAGTTCAGAGGTGCTTGTTCTTCTTGTCAAACAAGCATCTTTATTCAACATCCTATCTTAACTACATTGTGGGGATTACTGAATATTGTAAATCGAATGATGTTGCGTCTAATAAGTGCTACGCAAATATGATCAAATGGTATATCTCACTTCGCAACACCTAGCTTGGATTGATGCCGAAACTCTTCAAGGTTCAGAAGTGACAATAGCATTGAAGAATTTCCTTCCTTATTTGACAAAAAGGGGGACATTGTTGGGTAATTTCTTGTGTTGTGTCAAATTTAATACGTATGTATTTAGCTTTTATTAAACGGATTGGGCCTATCCATCTGTATTTATGGTGTTAGGGTTAGACTATAAATATTGCATGCACTTTTTGTATTAGGGTTAATCATTCTTGTGATTCCCTACTTTGTCTTTGCATAAAAGTTCAAATCAAACTCTTCTAAGGCATTGGTTATTAATCATTCAACACAACTTCGATCATTGTTCTTCTTGTGTGATTTACTTTACTATTTTGAATATATCGATCTACATTTTAATATTTTAACACGAAGACTTGACTGTACACTCTCCTGGAAACTATGTTTTATGTAACTTAATAGTGAAAAATTTAGTGGTGGTTTTCAGAACGTTACATTTTTTCTAAAAATGATGGTGTTTTTTTCCTAACCAAAGCTGCTTTTCCGCATAATGAAATCTGTTTTACAACCAAAATAATGTAAGTATTGGTTTTGAAAGCTATTATTCAACAAAAACTATTTTATATTTTGTTTTCTATCAAAACTAAAGCAAATTTTCTGCAATTAAAGTTGTTTTTACATAAAAAAAACTACTAAAATTGATAAAATAATATTGTTTTTCAAAAAACAATGTTGTTTTTAACAAAACATTTTTTTGAAGCTGTTTTAGCATAAAATTAGTCTGTTTTACCAAAAACGAATTATAAAAACTCAAAAAAAGTCATTTATGTTTTAGTTTTTCTCATGAAAATCGTACCATGTCAAAAATAATGCAAGTAAAATTGTTTGTGATTTCTAGTTCGTTTCATGTCAAACGAATTTGTTTTAAGATTGTAATAACAATATTATCAAAATGTATAATAACAAACAATAAAATTGAAAACGCTGATGGTTGTGTTTAAATTAATTGATTTAAACATTGAAAATCAAACCAGGTTTTTGAAGCATCCCATCTTTTTGCGCCGATTTAGAATTTAAGAATTTTCCACATAAATCTTTCTATTTTAAGAATTGAGTATGTTCGATCACTAAAACACTGACTCAATAAATTATCATGCAAAACTAATGGTTTTTCAAATGTTGGTTATCACCTTACGTGTTACTTTAATTGTTTTAATTCTAATAAGTAATAAAGATAAATTTTATACATTATTGTTTAGATGATATGGTGCATGTGAGATCTTCAAAACAATTGTATATTAAATTGCTTTCTACTTTATGGTTATTTATTTAATCTAAAATTTGTGATCTAAGCTCAAAATAATATTTTGTTTTTATATGTATAGATCTCGATACACCGAGCCATGATTTAACGTATGTGTTGTATGCATGGTTTTTTTTTTTTTTCCTTTTTTTCCTTTTTTTTGTTTTTTTTTTGTTTTTTTTTTTTGTTTTGTTTGTGACGTTCATGTCATTTGCATTTTTTTTTCTATAATACATATATTTTTATTAATTGTAATAATTTAGTTAGGAAAATTTGTATTAGAATAGAAAATTGTAATACTTTGAAGACCGGTGGCAAAGAGAAGGATCAAGGAGATTTGAAGTATCCATTTGTCCTTAGTATGAATTGTCTCTCATTTGATGACTTATAAGGGATATAAATAGAATTGACACTCGTGATATTGTTACATGCATAATATTTTAGGTTTGTATGATTTTGTGGATATTTTAGTTTGCATGTTTTCTATCATAAGATCAGAATCACACATTGTTAAAAGTTAACAAAGAAAACTAGCTTTTATAGAAATTTTGTAAAATGGACTGATATGGAATGGTTTCAAAAGAAATAGTTAAATTGTCTTAACATAAAAAGCAAACAAAATCCATATTTTACAAAAACGTAAATCATATGTGACCCATGAAGAAAACACGCCTCTTTATAATTTATTGATATGGGGTAGTGCATGGAGTCAACATGTTAGTTACATTATATTTAAGCGGAAGTGATACTCGCCATTCTCAAGTGTTACTTAAACTAGGGATCACGTGATTATTGCATGGTTGATTTTCCATTTTGATTCCTGATCCACGACAACCTTATCATGAATTTGGATGAGCATGGAACATATTAACATTGTATTAACATTAGACACTAACTGCATACATATCTAGCAGTTTTATAGGGAATGAAAGTAGAAACAATAAGCCTACCTAAAATAGCTCCTTGATGTGATTACGGAAACCCTTTTCGCATCTTGGAGTGAAATATGGTTATTAGGTGGAACTAAATAATTTCATATTGGGTAATTATTTTTTAAGGATTAACAAAACCATCCAGGATGAAACTTTATATTGAATCATGTCTACAAATGTAAAATCGTCCACCATTCTTTTTAATGTTTTAAATTATCTAAAAGGATAAAGTGATTAGTCTAATCAATCTTAACTGGATTCTTAGCTTTAGAATAGTTCTAATGAACAAAAAGAAAGATCATCCCCTAGACAAAGCTTTTCCCAAGGTTCCTCCGACTTTAACATTGTTATTTGCAGAAGGAGCAAATATAAAGTGTACTTTATACATTGATGTAATAAAGTAACATGGAATTCCATTAAGCTGGGAATTGACTATGGGTATCATGATCAGCTAGCAAATTAGTTCATATAATATGTTCACTTTAATTATGATATGAACAACTTGCAATAGTTCATTAAACAGTTACATAGCATGTTGGGGCTAGTAAGACTAACAAGGCTAAGGATTGAAAGTCTATCTTCACTACTCTTATACGTACGATAAAAAATCGAAGTGTCAAGAAGAACAAATCCCAAAAGTTTTAAGGGAGGTTAAAATTGGTATACCCAACACGAAACCCAACACAAAGGACAAAAGGAAGCCTAACTCTAAGACAAATTACGGTAGGCAACATTACTCCACCACAAGTAACAAGAATAAAAAAGCATATATATATATATATATATATATATATATATATATATATATATATAATACCACGTGAATGTTGATGGAAAATGTAGATTACAAAGTGATGCTCTAAGCATAAAAACATGTAACAATTAAATGATTAAGACACATTCAACCTAAAGAGGATCTATGTCTTTCACATAATGACAACATACTATGAACTATCAAACTACAAAAAAAAACTAATGAAATCAGAATTCATAAGGAAGTTTACATTCCTGTTGATTTGATATTGTACAAAAATCGAAAACATTCTACAAAGCTTCTGGAAGAGAGCACCAGAAATATCGTGCCTCTGATGGTTCACCCCCAACCCTAGTAGCTAGGTGACTTGAAGGGAGATGATAGTGAGGTGAGTAAAATTTTAACGATCACTAGAGATGAACGAGTGGCCAAAATTTGACGGCTATAGGACTCTTTATATAGATGAAGGAAACTTGGTGCCAAAGCTAGGGTTTTCGGGATATGGCATAGATTAATGAATATAAGAATCAAGCTACATTATCACCTCATACAAGCCCCCTTGGACGAAAATTCTAGGCTATCTCTAGCCAGTGTTTGTCCAACCCATCCCATGGGGTTCTAGAGTCTTCGTGCTTCAACTTTCAATAAATAACCAAACAGTCTCTGCACTTTTAATTAATCCAATTAATCCCAAAGTTAATTTTTATTAATTTCTAATTAATTTTTAATTAAATATTACTATTTCTATTTAACATCTTATTTCCACAATATATTAATAAGTTCATTTATTTCGATTTATTAATCATATAATCAATCTATAAACCGGTCTCTCTCTCTCTCTCTTTCTCTCTCTCAAAGTCATCCTATTCAATTACTAGGTTTGAGAGCAACCCAAAAGGAGTTTGCTAATAATTCAAGTATATACTAATTCAGTTATTGGCTTAGACACCTAATCCAATAGTCTCCCACTTGGATAAGTCTATAACTACAATTACCAATATAACTTTTGAATTAGATAGCAAAAAGTGCTTCTATAACAATTTTTGAACTCTAAATAGAACATCCATCGATCCTAAGATAAGCGATCAAATGTTAATCCGTTATTCTAGTTATCATACAGACATTAGACATGGATCAGAATCACTATCATTGTGTAAGTTTTGTTTCCCGATTTCCTGATTATTGATGACGACATAAGACTTCAGTTTAACACATCAACTGACTCCTGGCTAGGCCCAACACTATAAGTCAACAGCAAGTCACCGAGGGGCCTAAATATATATCTTTTCCTATTAAGGAAAAAGGAACAGATAAAATCTCACTCATATGCTTGTATCCTTTACTCACCAGATCATGCATGACATTGTGCTTGATAACACCATGTTACTAATGAGTTTTCCCAACAACAACGCACAACCGCTTTATAAATTACTACTCATATATCTCAATTTTAGGAATATAAGATATTATCATCTCACAATAACTCGTGATATAATCCATAAAGTAATTCTCTGAGCGTGGGTATATCTAACACTTAAATCCCCATTTCTAAGTACTCATGAATATTATAGCAACATAATTGCTATGTATAACTCCTTAGACAATCTACAATCCAATTCATGACAGTCTTAATTCACTACTTACTTCCCAAAGTATGAGCGACTGTGGAATTTGAATAATTAAATTATTCAGACAGTAAAAGATGCAAAATGAAACACAAGAATAAATAATTGTCAAAGGCAGTAAACAGACTTATAAATAATCTCTGTTCTTTAATCACCAAAAGTCAATTACATTTATTTTGTTACAAGTTTCAAAGTGAATCATCTAACTACTAATACTAATATCGTCTCTAATCCAATACTTCTAGTATGCTGATTTTGCTTAACCCTACTTAGAGCCTTTGTGAAAGGATCTGTAGGATTTTCTTCTGATGATACCCACTTCACAATGAGGTGACCTTCTTCTACTCTATGTCTGATGTAATGGTATTTTCTATAGATATGCATTGACTTGCCACAGTCTATCAGCTCTTTAGTCAAAGCAATCACACCATCATTATTGTAGAAAAGTTCTATTGGTTTATGGATGGTTGGAACTACTCCAAGATCTCTTATGAAGTTCCTCAACCAAGTTGCCTCCTTTGATGTCTCACATTCCACTATGTACTCTAATCCGCAAGTAGAATCAACCACTATATTTTGCTTGAGAACGAACACACCCCTCCAAATTAAGAATGAAAGTTTTCTCTATCTGTTTGAAAGTTGGCATCGCTATACCCAATCACTCTCAACATATCACTGCCTCCAAAGACTAAAATCATATCCTTTGTCCTTCGTAGACACTTGACAATGTTCTTAACTGCTTTACAATGAGCTCTAACATGATTTCGTTGATATCAACAGACCATGCTTAAAGAAGAGGACACAATAAGGAGAGTACACATCAAATAGTACATGATCGACCCTGCAACCAATGCATAAGGAACTCGACTCATCTCAGCGAGTTCCTCATCTGTACATGGGCTTTGAGTCTTACTCAATTTGGCATTGCTATGAATAGGTTGCTCTCTTTTATTATAATTTTCCATACCAAACCGTTTCAGTACCTTGTCCATGTATGTACTTTGACAAAGTACAATTAGGCTTCTCTTTCTATCTCTCAATATTCTTATCCCGAGAATATAGGCTGCTTCTCCTAGATCCTTCATATCAAAACACTTTCCAAGACAAGATTTCACTTCATGCAAAGTTGGAATGTTGTTTCCCATGTGTAGCATGTCATCAATACACAATACTAGAAATGTTACTATGCTCCTACTAGCTTTGATATACACACATGACTCATTCTACTTCTAATAAAACCAAATTCATTGAATTTTTCATGAAAGCAAAGATTCCAGCTGCAACATGCTTGTTTCAAACCATAAACAGATTTCTCAAGCTTACACACTCTATTAGGAAACTTTTCATCATCAAATCCCTCTAGCTAACTCACGTAAACATCCTCAGCCAACTTCCCATTAAGGAAAGCAGTTTTAACATCCATTTAATAGATTTCATAGTCTTGAAAGGCAGTTATGGCGAGGATTATCGTAATAGATTTTTTCATAGCCATTGGAGAGAAGGTCTCGTCATAGTCAATCATTAGGGTTTGAGTAAAGCCCTTCGCAACCAACTGTGCCTTGAATATGTTCACATTAGCATCCATGTCAGTCTTCTTCTTGAAAGCTACATGCAATAAACTCTCTTTCGACAACGTTCTTAATCAACCAAATTCCAAACTTGGTTGATTACCATCCATGGACTTGATCTCGCTATCCATTGCTTTTTCCGTTTAGCTACCTAAGGGCCTACCATAGCTTCCTTTTAGTTAGTTGGCTCTTCCAAATTTACTAGTGTACGATCATTGATAAGTGTATCCCCATCTGTAGTTATATGGAAACCATAGAACTCAGATGGCGTGCTATCTTTACTAGAACGATGAAGATGTAATGAATTTCCAACTAACTCAACTAGCATTTCTTTTGTTGGTTGAGTGATATTGTATTATAAGGTTCCTTCATTGGTTGACTCTTAAATCTCTTCAAGGTCAATTAGGCACCGACAGTCCTCTTTGCATATGAGGTCTCTCTCTCTCTCTCTCTCTCTCTCTCTCTCTCTCTCAGACACACACACAAAAGACTCCTCTATGTGCTACAAAGACTGATGGGTTTTAGCCATAAGAAGATCCTATGTGCTCATGCAAATCCTAATGCTTGGATCTAGGTTTCTCTATTGTATATGCAATTCATCCAAGACTATAAACCCTAGATCTAGTATATGATAATCAATATAACATATAAATTAGGGTTTAGATCATACCTTGATTGTTATGTAGCAATAACAATATCAAATCCTTCTTGTGATGACTTTAGAAAGCTTAGAGTCACAAATGTCACTCCTCTAATGGTTCACAAACACCAAGAGCAAGAGGATGAAGAGGAGAAGAGAAGGAGACACCCAAAAGTCGTCCAAAACCCTAAGGATTTACTTGCCCACGTTTTTGGTGCTCTAGGGATCTTTAAATAGTGAAGCTATTAGGGTTATCAAACAAGGAAACCCTAATTTGGATGCTTAAGCCCTAAGCAACCCATGGACTCCTTCCTTAAAGGACCTATGACGATTTCTAATGGGTTTCCCCATAGAATTCGTCATCCCCTTTAAATAATGGAGTCTATTAGCTCAATATTCAACTATCATACAATTGACAGTTCAAGTCCCTTAAGTTTAATTAATCTCTTTTAGTCACAAACTTAATTCTTATTAATTCTTGACTAATATTAATTAAACAATATGATTTCTCCTTTAATATATTATTCTCATAATATATTAATAAATCATATTTAATCCTTTCTCTCCAAAATTCATCCTATCATGTTGCTTTGGTGAAGGCAACCTAAAAGGACCATGCACCATCGGGTCAAGTACATACCAAAATAGTTATGGACTTAGACACTAATCCAACAATCCCCCACTTGGATAAGTCTAATAACTATTCTGCGTATGTCTTCAGATCCTGATCTGCAATCGTAGCTTTCTAAAGCCGCTGTCAACTCTGATCTTATCAGATACGCATGTCCTTCAGATAAGGGATCATATATTCCTCCATTCTAGATATTGTCGTATAAACTGAGACATGGATCTAAATCATTCTCTCTGTCTATGTGGTTTTCCCGAATTAAGATTTATGACGACTGACAACAGACTACAATTGAACACATCAATTTAGTCCCGGCTTGGCCAAGCACTTAGGTTTCATCACTAAATCATCGAGGGGCCCACAAATATCGCTTTTATCCTACTTTGGATAAAAGGATCGGATAAACTTTGACTCAATGCTCGCTTTCACTTACTAGCCAAATCACACACAACAATATGTTTTATAACACCAAGTTATTGGTGCGTTTACATATTATCAATGTTCAACCGACTCACAAGATACAACTCACACATCTCGGTTTCAAGAATATAAGATGTTATCGTCTCACCAATCACTCGTGATAAAATCCATGAAGTGATCCAAGTGAGCGTGGGTTTAATCCAATGCTCAAATCATATTCATAAGCACTCATGAACATTGCAGCAAACAATTGCTTATGTCTAATACGTTTTAGACAATCCACACACCAATTCACGACAGTCTTCATTCATACCTACTTCCAATATACGAACGACTGTGGTCCGTTTGAATAATTTGACTGTCCTTAACCAATTAAATTATTTAGGAAGTCAAAACATGCAAAGTGAAACATAAGAATAATACTAATCACATATGGCCTCAAACCTTTGAGTATAAATAAAACACCTTTTATTTATCACCATATCGATTACTCATTATTTGTTGTTTCGGGTAATCAACTTCTTACTTGAATTATTACACTTGTCCCATGCTCTTAGCATGTACACAATGTTTACCTATGGTTCTTACTTTGTGAAATAGATCAAATGAATACATTTCCAATCCTACTCATTCCACAACTCCCAATCCTTTTCGCAAGTGAAAGAATATCAAATTATTGCTACTTATAGAATATGTTAGATTCTAACATTTTATGCGATGATCCTTTCGTAATGTCATAGCACAAAAATCACAATGACTATTGCCAACAAAATTACAAAGTCCTCTATTGGAGATTGTTACAAGACAATTCCATAGATGTGATGTCTTTCACTCAAAGTACATTCCTTTGAACATCCTTTTGCATAAAAGTTTCTAATCTAGACATTGATTCTCAATATCCAACTCCCAATATGGAAACATTTCCATATTTTCCATATGACAACTCATTATTAATAGAATCTTATCTATTCACAATAATGTCGATATGGTCCATCCAGTATCATACTTCCAACTACTCACAAGCGACCAATCCTCGATGAACTTTGGATTGTCCTTTGATAGTTGTTTAATTATCTTAGTCAAAACCGATTCTTGTCCTTTTCCCTCTAAATGCGCTAAACATTTGGAAAATTTTAGAATGGTCAAATATTATAGCATTTACAATCGATCCTATACCCAAAGCGTACGGGACACGATGCATAATAAAGATTTGATACTTTATCAATCTTCTGCCATGATATTTTATGTGCTACGTTCTCACAATTCGAAATATGAAGAGGAATGTCGTAATCATAATCGAAATTTAAGAACGTGCTATGTATCCTTGATTAAATTTATTAACATTCCACAACCTAATCTTTTAGATTTGAAATGAAGCATAATATTCTCTCCCTTAATTATAGCAAAACAACATTACATCCTTACAACTTTGCAAAGTATGACTCTTGTTTTCTATAATTAATATTGCTAACTTGCAATACTTGCCTTAATAATCATACAATCATAACATTTATGCTCCCACTATCATGATGATTATTATAAACATAACACTTATGCTCCCACTAGCTTTGACATGTATTCAGAAACCAGCTTAACTTCCAGAAAAACAATACTTATTGAATTTCTTAAGTTCATGTTTCTAATACCTAATACCTTGATAATCCTTTATCTAAGCTTATTCACCTTTCCTTTAGATAGCTCATATGTGTTTATAAATAATTAAGACTAATTGCCAAATCTCACAATTCGAATCATGGAAAGGGATACCGTAACCATAATCGAATTCGAGAATACAATTTCACAATCACTCTCCTTTTAAAATCTCTATTAGTGAAAGCATTTCCTCACGGTCATTTTCATGAAGGAGGGAATCTTATGACACTTAGATTTTAATGGTGTATGTGTTCCTATTCATGTGAATTTGTCAAAACCAAAGTTTATGACAAATTCAAGCTCATATGGACCGAACTTTCTCAATCTTGATTTCTTGCCTTATGGTAACACGGCTGCCCACCATGTCTTCCAAGTAGTTAAGCATATCACCCTTTCCTATCAATGTACTTTTCATTGATCAATTTCCTTGCCTTTTATGCATTCAATGAGAACTCATAGGACTCATATGCATAATTAACTCGATTGGAACGACATAGAAACAAGATAATGTTAAGACGATAGGTTGTAAACCTCTACTCGTGTGCTAGTGATGATCGATAAGGTTTATTTTGATTTATTCTTGAAACCTTTCAAGAGCATTAAGACTCCCACTGACTCCTTAACATATAACGTTCTCTTGTCAATAAGCATTTCTTGACAAACAAATATTCAAGAGTTAGTGTAGCTTTTATCAAGATAAAACACTTCATAAATTGGTCCTAGTTGGTCTTTGTCTTATCCAAGACATCACAACTTTCCAATTTCAAATGTTCAAGAATAAGAAAACCTTTTTCCAAATTCTACATTAGATGAATGTTATAAACCTTCTTAAGACTTGTCACTCAATGTCACAATCTTAACTCTAAGATTTGGTTTTTGGAATGAAGTATGATTGACTTCTTGATTTATCCATTTCTTCAATTGCTGATTCCTCTTCTTAGACATACAATTGCACAAATATTCGCTTAGAGGATCAATTGAGATATGGTTCTTAACCATTAAGACCTATCATAAAAGGTACTCTCCCTTTTTCTTAGAATAGAAAAACTTTTATCTTTCTGCCTACTTGATTCTTATTATCCGTTCTACTACTGATTTAAACCTTTTCAATCAATTCAAAATTACACTTAATCTTGTAAGTATAATCATATTTACTAAACCTTTAGTAAACAATGACGAATGTCTTGTTACTCTTGTGGTGGACTTGATTAACACACAACCTTGTGTACTCAATCTCCTAGTCCTTCACTTGACCCTTTGTCAATGAATTAGTCTAATTTTCATATATGAAATTTCTCATTCATCATGCAATACTTGTTGTATGATTCCAAGTCTTTATCCAATCGAAACTTGGGCGATGAGAAACTCTTCCTATTTGGCAAATTCTCGACATTTCACAATTATCATAATAAGAATCACATCCATTCGTTGTAGAAATATGCAAACATCAATTTTTCATAACGATTTCATTGGAAGGAAATAAATAAATGAGTCAAACCAAAATTTATTTTATTCATAAAAGCAGCGGAAAACATTTGTCCTTACCATGCAAAATCAACTGAAAGACTATGTAATCAAATATTCCTAAAAACTCTATCGTAACTTTCTAAGCTCAAAATCTAATCTTCGAATCCATGTGATCAAGATCCATCTCTTCGTGATTAGACTCATTTTGCTTTTCCATCAAGCTTCCTCTCTTTTCACTGATCCTGCAAAACATTCAAATGCAATCTTATCACATCATGTATTAAGAATCAACAAATAGGAACTTAATGGAGTTAGATAGTTGATTTTACCTGAAGCACAACCATATTATTTGACTCTCCCATCTTCTGGACTCTTCAGGCTCTCAGGGAAGACTTGCATCCAACGCCCTTTCTCTTGGCAGCAAACGCAGGTCGGTTCTCCTAGAACGTCCTCGGAAGCATGGTTGCTTGATTTCCCAAAAATACACTCCATTGCCTTGCCAAATCATTTCTGATTCAGCATCAATGAGCATGTAAGTTAGGTCAATGAGGTTTTCGTCATGATCCATCATATAATACTTTCTTTTGAACTCATTATATGATGCACCCAACATTATCAACCTATCGATGTGTGATTTCATTCCCGAAACGTGGGCACACACGGGTTTACCATCTTCATGTTTCATTTCCAATAGGGCTTTAGTGACATTGAACCTTTGAATTCTTCGATCTTGTGGGTTAGGGAGAATAACGGGAGGAGGAGGAGGAAGTGAAGCATGATTTCTTGTTCCTCGATCGAGTCGTGGAATATCATGTTCATGTGGAATGCTTGTTCCATGGGATTTGGGAAGACCATAGTTGTCGTACTTTGACATCTACAAAACGGGAGAAAACAAATTCAAGTTAGTTGATTGATTGAGTCCTTAATAAATCACCCAAATGAGATATTAAGGCTAGGACCCAACACAATATTCTACAACCAAGAAAAGGGATGCCGTAATCTAGTTGCAGAATATTTGAAGGTAAGTGAATGACGATTCACTAATTTTCCACCATGAAAAACGAAAAACAGATTAAGTCTTAAATGTATTGAAAACTCCTAGATCCTTTGAGATTCATTGAACCTTTTCAATGGCATGTTTAAATCTCGATATGCCCCTCTAGTTTGTGACTGGGATGCCGAGTATCACAAAGCGGGTGTGAATAACCATGCAAATTTACATGGTGCCCTCACATGTTACAGTCACCTATTCGATGTGCCGGTAAACCACACATCTCCACCGAACTATGACAAACATTGAGTCACCCTTTGCTACCTTTGCTTAGAACCATTTAGTGTGCCGGTTAACCACACACGCTCCATTAACGTCTTCGCAAGAGCACAAAGTGTAATTTCATGCAATTGCATCAATTCACTTTTGCCTAAAGTAACTAAGATTGGGAATTTTATGAAAGCATTTAGTTACTTTTATACTTCATTATACTTATAATGGAAGGTTTCTGTCCTATCCTAACCGTTCGGCTAACAACCCTCCACTAGTCAAGAGTGCGGTGGGTAAGAGTGGATACCCATTCAATCGCAATTTTACAGGCAATTTCCTTAAACACCCCTTATAGACCAGCTTCGTGAATGAGGCCTACTAACGGTAAGAATGACTTTTACTTATACATATATATCATGTTAGACTTTTAATGTTATATATATATATATATATATATATATATATATATATATATATATATATATATATATATAGTATAGCGTGTATTTTACATTTTTAAAATACTACGTGGTCTAATTTAATAATTCTACTTTTAATTTAATTAAGTTGTACACCAAAACTTTATGGATTTACTAAATCTCTTTTAATTATACACTTTAATTAATTAATAAAACCATAAGGGTGTGATTTGAACTTTTCAAAACAATACTAGGGTTTTAGAATTTAACATTCCTAAATTAAAATTTTAATCAACTTTTAAATTCCAAAACATGAGGGAAAGTTTTGAAACCTTTCAAAACATTAGGGTTTAGAATTTAAATATTTCAAAATCAAACTTTTCAATCAAAATTTAAATTCCAAAACTTGAGGGCAAGTTTTGAAACCTTTTTCAAAACATTAGGGTTTCAACTATTTAAATTTCAAAACAAAACTTTTGAGTTCTAATTTAAACTATAAAACCTAAAGGGATTAATTTGAAACTTTTCCAAAATTTGCCAAGAATATTCTAGATCCATAATTCAAATAAGGCAATTAACTATAATTGGTGGTTATCTAATTAGATCTAGTTCAAATTCTTGCAAGATAATGATCAAATAATTTCCATAACTTAACATTTATCAAATAAGGTAACAATTATCTAATTAGATGACCAAAATCTTTTATTTTGACAAAGATAATCATAAGGAATCAATAAAATTCTAATTTTATTAATTTTAAACAATTATGGTAATTATCCTAAGTCAAAATAGGCAAAAATCCCGAAACAGCCTCCTTCTGACGCTCGAACTCGCCGAGTTCCTCTATGGACTCGCCGAGTTGGAGCTACTCGCCGAGTTCATCAGACAGGGGGCCAAAAATCGATTTTTGAAGCATGAACAAATAACCAAGGCATCAATACAATAGAAACCAATCAATGCTCTGATACCATTGATGGGTTTTAGCCATAAGAACATCCTATGTGCTCATACAAACCCTAATGCTTGGATCTAGGTTTCTCTATTTTACATGCAATTCATCCAAGACTATAAACCCTAGATCTAGTATATGATAATCAATATAACATATAAATTAGGGTTTAGATCATACCTTGATTGTTATGTAGCAATAACAATCTCAAATCCTTCTTGTGATGACTTTAGAAAGCTTAGAGTCACAAATGTCACTTCTCTAATGGTTCACAAACACCAAGAGCAAGAGGATGAAGAGGAGAAGATAAGGAGACACCCAAAAGCCGTCCAAAACCCTAAGGAGTTACTTTCCCACGTTTTTGGTGCTCTAGGGATCTTTAAATAGTGAAGCTATTAGGGTTATCAAACAAGGAAACCCTAATTTGGATGCTTAAGCCCTAAGCAACCCATGGACTCCTTCCTTAAAGGCCCTAGGACGATTTCTAATGGGTTTCCCCATAGAATTCGTCCACCCCTTTAATTATGGAGTCCATTAGCTCAATATTCAACTATCATACAATTGACAGTTCAAGTCCCTTAAGTTTAATTAATCTCTTTTAGTCACAAACTTAATTCTTATTAATTCTTGACTAATATTAATTAAACAATATGATTTCTCCTTTAATATATTATTCTCATAATATATTAATAAATCATATTTAATCCTTTCTCTCCATAATTCATCCTATCAAGTTGCTTTGGTGAAGGCAACCCGAAAGGACCATGCACCATCGGGTCAAGTACATACCAAAATAGTTATGGACTTCGACACTAATCCAACAAAGACCACGTTCTCACTAGTTATGTAGAAAAAAATATCCAAAAGACTTTTGTGGGTAACCAATGAAAATACACTTCTCACTTCTAGCTTCTAACTTCTCATGAGTCTCTCTTCTCATGAATGCTTCACAATCCCAAACGTTGATATGTGCTAACAAGGGAACTTTCCCTATCCATATCTCATGAGGTGTTTTGACAACCTATTTAGTAGGGACAAGATTGAGGATATTCGTGGTTGTCTCTAAGGCATACCCTTAGAAGGAAATGGGAAGACTGGCTCGAATCATAAAGGAACGAACCATTTCCAACAAGGTTCGATTACGCCTCTCAACTACACTATTAAGTTATCGTGTCCAAGGAGGATTCAATTGCGAAACTATTCCACATTCCTTTAGGTACTCATGGAACTCGATTCTAAGATACTCTCCTCCTCCATCAGATCGGAGCATCTTTATCTTCCCGCCTAACTGATTCTCAATTTGTTTAAACTCTTTCAACTTTTCAAAGGTTCCTTATTTTGTTTAATTAAGTAAATATAGCCATGTCTACTATAATCATATATAAATGTTACATAAAATTGATTAGCATGTGTTGTGCTCGATTTGAAGAGTCCACACACATATGTGTGTATGAGGTCCAACAAAACTTTACCTCTTTCACATGATCCATTGAAAGGTGATTTCGTCATCTTGCTTAAAAGAGAAGATTCACATTCATCATTTGGCCTTAGGTCAAATGATTACAATTGTCCATCCTTTTGGAGTTCAGCGATGCATTTCTTGATATGTGCCCAGGACGACACTGCCACAAGCATGCCTCGTCTAAACCATTAGATGAATCAATGTGAAATATTATAGCCTAAGCTATCAACACAAGTCATTAGTTCATACACACCATTACAAGGTAAAGCTTCAAATGTAAAAACGCCATTTTTATAAACAATAATTAAACCTTTCAAATCATTAAAAGAGTAGCGAAAAACTTGTCTAAACAATGCATGAAATGATATCACTACCAAAAACAAGTCGATAAGTCCCAATCTTGGTAATAGGAGAAGGTGTCATATTTCCCATGACAAGATTCATCCTCCCATGCTCCACCTCCTCACTTTCTTTTAGCCTATGCAAATCAGAACAAATATGAAAACCACATCCTATATCAAGGACCTAAGAATGGGTAGATCATGAGTTATTAGTTTGAATAGTGTATAAACCTGATAAAGATTGCTTTACTTTTCCATCCATTATGTCTGGAAGGTACTTGGGGGCAACTCCTCTTCTAATAGCCCCTATCATTGAAATAGTAACAAGTGGCCTCTTTGAGGTCACTAACAACTGGAATACCTAAATTAGGTCTTGCTTTCGGGCTATTTCTAGATGACCTAGCTTAGGCCTTGTTCTTCAAGTTTTCTTTACGAGAAAATTTCCTCTTTTTCCCTTTTCTTTTACCAATGGAAACAACAGGAGCATTAGTAAAAGGGGCTAGATTATTTCCTTTCATTCTTGACTCAACATTCTGTAGCAAGTTGTGTAGTTCAGCCAATGTAAACTGATCATAACAACTTGGAAAGGAGTTCAAAACCATGTCAAAGGCCGAGTCCACATCAAAGTGAACATTGAGCCTAAAAAGTCATTCCACGTATCTTTGCATTCTCTATATGCGGTTGTGTAACAACCCGAAGTTGTTCATCGCCGAAAACCTATCCTACCCGTATGACTTGCCGTATATCGGTTTGTTTCAATGTCGTTTTGGGTCGAATAAATTAAACTTATATGTTTAATTGATACTAATGAGTGTCCAAACCTGTTAGGAACTCACGAAATGAACCCAAAATGCTTATTCCAAAAAGTTTAGAAACAATCCCGCCGAGTTACGGAAACTTAATCGGGTGCGACCAAAAGCCCCGTTTAGTGCTGGTATCGGGTACAATTCCACCGCGTCCAAATTTCTAGACCTATATAAACGCGTTTAACCTTTCATTTGAAGCTTTTGCTTCCTCTCTCTACTCTCTCTCTAACCTCTCTCCTAAATCTAAGCTCAAGGGTCCATAACTCAATTTTAAGGCCTCAAATCCCTAAGGTACCTTCCTAACTTCATTGTATAGCATATTTGGCTTCTAAATTCGAGATTAAATCATGAGATTGGACATAATATATGAGTTTACGGCCCAGGAAGATGCCTAGGCCGTAAACACTAAGTTAAAGGGGTTCTTGAGCCTTTAAACCCCTCCTGGACAATTTTGGGACCTAGATATGGCTAAATGACTTATGAATTATAGGATTTTGGCTTTAGCCTTGGAACACTTTTATCATGAATTTTGGAGGACAAATAAGAGTTTACGGCCAAGCCTCATGCTTGGGCCGTAAACCCTTCAATTTGGGGTGTAAACTCCTCCTAAAGTGTTGTTTAGCCCCTATAACACCCCTAAAGCCTTGGAATGAATTTTAGAAGTCCCTACAATCAAGTTTTTGGCCTTAAAGAATATGGAATCACCCTCTAAGAGAGTTTACGGCCATGAGGGGGGTCTCATAGGCCGTAAACTCCAAAAACCCCTCCAAAATTTCAATGAAATGCATGAAAGGCCTAAGAATAAATTTAGCAATCATATGTGATTGGTTTTGGCATCATTTAACACAATTTTCATGGGTATTTAGGAGTTTACGGCCAGGAGTGCATGCTAGGCCGTAAACTCCCATAAATAAGTCAAATTGATGTTTAAAATCCATTCCAAGACTTTGAACCAAACCTAGAAAATTTCCCTTAAGTGATTTAAGCCATTTTTGCCCATAATTTACCCCACCATGAGTTTACGGCCGTAAACTCATGGGGAGTGGGTGTTATTGGCTGAAAACTCTTGTATGAGTTTATTCATGGGGAGTAAACTCAAGTTCCAAGTCCCTAGTGCCATTTCACGCCCTTAAACGCCACCCGGGTCCTTCCAAACACTCGTAATGGGGTGTTTCTGCGACTACAAGTATTTGTCCCTAACAAATAATTAATCTAAGTCCTAATTAGATACAAATGTGTATCTTTAAATTTTACTTAGAAACCTCGTGCATTTGCAAGCCCCGGACCAACGTTTAGCATCCGAAATCGTCACATTTCTCGTCCGGTAAGTTCATACCCCTACCCTTTTTCCGTGTTTTCAATGGTTTTCCACTGTTTTTAGGGGGGAATACAAGCAAAAGTACAAGTGTATCTTGTACTTAAACTGATTTTCAACTTAATGATTTCAGTTTCTAAATGTCTTAATTTCCAAAGATTTAGATAACTAATGTTTCGAATTGTAGGTTAAATACAGATTTCTTTTGAAAATTGTTTTGATCTAGATTGCTTTTATAAAGAAATCATACTAATACGAATAATACGAATCCGAATACGAATGTCACTTAGTACGAATACGAATACGAATATAACCTAGTACGAATACGAATACGAAAATAACCTAGTACGAATAAGAATATAACCTAGTACGAATACGAATACGAATATAACCTAGTACGAATACGAATACGAATATAACCTAGTACGAATACGAATATGAATATAACCTAGTACGAATACGAATACGAATATAACCTAGTACGAATACGAATATGAATATAACCTAGTACGAATACTAATGCGAATACGAATACGAATACGAATACGACTACGAATGCGAATGCGAATACGAACACGACTACGAATATGAATGCGAATCCAACTACGAATGCGAAGTGACGCCTTTGGTTGACACTAAGACTTCGATTATACAGTTGCTGTACCCTCTGAAAGTCACCAGAGTTTCGAAAACGAATACGAAAATACGCCTCTGGACCTCTACTGAGCTTCAAATATATCCGCCTCAGAATGTCCATAGAGCTGCGAATACACAACGAAATGTACTCTTTTGGAACTTAGCAGAACTTCGAAAATACTGTAATGTATGATTCTGTGTGGTTTCAAATATTCGAAAATACAACGAAGTTAGTAGATAGTAGCCATCCGAAGGTAGAATAACTAAGGGTTAGAATACTTAACTAATACTATACACATGGTAATAACTAGTAACAAATTAGAAACGAATAGACAACTCAACATATAGGAAATTATGGGATTTTCCTGAGTAGTACATTCACACATAATCGAATAAAGTAACAAATGAACAGATAACTAAAACTATAAGGAAAATATGGGATTTTCCTGGAATGACATAACCAACCGTTTTCGAAATTGTACAAAGGATAACCAAACTGTTTTCATAAGAAAATATGGGATTTTCTTGAACAACTACTTTTTCAGAAAGCAAAGGAACTCGTTGTTTCAAAACTAAACCGCTTATGAACTCACCAGCTTTATGCTGATTTTCAAACTGCTTGTATTCTCAGGTCAGCGATAGACAGGTACACTGAAACCTTTTGGAGAAGACGGAGCATCCCGAAGTCTCATCTTTACTTTGTTTAAATTACATATGTAAAACACTTGTGCAACTTTACTTTTGAACCGATGTAAACAATATTATGTAATATAATGTTTTGTGATTACTACTTTACTATGTGCATTGGATTTGATACTCAACGTGGAGTCAACCCCGAAAATGTTTCCGCCTTTGGTTTTCGGGGTGTGACAGATTGGAATCAGAGCCAGGTTTATAGTGAACTGGTATACCAAAGCTTACATGGTATAAAACTATAAACATTAAAGGGGCCAAAGTGCTCTGAACTAAAAGTATACTCTACGAATATAAGTATTTTCTAGAAGTATACAAGTATACCGACTGTCGAGATCCGTAATTATGAGTAGAAAAAAATATAAGTAAATGGGTGTTGTACGCTGCGGTTAAACCTGGGCAGTTATGTAGTCGTGTCTAGGATCAATATAGTCTGGCCAACTATATTCATTCGAGACACGGCCAACATGTGCTTGGGAGTGACTGTGGTACGCAACATACCTAAAACTTACCTAATATCCCGAACAACGAGTTGTCGCTGCAGCGAACCATGAAATACTATGGGAGTATTTCTCGAGCCGATCCTTTGTAGAAATCCTCGTATACATGTTGTTCCTTGATCATTCTTCTAGCGATAAAATTTCTACTTTGATCACTCCCTCCTGTTTTATCGCTTACTATAATGTTGTATCTATCTTGATGAGATATCCCCTGATCTATATCTCTTGATTCAATTCAGAGGACTTATGATCCTCTCTTTCCTGATCTTTTTAGATCAAGATGCTTCCGAGGAAAAGACCCAGCTCAAAGACCAACAACCCTCCGCCGCCACCACCTCCTCTTCAAATCGATCTAGAAACACTTCAGGCAACCATTTCTGCCACCATATCTGCTCTCCTACCTCAACTAAACCCTAGTGGTTCAGGGGGTGGTACCCAAAACCCGGAAGGTAGTCAAGGACACCGGAAGGAGTGTTCTTATAAAGACTTTATGAATGCAAAACCCACATTCTTCAATGGCACAGGAGGTGTCATTTCTCCGACTCGGTGGTTAGAGAAAATTGAATCTATCTTCGAGATTTGCGCCTGTTCGGAATCCGATAAGGTAAAATTTGCCGCCTGTACGCTCACCGATAAGGCTTTGACTTGGTGGAACGGCCGAGTCAAATCCCTGACCTTACCTGTAGCCAATGCTATGGGATGGGAAGTTATGAAGGAACTACTACGTGCGGAGTATTGCCCTCGGGGTGAAATCCAGAAGCTGGAAAATGAGCTGTGGAACCTGAAGATGAAAGGTTCTGATATCGTCTCTTACACTTCAAGGTTTGATGACCTGACACTCCTTTGTTCGGGAATGGTTACCCCGGAAAGCAAAAAGGTAGAAAGGTTCATCTAGGGATTAACTCAGCCAACCAAAGGGAATGTTATAGCAGCAAAGCCAGATACCTATGACAGTGCCAAATGTTTGGCACAAATTTTGATCGATCACAATGATAACCAAGAAGAAGCAGAAACCACACCCGAGCCAACAGAAAAGAGTGGCGAGAAAAGAAAGTTTTGGAGAAAGAAGAAGAAGAGTCAGTCTTCCCTAGAACCTTCTAAGAAACAGCAAATAGTGGCAGTCCACGCTGCCACTGTTCCTGCCGCTGTTTCTGTTGTCAATTCCACATCTCAAGCACCTGTTACCAGATATGTCGGTACCCTCCCGTGGTGTGACCGATGTAACTACCACCATCGCATCCCTAGCCCTTGTCGTGCAAATTTCTATAGAAGTTGTGGCCAGGAAGGCCACCTCGCACGAACCTGCAAGGCCCCAACCCCGTCAACTAGTCAAACTTCCGGAGCAGGTATCGGTCAAACTTGCTACAGCTGTGGAGAGGTCGGGCACTACAAACGAAAATGTCCAAAGACAGTAACGTCTGGCAACACCGGGAGAGTCCTAACTAGGGGGCAAGAAAGTACAGCCACAGATCCCACCGTTGCCAAAGGTATACTTCTCTTCGATAAATCTTGTGCCCGTAATCCTTTCGATTCTAATGATGAAAGAGTTTGCTAACCGTTCATTCAAATATCTATCTAAACTAAATCCTTTGTCGATAATCGAAACGTGCACCGTCAAGATAACCATCTAGTGGGAGAAAAAGCGTTAACATCATACGCTTAGATAGTATCCTCAATATGGATGATTCTCCCTTTCCATTTGATCTAAAGGTAAACCTTTAATGGAAAAACTTTGATGCAAACTCGGCATGGAATGACTTAGTCTCATTCATGCGGTTAGTCTTGTCTTCGAAAGGGTCGTCTGTTCGTAACTTTCCTTTGACCCAACTCTCATATTCTTCGTGCATCAAAAGCTTAGAAAGTTTTCCATCCAGTCCCCGTCCGTATGATATTCGGGAAAAACGGGAAGTCTGTAACTTTTTCCCTGATGCCTTTCCAAGAATCCTCGAGAATTCTTTTCCGAACGTCTAGTCAAGTTTCATATTAATCTAGTTCCTGAAACTACCTCGAAGCCGAACCTCCAAGAAGATGACGTATCCAATACCACGACCCGAATCTAATATGATTACCATGAGTTCGTAATGGTACTCTTCGATCAAACTGTTTTCCTTGACCTTGTAATGATCGAAGCAGTCATACCCGTGGGCCCATAACCCACAGGTCCCAGAATTCTCTTTCAGTATCATCAAACCCATAACTACTCTGCCACAGGAAGATGTACCATCTTGTTGGAAGTCGTATTCCGTTGAAAACCTTATCCCAGGAGAAAACATGGAATGTTTTGGAAAAGCGAACTACTTCTCTCGTGATACAGTAGACCCTTCGCGACCTCTGTGGAATTGACTTCGTAACCTTCAAAACTTTGATTGCTCTCGGAACTTAGTATCATCCATCTGATACCTCACGTCTCGGTCTTTGAGAAGTATCTACCCAACGAAACCAGGACGCGTCCCGATAGCGAGGGTTCACTGGAACGTCAAGCGGAGACCCGATGTCATTAGGGAGCATGAAAACCTGAGGCAACAAATCCATCCGTATCTCGTTCAATTTCTCGACTTGTATCGTAATCATTGAATTTCAGGACAAAATTCCCTCTAACGGGGGGATAATGTGACAACCCGAAGTTGTTCATCGCCGAAAACCTATCCTACCCGTATGACTTGCCGTATATCGGTTTGTTCCAATGTCGTTTTGGGTCGAATAAATTAAACTTATATGTTTAATTGATACTAATGAGTGTCCAAACCTGTTAGGAACTCACGAAATGAACCCAAAATGCTTATTCCAAAAATATTAGAAACAATCCTACCGAGTTAGGGAAACTTAATCGAGTGCGACCAAAAGCCCCGTTTAGTACCGGTATCGGGTAGAATTCCACCGTGTCCAAATTTCTCGACCTATATAAACGCGTTTAACCTTTCATTTGAAGCTTTTGCTTCCTCTCTCTACTCTCTCTCTAACCTCTCTCCTAAATCTAAGCTCAAGGGTCCATAACTCAATTTTAAGGCCTCAAATCCCTAAGGTACCTTCCTAACTTCATTGTATAGCATATTTGGCTTCTAAATTCGAGATTAAATCATGAGATTGGACATAATATATGAGTTTACGGCCCAGGAAGATGCCTAGGCCGTAAACACTAAGTTAAAGGGGTTCTTGAGCCTTTAAACCCCTCCTGGACAATTTTGGGACCTAGATATGGCTAAATGACTTCATGGAATGGACTTAAAACATTTTAGACATGGATTTTGAGGGATTTGAAGGAGTTTATGGCCAAGACTCATGCTTGGGCCGTAAACTCATATATTTGGGGGTTTTTATGACCTTAAAACCTTCCAAATCACTTATAAGGCTTAGTTATGAATTATAGGATTTTGGCTTTAGCCTTGGAACACTTTTATCATGAATTTTGGAGGACAAATAAGAGTTTACGGCCAAGCCTCATGCTTGGGCCGTAAACCCTTCAATTTGGGGTGTAAACTCCTCCTAAAGTGTTGTTTAGCCCCTATAACACCCCTAAAGCCTTGGAATGAATTTTAGAAGTCCTTACAATCAAGTTTTTGGCCTTAAAGAATATGGAATCACCCTCTAAGAGAGTTTACGGCCATGAGGGGGGTCTCATAGGCCGTAAACTCCAAAAACCCCTCCAAAATTTCAAGGAAATGCATGAAAGGCCTAGGAATAAATTTACCAATCACATGTGATTGGTTTTGGCATCATTTAACACAATTTTCATGGGTATTTAGGAGTTTATGGCCAGGAGTCCATGCTAGGCCGTAAACTCCCATAAATAAGTCAAATTGATGTTTAAAATCCATTCCAAGACTTTGAACCAAACCTAGAAAAAGTCCCTTAAGTGATTTAAGCCATTTTTGCCCATAATTGACCCCACCATGAGTTTACGGCCGTAAACTCATGGGGAGTGGGTGTTATTGGCTGAAAACTCTTGTATGAGTTTATTCATGGGGAGTAAACTCAAGTTCCAAGTCCCTAGTGCCATTTCACGCCCTTAAACGCCACCCGGGTCCCTCCAAACACTCGTAATGGGGTGTTTCCGCGACTACAAGTATTTGTCCCTAACAAATAATTAATCTAAGTCCTAATTAGATACAAATGTGTATCTTTAAATTTTACTTAGGAACCTAGTGCATTTGCAAGCCCCAGACCAACGTTTAGCATCCGAAATCGTCACATTTCTCGTCGGGTGAGTTCATACCCCTACCCTTTTTTCGTGTTTTCAATGGTTTTCCACTGTTTTCAGGGGGGGGGGGGAATACAAGCAAAAGTACAAGTGTATCTTGTACTTAAACTGATTTTCAACTTAATGATTTCAGTTTCTAAATGTCTTAATTTCCAAAGATTTAGATAACTAATGTTTCGAATTGGAGGTTAAATACAGATTTCTTTTGAAAATTGTTTTGATCTAGATTCCTTTTATAAAGAAATCATACTAATACGAATAATACGAATCCGAATACGAATGTAACTTAGTGCGAATCCGAATACGAATGTCACTTAGTACGAATACGAATACGAATATAACCTAGTACGAATACGAATAAGAATATAACCTAGTACGAATACAAATACGAATATAACCTAGTACGAATACGAATACGAATATAACCTAGTACGAATACGAATATGAATATAACCTAGTACGAATATGAATACAAATATAACCTAGTACGAATACGAATACGAATATAACCTAGTACGAATACGAATACGAATATAACCAAGTACAAATACTAATGCGAATACGAATACGAATACGAATACGAATATGACTACGAATGCGAATGCGAATACGAACACGACTACGGATACGAATGCGAATGCGAATGCTAATCCAACTACGAATGCGCAGTGACGCCTTTGGTTGACACTAAGACTTCTATTATACAGTTGCTGTACCCTCTGAGTGTCACCAGAGTTTCGAAAACGAATACGAAAATACGCCTCTGGACCTCTACTGAGGTTCAAATATATCCGCCTCAGAATGTCGACAGAGCTTCAAATATACAACGAAATGTACTCTTTTGGAACTTAGCAGAACTTCGAAAATACTGTAATGTACGCTTCTGTGTGGTATCAAATATTCAAAAATACAACGAAGTTAGTAGATAGTAGCCATCCGAAGGTAGAATAACTAAGGGTTAGAATACTTAACTAATACTATACACATGGTAATAACTAGTAACAAATTAGAAACGAATAGACAACTCAACATATAGGAAAATATGGGATTTTCCTTGGTAGTACATTAACACATAATTGAATAAAGTAACAAACGAACAGATAACTAAAACTATAAGGAAAATATGGGATTTTCCTGGAATGACATAACCAACCGTTTTCGAAATTGTACAAAGGATAACCAAACTGTTTTCATAAGAAAATATGGGATTTTCTTGAACAACTACTTTTTCAGAAAGCAAAGGAATTCGTTCTTTCAAAACTAAACCGCTTATGAACTCACCAGCTTTATGCTGATTTTCAAACTGCTTGTATTCTCAGGTCAGCGATAGACAGGTACACTGAAACCTTTTGGAGAAGACGGAGCATCCCGAAGTCTCATCTTTACTTTGTTTATATTACATATGTAAAACACTTGTACAAATTTACTTTTGAACCGATGTAAACAATATTATGTAATGTAATGTTTTGTGATTACTACTTTACTATGTGCATTGGATTTGATACTCAACGTGGAGTCAACCCCGAAAATGTTTCCGCCTTTGGTTTTCGGGGTGTGACAGGTTGCACACATACTCTCCCTCTTTCATATTGAAAACCATGAGGGACTTGACCACTTCATATATCTCTTCACGAGCTCTTTTGTGTTACTTTTCCACAAGGTCATTGTTCATCTCATGTGGCCAGTAGTCCTCATAGAACCTTTGCAGCTCAGGATCCATGGTAGCGAACATGATGCAAGAAACTTTTGTTGCATCATCGTAGTGTTTCTTGTAAGAGGCTAGCTATTCAAGAGTAGCTTTGGCTTCATCGATTTGAACAAGTTTTTCTTCAAGATCATATTCTTTGTCGTAGAATCGAAGAGCCATCTTGATATACACATCCGATCATTGTAGTTGATCCCATCGAAGGTCACCATGGACATGATAGAGAGTAAGGAGAAACCCTAGTGGTGGGTAGACGATGATGAAGCAAAAGCATCACCAGGAGTTGACATTTATAAAGAAAGAAGGTAGTTTTAATTAGATGGAAATTATCCTTAATATTTAAAACATAATAAACGATTAACGCTAGGATCCACCATAACAATTAAGAACTAAGAAGAGGGTCGTAATCTTATTACAAATTTTTGAAGGTAGGTCCACGCAATTTACCAATTTCGAACAATGAAAATCCAAGATCTTTTGAGATTCATCGAGTCTTTCAATGGCCTTTTTAAGCTCAGATTATGCTTTTCTATTTGTGATTGGGATACCGAGGATCACAAACAAGATGTGAATAACCATACAAAATATGCTTTACACTTCTCTATGTCATTTTCATCCCATTTTAATGTACCGGTCAACCACATGTGCTCAATTAATTAATGATAATTTTCGAGACGCCTATTATTACTTTTTATAGTCATTATTAGTGTATCGGTTAACTGCACGCGTTCCACTAACAACTATAATGTATAATGTGATGTTTTATGGATTACTATACTTTTATACATTTCACATTTTTCCTAACATAACTAAGAGTGAGATTTTATAAAATAGTTTACTTACTTAATAGCCTTATAATTTTAACGAAGTTAATGTCCTATCAGATCCGTTGTGCTAACGACCATCCACCAAACAAGAAAGGGGTGGGTGAGAGTGGATACGCATTCAACTATCATTTTATTGGCAGTTTCCTTATACCCCCCCCCCCCCCCCCGAATATAGTTCGACTTCGTGAATGAGGATATATATATATATATATATATATATATATATATATATATATATATATATACAATTAATCAAGTCATAGATTTATCTTCTAATTTATAGGCTTTTATTTAATTATCATATACGCAGCAAATTTGTATTTAGCAGATATTTAAGGCGGATAACTATCAAATAAAAGGAATGCAAACCAGATTAGGCCATTAAAATTCAATTTTTGAATTCGATAGATCTCACGTCGTGAAATGTAGAAAGTCGATTTTTTTGTATGATCGATTTACTAATGTGCAATTAGATGAAATATAGCCATTGGCTCTTATACCACTGTTGGAAAACGTAGATTACGAAACAATATTGTAATCGGAAAAACATTTAACAATTAAATGATTTGGCTCATGCAACCTAAAGAGAATCTATTTATTTCACATAAAGGCAACATACTATGAACTATTAAACTTCAAAAAAAATAATGAAATCAGAATTCATAAGGAAGTGCACATACTTTATGACTTGTTATCGTAAACAAATCCAAAACCTTCTTGACACCCAACCCTAGCAGCTAGGAGAATTGAAAAGAGAAGAAAGAGGTGAGAAAAATTTCTACTATCTCTAAGAAGAATGAGTGGCCGAAATTTGAAGTCAATTGACCATAAGTCTTATGATAGATCTAAATCTCATTTAATATGATCGAGGTCAAAGGCATCAACTGGTGATACAAGTATATGTTGGATTAGTTTATGGTAATGGATTGCTCAGATTGATCACAATATATGGTTAAACAAACTTCATTATCTACAATAAGTTGGTATGTTTGTTTGATAAGCTTGGAACCTTTAAGGCATTTAGAGCTTTCATAAAACTAAACTATTAAATCAATTGAGTGAAAAAGATAAGATAATCATATCATATATTGATGGTGAGTATATTAGTGAAAAGTCTAACGAACATCTAAAAAAAATTAACAAATAGTTTCACAACTATCTCCACTTAGAACATTGCCACAAATAGTGTACCTAGAAAGAAAAACCATTCATTGTTTGATTTGCTAAAAGGTGAATCATATTATGTTTCCAAACATCTCATGGATTATACCATGAAGTCTTTTATAATAGTCATTGATCTTGTACCAAATTAGAAGTTTTCTAAGAAACTCTATGTAATACGTAGTGGGGTTCATTGCTCACTATCAGGTTTTTAAGTCTAGGATTACTAGGCTTACACTCGTCATGAAGGGCCCAATTAGAACGTAAAACAGAGATGTGTTACTTTGTTGGATATGCCACAAGTATTTTAGGCTTTTTTTTTACAAACTTTCTTATAACAAAGTATTTCTTGCTCGAATGGAAGTTTTCTAGGAGAGGAAGTTGATATCCAAACAGACTAGTCGAAGCTAGCTTAATCTTGACGATATCCAAGACTTAAACGACAAAGAACCTATTGAGGAATCTAACATACCTCCACACCCTCCATATAGATCTGATAAAGGATGCCATACACCTAGTATTATATATATATATATATATATATATGTGTGTGTGTGTGTGTGTGTGTGTTTGTGTGTGTGTATGTGTGCATCAGATTCTACCTACATTCTAAGTAGCCTATAAAAGCGAGAATTGGTCCATGTATGATAACCAATTTTAGCACTTGGTTTATCACACACCCTTCCTAAAATAATTGGTTATATGTAGATCTTGTAGAAGCAAACATACATGAGTAGGATTGCACACAATTTTAATGCAAGATAGGTTGGAAACAGTGTTTAGGCTTTAGAAGTCCAATTATGGACAAAAATAACATCTCATAATTAAAATCCATGCTTCGGTGTGGAAAACAGTGAATTTTCATTTTTAAATACAAATATGAGTCATTTGTATATGTCAACGCTGGTGGGAGATTTGTTTTCACCCTTATTCAATATATGAATGAAATGCAACTCATAGGAAACAATACCCTAACTTTATAAAGTATTAAATCTTCGCTTGGAAATTGTTTTGTTGTGAAACACTTGGGAGAAGGAACATACATACTAAATTTTAAGATCTGTGGAGATATTTGTTAACGACTCGTTAGATTATGCTAGAGTACATACAATCTTGAAGAAACTCAAGATCCAAAGTCTAAGGAGTTTGCTCCTATAAAGAATGGTATGACATTGAAAAATTCTATTGTCCTAGTTCCAAAGAAGATCTAAAGAAAATGAGTTGAGTTCCCTATGCTTCTTCTATGGGATCAATCATGCGCACCATGACATGTAGTGGGTATCATATTAGCTTTTGAAGAATAATTGAATCGAAGTCAAGAACATTCTTAAGTAGCCTTAGAGGATAAGAGATATGTTCTTGTATGTATAAAATATATTAATGTAAGAATTACATTAATGCTAGTTTCAAACTAGTAGAGAAGATTGTATTCGTAGTTGTAATTCGTGCTCTTACTGAATAGTGAAGCAAAGACATGGAAGTGTACCAAGTAAGACATCGTAGTGAACTTAAAAACAAATATATAGTATATTTCAATTAGTATGGTTGCATAAAAAAACAAAACAAAAAAACAAATCAAAACAAAACTAAGTGGCTGTATGGATTCCTTAATGTCTTAGTGTTGTTTTTCAACCATTGATGATCTTGTTCATATCTTGCATGTCTATAATGGTTCCATCATATCAAATAAGGATCCCAAAAATCACACAAAAGCACAAGAGATATACTCATTAAGTACCATCACATTTTATTGTAAGTCAAACGAGAAGATAGTCATAAAATGACATCGGAAAGAGATTATTTTCAATGAACTCAATAAGCCACTTTCATTGACCATGTATGAATTTCACACATGGTCGAAAGGCATAAGATTTGAAAATGAATTGCCTAGAGAACATTTAATTTAGTTTTTTAATTAGGGAACTTAAACAAAACATATCTTTATCTGATTTGGAAATTATTATGTGAAGATCTTAGTAAATGCTAAAGAGGAGGCACTTGATTAGTTTCTATTTATGCTTCGGTTTGGATGTTTTTGAACCACATCCAAAAAATAATTTATTCGGACCTCCACAGTTAGTCCTACTTTTGGATGTAAGTAGTGATTTAATACTGTCATGGATTATTGATAGATTGTTCATGGTGATGAAGATAGCATGCAGATGCGACTAATACCCATTCCTATTTAACAGAATAGTTTAAGTATTAGAGTAACCTGCACTTATAGATTACATCCTAAATAATGTCACAAGTAATTATTAAGGTCATAATATCATATATATTCTTCAAACAAAGACGCATGAGGGTTTGTCCTACAGTCTGTTATGTCTTGGTTTTCTCCAATTTTGTCCATAACTAGCAGCCATATAGTGATTGTCCACATATCAAACGAGGATTATCCAAAATCAATGTGGACATATTTTATTTGTCCTTCATCCATAACATGGAAATTTGAGATCTTTTGGCCCATTTATGATTTGTTGTTAACATAAAAATGCATATTGGTTCTGAGAGGGAATTAGTAATGGATCAATGGTGCAATTCATTATGGTCGACTCAAGTCTCCATCGGGATACATAATCTTTAATGTTTAAGAATGAAGTATTGCCATGTTTCAGGTTTATATGGATATTAATGATTGAAGGAATATTTGATCACGTATCTAAGGGTTGTATCACAACTGAGAGTTATGAGTATGATAGTGTTCATTAGATGGCACACTCTCTGCTAATTATAAGTATAGATTTGAGCAAATATTGTTGATTGACTTGTGTAAGTGGGAGGATGTTAGAAATAGTTCCCATAATCACAACGATTAATATTAATAGTAGGGTGCTTTCGGGTGACACACAATGATGAATATTAGCAACAAGTGACATGAGAATTTTATTTGGGTCAAGTTTGTTAATTAATTAAGTGTTTAATTAATTAATAGAAACTTGTAGTCCTAAGGGGATTAAGTGTAACTTTCAAGTTTCCTTTCTTGGGGATAATTACTTAGTGACCAAGTAATTATCCAAGTATAATCCATAATCCTCCCTTTTAAGTAGAAAGAGAAAGGACCAATTTCCGTATGTATTGCAAAGGACCAATTTCCGTATGTATTGCAAACCCTAAAATTCGGATGTCTTCTCAAACTTCCTCTAAATCCTAAATTGTTTCATGGATCATAGCGGGACGTTGTTTGTCACGATGTGATTTTCGATCTAAAACCTAGATTGTTAGCTTTTACTGTTGATCATCGAGGGATATGTTAAACTGTTGCGGGTCTATTTTCTTGGGTGCAACTATGAAATAGGAGTTCTAGTTTTGACTCTTTACATACTCTCTCTATCAATATTAAGAAGGTTTTAAAGGACATCAAGGGTTTGAATTCCAAATATCTATGGTTTTGTTTAGTCGTATAAGATTTGGTTAAACATTGATCTATTTCTGGATTATGGGATTACTTTTGTATTGCTTCCACTATGCATTTGTGCCTTATTTGTTTGTTTGTATCCCTATCACCTAACAAGTATTTTAGCCACCAAGTATACAATTCACTTGGAATTCTCTAATGATGGTATTATGACCACCAAGGCTACCACCATAATCACATAATAGTATACAAGTATAATATTTCGGTCGCCAAGGCTACAAGCGACTTGTATTTTTCCAATGATGGTATTACGACCACCAAGGCTTCTGTTGTTCTCTAATAATAATATAAAAGTATATCACTAGGGCGACCAAGACTACTAGTGTCTTATATTTCTACAATCATGGTATTACCGACACCAAAGCTACCATTATACTAGGATTACAATATACACGTATACTATTACATCCTACATGTGTATTATTGACATTTATTTGGTCAATGATGGTACTACAACCACCGAGACTACCACCATAGTCTGATAATTGTATACAAGTATAGTATTATGACCACCAATGCTACTATTGAGTTGTATTTCATCAACAATGATATAATGAAAACCAAGGTTATCATTGTACTCCGATAAATATAAAACTATTATTCAACCATAATTGTTCAACACGACTCAACTTCTAAAGATAGTTGCGTTCAGATACAACTGCTCGACACAACTAAAATATTCAGTTTTTACATTATGATAGGAATCAGCTATAACCGTTTTTGTACATTTCACAACGATAAACTATTGTATCGACTCAGTGGACCTCACAACTATAAAGAAATACACCAACACCTCATAGCTCACAACAATAAAAATTTAAGTTAGCTATTTAACTTGTGTATCATAACTTAACTATTAACTCAACTAAATCAACTCATTACTCTACATAACAATAACTTTCTCTAAAACTCAGCTATACCAGTTTAATACAACTTACCACAATATACAACTGTACTAGCACTTTATTTCATAAGTTACTAATCCATATTAATCATTGTATTGTATCCATTTCAATATATAATTGCAACAACATACAACTGTACTAGCTAGTGATCTTGACATTGGCTTTATCCCCCACATATGTTGAAATGAAACACCATACTTAATAACATAAATGAAAACACTAATCATTTAGTCATCAGTTTACTTAATATCATCATCAAATCTTATTGTCTGTTTTACCTCCAAAACGATTATGTTTTCTTCAAATATATATTTTCATGTCTTAATCACTTTAGATATAAACCATGCACCATTTAGTAATCATATTACTAATTCATGACTATAGATTAATCTATAAGTCCTTAAATCATTGCTTATTCACATGTGTTAATTCATTAAGTCAAATTTATATTTTCACACTCCACCAATTCCTTTTCCTTATCACATAATTCATCTAACCAACACTTCAATTCCAATTAGTTTAACTAGCCATTAGTTAGGGTTTATCCTCCCCACTATGATTAATTTCACCAAAGCTTGATTATATGCTTAATTTCATGGTTTAAACATAGAACATACACTAATCATCTAACTAAGCCTAAACCTTTTAAATAACTCCTCAATTAAACATAATACAATTATTGGGTTTATGGAGTTTTCATTAGCCATTCATGAAGCTACTATTAGCAAGAATTTAAAAGTTTACTCCTTTTATCAAGTACACCAATTTAACAGCTAGAAGCATCCATTAATTTCGCCTTGCCTACTCACTTTAAACCCGATGTAGAAATTGTAAGGCCACACCTTATGATCTGATGACTCAAACACATAACACGGTGTCCACCAATACCAACGTTAGTGCTAGTGCCAGCAACAACTACATCAACGACAATTAGATCCTCATGATCTTAGTGATTGTTTGTATATGATGTAGATATACTCTATAATAATAAAATAAGTATATCATCCATAATCTTAGTGATTAGGGTTAGAACTTATATATATTAGAATATACCCCCAAAATTGTAGGATACTTTTTGATGTACTCATATATAATATACTATTAAGGGTATACCCTAATAGAGTTGTGTTGCTTGCTTTGCGCGATTGTTCCTTTTATGAGAACCTTTTTTAGTGAAAACATCTTTGTGATCACCCTTGTTCTTATGTTCTTGTTTACTCATTGTTTTTTCTTCATTATTCATAATAGGTTATATCCAATCAATATAATCCTTAAATTGGCATCAAAGCGGGTTTATGATACATTCAAGTTATCATGTCTTCCTCGTGTAATTCAAAGTCGTCTGTTGTTAACAAGATTCCTCTTTTCGGTGAACATAAATTTTCAATGTGGAAATCAATGTCTATGATTGTTCTTGAAACCATGGACTATGATATGTTCAACATTGTCGATAATGGTCCACACGCTCCCATGAGATGTATGACGATATTTTTAGGGAGTAAGAAGCCCCTTTGACATCTCTTCATAATTTGGTTCAGAACTATGAATCTGCTCACGAGATAATGGAAACGCAAATTGTGGCTTATAAAGGCACTATTGAACTTCAAGCGAAAACCATCAACATTCTCAACTGGAAATGCGAGCATTTGGGTAACATCCCACTTTGGCACATATCACAATATTGTCTACTTCTGGCTCCTAGCACGAAAACTTCCCACGGGGTCACCCATCCATGAATTACTTTCACCCGGGCACGCTTAACTACGAAGTTCTTATGAGGTCTGCTTCCCTCATGGATTTAAAATGTGTTGTATCAAGGAAGGTATCCACACCCTTTTAAGGAAATGTTTGTAATCCTTCCAACACGATGTGGGATCAGGTGCAACCCATCTTCACCCCCCTTTGGCATGTATCACAATATTGTCCGCTTTTGGATCCTGGCACGAAAACTTCCCAGGGGGTGACCCATCCTTGAACTGACCCCATCAACGAATCCGAACATCAACTCATCTAACTGAAACCCGCTCAACAAGATACGACTCACTAAAGACTCTTGGCAGGCAAAAAGGCATAGAACGATTCTTGATGATATAACCCAATAAATAACAGAGAACCAAACTAAGGATAATGCTTACCTATACCAAAATAAGATCCAAAAACAAATATAAGATTGATAATAAACATGACGAGCGCAAAGGATAACATATACATATCAACATCTGATGAAACTCTTACATCCACTGACTGAGACTGCAATGCTAGGCTCTTCGCCGTTAGTCTCCTGCTCCACCCTCACGACCAACAAAGATCCTCAAAGTAACTAGAGAAGGTGCACTCACTGCTCCACCCCTCAAAATCGGACAGTCGGCCTTCTTGTGGACCATTTGGTTGTAGTAAAAACATAACGTGCTTGCCTTCTAAGGACTATCCCGCTTGACATGACCAATCCTTCCACACTTTTAGCAGCCCATGCCCTAGAACGGTAAATCCCATCATGCTGCTTACAGCATGTACTGCACTGACCCCATCCCTACTAACCCCTCAATTGCTGATCAGAAGTCTTGGGTCTCTTTGCAGGACCCTCAATTTCACGTACATGTTCTGGCCCCCCTCTTCCCCAGGAGCTCGAAATCAATATCTTGCTTCTAAATTACCCCAACCATCCCATCATCTGATTGAACAGCCAAGGTCCGGGCCCTAAACCCGATGGCCAATCTATCAGTGACACGCCCAATGATGTCGGGTAACTCTTAACGTAAGGCTCGCGAAACCTCTGTGGCAATCCAATCATGGGATTGACCCTCCTTAAAACAAGGTGCATAATGCACCTCCGATCCAAAGCTTTGGGCTCCAGATGAGCCCCCAGCTACCCCGCTACAATCCCGTACTAAAGGCTTTAAGTGAATGAAGATAGGCAATACAATAGTATATTATCTCTCTATTGATTCACTCTTTTTCTTTAAAGAAAGATAGACCATCCAAGAGATCCAAAATCCCCTCCTTGGCATGCAAAAATGCATAGAACAATTCTTGATGATATAACCAAGGAAATAACAGAGAAACAAACTAAGGATAATGCTTACTTATACCAAAACAAGATCCCAAAACAAATATAAAAGATTGATAAAAACATGAAGAGTGCAAAGGATAACATATATGTATCAACATCTGATGAAACTCTTACATCCACTGACTGACACTGCAATGCTAGTCTCTTCGCTGTTAGGGCTCCTGCTCTACCCTCACGACCAACAGAGATCCTCAGAGTAACTAGAGAAGGTGCACTCACTGCTCCACCCCTCAAAATCGGACAATCGGCCTTCTTGTGGCCCATTTGGTTGTCGTAAAAACATAACGTGCTTGCCTTCTAACGACTATCCCGCCTGACATGGCCAATCCTTCCACACTTTTAGCAGCCCATGCCCTAGAACGGTAAATCCCATCATGCTGCTTACAGCATCTACTGCACAGACCCCATCCCTACTAACCCCTCAATTGCTGATCAGAAGTCTTGGGTCTGTTTGCAGGACCCTCAATTTCATGCACATGTTGTGGCCCCCCTCTTACCCAGGAGCTCCAAATCAATATCCTGCTTCTAATTTACCCCAAACATCCCATCATCCAATGGAACAGCCAAGGTTCGGGCCCTAAACCCGATGGCCAATCTATCAGTGACACGCCCAATGATGTCGGGTAACTCTTCGCGTAAGGCTCGCAAAACCTCCGTGGCAATCCAATCATGGGATCGAACCTCCTTAAAACAAGGTGCATAACGCACCTCCGATCCCAAGCTTTGGGCTCCAAATGAGCCCCCAGCTACCCCGCTACAATCTCGCACTAAAGGCTTTAAGTGAATTAAGATAGGAAATACAATAGTATATTAGCTGTCTATGGATTCACTCTTTTTCTTAAAAGAAAGATAGACCATCCAAGAGCTCCAAAATCCCCTCCTTGACCGAACCACATATCATAGGAGTACATTCCAAAAAACCGTCGGTAATCTCTAATGATACGAACTCCCGCATGCGCTCATCACCATTCAAAAAAATGTTCAATAATATCTAAGAATCCTCATCCCACAGGCCTCCTAGGTTCTCCAAGACTCTCCCGATTCGAGTATGGATCCTATGTTTTTCACTAGTACGGTACCAATACTAGCTTCTACACATATACATACTTTCCTCAAGAATCATCCAAAATCCTCTAAGTCACATTCTCAAACTGGTACCCTAGTGCTCGCTAAACAGCACAACTAAATCCAGTGAAACACTTCCTAGGACTTCCTAGGTTCCGACCTCACCCTTCCATCAGCTTTTGAAAAACTCCCAATAATATCACATAACCACGTCAAGAATACAATTTCATGCAACAAAGCTTAGATAATCCCTCGACTAAAAGACTCATCTCTACAACGGTTAGACTTAAAGGAGAGTTATGCAATAGGGTCAAATCCATCACTCTGAGATTATTCAACCTTTATCACATGTGACTTAGTATATTAACTTAATAGTTAACTTACATCACTTAGGACTTCCACAAATCACAAAGCAAGTAGAATTCATGTAATAGTACTCTAATCCACGGAATAAGCAAAGAACATTCATGCTCACATACTACAACTCATGCTAGGAGCTTCCCCTCTCACTGCTGTTTGCCTTATGCAAGAAAATTATACACAGAACATCATCAAATAGACTGTTGAATAAAAGACTCTACCCAAGGACCACAGCCAAACGTGGAATAGGAAATAAGGCCAAATCAATCATTCTAGGGCTATATGATCCTAACCATATACAATTTTGAAATCATATAATTAGCGATTACTAAAACCAATACATATTCCCAATCTCACGTTGCATCTAATGATCCCTAGGCTACAAAGCATCATATATCAGACCAATATATCATGCAATTCCTGTAACTATCCCAAGCCCCATCTTAGCATGCAATTACCATAACATATAATCATAACAAACATATATGGGTATTTTTGGGAATCACTTACTTGAGCTCGGCCGATTGCACACATTACACCCCCTTTATCTTTACAAATATCCTTTCATAAATTTCTTTGCTTTTAAAGAAATCTTTTTAAAACCTGTTTTCTTTTTAAGAAAAATTACCAACTCCTCAGTTTTAGTTCAGTCACACTCGAGAGTGTGCCCGAATCCATCAAACCAAGGCTTTGATACCAACTTGTAACATCCTAAAGTAAGACCCAAAATTTTTTCATTTTTAAGTTTATAAAACAGTAAATCATATTGTTGTCATAAAACCAAGGTAACTCAATACATCGTAATAATCAGAGTGAATCACAAAATGTGGAATCGGGTGGTGTGTGCTCTGCAATCATCCTGGACTCTTCCATTTGAAAACAGAATTACCAGAAACATAAAGTGAAAAACGTAAGCAGAAAACTTAGTGAGTTCCACTAAATACCACATAATAACATATAATTGGGCCTATTCATGGGGTATATTCCAACCCAATAAGCAAGTATGGGCCTCGCCTTGGGTATATTTCAACGCGATCGTACGCTAGTGGGCCCCGCCATGGGGTGTGTTTTAACCCAATCATACGATAGTGTGCCCCGCCTTGGGGTACATTTGAATCCGACATGCCATAATGGGCCCCACCTTGGGGTATATTCAATATGAACATGCCATAATGGCCCCCGCCCATCATACATATAAGCATATATACATATAAACACATAACACATGTAATTACCATCAAGATACATAACATACAAAATGGTCATCAGGCCCAGCTCGGCATCAGGCCTCGCCTGGCGTCGGGCCCCAACCGGTAAGCATACAAATACATAACCCATGCAAGATTCACATAAACATCTAGCATCATATCATAACAACATCATGGGTTGGCATTTGTGCCTTTGACCCGCTAATCATAGTGAGGAAACTCACCTCAATCCGCTGATAAACAATTGAATGAATCTTTGACTGCTGGTCCAGAAAATCCTCGCGCTATTAATATATAATAACATCCAATCTATTACTACATTACCCAAAACTAGGGTAAAAGACCAATCTACCCATTTGACTCGCTAGGCCCAAAGCCAAGGCCCAAATGCTAAATGACGCTCCAAAGCCAAAAATGGCCCAATCTTACAAATTGGGCCCCCAAAACCCATCATGGGCTTGAATCCAAGAGAGCCCAAAAGATACAAACTACAAGCCCAACATAAAAGTCTAATTTCCCAACAAGATCCAACTAACAGAACCCAACAATGGCCCAAACCTCAAAAATCCCAAACCACCACACTAGGGGGTTTGCCCAGTGTACCCGAATGGTACTTCTACATACTCTCCTTCGAAGCATATTATACAAGTCCATTATACACAAGTTCAACGTTACTCTGAGCTTACCCTTAAGTATGCTCCACGTACTCCTCAAACCACCTTTTCACCCCAATAAATCCTTAATCGGTTAAGACAAAGTGTCAAACCCTCAGATCTGATTCCATAAGACTACTTATCAAGTAAAGTTGGCAACATTACATGCTTGCATGGCAAAGAGAGACTCGAAAGCTCAATAAGGACATAACAAAGGTATTAATGCTTGCATTGACCAAAATAAACCACAAAGCTTTTCATTTTTAAGAACCTTGGGACTGAATGGAGCTAAGACCTCACAATTATTGCTTCAGGAGTAGATCAAAAACCAATGTCTAACACAAAGACTCCAAAATACATAAAATACTCCATGAACTAGATCTAACATATAAGATCATCAAGATAAAAACTTTATACCTCCAAAATGTTGATCAAGATGCAACAACCCTGGATCCCAAAGCTTCAAGCAATCCCACACTTCTCTAAGAAGTTCCTTCATCTTCTATGAACACCAAAAAGCCTGAAATACCACCCAAAATCTCAAAAACCACGCAAATAGGGCTAGGGTTTCGATTATTGGGTTTATAGCGATAGAGGATGAAGATATTAGGGTTAGGAGATGAGGTAAGGAGCTTAAATAGGGTCCAACACCCTAAAATAAGGTTTGGTATGACTGGAATATGCATTGTGTGATTCCTATATGTCCTGCGTACCCCAAAGAACATTTGTAACCACTTTTCTTAATACTGCCAGCGTACGATGATGTACGCCCCGCTTACTGAACTTCACCCTAGTATCCCATGTGTACACTTTTGTACCCACCCGTGTACATAGATAAATGCTAATTTCACCAAACTTCCGAAGGCCATAACTTCTTTTTATAATTCTGTTTCCGACCATCCTTATATCCACAAAAAGGTAACGAGAAGCTTTATGCCTATATTAACTCATACTTTCCTTAAAAATTCCCGAACTACAATCCACTTTCCATACAATCCCGAACTGACGCTCTACCAAAATACCCCTTGGCTCGAAAACACAGACCGAACACCCGGATCATATAAATTATAGTACCCACACCCAAATGCTTCCAAATCTATTTTCCTCAAAGTTCCTAAGCCTGCTGATACCCGATCTTTGGTCACCACCTTGCAATAGGAATGATTTGGAACATGGAGTTACAACTCTCCCCCACTTAAATTAGATTTCGTCCTCAAAATCAATCCTTTCCACCCCCTTGAAAACCAATGCTCCGAACAAAATCCCTTAGTGCTGAACAAAATGTTGATCCCATAACTGTCGATCCAACACATTACTGCCATAATTTCAAAGCCCCAGTAACTTATCGGATCTCCAAATAGGTGGAACCAATTTAAAACACAACCTCCTACCATCAAAACTGAAAACATCATTTTAACCCTAAACATTCCAACTGATGCCCTTTGCATATAGATTTCCTCAATCCAATACTTTCTAAAACAAGGTTCTTGCACATATACACTAACAATTCCCAAAGTGAGTCTCAATCAAAACCCAACTCGATACCTAACCCATAATCGGAGATCTAAGGACTTGAACTTGCATTTCACCCGAAGTCTTCTGATTCATGGCAACTATTCACTAAACAGAGATATAAGAATCCCCAAACCATCACTATGTCCTCCATCCTTACACCTAATCCAACCACTAGATTCTTTAAATGTCTAACTCTTAAGGCTACCCTAGCCTATATAATATACTATGCCACTCCATGGCGACATAATCAACCTACTACATTCATAATCCAATCCCTTGACCCAACCGGTCTCTAACATGTCCCACCTACATAGCCATAAATATGCGGGCCTCACCCAAAGGTCCCATCCTGTGACGACCTACACAGGCCCAACCTCACCTAACCTTGAACCCCAATGATCCTCTTCTCATGACACAGAGAAGCTCCCCCCGGACCCCTCTGTCCGCCTTACGCAAGGCACGAGTTGATCCTCCTCTAAACTCATTACCATCCCAGCATTGGTCTACCATAATATGATAAATGCTGCAATCCAATTGTAGACTTACAACACTTCTAAGCCGTCATGGTTACCACCCATGTTCTCACCATGCCTATGCCATTTCAATGCCAATCATCCTGATTCGAAGTCGCATCCAACTGAAATCCAATCAGGTGCTCGGGTCATGCTTTAAACCCCAAATCCTTCATCATACAAGAACACACAACAATGCTCTAACACAACCCACAACCCAGATCCATCCACAAGCCTATTATACCTTTCAAAAAAGACGTCGACTAACTGTTGGAAGCTTCTTGAACTGCGAACTTACACAACTTCCATCCAGACCACCACTTGGGTCGTCTCTCCTCCTAACTGGGATGTGACGCTTACCCTAGTTCGATACCCAATCCAGCTCCTGGATTTCTGAACGAATCTCCCCCCACTTGGACTTTTCGAAGCTCTCCTATCCACCAAAATTTGATAGATTCCCAACCCATCTTATCTTCATATACCATGAACTCAATATGACATGCGCTTACCAAAACTACTTTTCCATTACTAGCCAATCTCGATGATTGCCCAACTCTTGAAATCCATATATATACTCCCCGAAATCTCAGCAAGCCCAATAACCCCAATCGATTCCCATGATATAGCAACAAACCTTGATGTCCTCCATGATGGTGACTAAATACCATAACCCATGCTATGAACAGGTGAAACTTCACCCTAACTTCCCATCCTCAAAAGAATCTCTGAATTCTAACCATCTACAATCCTTGCAATAATAAAACTCTTTTGGCACTTCCAATGACCTACATCTTCATGCTACTACCACCACCAACATCTTACTACCTCTACTTCCCTAGCAACGGTAGTGATTTGTTCCTAAAGGCCCTTCCATAGATAATTGGTGATCCTACCAGAATAAATGATAACAATTCTAAACTCCGACTTCATTAGAGAACTAACCAGCTAATCTGACCATAAACCTTCCAAACGATACCCCTTATACAGAAAGTTGGTATCAGAGCATTGGTTTGAGGGATTCGGGCACACTCTCGAGTGTGACTGAACTCAAACTGAGGAGTTAGTAATTTTTCTTAGAAAGAAAACGGGTTTTAAAAAGATTTTCTAAAAGGAAAGAATTTTTTAAAACAATTTTTGTAAAGATAAAGGGGGTGTGGTTCGTGTAAAAGGACGAGATCAAGTAAGTGATTCCCAAGAATACAGATACATGATAGATTGGCCTGATATGTGATGCCTTCTAGCCTAGGGAACATTAAATGGTATGTGAGATTAGGAATATGTATTGGTGTAGTAATTGATAAGTGTTTTATTTAAAAATTGTATACGGTTAGGATTATATAGCCCTAGAATGATTGATTTTTCCTTATTTCCTATTCCTTGTTTGGTTCTGCTCCTAGGGTAGAGCCTTTTATTCGACAGTCTATTTGATCCTGTTTTGTGTATAATTTTCATGCATAACGCAACCTGCAATGAGAAAGGATGTTCCTAACATGAGTTGTACTATGTGTGTCGGACTGTTCTTTACTTATTCTATGGATTGGAGTGTTATTGGACGAATGTTTCTTGCTTTGTGCTTTGTAGAACTCCTAAGTGATGCGAGTTAACTATTAAGTGAATATACTAAGTCACATGTGACGAAGGTTGAATAATGTCACAGTGATGGATTTGACCCTGTTACACAGCTCTCGTTTTAGTCTAGCCGTTGTAAGGATGAGTCTTTTACTCGAAGGATTATCCCAGTTTTGTTGCATAAGATTGTAGTCATGAGGTGGTTAACTGAAATTATGCAGAGCTTTCAATAGTTGACGGCAGGGTGAGGTCGGAACCTATGAAGGCCTTGGGGTAGCAGTTTGAGAAGGTTACTTAGAGGATTTAGGATGATTCTTGAGGGAACTTTGGATAAGTGTGGATGGTAGTATTGGGCCCGTACTACTGAAAACACATGATCCATACTCGAATTAGGGAGAGTCTTAGAGAATCGAAGAAGCATGTACGATGAGGATTCTTAGATATTTTTAAACATTTAATCGGATGGTGATGAGTGCATGCGGGAGTTCATTGCATCGGAGATTACCAGCAGTATTTTGGAATGGACTCTTGTGATCTTTGGTTCGGTGACGGGACCTTTCAGACATAGATTGTATCGGGGAAGTTGGGGGCTCATTAGGAGCCATAGAATCCTTTAGGAAAGAGGATCCTATTTCCAATTATTTTCATTTGGGCTTGAAGGTGGGTTATGCACCATGATTTTGGGAGGGACGATCCCATGATTTGATTGCCACTGAGGTTTCCTGAGCGTTACACGAGGAGTTACCTAACATCATTAGGTGTGTCACTGATAGATTGGTCACCAAGTTCGGGGGGCAGACCTTGGTTGCTTAGTTGGATGATGGGATGGTCAGGGTAACTTAGGAGCAGGAGATTGATTTGGAGCTCCTATGGAAGAGGGGGTAGAGCATGTGCAGGCAGTTGAGGGTCCTACGAAGAGACCGAAGACTTTAGATCAATGATTGAGGGGTCAGCAGGGACGGGGTCAGTGCAACACATGCGGAAGCAGCACGATGGGGCTTTTCGTTCTAGGGGCATGGGCTACTACAAGAGTCGAAGGTTTGGCTATCTTAGTCAGGACTGTTCTCATGGGGAAAGCGCGTTATGTTTTCATTACAAGCAATTGGGCCACAAAAGGCAGATTGTCCGATATTGATGGATGTGGTAGTCAGTGCACGTGCTCCGGTTACTTTTAGGATATTTGATGGTCGTGAGGGTGGAGTAGGAGCCCCAATAGCAAACAGTCGAGCATTGAAGTGTTGGCCAGTGGATGCCATAGTTTCGTCATATGTTGATGTGTAAATGTTATCCTTTGTGTTCTTCATGTTTATTATTAGTATTTATATTTTCCTTGGGATCTTGTTTTGGTATGGGTAAGCATTATCTTTGGTTTGGTTCTCTGTTATTGACTGGGCTATATCATCAAGAATTCTTCAATGAATTTTTGCATGCCAAGAGTCTTTAGTGAGTCGTATCTTGCTGAACGGTTTTCAGATTGTTTAGTTGTTGTTCCGGTTCGTTGGTGGGGTTAGTTCAAGAATGGGTCACCCACTGGGAGGTTTTCGTATCAGGATCCAAAAGCATACAATATGGTGATTCATGCCAAAGGGGTATGTTACAAATGGTATTAGAGTTGGGGCACCACTCAATGTGTTCGACAGGCACGTTGAACCCTATTATTGGGGGGGGGGGGGAGGTGAAGGTGGGTGGCACCTGATCTCACATTGGCTTGGCAGGAGAATGAAACATTTCCTTATAAGGGTATGGATACCTTCCTTGACACAACACGTTTTAAATATTTGAGGGTAACAAATCCCATAAGAACTTTACAATGAAGCGTGTCTAGTGAGAACAATCCAAGGATGGGTGACCCTTGGGAAGTTTTCGTGCCGGGAGCCCAAAGCGGACACTATTGTGATACATGCTAGAAGGGGATGTTATAATTTGTTTTCTCAGCAAGGTAAGCCTCTGACCCAAACGTTTAATAGGTTTATCTTTTTAGCATATGATATGTGCAGGTTGGGGAATGTTAAGCACTCCTCTAAATTGTTCTTAAATTTCTTGAATTCTCTTCGGAAAAGATGGGAACATCATGCTGATGTTATCAAGAACAATGAGAAAATAAATCTCATGGATCTCAACTCTTTGTTTGGAAATCTACGGAATTACGAAGAAACTAAATCTCTTCGTAAAACATCATGATGGACTCTAACAAAGAAAAATCTAAAGCCCTGGTATTCAGAAAAGAAGTATAAAATCTGATCAACGACTTTGATAATTATGATCAGGGTGAAATAAATAATAACAAGATCCATGATGAATTGGTTTATAGTGTTGTGCTTATTGATAGATGATATGAAGAAAGTCGATGTAATGGAGCCAAGAGTTCAGCCCAAAGGAAATAACTCAGCGAGAAAGCATAACACAGAGAAAAGAAATCCAAGTAATTGCTTCACTTATGGAATCCCATACCACTTTTCCAGAGACTTCAAAGAAAAGCGAGAATCTTAAAGTCATGAAAGCTATGAAATCTTGTACAAGAATTTGTTGGCCCACCTAAGAAAGAGAACATCTCTCTACTAAAAAAAATTATCACGAATCATGAGGAATCTAAAGAATGGGTTGAAGACAAAGAGTCCTCCAAAGAAGACGGACTAAAGGTTAAAGGTCTTATGGATCTTGTCAACGAAGTTCCAAATAGCAGTTTCAGCTGATGTGATGTTGGTCCTAATCAACCTATCTGGGAGTCAGTGATAAAAAACAGGAATTACTCCTCTACTCGTCACATTCAGGATCATGTCTGGTACATAGACGGTGGATACTCTAGACATATGACTGGTCTTCAGTTGCTCTTGATTGATTTTGTGGAGAAAGATGGTCCTATTGTTACTTTTGGAGATAGCAATGAAGGACCAATCAAAGGCCTAGGTACCTTAATGTGAGAATCAGTCGAGCTAAAAGATGTGTTCTATGTCAAGGGCCTTCAAAACAATCTCATTTCAATCAGGCAATTGTGTGACGTTGGCTACAAAGATCTTTTTGACTGCAATGAAGGAAAATTCATGGACCCAAAGAATGCAATTATGCTCATTGCATTCGGGAAAAATAACATTTACGTGCTTTGATTCTATTTATATTTTACAACACGGTTTTATTTTTTATTTATTATTTTTTTTGCTTCTTTTGAACTATGAATATATTTTTTTTTATTTTATTGCAAAACTATTTGTGCTTTCAATATTTCTTTCTAGCCTACATTTTACCTAAGGAGTATACATTGTATATTATACTACTAATATTTACTATGTGTTTTCTTTTCTCTCACTCTCTAAGTCTCATTATCTTCTACCTTCTTCTTGAAGATGAACATTATTGATTTTTCCTTTAAGAATTAATCAACGTGCCAATCCTCAGTGCAAGATCCTCTAAGAGAGCTGGTTGGGCATAGATCTGCATCTTTTCATTAGAACTAACTGCTCTGTCCTTGAAGCTGATGATCATGCTGAATGACATGAATCACCATACTAATGAGTCAAGATAAGAGAGAACTAAGTCTGAACTTGTTTTTGTGGATTGGTATAATCTTTCTCTAGTAGCCTATCTCTGCTCTAATCGGATGAAGTGAAGATGAGTAACCTGGCATGTCTAATTTTCATGGACACTCTCATTTCAACATCAATTCCCATCTGATATGCAAGGACCTCTTCAACAAGACATTTATCCTCATCTTTTCTATCACTGATCTCAAAGAATGGAACCTATGAGTTCTGTCTTGCTGACTCTCATAACTCGAAGGTTATAAAGGTTGGATCCTATTAACTCGTTTGGTACAAACACTGATTTTTGCTCATCCTTTGTTCTTGGTGAACATGAAGCTTGTAATTCATCTGCAATACATCAACGATTAAGGACATTTCCTCTCTTCGTATTTTGTCAATTGTGTTTTGTTTTGATGCATTTGATCATGTTTATATATTATTTTATAGACAGTGTTGAGGGGCAGATATCTTAGAGAAAGGAAACTTATTTATGATCTTTCAATTGAAAAGATTTACTAGATCGAGTCTTTATCACTTTTCTGAAAAAGCTGCAGAAATTTCATTTTTAGAAAACTTCCTTGTTTGACTAACTCTTTTGTTTTATTCCCTAATTGCCTTATTCGTTCTATTCTTTATTATTTTATTATATTGTACCTTATTAAATAAATTGATGGTAAATTTTAATTTCTAGAATGCAAGTTAACTTCATGATATAGAAGATAAAGCACTTCTCTTTCATAAGTTTACATTTTTTAAGATTCACACTGATTTCACCTTAGCATGATTAATACATCCCATTCTCTCCTTTAACTTCTCCTCCATAAAACTTAACGATTCACTATGATATAACACACTGATGAAAGTTTGAAACTCTGTGACGATGGCTAGTCATGTACCGTAGGCTATCACACGCACCGATCCATTCTCACCATACATTTCTTCTTAAAAGCCTTATGATGTAGCGTAACATACAATACATTTATGAGTGCTTGATAAATATGTGTTAATGGTTAGGCTATGTACCATCGACTATCACATGCACCAATCCATTCTCTCCATACATTCTTGTTTAGAATTTTATTATTCAGCATATGAAACCAGATGCTGATGATAATTCATAAGCTATGTGTCGATGGGTATATCACAAACCATGATGTATTACATGCACCTACCCATTCTCTCCTAATAAATGTTCTATTAAAGAAGTTTATGATTTAATGTATCTACCATACACTAATAAAACGTCGACATTCTTTGTTGATGGGTATATTTAAACACCAAAATGTATTACACACACAATACGATTCTTATTCATTTTCTTCTAGTAAGAGAATTTCATGATTCAGCATATTAAACCATGCGCTAATGAGACTTCACAATACTATGTTAGTGAATGTTAGTATAAACACATTCTATTAGGAGACATCACAATCTTACTCGTTTGACAGATGCAACCTTGATCCACTGATAATGCAACTTTGATACACTGACCGCTTCCGCTAGTAATTCAGTTTCGATGATGTTATGTCCCATTGATACATAATTCTTTAAACTCAATGGTAACTTCCGGATGACAATCAAGATTTATAACATCATCTTGAAATATGAGACTTTTACAATATTTTTTTCTCAAATTCTGATTATGCTAAAAGGTAGAAAATCCACGAATAGAATAGGATGACTCCCTCTCCTATATCGCTTTTACAACTCATCCATGTAGTCGAAGTTCTCACACAAAGGCTCTCCCGACCATTATCTTCCCTGTCTTAAGTTCTTCAACATTTCAACATGTTAATGGTTCTATACATCTTTGCTCCTAATACCAATGTAGTCAAAGGCCCCCATGGTCTTGATACTCTCATTGTTATCCAAGAAAACTACATCGCGTTCTTATATATCATCCCAAATCAAAACAAAAACTCAATGATTGACGAGTATGTCAATTATGTCATAAGATGTCCTCTTCCATAGCATTCTATGATTTTTGGATCCATTCTGCCCCAAGCAAGTATGTGAGTTTTACTAATCTTGAACTATATATGCCAATGCTCAAATCATCTCCGAAACTGTTGGAGACAGTCATTCTAGGGTTGTTATCAATGTAGCCTCTTATTGACTTGCTACGCAAATTCCTCAATCAGACAACTACTTTGAAACTACTTTATGCAGGTTTCTTGGACCAAAAGTGTCACACCCCCAAACCAGAATAGCGGAATCGTTCGAGGGCGGTTGACTTAATGTAGTATCATAACAGTTGAATAAATAGTAAAGAAAGCAAACACAACCATCATAAAATAGTTTAAAAAGTTACATTGTTGATTGTATTACATGTTTCAAAGGAAATTACATTATGATGATAAAATAAGTTTGAAATTGACGCCTTAGAGTCCCTTCCCCAAAAGTTGTTGTTACTTGTATTACTGAATCCCTAAGAAATACAGGTAGTTTTGAAAATGTGTCAACAATTAAGTTGGTGAGCTCATAATCATTTTTGTATAAGAATTGTATGCCTTTTGTATAAAGTAATTGTGTTTGTATCTAGAAAATCTAATATTTTTTTTATAAATGAATAGTAGTTGTATATATGTATATATAATCATTAAGGCGTTTGATAGCCTCGTAAATCAAATGTTTTAATACTTCATGTGAGTTTTATAACCGTACTATTGAACCAGACTGTCTGTAACAATGTGCTTCAGGCGTTGGAATGATATGACATTTGTCATCCCAGACCTGCCAGTCCAACAGTAGCTAACAGTTTAGGTGCGGGATTGTCAATCCCATATAGATCTATACACAAGTATCACGCTCTCCCTACAGGAGATTATGGTTTATAACACAGGACTTGAAATGCGTACTTGAATGTACGTGAAGTTAAATGTCTCACAAAAGTTTGTATCAAATAGATATACGTACGAAAAGTCCATTTTTCTTGTAAATGTAAGTGTTTCCTTTCTATAGTGTTCGTAGAGTGTAAAATATCATGAATATCTCTTAAACTATACCTATTATAGTTTTTCAAAAGTGTGTTTCATTTGAATGATGTTATTTTATGAATTTAACATTTATACACAAAATGTAGATAAAGTATTTGAAACTGTATGTAACGATTTGCATTTTAACATAAGTCTTTCATGCGCTTCCCTTGTATCCCCCCCCCCCCTTAAAACATAGAAAAGATGTGAAAATATAGGGGTATGAACTCACCTAGAAAGATTGATGATTTGAAGAAAATGAGAGTTTTCTTGGGCAGCACTTCGACCAGAAAATCTCGAAGCTTCGGACCTTCGTCGGGACTTAGATACATAACCGGGTTGTCGGGATAGTCTCGATGGGCTCAGAAGTAAAAAAGTGGGAGAGAAATGGTGTGAATTAGCAATTTGATTCGGCACCCTCACATCTTTATTTATAGTGGTGGATTGACCCTCATACGTGGGGCGTTCCTGCGAAGAACGTTGGGCGATCCGAAGCGCAGGGAGTTCGCTCGTATGGAGCGCGTTCTGGCAGTATTCTTGCGTCATCGCTTACCGACCTTCGGACCTGACTCGTGATGCGACTAGGGGGCGACATGGTTAATCTGAGGCCTTGTGTTGCGAACGCGAGGTGTTCCCTCGAAACGCAGGGTGTTCCCTTCGGACCAGCCTCGAAGTGTGTGCTCAGATCTTTAAAAATCCATAACTTTCCTATACGAGCTCCGTTTTTAGCGTTCTTTATATCCACGCGTAGGTGATATTATACTCTACAACTTTTGTTTAGACTCAGTCGGCTAATTTTGATTTAATTTTTAATATTATATTTTTTAACAGACTGGGATAGGAAAAGTCAGTTAAAAATACATAACTTCTTCATCAGATTTCTGTTTTCGTCTGTCTTTTTACCGTTGTACTACTATTGTCGAGATCTTCAACTCTCGTTTAGGTTGTGTCGGCTAAATATGGCCCGATCTCTATTTCGAGTTTTTAGTTGTCTATCGCTACTCTGAAACTTAGAAAAATCGTAACTTCCTCATACGAAGTCAGATTTGGACGGTTTTTTTGTACGTTCATGGTTTAATCATATGTACAACATTCATTTAGATACTTAAGGCTAATAAGTATTTTATTGAAATTTCGCATTTTACGCTTAGTAGTGTTTTACTAGTTTTGCTGCGGATTTTCGATTGGTCATAACTTTTTCGTTAAAATCGGATTTTTGTGTTCTTTATATTTCTAAAAACCTAGTTATAGTATCTGTTACTTGAGGTATCCCAATTGAGACTTTTGAACATTTCATTTCTGATGCTATTTTTATTTATTTATTAATTCAAAATAGATTACAATACTTGACTTATGTCACTACGTTGACTTGAAATATCGGGTTGTCACGTCATCCCCCCGTTAGAGAGAAGTTCGTCCCAAAATTTATTCTAAGATAAGTATTTATGGACTAGGGAAAAGATGTGGATATTTTTGTTTCCTCTGATCATCTCGCTTCCAGGTGTATTCAGGTCCTCACTTTGCATTCCAACGGACCTTCACAATGGGTATGCAACTTTGTTTTGTTCTTTTAATTTCCCTATCCATGATTTCTACTAGTTCTTCTACAATGTGGAGACTCTCGTTGATTTTGATTTCATCCAGAGGGACGACGAGGGTCTCATCGGACAAGCACTTCCTTAAGTTTGACACATGAAAGGTAAGATGTATGTTGTTTAGTTCCTGCGGTAATCGAAGCTTGTATGCTACCGGGTCGATCCTGGCAAGGATCTCGAATGGTCTGATTTACCTTGGATTTAGTTTACCACTTTTACCAAAACGTATTAATCCCTTGAAATTCCAAGGGCTTCCGTCTTTTGTCAGCATAACTATTTTGTCTGTCTCTTGAACCTTTTAGTCGTTCCCGGATTTGGACAATCCTCTCAATCGTTTCTCTTATGATTTATGGGCTTGTTGCCCACTTCATCCCATCACAAAAGGTGATCTATACTTGCGACCGTATAGGGCTTCAATTGGAGCAACTTTGATGCTAGTGTGATAGCTATTGTTGTCTGAGAACTCGACTAGTGGTAACTGGGTATCCCAGGCCTTACCAAAATCGATCACACAAGCTCTTAGCTTGTCTTCCAAAGTCTGAATGGTCCTCTCACTCTGACCGTCGGTTTGTGGATGGTAAGCGGTATTCATGTCTACTCTCGTCCCTAGAGTTTTTTGTAGTGACTGCCAGAACCGCGAGGTGAATCTACTATCTCTGTCGAAGAAAATGGATATTGGTACACCATGCAGTCGTACAATCTCTCTGATGTATGTTCGAGCTAGTTTCTCCATCTTGTTAGTTTCCTTTATTGGTAGGAAATATGCGGATTTGGTTAATCTGTCGACGATCACCCAGATGGTGTCATGTCCGCCCACTTTTTTGGGTAACTTGGTTATGAAATCCATGGTTATCCGCTCCCACTTGCACTCGGGTATTGCATGTTGTTGTAACAATCCCGAGGGCTTTTGGTACTCTACCTTGACTTTGGCGCAAGTCAGACACTTGCCTACAGAGGCAGCAATTTCGGCTTTCATGTTCGGCCACCAATACAATTTCTTGAGGTCCAGATACATCTTGTCCGAACCGGGATGTACGGAATATCAAGTCTTATGAGCCTCATTCATGACAACGTCTCTGAATCCACCAAACTTCGATGTCCAGATTCGATTTTTGAAGTAACGAACTCCGTCACCTTTGACTTCAAGATTCTTATCCACTCCTCTTAAGGCTTTGCCAGCCATGTTTTCTGTTTTCAAGGCTTCCTTTTGAGCTTCCTTGATTACGTGGATATGTTTGAATGGATCTTCATGGTTAAGGACTTCACTCGGCGGCCCGAGTATTCCTTTCGGATGAGAGCATCAGCTACTACATTAGCTTTTCCCGGATAATAACGAATCTCGCATTCGTAATCACTTAGTAGTTCAACCCATTGTCTCTATCTCATGTTGAGTTCTTTTTGGTTGATAATGTGCTGAAGGATCTTATGATCGGTAAAGATTGTGAATTTCATGTCGTAGAGATAATGCCTCCAGATCTTTAGGGAGAAAATGACTGCTCCTAGTTCTAGGTCGTGGGTAGTGTAGTTGACTTTGTGTGTCTTGAGTTGCCTTTCCTCTTTGCAATAGAACACATCCCAAACATTGATTTGATGTGTCGTAGTAGACCACGAAGTCTTTTGTTCCTTCTGGAACGGATAATATAGGTGCGTTGCATAGGGCTCGTTTTAGTGTTTGGAACATAACGTCTTGCTTTTCTCCCCAATTATAGGTTACACCCTTCTGAGTCAGGGCGGTAAGTGGTTTGGCAATATTTGAGAAGTTTTGTATGAATCTTCGGTAATAGCCAACAAGGACCAAGAATTGTCGGATTTCCGTTGGAGTTCCTGGAGCTGACCAATTCTCGATTGCCTTCATTTTGGTAATGTCCACATGTATCCCTTCTTTGCTGACCATGTGACCTAGAAAATCTACTTTTCAAATCCAAAATTTGCACTTTGAGAATTTTGCGTGTAACTTCTTTGCCCTTAATGTTTGCAAGATCTGCCTGAGGTGTTGACTATGTTCTTCTTTGCTAATCGATAAGATGAGTATATCATCTATGAACACAATCACAAATTTGTCTAGGAAAGAATGACGTACTCTGTTCATTAAGTCCATGAACACTGTTGGTGCATTTGTGAATCCAAAGGGCATCACTACAAACTCGTAGTGACCATAACGTGTTCGGAAGGCTGTCTTGGCGACATCTCCTTCCAGGACTCGCAAATGATGGTACCTGGATCTTAAATCGACCTTTGAGAAGTAGCTTGCTCCTTGGAGTTGGTCGAATAGATCATCTATGCACGGTAGGGGATATCTGTTCTTGATTGTGAGCTTGTTTAGTTCTCGGTAGTCGATGCACATGCGAAAAGATCCATCCTTCTTCTTTATGAATAGGACTGGTGCTCCCCAAGGTGAGAAGCTCAGCCTGATGAATCCTTTATTGAGTAACTCATTTAGTTGGCTGGAAAATTCCTGCATCTCTGCTAGGGCTAGATGGTACCACGATTTTGCTACTGGCGTAGCTCCGGGAATCAAGTCGATTCTGAACTCGACTTGACGTTTTGCTGGAACTCCTAGAAGATCATCAAGGAAGACGTCGGGGAAATCACAGACTTCTGGAATGTATTTGATGTCTTTCGTTTCTTTTTCCTTATCTACCACGTGGGCTAGGAAAGTATGGTATTCCTTGCGCAGGTATTTTGGGGCTTTGATGCAAGAGATGATTTGTAGATTTGTGCGGGGTTTATCACCATAAATGATAAGAGTTTCGCCATTTGGCAGATTAAGGCGAACATCCCTTTCGTGACAAAGTATATCGGCATTGTGAAGGCTTAACCAATCCATACCTATGATGACATCAAAGCTTAATATAGTGATCGACATTAGATCGATTTGGAACGAGTGTTCATTTAAATCTAGCGTGCAACCTATGTACACATCGTTTGTGCTTTCTATTTTATCGTTTCCAATTTCTACCATAAATATCTTATTAAGTGATTGGGGGTTTTGATTAAGTAAGTGTTTGAATTCATGGCTCACTAAACTCCTCTCCGCACCACAATCAAAAAGTATGCATGCATAAGCGCTATTGAGGAGAAACGTACCCGTAACCACCGTGGGATCAACTATTGCTTAGTTCTGCCCTAATGCTAGCACTCTTCCTACACCGCCAACATTCCTTGACTTAAGGCAATTTCACTTGTAATGCCCAGCTTCACCACACCCATAACACGCCTGGCCCACCCCGACTCCAGGAACTTGGGTGATTGGTTGTGCTGGTGCCTTACAGAAACGGGCAGTGGGCTATTTCCTTTTGCAGTTATTACAGTGCATCACCCGACAATTTCTGTTGTGATGGTAATTGCATTTGCTGCACTTCGGTAGGTTTCCAACATATTGCTTTGTTGGTGTAGGGGTAACAGGAATAGCGGTGGGAGTAGTAGCGCCATGAACTGTCATTAGCTGTTGTTTCTTGGAAGATTCTTGTGAAGGCTGACCCTTCCTTTTGTTCCTAAACTTCTTGTTGTTATTGTTGTTGTTGTTTTTGGTATTGTTGTCGTTGATGTGGTTGTTGTTGTTCTCTATGGGTTGCTTCGGAACTGCAATCATGAACCCTTAGCAGACTCCATGGTCAACGAGGGACTGTGCCAGCTGTTTGGAACTATCGAAAGTAACTGCCTTGGAAGCTAGTACACTTCCTTGAGTCTGGGGGGACAGTCCCCAGATATATCTCTCGATCTTCTTGCTCTCTAGAGCAACCATTCCCGGCCAAAGTATTGCCAAGTCACTGAACCTATTGGTATAGGTTGTGATGTCTGAGCCTACCATTGTAAGGCCCCAAAGCTCTTGTTCGAGCTTCTACACTTCGCCTCTCAGGCAGTACTCTGGCATGAGCATTTGTTTTAGGTTTTCCCATCCCATGGAGTTAGCCACTACCAGAGTTGGTAACTTGATGTGGCCATTCCACTATGTTAGGGCTCGTTCGGAGAAAGTACATGCAGCAAATTTTACTTTGCTTCCTTCTTGGCACGTGCAGATCTCGAATACTGCTTCCATTTTCTCTATCCATTAGGATAGAGCCATAACTCTTCCAGTCCCATTAATGGATATGGGTTTCTATTGATGAAGTCCTTGTAAGTGCATTCCCCGGAACAACCCTGATGTTGACCATTGGTAGAGCTATTGATTCCTCCTCCTGACCCGTTGTTACTCATCTATGCCATTGCTGCTGTGACAACAACTGTTACGACTGCCTGGAAAAAAAAGCATTGTCCATTGATGGGGATGGTGGTGGAGGTGGTGTGGGTGTTCCTATAGCATTCAAGCATTGGGGATTCCTTCTTGGTGGCATGATTCTACCATAAGTTAAAAGACGAATTCATGACAAGTCTTCAGAAATGATTATGGAAAGTCTTAGTATTATATGTTTTACGTTCCAAACATTGCCGAATTTGTAAGTTAATTGCGAAATGGAAGCTTCCAATAAGAAGTGTATGATTTTTCTTTATAATAAATGTGTGTCAATATCATTGATTTTAATATTCGATACATAGATCAGGAAAATTTGACCTTAACAAAGGTTTACAGTACATCAATGAAAATGGGAAAATTTTACCGCATTCAAACTCTTGAATTGTGTACTCACAATCCGATGGTCATACATACAGAAAGGAAAGAGTAGTACCAACGCTCACTTGATAAGTATATATATATATATATAGCGCAAGAAGCACACGCTCTACTCCGGACGGGTGGTACGCTGCGGACCACGGTATGTTGTTGTGAAAGTTCGAGCTCAAGCTACTTGACGTTCAGCCTCGATGACGTGCCTCTCCATTGCAGCTTGGTTTTGCTGAAACTCCCTTACCTCGGCTCTAGTAGTGGTAATGTCCTTCTAAAGGGCAAAGGTGTGCTCTATTGTTCGATCATGTTCATCGTCCAGGCGACGAAGACGTACCGTAGTGATTTGGGCAGTGGCACCAACGTCTAGGATTTGGTTGGCGTTTATCCTTGTTTGCTCGCCTTGATTGTTGATGTGAAGAACCATGACATGGAGTGCTCTGTCCGCTTAACCCTCGTTACGGAGGTCATAAAAGCCTTGTGCCATGTCGTAGGGTGGACGTTGTCCTTGTTCCCTGCTCAATCGTTTCAGATCTATAGCCAAGAGGGGCGCTGGGCCCTGAAAGTCTCGCTGGAAGTCTGGTACTACCTGGGGAGGATTGTAGACTGCGGTTTCTAATTCAGTGCCCTCATCATCATCATCCTCTTCCTCTTCTTCGGGATCCTCTTCTGGATCTTACTCGAAAATCTCTTCTGGATCCTCCTCAATTCAACCTCCATTGCCTTGGTTTGGGTAGTAGGGATCCCCGGGGATATGAAATCCTGCCATTTTGTCTGCTCGAGAATAGAGACAAGAGAATTATATAGAATTTGATTGTAAGGAGAAAATTTTATGATAAGACCTACACCGAGTCCTCCTGTAATACCTAGTGTATACGAATTACATACAATTAAGATTGAATGGACCGTTGGATAAGTGGTTTCACTCCAAGCCCACATCCAAACAAGGAAAATATCTTAAATCGAAAACATAAATCCTAAGCCCATGCAACCTCACTCATGTGTAACCTTAAAGTATGCACTTTGAAATTATATACTTGTCAGTGAAGGCTTTTAGTTTTTATAAATTTAATTTTTATTTTATTTGACGATCCTAGTCCTAACGAAACGTTCGGGTTTACTCGCTTGTTATAGTTTTTATTGTGTCATAAATACTCCTATAGCATTTAAACTTGAAATTTTAATTCTAGTGTTACTTTGGTAAGTTTTTGACTTGTTGCTCACTATGACTATTCCTCGACATATGTTGGTCATATCTCGGATAAATATAGTTGATCATGCTATATTCATCCAAGATCTGATTCCATATTCTGAGGCTTAGTCATAGTGTTCAACTTGTTTTAATACTTTTGTATAGTTCTAACTATGACATTAAACTGTGGCATGCATGCATTTATACATTTATGAAAACGAACTTTTTAATTCAATGGGGTATAGTTGGTGTGAAAGTGTTTTGTCGGAGAGTTTTAGTCCCTTTGCATATATAGTTTCTATGTCTTATGTGGTTTGATATACTTAGTTCATAATAAACAATGCTCTGATACCAATATGTCACACCCCCAAACCACAACGACGAAATCGTTCGAGGGCGGATGACTTCATGAAGTATCATAACAGTTGAATAAATAGTAAAGAAAGCAAGCACAACCATCATAAATATAATTTAAAAAGTTACATTGTTGATTGTATTACATGTTTAAAAAGAAATTACATTATGATGATAAAATAAGTTTGAAATTGATGCCTTAGCGTCCCTTCTCCAAAGGTTGTTGTTACTTGTATTACCGAATCCCTGAGAAATACAAGTAGTTTTGAAAAAGTGTCAACAATTAAGTTGGTGAGCTCATAAGCATTTTTGTATAATAATTGTATACCTTTTTGTATAAAGTACCTGTGTTTGTATCTAGAATATCCAAATTTTTTTATAAATGAATAGTAGTTTTAAAAGTTCCAAAAATCGGAATGCATAAGTATTTTCCATACATAAAATTGTGTAAGTAGATTTATTTATGTATATATAATCACCAAGGCATTAGATAGCCTCTTAAATCAAATGTTTTAATACTTCATGTGAGTTTTATAACCGTACTATTGACCCAGACTGTCTGTAACAATGTTCTTCAGGCGTTGGAATGATATGACATTTGTCACCCCAGACCTGCCAGTCCAACAACAACTAACAGTTTAGGTGGGGGATTGTCAATCCCTTATAGATCTATACACAAGTATAATGCTCTCCCTACAGGAGATTATTGTTTATAACATAGGACTTGAAATGCGTACTTGAATGTACGTGAAGTTAAATGTCTCACAAAAGTTTGTATCAAATAGATATACGCACAAAAAGTCCATTTTTCTTGTAAATGTAAGTGTTTCCTTTCTATAGTGTTCGTAGAGTGTAAAATATCATGAATATCTCGTAAACTATACCTATTATAGTTTTTCAAAAATGTGTTTCATTTGAATGATAAACCTTAGTGTGTTACTAACTTTGTATGTAAAGTATAACATTTGCAATAATGTTATTTTAAGTATTTAACATTTATACACAAAATGTAGATAAAGTATTTGAAATTGTATGTAATGATTTGCATTTTAACATAAGTTTTTCTTGCGTTTCACTTGTATCCCCCCCCCCCTCTTAAAACATCGAAAAGACGTGAAAATATTGGGGTATGAACTCACCTGGAAAGATTGATGATTTGAAGAAAACGAGACTTTTGTTGGGCATCACTTCAACCGGAAAGTGGGATATTCCTCGGGAATCTCGGAGCTTCGGACCTTCGTCGGGACTTAGATACATAACCGGGATATCGGGATAGTCTCGAGGGGCTCAGAAGTGAAAAAGTTGGAGAGATATGGTGTGAATTAGCAATTTGAGTCGGCACCCTCGCATCTTTATTTATAGTGGTGGATTGACCCTCGTATGCGGGGGGTTCCTGCGAAGAACGTTCGGCGATTCGGAGCCCAGGGCGCTCGCTCTTATGCGTTGCGTTCTGGCAGTATTCTTGTGTTATTGCTTACCGACCTTCGGACCTAACTCGTGACGCGACTACGGGGCAACGTGGTCAATCCGAGGCCCTGTGTTGTGAATGCGGGGTGTTCCCTCGAAACGCAAGGTGGTCCCTTCGGACCAGCCACGAAGTGTGTGCCAAGATCTTTAAAAATCCATAACTTTTGCATACAAGCTCCGTTTTTAGCGTTCTTTATATCCACGTGTACGTGATATTATACTCTACAACTTTTGTTTAGACTTCGTCGGCTAATTTTGACTTTATTTTTAATATTATATTTTTAACAGTTTGGGGCAGGAAAAATCAGTTAAAAATTCATAACTTCTTCATCCGATGTCCGTTTTCGTCTGTATTTTTACCGTTGTAATACTATTGTCGAGATCTTCAACTCTCGTTTAGGTTGTGTCGGCTAAATATCGTTGGATATGTATTTCGAGTTTTTAGTTGCTATCGCTACTCCGAAACTTAGAAAAATCATAACTTCCTCATACGAAGTCAGATTTGGATATTCTTTTTATGTACGTTCATGGTTTAATGAAATGTACAACATTCGTTTTGATACTTAAGGCTAATAACTAGTTTATTGAAATTTCGCATTTTACGCTTAATAGTGTTTTACCGGTTTTGCTGCGGATTTTCGATTGGTCATAACTTCTTCGTTAAAACTCGGATTTTTGTGTTCTTTATATTTCTGAACACCTAGTTACAATATCTATTACTTTACGTATGCTATTTTAATTTATTTATAAATTCAAAATAGATTACAATACTTGACTTATGTCAATACATTGACTTGAAATATCGGGTTGTCACAAAAAGTTGGTTATAATTTCTGTTTTTAGCGTACTACTCGTGATCTAACTAAATGTACCCTTCCTTGATGCTATTGTGCTTTGTGGAAGCATTTAACAGGGGTGAGTGGCAAGTGTCTTGGACATAAGACGGGTAGTTTAGAACGGTTGAACCCTTTTCGAGAAATGGATTGTGTATGACATGGCCTAAATCAAAATATCAAACTTTTCTTAACTTTTATTTGGTCAACTAGTATGAATTAATGGGAACTAAAAGCCAAAGTATTTTCCATATCTTCGTTGAGGGAAATAATGAAGAGGAAGAGGATAATGATAATGATGACGAAAATGAAACTAATGTTGATGAAAATGAAACTAATGTTAATACTAAGACATTAGATGATGATATGGGACAGGATTTTACTCGAGGAGTGACAATTAACTCTCCCCCAAGATTAAACTAGATATAACACAACTTAGATCACCCGCACCCCCATTGGAACCATTGATCTACTGTTTCAAGCTGTAAATTCCCCAAGACCAGCATCTCCTCCCCGTCACGCTGCAACTGTCTTTCTAATGCCAACTCCTCTATAGCCTATTGCTACCATTCAGGGGGAGTCAAGTTCCGACTTCCAAAACAATTAGGCTCTCTTAGCTCTCCTTATTTGTTCAAATGACTTAGACACTTGGAGAGAGACTGAACATAGCTAAAAGTGAAGTGGCTGGCATCAAAGGTATAGTGCCTTTGATTGATGATGATGACGAGATAATTGAAGACACTCCCCAAACTCTCCAAGAAATGATCAACCACCTTCACTACCACCACCATATAGTAATAATCCTCCATCACCATCATCAACTCCCACTCTACTCCTTCTACAACAAATAACTCCCCTCCCAAAACTGATGATTCCAAAAATGATGAGAATCGAGAATTGGTGATGATGACTGCAATTCCATTTCTTAACAATTTGAATCTGAAAGGGAGGATAATCAAGGAGTAATGGTTGTTTTTTAGACTGAACCAGTGAGTGATGATTAACCTAAGCTAAAAGTTGATAATGATCAGACTGAGACTGATTAAGATGATTATGCAGCGTTTCTTGATATGAACTTCATGGCACAGAATGGTATTCCTCTAAGTTTTGTTTATCGTGATGCATCTTCTTAGGGGGAGATTCCTCAAGGAACTCACAATGACATTAAGTATGATAATGATCAGCTCAATCGAACAAAAAGAAAGGCTTCATTCTCAGGCGGAGCAAATGAACTAAATATGGGAGTTCCTCAACTGTTGGTAGCTCTTGAGTCCTTTTCCCTCCAAGAAAAGAAAAGTAACGGTTGATTTGTAAGAATTGGCTGAAATAGGAAAATGACCATTTAGAAGGTCAAATAAATCATGATGGAACATAATGCTTCAGTTCGAAGAAGAAGAGATGAACGTCGATCCATCAATCAGGATGAGATCCTTGCCTTAGAGGGCTGAAAGGTTAATGTTCCAAAAACAAATATTCAACATTTCAATATCAATGTTGCCAAACGAAACAAGGTTTCTTAGTTGAATGATCGAACTTGAAGGGTTTTGAGCATTCTAACACTCCTATGGTGTACATGCAACCCTAGATGCCTTGGATCTATGTTTTCTCTAGTTTACATGCAAACTTTCAATTTTCAAAGGCATCATCCTAACTATCATACTATGGAGTATGTACACTACAAAAATCTAGTTAGATGACTTACCTTTGTTGTAGCTTTGAAACCTTAAGCCTTTAAGATCCTAGCACCCCAAGTGTGATGCCTCAAGTGCTTCACACAACACCACTAACTATGGAGGACTTGAGAAGAGATTGTCTTGCATACACAAAATTGGCTAGCCCTCTTGTATCTCTCTTAAGTGTCGATTTTGGTTGCCATGAAGTTTCTTGTTGTTGGATTAATGTCTAATTCCATAACAATTTTGGTATGTACTTGACCCGAGTTTAGCATGGTCCTTTTGGGTTGCCTTCACCGAAGCAACTTAACAGGATGATTTATGGAGAGAGGGGATATTATGGTTTATTAATATATTATATGAATAATATATAAAAAGATAAATCATATTAGTTAATTAATATTGATTAACAATTAATTAAGAAATTGATTTTGTGATCAAAAGAGATTAATTGAACTAAGGGGACTGGAATTGCAATTAAAGCTAATTTGATTTTGGGTTATGGATTTTTTGGATTATAGGGTGGATGATTTTAAGGTGGAAGTCCACTTAGAAATCATCCAAGGCCTTGTTCTGTAGGGTTCCATTGGATTGCTTAAGGCCTAAGCTATCCAATTAGGTTTTTTATTGAAACCCTAGCCGCACACCTATATAAAGGACCCCAAGGCTTCAGATTTCGGCTACCAGAAGAAACCCTAGGGTTCTAAGAGCCAAAATTGAGCCTCCATTCCCTCTCTTCTTAGTCATCTTCTTGCCTTTGTGTTTTTGAGCCATTAGAGGTATTACAATTGTGATACTAAGCTCTTGAAGATGGAAGATTCTAGCTACTATCAAAAGGTAATCATCTAAACTTGGTTTAGTTATAGATTTCAATTTTTATAGTATGCTAGATTAGGGTTTGCAAGCATTGGATAAATTTGCATTTACAATTGAGAAACCTAGATCCAAAACTTTAGGGTTTTGCATGTGCACATAGGAATGTTCTTTTGCTCAAAACCCATTAGTGGTATCAGAGCCTTATTTGGTCTTTATTATATTTGATGCATTGTGTGTTTATTCATTTCTTAAAATCGATTTATATGCCTTCTTCCTGAAACAATCGTCTAGTCCCAAGGTGAACTCGACGAGTCAGATGAACTCGGTGTGTTCTGTTACGGACTCGGTGAGTCGGGCAGTTAGACAAGTGGATTTTGGGATTTTGACTTATTTTGACTAGGGATAATTACCAAAAATGTTTTTAATCAATAAAATCCGATTTTTATTGAGTCTATTTAATTATCTTAGTCAAAATAAAAGATATTTATCACTTAATTATATAATTACTGCCTTATTTGATAAACCTTAATTCTTTGAATTATTTGATCAATTATCTTGCATGAAATTGGATTACGTCAAAATTAGATAAGCACTAACTAATTGTTTAATTATATTATTTGAATTTTGATCTAGATAGTTTTGAAATGTTTCAAAGCTTGCCCTTAAGTTTTGGAATTTAAATTTTTGATTAAAAGTTTAATTTTGAAATAATGAATTCCAAACCCTAGAATTTTACAAGTTTAAAATTCAACCCTTATACTATTATAATATTATTAGAATAATTATTATATATGTATAAGATAAAGGCTAGTCTTACCGTTAGCAGGCCTCATTCGCGAAGCCAATCTATAAGGGGGTTATAAGGTTATTGCCTATAAAATGGCAATTTAATGGGTGTCCACTCTCACCCACCGCTTCCTTGATTGGTGGACGGTTGTTTTCCAAACAGGTAGGATAGGGTAACTAATTCCTCATTAAAAGTATAATGATAAATAAAGGAACTAAATTTTTTTGGAAAGTTCCCAATCTTAGTTACTTTAGGAAAAATGTGAAATTGTTGCTACTCCATGAAATTACACTTTGTACCCTTGCGAAGACGTTAGTGGAGCGTGTGTGGTTAACCGGTACACTAATTTAGGTCTAGAAAAGGTGGCAAAGGGTGACTCGATGTTTGTCATAGATCAATGGAGCGTGTATGGCTAACCGGAACACTAATTAGGTGACTGTAACATTGGGGGCATCAAGTACATTTGCATGATTATTCACACCTTGTTTGTGATCCTCGGTATCCCAGTCACAAACTTGAAGGGTATATCGAGATTTAAACATGCCATTGAAAAGTTCAATGAATCTGAAAAGATCTTGGAATTTTCAATACATTCAAAACTTAATTTTCCTTTTATTTTTCATGGTGGAAATTAGTGAATTGTCATTCACTTACCTTCAAATTATTTGTTGTTTAGATTACGGCATCCCTTTTCTAAAGTGAAAATAATGTTGTTGAATCCTAACCCTAATTTATCATTTGGGTGTTTAATTGGGGATTCTTATCTAATCCAACTTTTCTCTCTTTTCCATTTCAGATGTCTAACTCAAACAGCAACAACGCTTCACGCTCAACCTCTTCCGGCTCGTTCTCACTCATGAATTTGTGTGGGAGGGTAATTTTCGATGGTACCAATTTCAATGATTGGATCTGCAATATTCGAATGGTTACCCTCTAGAAGGACAAAGAGTATGTCCTCGAAAAGGAGCTGAAGGAGGTGAATGTCAACACTACTACTCCCAAGGAGATCGCTTCCTTTGAGGCCCACGAGCGAGATCCTACGAAATTCCATTGCATCATGCTCGTGACTATGACTGTAGAACTCCAAAAGTCCTACAAGGACTACTATCCATAGAAGATGCACTAGGATTTGTTGCACAAGTACCACCAAAGTGCCAGGCAGGAGAGGTACGAGATCATCACTTCGATGATCATGACCAAGATGAGGGACGAAGAGTCTGTCACTGCTCATCTACAGAAGATGCAGAGTTATGTCAATGGCCTACTAAAGTTAAATGTTAACTTCGATGAATAACTGGCAATTGATATCATTCTTCACTCGTTGCCACCGTGTTTCAACAAGTTCCGCAGGACCTGCCACATGAACAAGGAGGAGGTCAGCTTGAGCAAGCTCTAAGGCTTGTTGAGGACTGTTGAGAGCAACCTCAAGGACAAATCTGTTGCATCAACTCCACTACTACTACCCCCATCTTGGCGGTTGGGTAGGAGAAGGGTAAGAAGAGGAACGCTCCTTCAAACAGCCACCATAAGGGAAAGTCCCATGATGGCACCTCTTCTAGTGGAACCAAGGCTGGTCCTGCTACACCCACCTCCAAATCAAAGGATGCAGAGTGTTACTATTGCAACGAGAAGGGGCATTGAAAATGAAGTTGCTAGAAATATCTGTAAGATATCAAGGATGGGAAGACCAAGCTGTCCTTCGCAGGTATTTATACTATTTAATCTAATAACTCATCGCACACTATTTCTTGTGTTCTTGATACAGGATGTGGTTTTCACATTTGTTCTGATTTGTAGGGCCTAAGAAGAAATAGGTATGTGGAGCATGGGAATATAATCTTGATCATGGGGAACAGAAGATCGTCGCCTGTCACGAAGATTGGTGTTTACTCTTTACTGCTCAGTAGTGGGTTAGGACTAGAGTTGAATAATTGTTGCTATTCGCCAAAAATGGCAAGAAACACCATTTGTTTTCATGGTTTGTATATACAAGGATTTAGATTTTCATTTGATAATGAAAAAGGTTCTATTAATGCTTTTCTTAATGGTGTTTTCTATTTTGAAGCATTGCCTTGTAATGGAATATAGGAAACTGTGATGGTTGTAGACAACTTGGGAAATGATGTGTTGTATATTGACTCTTCTAATAGTTTGGACAAAACATGCTTGTGGCATTGTCGTCTTGGACATGTCATCAAGAAACGCATAGCCCAACTCCAAAAGGATGGAGTGTTGGAGTCATCTGACCTTAAGGATGATGATGTGTGCGAGTCTTGTTTACTTGGAAAGATGACCAAGTCACCCTTCACTGGTAGTTGTGAAATCGGTGAGGGTTTATTGGATGTCATACACACCGATGTGTGTGGGCCCTTTAGATCCACCACAAGGGATGGAGGCCGCTTCTTTGTGACTTTCACCGACGATTATAGCAGATATGGGTATATCTACTTAATCAGGTACAATTCAAAAACCTTTGAAAAGTTCAAAGAGTTTAAGCAAGAAGTGGAGAATCATCTGGGCAAGAAAATCAAGATGCTTCGATCCGATCGAGGTGGAGAGTACCTTAGTATTGAATTCCACGACTACCTCAAGGAATGCGGAATCGTTTCGTAATTGATGCCACCTAGGACACCGCAGTTGAATGCTGTAGATGAGAGGCGTATCGAACCTTGCTGGACATGGTTTGTTCCATGATGAATCGTGCTTCGCTACCTATCTCATATTGGGGGTATGTCTTAGATATTGTCGTCCATATCCTTAACTTAGTCCCTACAAAGAAAGTTGCCAAAACACCTCATGAGATGTGGACAGGGAAAGCTCCGTCGTTAATACATATCAAGGTTTGGGGTTACGATGCTTTCGTAAGACGAGAGACTCACGACAAGCTCGAACCTCGTAGTGAGCGGTGTTTTTTCATCGGCTATCCGCAAAAGTTCTTTGGATATCTCTTCTATAGACCGAGTAACAATGTTGTCTTTGTTGCGAGGAGAGGGATTTCTGAGAGCGAGAAATCGTAAGCCAAGGGGATAGTTGGAGGCAAATCGATCTTGAAGAGCTTCAAGAATCGAACGATGAAGGAACCTCTAACACTGACGCACAACCTGAGGAGGAAACTCCTATTGAACCGATTGATGAGTCCTTACCTCTTAGACGTTCCTGTAGAGTTTGTGTTCCACCTGTGTTGTATGGTTTTCATATAACTAGTGAGGGTGATACGTTTACTAGTGACAGTACACTAATAAATTTGGATAAACCTAACAACTACAAGGTAACCATGGCAGGCCCAAAGTCTGCGAAATTGAAAGAGACTATGGACAGCGAGAATCAGTTCATGTATGAAAACCAAGTTTGGAATTTGTTTGACAATGTATCGAGTGGAAAGACGGTCAGGTGCAAGTGGATCTTCAAGAAGAAGATTGACATGGATGGGAAGGTACACATATAAGGCGCAATTGGTTGCAAAGGGCTTTACTTAAACTCCCTAAGTTAACTATGATGAGACCTTCTCACCAGTTGTGAAGATAAAGTCTATTAGGTGATGCCAGCCATTGTTTCATTTCATGACTATGAAATATGGCAGATGGATGTCAAAACCGCTTTCCTTAATGGGAAGTTGGTTGAGGATGTTTACATGAGTCAGCCAGAGGGTTTATGTCGATATGAAGCATCGTAATAGAATGTGTAAGCTTGAGAAATCGTTTTATGGATTGAAACAAGCATCTCGCAGATGGAATCTTTGTTTCGATGAGAAAGTCAAAGAGTTTGGTTTTCTGCGAAGCGAGGATAAGTCATGTGTATATGTCAAATCCAGTAGGAGTATAGTTAGCTTCCTCGTATTGTGTGTCGATGACATACTTCTCATAGGAAACGACATCCCGACCCTGCAGGAAGTTATGTCCTGGATTGGGAAGTGTTTCGCTTCGAAGGACCTCGGAAAGGCTACCTATATTCTAGGAACAAGGATAGTGAGAAACAGGAATAAAAGACTAATAGGACTTAGTCAGAATACTTACTTGGACAAGGTACTAAAGCGTTTTAGTATGGAAAATTCCAAGAAAGCCGAGTTACCGATCCAAAGCAATGCCAAGTTGAGTAGGACTCAAATTCCGAGTACCGAAGTTGAGATAGAAGACATGAGCTGAGTACCTTATGCTTCTGCAGTTGGCTCGATCATGTATGTTATGACTTGTAGTCTCCTAGATGTGGCCTTCTGTAACATCTCAAAATACGACCCAAATTTTTTTTTGTTTACATAGTAATAAAAATCATGTACTGATTGTCATATCATAAAAATCATACGTCAAATATCTCAACTCATAATAAAATGTCATGAAACAACTGAATCAAATCAAACTACGACTCAAAACAAACTCCCAGGATAAAGAATGAAGCTGTGGTGTGTGCGATGCCATCATCTCGAGCTCTTCCCCTTACTTGCGGAAGTACCTGAAACCAAAACTGAAACTGTAAGGACGAAGCTTAGTGAGCTCCCCCAAACTACCACATACCATACAATAACATATAAACACGTACTGGGCCTTACCCACTGCATCGGGCCGAAGCCCGAAAACTACATCGGACCGTAGTCCGGAACTGACTGGGACCTTGTCCCCTACATCGAACCGGTGTCCGGAACTAGCTGCATCGGACCGAAGTCCGGAACTGACTGCATCGGACCAACGTCTGGAACTAGCTACATCAGACCGAAGTCCGGAACTAAACGATCATAGCATAGCATAAACGCATATCAACTAGCTACATCAAACATACTCACAACTGCATCGGACCAAAGTGTGGAAAGTACTGCTAACTTAAACGGGCCGGCATTGTGGCCTTAGAACCGTTCCTAATAAAAGCAAAACTCACCTCGTAGCCTAGTTGCTGAAAGGACTGCTCCGGAATCTGTCTGCTGCCGCTCCGGTTTCACCCCGGCTACAATATCCATGAGAACTATCAATCAAATACTGATAATAATACTGAGGGTAAAATGACTCTCCTACCCCTGGTCCAAGTCCACCAAACTGTCATAGTCAACACTCAGTTGACCTGACTCGTCGAGTTGGGTCGCCAACTCGTCGAGTCCTTACTCTTACTTTCTTGATTCCAATCGCTGCTACTCGTCGAGTTTTGGCACAAACTCGGCGAGTTCCTCTTCACTACTAATACTCTGTCAATCTGCATCCGACTCGCTGAGTTGTATGAACAACACGTCGAGTTCCCCTTCATCCGATGATCATTCTAGCTGTGACTCGCCGAGTTGTATGAACAACTCGTCGAGTCTATTCTTGAAGTATGAAGATTGCCTTGGACTCGCCGAGTAAGGGCATTGACTTTCCGAGTTCTTCAAAGAATGAGTCTAACCCTCTAGCTCACCGAGTCCACCTCTCACTCACTGGTTCCACTCGGCATAACTCGAAAAAGAAACACAGGGGACTCGCGACTTGACTCGCCGAGTCAGAAGAACGACTCGCCGAGTCGTATGCATGCAACATTATATACTCGATTCTGCTTGAAACCAGTCCATACCATTAATAGATCTGGGTTACTGGGACTTGATTTAGACGTAAAGTTTCCAACTTTACGTGTAAATGACATCAAATGAAGGTTTTAAGGTTCAAAGCACACTATAATAGTAGATCTAGAGCTATCATGCAAAATGGATCCCTAAAGGTGTTAGATCTAAGCTTCTGGAGTTCAAATCTAGCTAGATCCGAAGGCTAATCAACTCCATGAGTCCTCTATGCTTCTATTAAGCCAAGAAATGGTCCAAGAATGGCTTTAATGGCTTCAAAAAGGAGATTTAAGCATAGAAACAGAAAAGGGCCAAGATACACCTTACTTTCTTCTGAATTTCCTCAAGGATCTAGGATCTCCTTCTTCTCTTCTTGATCTACCTTCCTTTATCTCTCAAAATCTTCAATGAACACACCAAAAACACACAAAATGTAAAGAGGGCTCTAGGGTTTTGAGAAAGATGCTATGAGGGGTGATGGGGGCTGACCTAAGGCCCCAAAAGTTGTTTAAATACGGTGCAAACCCTTGAAATTAGGGTTTCGTCCAGACTGGCGGACTCGCTGAGTCCGGAATATAGACTCGCTGAGTCGCCAACTTAAATGTGCTCGAATTCCCGACATTGCTCGACGAGTCCAGCTACCGACTCGTCGAGTTCCCCTTAGAACTTGAAGAAAATAACAATAAGCAAAATATAAATATCATACCAGAATTAGGGCGTTACAACCCTCCCCCACTTGTCTCAGACTTCGTCCTCGAAGTCTGCTGCTGCTGAATCTAAGAAAAACTCGGGGTAATGCCCCCGCATCTCCTCCTCGGACTCCCACGTCCACTCAGAACCCTTCCGGTGCTGCCACTGTACCTTTACCAGTTGAATCACCTTGTTCCTCAAGGTCTTCACCTTCCGATCCAAGATCGCAACTGGCTTCTCAACATAATTCAGGCTACTATCCACCTGAATATCCTCAATGGGCACTACTGCCGACTCGTCCACCAAACACTTCCTCAACTGAGAAACATGGAAAGTGTTGTGGATCTGGCTAAGCTCTGACGGAAGAGCCAACCGATAAGCAACCCGACCCACCCTGGCCAAAACCCCAAAAGGACCAATGAACCTGGGGCCCAGCTTGCCCCTCTTCCGAAACCTGATAACACCCTTCCAGAGCTATACCTTCAGGAGGGCCATATCGCTCACCTGGAACTCCAAATCTGAACGCCTTCTATCAGCGTAACTCTTCTGCCGACTCTGCGCAGTCTGCAGTTTGCCATGAACCTGCAGGATCAATTCTGTCATCTTTAGCACCACTTTGGTGCTTCCAATAACTCGCTGACCGACCTCGCCCCAACAAATCAGGGTCCTGCACATCCTCCCATAGAGCATTTTGAAAGGAGGTTGATTGATACTAGCGTGGTAACTGTTGTTATACGAAAATTACGCTAACGGAAGATACGTATCCTAACTGCCACCGAAGTCTAGAACACATGCCCGCATCATGTCCTCGAGAGTCTGAATCGTTCTCTCGCTCTGTCCGTCCGTCTGAGGATGGAAAGCGGTACTAAAATGAAGACGGGTACCCATCTCATCGTGAAACCGCTTCCAGAATCTGGAAGTAAAACGGACATCTCGGTCTGACACCACTGAAACAGGCACTCCATGACGTGCCACCACCTCCTTCACATAAATATCAGCTAACTTTTCTTCTGATATGCTCTCCTAGATTGGTATAAAATGAGCACTCTTCGTCAACCGATCCACAATAACCCATACAGAATCCACTCCACGCAGTCCTGGGAAGCTTTGTGATGAAATCCATGGTAATGTCTTCCCATTTCTACACCGGAATGTCTAACGGCTGCATCTTGCCATGAGGTCTCTGCTGTTCTGCCTTAACCCTCTTGCAGGTTAGGCACCTCTCCACATACCAAGCGACATCCCGCTTCATGCAGGGCCACCAATAATAGGGTCGAAGATCTCTATACATCTTCGTAGCCCCTAGATGAATGGAAAATCGAGACTTATGGGCCTCATCCATCAATACTTGCCGTACTCCGCCCCAGTACGGCACCCAAACTCTCCCGTGAAGGGTCAACAATCCCCTACTACCATAGTCAAAAGAAGCTACTTGGCCCATGATCCTCTCACACTTCTGTCTCTCCTCCTTGAGGCCCTCTACTTGTGCCTCCTTAATTTGCTCCAATAATGGAGTAATAACCGTCATCCTCAAACAAATATCTCTGATCGGGGCAGCTACTGCCTTACTGCTCAAGGCGTCGGCCACTACGTTGGCCTTCCCTGGGTGATAAAGGATCTCACAGTCGTAATCTTTCAACACATCTAACCGTCACCACTGCCTCATGTTCAGATTCGGATGATCCATGAGGTACCTCAAGCTCTTGTGATCCGTGTAAATGGTACATCGGAACCCATAAAGGTAATGTCTCCAAATCTTGAGGGCAAATACCACTGCCCCCAGCTCTAAATCATGTGTGGGATAATTAGCCTCGTGAGGCTTCAACTGTCTCGAGGCATAAGCTATCACACGGCCTCGCTGCATCAAAACTGCTCCCATACCTGTGATCGAGGCATCACAGTAGACTATGAAATCCTCCACTCCCTCTAGCAGGGTAAGAATCGGTGCCTCGTACAATCTCTGCCTAAGGGTCTTAAACGCTACCTGCTGATCAGGCCCCCAATGAAACGCTACCGACTTCTTGGTCAGTCGGGTGAGCGGTATTGCTATCTTGGAGAAATCGTGGATGAACCTCCGGTAATACCCTGCCAATCCTAGGAAACTCCGAATCTCGAATGGAGACTTCGGAACCTCCCACTGCATCACGGCCTCAATCTTGGCCGGATCTACCAAAATACCCTCTTGGTTGACGAGGTCACCAGGGAACAGAACCTCGCGCAACCAAAACTCATAATTGGAGAACTTCGCGAAAAGTCTCTCCTTCCTCAAAACCTCTAACACCTCTCTCAGGTGCTCCTCATGTTGCTCCTAAGTCTTGGAATACACCAAGATATCGTCTATGAATACTATCACAGACTGATCCAGCATCGGCCTGCACACGCGGTTCATGAGGTCCATGAACGCGGCTGGGGCGTTGGTGAGCCCAAACGGCATCACCAAAAACTCGTAATAACCATACCTGGTCCTGAAGGCAGTCTTCTGCACATCCTCGCCTCTGACCCGCATCTGGTGATATCCGGAACATAAATCAATCTTGGAGAACCAAGACGCTCCCTGAAGCTGATCAAACAAATCATTTATCCTCGGAAGTGGGTAACGGTTCTTCATCGTTACCTTATTCAGCTCCCGGTAATCTATACACAGACGGTGCGACCCGTCCTTTCTCTTCACGAATAAAATCGGTGCACCCAGGGCGAACTACTCGGCCTGATAAATCCCTTGTCTAGCAGCTCTTGCAGCTGCATAGACAACTCCTGCATCTCTGGGGGAGCCAACCGATACGGTGCCTTGGCTATCGGAGTCCCACCAGGGACTAGATCAATCCCGAACTCAACCTGTCTCTCAGGAGGTACCCCCGGCAATTCCTCCGGAAATGCATCCGAGTAGTCCCGCACCACCGGAACATCATCAACTATCATCTTGCCCTTCTCCCGGGCATCTGAAATATAGGCAATAAATCCGACACAACCCTGCTGAAAGTAGCGTCTTGCCCTCGCTGCTGAACACATAACTGGCCCGCATTGTGGCTTCTCTCCCTGAATCACTAACTCTCCACCACTGGGAGTGCGAACCCACACCAACTGTAGCCTACAATCTATCACAGCCCCCATTGGGGCTCAGCCAATCCATGCCTACTATGACCTTATTCCCTCGCAAGGGAATTGGCACTAAGTCCACCGGAAACTGCTCATCGAATAACTGTAGGGAACACCCTCTGTGCACCCTTGCCACCCTAACGGTCCTATCAGCTGCTATCTCAACCTCAAGTGGACAATCTAGCTCCCCTGGAGCTTTGCTAAGCCTCTTGCTAAGTGCAAGAGAGACAAATGATCGGGTAGCTCCCGAATCAAACAATACTGTAGATGTAATGCCGTTCACCGAGAACGAACCTATACAAAACATATAACCATAGGAAACAATAAAGAAATAATTACTGAGATAAGGAAAAATACATACCTGTCAACACATCAGGAGTCACTCGTGCCTCCCCTGCTGTCAGCTGAAAAGCCCTACGCTTCGCCACCGGCGTCTCGACTCGGCCCTGACGGCTATCTGAAATCCTCAAGGTAGCAGGAGCTAGTGCTGACATGTTCCCCGCTGCCGCTAAACTCAGAAACTGGGAATTTTTATGTCCCCTCTGATTGTACTGGAAGCAAATCAGATCTGATGCCGCAACGGTGGTGGTGGTGGCCGTACAATCTCTGCTCATATGTCCAGTCCGACCGCACTTGTAGCAGCTGGCACTCCCTACCTTGCACGCCCCGTCGTGCAATCTCCCATACTTGCCACACCGAGCGTGGCTCTGCTGACTCCTAGCTCTATGATCTGAACCCTTGGGCTTTTTGCCCAAATTCCCTGAACCTGGAGCGGCCTCCAGCTTCCTCTTTCTCTCCATCTCAAGGTCAATCTCCCTCTCTCGAGCCCTAGCAATCATGTCATCCAACGTCTTACAGCTGGATCGGCTGACGAACTGGCGGATATCACTCCGCAGCATCTCATGATAACGGGCTTTCTTCATTTCCTCATCGGCTGCGTACTGAGGAACAAGAAGAGCCCTCTCCCTGAACTTGGCGGTAATCTCCGCCACTGTCTTTGTAGTCTAGGTAAGATCCTGAAAATCGTGTGCTAACTGTTGCACCTTAATAACCGGTGCGAACTCGACTCTGAATCTGGTAGTAAAATCTGCCCAGGTCATGGCATCCAAGGCTGCGTCATCCCCGATGGCATGACCAATCTCCTCCCACCAATCATTTACCCTGTCCTTTAGAAGACAGGACGCCAATCTGACTTTGTCCCCCTCTGGACATCTGCTAGTGCGGAAGGCGTTGGCCACATCTACCAACCATCTGGTGCTCGCTATGGGGTCCCGCGCCCCATGGTAATCTGGAGCTCCGCATGCACGAAACTCTCTGAATGTAAGTGTGCGCGACCCCATCATGGCCGCCACCTCAGCACGGAAAGTACTCAGTCTCTCATCCATCAACTCCAAGATACCCTCCTTGATCGAGCCAAAGATCATAGGAGTCTGCTCAAGTATAGTGCGAGTAATCTCTGAAGAGAGAAGCTCCCTGGTCTGCTCATCCATCTGCCCGGCCTCCGGGCCTGATCCTGATCCCACTCCGGCACCTGAACTGCCTACTGCTGGTCTAGGGCGCAATACCACCATTCTGAAACACACCATAATAAACGTCAGGAACACTGTAATATCTTAGGGAATCACTACCATCACAAGTTTTCCGGTCTCATCTCAACTTTCCTTGATTCAAGTATGGATCCTCTGCTTCCAGTAGTACGGGCCCATACTACCTTCCACATCTATCCGTACTTTCCTCAAGTACTACCTTGACTCCACCAAATCACTATTACTGCTAATGATCTATGCCACTCTCATTCTAGGCTTGCCCTAGGGAATTCTCTGACTATACCCGATCCAGTCCTCAGCTGCTGAAAGCCTCCCTGTGATGCCAGCTATCCCTCACCCGAATACCATCACATGCGGTGAGGCTCGGATAATCCTTCAAGTAAAAGACTCATTCGTACAACGGTTATACCCAGACAAGAGCTACGCAACAGGGCTAAGTCTAGCACTCTAAGATTATTCAACCCTGTTCACATGTGACGTGACGCATTCACCTAATGGCTAACTCCCATCACTTAGAGTCCCCGAAAGCACAAAGCAAGCAACATTCAGACATAGGAGACCACTCAAGCATTTCTATCCTCATAAAGGGAAGTTGTACTAGCATACAATGCTATGTTAATATTATCAGGCATAACCTAAATAGGTTATCCTACTGTTGACTACTCTATGTTAGCATGCAGTTCTTATAAGGCTGAAACACATAAAGCAGACACATAAGGCATCCTCCTAGATCCTTAGTTCTATACTAGCATGCGGTTCTATTGAAACTGAAACTGATATTCACAACATAACTTGTATGGGTAATTTGGGAGTACTTACTTCAGCTCGGTTGATCGCATGCACCACACCCCTTTTCTCTTTTCAAAGCTCTTATCTTTCTTAAAAATTTCTTTTTACTTTTCTAAAACTCTTTTCTTTCGAAAAACATTTTACCATTTCCTTAGTTTGAGTTCAGACACACCTGGAAGTGTGCCCGAATCCTTCAAACCAAAGCTCTGATACCAACTTGTAACATCTCAAAACACGACCCAAATTTTGTTTTGTTTAGATAGTAATAAAAATCATGTACTGATTGTCATATCATAAAAATCATACGTCAAATATCTCAACTCATAATAAAATGTCGTGAAACAACTGAATCAAATCAAACTACAACTCAAAACGAACTCCCAGAATAAAGACTGAGGCTGTGGTGTGTGCAATGCCATCATCCCGAGCTCTTCCCCTTACTTGCGGAAGTACCTGAAACCAAAACTGAAACTGTAAGCACGAAGCTTAGTGAGCTCCCCCAAACTACCACATACCATACAATAACATATAAACACGTACTGGGCCTTGCCCACTGCATCGGGCCGAAGCCCGGAAACTCATCGGATCATAGTCCGGAACTGACTGGGACCTTGTCCCCTGCATCGAACCGGTGTCCAGAACTAGCTGCATCGGACCGAAGTCCGGAACTGACTGCATCGGACCAACGTCTGGAACTAGCTACACCAGACCGAAGTCCGGAACTGAACGATCATAGCATAGCATAAAAGCATATCAACTAGCATAACACATATCATCTAGCATAAACACATATACTGCATACTGCATCGGACCGTAGCCCAGAACACACAACACATAATTCTGTCTAAGTCACGAACACATCAAACATACTCACGACTGCATCGGACCAAAGTGCGGAAAGTACTGCTAACTTAAACGGGCCGGCATTGTGGCCTTAGAACCGTTCCTAATAGAAGCAAAACTCACCTCGTAGCCTAGCTGCTGAAAGGACTGCTCCGGAATCTGTCTGTTGCCGCTCCGGTTTCACCCCGGCTACAATATCCATGAGCACTATCAATCAAATACTGATAATAATACTGAGGGTAAAATGACTCTCCTACCCCTGGTCCAAGTCCACCTAACTGTCATAGTCAACACTTAGTTGACCTGACTCGTCGAGTTGGGTCGCCAACTAGTCGAGTCCTTACTCTTACTTTCTTGATTCCACTCGCTGCTACTCGTCGAATTTTGGTGCAAACTCGGCGAGTTCCTCTTCACTACTAATACTCTGTCAATCTGCATCTGACTCGCCAAGTTATATGAGCAACACGTCGAGTTCTCCTTCATCTGATGATCATTCTAGCTGTGACTCGCCGTGTTGTATGAACAACTCGTCGAGTTTGTTCTTGAAGTATGAAGATTGCCTTGGACTCGCCGAGTCAGGGCATTAACTCGCCAAGTTCTTCCACGAATGAGTCTAACCCTCTAGCTCACTGAGTCCACCTCTCACTCACTGGTTCCACTTGGCATAACTCGAAAAAAGAAACATAGGGGACTCGCGACTTCACTCGCCAAGTCAGAAGAACGACTCGCCGAGTCGTATGCATGCAACATTATATATTCGATTCTGCTTGAAACCAGTCCATTTCATTAATAGATCTAGGTTCCTGGGACTTCATTTACACGTAAAGTTTCCAACTTTACATGTAAATAACATTAAATGAAGGTTTTAAGGTTCAAAGCACACTATAATAGTAGATCTAGAGCTTTCATGCAAAATCGATCCCTAAAGTTGTTAGATCTAAGCTTCTGGAGTTCAAATCTAGCTAGATCTAAAGGCTAATCAACTCCATGAGTCCTCTATGCTTCTATTAAGCCAAGAAATGGTCCAAGAATGGCTTTAATGGCTTCAAAAAGGAGATTTAAGCATAGAAACAGAAAAGGGACAAGATTTACCTTACTTTCTTCTGAATTTCCTCAAGGATCTAGGATCTCCTTCTTCTCTTCTTGATCTACCTTCCTTTATCTCTCAAAATCTTCAATGAACACACCAAAAACACACAAAATGTAAAGAGGGCTATAGGGTTTCGAGAAAGATGCTATGAGGGGTGATGGGGACTGACCTAAGGCCCCAAAAGTTGTTTAAATACGGTGCAAACCCTTGAAATTAGGGTTTCATCCAGACTGGCGGACTCGCTGAGTAGGGAATATAGACTCGCCGAGTCGCCAACTTAAATGTGCTTGAATTCCTGACTCTACTCGACGAGTCCAGCTACCGAATCGTCGAGTTCCCCTTAGAACTTTAAGAAAATAACAATAAGCAAAATATAAATATCATACCAGAATTGGGGCGTTACACCTTCGCTTTGACCATGGTCAACAGATATCAAGGGAACCCTGGCAGAGCACGTTGGACTGCAGCCAAGAATATTCTTAAATACCTTCAGAGGACCAAGGAATGGTTTGTAGTCCTTGGTGGGAGTTTTGACTTAAGGGTGCGAGGGTATAGTGACGCCAGTTTTTAGACCGACCGAGACAACTACCTTTCTCATTCGGGTTGGGTCTTTACCCTAAATAGAGGAGCAGTGACTAGGAAAATTTCCAAGCAAGAGACCATAGCTGATTCAACTTGCGAATCAGAGTATATAGCAGTGAGCGAAGCGTTAAAGGAGGCGATATTGTAGAAGAACTTTATCGGAGACCTTAGAGTTGTGCCAACCATAAAGGAGCATATGGAGATTTTCTACGATAATGAAGGAGCTGTTTCCTTAACCAAGGAACTGAGGGATCATGGTAGATCCCGACATATCGAGAGGAAATATCACTTTATTAGACATCGAGTAGAAGAGGGACTCCTCATTGTGAACAGTTATCATCAGAAGATAACCCAGCAGATCCCCTTACGAAGGGACTGAGTAGGGTTAAGCAATTGCAGCACGCTAGGAGCACTGGGCTGAAGAACGCTATTAGTTTAGATTATATAGTTTCGAAACGTGTAATAGATAAATTGTAATTAACATTTGATGATTAAATAAAGGTGTATTATTTATAAGTAAAGTTATTATCTTGTGTTAATTATTTATCTATTGTTTCACTTTGCATGTTTTGACTTCTTGAATAATAAGATTATTCAAAAAGTCCACAGTCGCTCAAACTTTGGTTGTAGGTATGAATGAAGACTGTCATGAATTGGTTTGTAGATTATATAAAGTGTATTAGACAAAGAAAAAGTTTTTTGCAACGTTGATGAGTGCTTATGAAATAAGATTTGAGCACTGGATTAAACCCACGTTTGCTGGCATCCCTTCATGGAATTTATCACGAGTGATCGCAAGACGATAATATGATATTGTCACACCCCAAAACCAAGAACGGCGGAAATGTTCTGGGGCGGAGGACGTCATGTATAGTATCACAACATAGAAATATAGTAGACAAGAAAACAACATCATCCATTGCATTGATAATGTATTTTAATACAAGTGTGTTCTATACAGTTATAGACACCAAAAATATGAATCAAAATAAAAGATGAGTCTTCTAAATGCTCCATCTTCTCAAAAGCTGGCATCGGTACTTGTCTACTAATGACCTGAGAATACAAGTTAATTTGAAAGAGTTTATCAACATTAAAGTTGGTGAGTCCATAAGTATTCAGTGTCATGTTTTGTATGAAAAATGCATGTAAGTATTCGAGTGTAATAGTACATAAAATGTTTGTAAGTGTTTGTTTGTATTTCCTAGAAAACCCTATGTTTTCCATTAAAAGCAGCCTTCTACCAAGGCATCAAGTGTCATGTATGTTTGTTCATTGTAGGAGTGCGTACCTTTCCCAAATGTGCCTATTATTAGAGAGTATATTTTTTTTACATTACTTTTTATGTGAGGAGATCACAAAGTAGATGTAAAGGGAAAATAATGAAGTATTCTAGTGTAATAATATTATAATTACTATTCTACTAACTACCTTAATCCAATTGTAAATTAAGGTATAATGTGATATAGTTATAACCGTACTAATTGACTAGGGGAAATCACGACGATGTAATACGTCGAACAGTAATGACATTTTTCACTCGTAGATCTGCAGATCCCACGGTAGCTAGTAGCAAGGTGTAGGATTGTCAATCCAGTATAGATCTATACACAAATTCACGTTCTCCCTCCAGGAGATTTTGGATACACGACGAGCCATGACAGAGATGACTTTACCCAAAGTAGTTCCTCACATTTATTGCATAGTGTGTATATAGTGTATGTAATAGTGTAGTATTTGTCTTTCCTGATCCCCATCATAGTGAGTTTTCTAGTGTAGTATATAGTATGTATTAGTGTATGTTCTCTTTGAGTCTCATTATAGTGTGTTCAGTTGTATAGTGTAGTGTATTGTTTACAGTATGTATTTACTCATGTATGTACAGACTCATTGTATGCTACATTGTACTAGTAGTAGTAAGTAGTCTATCACCAAACTATACATATTATAGTTTATTCGTAAGATCATTTGTATAGCTGAGTGTATTGAAATAAGACAGGAAGCTTTTATGTCTATACATATACACATGATATATAACTAAGGATCAAAAGACACTCGGACAAACAACAAAGGACTCTAAGTCCTCAACCAAACAAGAAACAGGAAATAGAGCGTATTATTAGTCCCAAGTCCTTCAAACCTTACTTATATAACCCTATATGTACTGGACATGATTTGACAGTATATAAGTTTAAAGAGTTTTGAAAGTAATGAATTGGAAACTGAAACTAAGTTTTATAAAGAGTTTAACATGTAAAAGTGTTTGGAAATCGTCTTGAAGTAGTTTTGTTGACAAGATAGTTTAAAGCATAGTAAATCCATTGGCGTACTAGTCATTAATGACATGTGATTGATATAATATCTAGTATGATTCAACTTGTATTCTACCCCATAAAATCATTTAAAACATAGAAAAGGTAAATTAAGGGGGTATGAACTCACCTGTTAGTGAGTGATGCGACGGTAGGATCAGTTTACCAGATTGAGTATCAATTGCGGACTTGAGCACAAACGAATCCTATTAACCATATTATGACATATGTACGTATACAATTAGTGTGTGTAATAGCTAATTATTGAATTGGGACCACCTTGGGGACTAGTAAACACTTATATTGCAGTGTTATAATCATATATGACTGTGTGTAAGGGGTGTATGACTATACAAGGGAGTGTATGGTCAAAATACACCATATTCGTGTGTGTACGGCCAGGGTGTGCGGCCAGGATGTGTGTGCGGCCACACACTCCCTATGAAGTGTATCAAAACATATCTTAAGGCCTTACGACTCATCTAGGAAGGTTTCTTACTTCATACTCTAGCCTTATGTGGAGTTCATTGCCATTTTGGGACTTAAAAAGGGTGTGTGCGTCCACTATGAAGGTTTGCGGCTTCACACCTTTCATGAAGATGATAAAATCAATATTTTCAAGCATATCATCAAGTGTTCTTAACATATAACCAGGTATAAAAAGTATATACACGCTTTAGAGGCTTAAAAGAGGTGATTGGGGTCAAAAACTTTGTGTGTGTTCTTGGTTTTTTTGAAGATCTACATCAAAAACATGTTTTCATGAATCTAAGTGAGGAAGAAGGCTAGTTAAGGGCATGTAATAGTCAATGAAGGGATGAATCACTTACTTGTTTGAGATTGGAGTGAAAAGTTGGATGATACTTGAGAGGATTTTGAGTTCTAGCTTTGAAGAAGTGGGAAAAGTGTTCAAAATGACTATGTGTGGTATATATAGGTGGGAGTGTGTGGCTAGGATGGGTCTGCGGCCGCACACACCTGTGTGTGGCTGTACACTCAAGTGTGCGGCCGCACACTCCATGTTTTGGAGTGTTTGGCCCGATTATGCTTGATATGGATCATGTTATCCCATTTCTAGGTTCCTACCTTAATTGTACTAGGTTTAGAACACTCCATTAGACCCCAAACAGTGTTAAAAGCTAGTAAAATGAGTTTAAATTGGATTCAATTAGTCTTTTGTACAAGGAAGAAATTTCGGGTTGTCACATCATCCTCCCGTTAGAGGGAATTTCGTCCCGAAAGTATAGGTTAAGCAGTAAATAGATACAAAACTAAGCGAAAAGATGAGGGTATTTCAGTTTCATCTGATCCTCACACTCCCATGTGAACTTCGGTCCTCGCTTGGCGTTCCAGCGAACCTTCACTATCGGGATGCGACTTTGCTTTGTTCGTTTGACCTCACCGTCCATGATCTCTGCAAGTTCTTCAACGAAGTTGAGTCTCTTGTTGATCTCGATCTCGTCGAGTGGGATTACAAGCGTCTCATCGGACAGACACTTTTTCAAGTTGGAGACGTGGAATGTAGAATGTACGTTACTGAGCTCGCGCGGTAGACTGAGTTTGCAAGCTACAGGGCCGATTCGGGAAAGAATCTCCAAAGGCCCTATGTACCTTGGATTTAGCTTCCCACGCTTTCTGAAGCGTATTAAGCCCTTCTAGGGTGAGACTTTGAAAAGAACGCGGTCTCTCACTTGGAATTCCAAAGGTTTCCTTCGCTTGTCAGTGTAGCTTTGTTGTCGGTCTCTAGAGGCTTTCAATCGTTCATGGATCTGAACGATCTTCTCTGTGATTTCCCGAATGATCTCCGGACCTATGAGAGTGTTGTCAGGAACTTGTCCTTTAGCTAACTGTGTGTCACCCACCTCAACCCAGCATAGAGGGGATCTGCACTTTCGGTCGTAGAGGGCTTCAAATGGAGCAGCCCTTATGCTCGTGTGATAACTATTGTTATAGGAAAATTCGACAAGAGGTAAATGAGTATCCCATGCTTTCTTAAAATCAATCACACAGGCTCTCAGCATATCTTCCAGTGTTTGTATCATTCTCTCACTTTTTCCGTCGGTCTGTGGGTGGTAGGCTGTACTCATGTCCAGCGTCATCCCCAAGGAACTGTGTAGCGACTGCTAGAATCTTGAGGTGAACCTACTATTTCTATCAGAGAAAATGGATATAGGGACACCATGCAGTCGTACGATTTCCCTAATGTATGTTCTTGTAAGCTTCTCCATTTAGTTAGTCTCTTTGATTGGTAGGAAATACGTGGATTTGGTCAATCTATCGACGATGACCCAAATGGTATCAAGTCCACCCGTTGTCTTGGGCAACTTGGTTATGAAGTCCATAGCAATCCGTTCCCATTTCCATTCCGGTATCTCCGATTGCTGAAGTAAGCTCGATGGTTTCTGGTATTCGACCTTAACTTTCGCGCAAGTAAAGCATTTACTCACGAAAGTAGCAATCTCTGCCTTCATGTTTGGCCACCAGTATAGCTTTTTATGATCCATATACATCTTATCTGAACCCGGGTGGACAGAATATCGAGTGTTGTGCGCCTCTGTCATGACCAAGTCTCTGAAGCCACCGTGCTTCGGTGTCCAGATCCGGTCCATGAGGAATAAGGCTCTGCCACCCTTGACTTCCAAATTCTTCTCCATCCCTCGTAGGGATTCACCCGCCACATTTTCAGGTTTCAAAGCTTCGAGCTGAACCTCCTTAATTTGTGTGGACAGATGTGAATGGATAGTCATAGTCAGTGATCTGACTCTTCCACCAGAATACTCTTTCCAACTTAGGGCTTCCGCTACTACATTGGCTTTAACCGGATGATAACGAATTTCGCATTCGTAGTCATTGAGTAGCTCGACCCACCGTCGTTGCCACATATTGAGTTCCTTCTGGTTGAATATGTGTTGTAGGCTTTTGGGGTCTGTAAAGATCGTGCTTTTAGTACCATATAGGTAGTATCTCCAGATCTTTAGAGGAAATAAAACTGCTCCTAGCTCAAGATCATGTGCGGTGTAGTTTACTTCATGTGTCTTCAGCTGCCTTGAGGCGTAGGCGATGACCTTACCTCGTTGCATCAGAAAACACCTGAGTCCTTGATTTCACGCATCGCATTAGACCACGAAGTCTTCTATTCCTTTGGGAAGGGATAGTATCAGTGTGGTTCACAAGGCTTGTTTCAACGTTTGGAATGCCTTCTCTTGTTTCTCTCTCCAATCAAAGGCCACGCCCTTCTGGGTTAACGTTGTAAGGGGTTTTGCAATTCGGGAGAAGTTCTGTATGAATCTGCGGTAGTAGCCTGCGAGGCCTAGATATTGGCGAATTTCTGTAGGCGTCTTCAGTGCTGACCAATTCTCAATAGCCTTAATTTTGGAAGGGTCCACGTGGATTCCTTCTTTGCTAACCACGTGTCCAAAGAATTCGACCCTTTAGATCCAAAATTGGCATTTAGAGAACTTTGCGTAGAGCTTCTCTGTTCGTAGATTTCCTAGGACTTTCCGCAGATGATTGCTGTGATCCTTCTCACTTCGAGAGTAGATAAGTATGTCATCGATGAAGACGATGACGAACTGATCCAAGTAAGGACGACATACTCGATTCATTAGATCCATGAACTATGAGTGCGCATTGGTCAATCTGAATGGCATCACTACGAACTGGTAATGTCTGTAACGAGTTCAGAAAGCTATATTCGGAACATCCTCCTCTAACACTCGCAACTGGTGATACCCGGATCTCAGATCAATCTTTGAATAGTAAGACGCCCCTTGCAGTTGGTCAAACAAATCGTCTATGCGAGGCAAAGGGTAACGATTTTTAAATGTTAGCTTGTTGAGCTCCCTATAGTCGATGCACATAAGAAATGATACATCTTTCTTTTTGATGAACAAGACCGATGCTCCCCAGGGTGAGAAGCGTGGTCTAATAAAGCCCTTGCGGAGGAGTTCGTTAAGTTGACCAGACAGTTCCTGCATCTCAGCTGGTGCTAGGCAGTAGGGCGATTTGGCAACTGGGGTAGCTCCCGGAACTAAGTCGATTAGGAATTCGACTTGTTGTTGCGGAGGTAACCTTGGTAGTTCTTTTGGAAAGATGCCAGGGAAGTCGTGTACCATGGGGAGGTTTTTCAGGTCTTTGGTTTCTTTGTTCGTATCAACAACATGTGCAAGGAATGCACGATATTCCTTACGTAGGTACTTTTGAGCTTGAATACTTGAGATGATGCTAAGGCTAGTGTTGGGTTTATTGCCGTTGATAATGAGAGTTTCAATAGACGGAAGGTTAAGGCGTACAACCTTTTCATAACACATAATGTTGACACGATGAAGACTCAACCAATCCATGCCGATGATGACGTTGAAGCTTTTAATTGAGACTGGCATGAGGTTGATACGAAATGAATGGATATCTAGAGTTAGGGTACACCCTATGTATATGCTACTAGTACTTTCAGTCTTCCCATTAGCCATTTCTATAGTGAATGGTTCCTTAAGTGCGTGTGGTTGTTGTTTAAGTAAGCGTGCAAATTTTTGATTTACGAAACTTCTCTCCGCTTCGCTATCAAATAGTATGCATGCATAAGAGTTTTCAAGGAGAAACGTACCAGTTGCCACCGTAGGGTCAACAACTACTTCTCCGTGGCCTATAGCCAGAACTCTTCCTGCTCCACCAACATTTCTTGCCTTGGGGCAGTCCCTCTTGTAGTGGCCCACTTCGCCACATCCATAGCATGACTGAGTCACACCAGCACTAGGGACCTGGTTGATTGGCCTTGCCAGGGATTTACAGAAGCGAACTGTGTGTCCATTCTTGTTGCAGTTGGAGCACTGCAATTCTCGGCACGGTCCATTGTGGTGGAAGTTGCATTTGCTGCACCTAGGCAAGTTTCCAGCGTACTGCTTCGTCGGAGCAGCAGCGGCAGGTGTTACTGCGGCATGAACTACCACAACCTGCTGCTCTTTCGCAGCTTTCTGCTTCTTCTTGTCATCCCAGAACTTCCGCTTGTTCTCAGCGGTTTTGGAAGGTTCGGGGACGACTAGGGTTGTTGTTGCAGATGGGGTACGGACCCTATGGTCAATGAGACGATGTGTCAATCGCTTGGCACTGTCGAAGGTAGTAGGGCTTGAGGCTAACACATTCCCCTGAACCGGAGGCAACAGCCCCCAGATATACCTCTCTATCTTTTTTCCCTCTGTATGAACCATGTTGGGGAAGAGGGCCACCAGTTCGCTGAATCTAGCGGTATAAGAAACTATGTCATAGCCCTTCATGGTTAGGCTCCACAGCTCTTGTTCCAACTTCTGGATTTCATCCCTCGGGCAGTATTCCTCGATCATGAGGTCTTTCAGAGTTTCCCAGCCCATGTCGTTAGCTACTGCAAGAGTGAGTGACTTGACATGGCTTTTCCACCATGTCAGGGCTTTCTCCTCAAAGGTGCAAGAAACAAACTTGACCTTACTCGCAGCAGGGCAGGAGCAAATCTCGAAGATCGACTCCGTCTTTTCGAACCATTGCGAGAGGGCAATGAGTCCACCAATCCCTTTCAAGGGCTTTGGCTTACAGTTAGTGAAGTCCTTGTAGGAGAACTCTCTCGAGCGCACAAGGATTTCACCTTGAGTAGAGTTAACAAGGGTTCCACCTCTGCTGGCATCAGTAGAGTGATATTGTGCCATGGCTGCTGTCACAGCCGCAGCTACTGCAACATTTAGAGCTGTTGCATCGTATTGCAGAGGAGGTTGTGGTGAACGTGGATTGGAGTAATCGGAGGACCACGTCTTATTGATTTGCGAGGAGGCATCCTTCAATTATAAGTTTAAAGGAAAGATGTATATGGCGGTTAGAATCAATTGTGAGCATAGTGAGAGTGATCCATGGGCTAAATCGCCATAGTCCAACAGTTGAATGAGTGTATGTTTTGAAATAGAATACAGTAGGTGAGTAGAGATGCACAAGAGTACAAATTTTCCAACAGATTAGATAACTGTCAGTCTTACTGGTATTATTGATGTAACAAGTTTGGGGAAAAATGACCTAGCAGTAGGTCTTACATCAAACCATAAGGAGAAAGGTTGACAGTTTTTATATTCCTAGTTAGACTACTTGAAGAGTAGGAATATTTTACAGACAAAAGCTTCATAGAGCATAGTTAGGGAAGGCTATTCATTAAGTCAAAAGAAAAGATGCACTAAACATCTTCTACCGGCGACGGGCATTCCTTGGGTGAACCCTAAGGTCTGCCAGTTGACGCTCCATTTCGAGAAGGTGTCGTTCGTAGACTCTCTGGCGAAACCGGAGCTCTATGACTTCAGCCTGAAACTCAACTAGTGTTTGTCGCAGGGTCTCGCGGTCCGCTACAGTCCTCTCCCGAGCATGCTCTAGGCAACTGGTGTGAATGGAATGCATTCTTGCATTTGCATCAACCTCCGAGATGCACTGGAGAGCTATCTTGCCCTGGATCTCGTTGCGAGCAACCCTTCAGACCAGGATTGGCAAGACTCTGTCCGCTGATCCTCCTTCACTAGTGTCATAAATGTTTCGGTCTCCATTGAATGGAATGGGCTGATTTTTCTCTTCGCCCCATGTTTCTATGTATTCAACCCATGCAGGCATCGGGCCTTGAAAAGCCTGACGGGGGATAGGATTTGGGATCGGGGCCACAAGAGGTAGGTTGTTGACTTCTGGCTCGGAGTCGGAACCATCAGAAAAACCCTTAGTGCGGTGATCATCCAAATGGATTAGATGGTTATCTTCCGGCTCATAGTCAAGCCATCCAACATTTCCTTGATTCGGGAAGTACGGGTCGCCAGGAGGATAGAATCTTATATAAATAGACGTACTATTTAAGATAATTATAATATAATCTTTATTATTTACTTCAATACTTGCATAGTGCATACTAGTTATGTGTATTCAAAATAGGATAGACCTTCGAATAAGTGACCCTAACTCTAAACCCACAACCAAACAAGGAACAGGGAGTAAAGCAATGTAACAACCTGAAGTTGTCTATCGCCGAAATCCGTTCACCTGTAAAATCCGCCTTTATCGATTCGTACCGTTTTCGTTTTTGGGCTAAGTTATTTAAACTTATATGTTTATTTTAATCTAATAAGTGTTCAAATCCCTTAGAAACTCATAAAAATGGACCAATATCATTAATTCAATAATTTCTAAATTCAATCCCGCCGGATTACGAAAACTTAATCGAGTGCGACCAAAAGCCCCATTTAATGCCGGTATCGGGTAGAATTCCACCGTGTCCAAATTTTGGAACCTATTTAAAGAGGTTTAAGCTTCCATTTGTAGCTTTTGCTCTCTCTCTCTCTCTACTCTCTCTCTAACCTCTCTCCTCAAACCAAGTTTAAGGGTCCAAAATCATCAATTTAAGGCTACTAATCATCAAGGTACCTTCCCTAACTCCTAGTATATCATCCTTAGCATTCAAATTCGATTTCAAAACATGATTTAGGACCTTGTTCATGTGTTTACGGTCCTGGATCATGCTTGGGCCATAAACACATATAATGGGGGTATTTAAGCCTTTAAACCCTTCCAAAACATCATTGAGGCTTAGTTATGACTTGTAGAATTATGGAACTAGACTTGGAAAACCTTGAACATCAATTTAGAGGAGTAAACATGAGTTAATACCCAAGAACATGCTTGGGCCGTAAACTCATCTCCAAGGGGAGTAAACTCCTTCTAAGTTGTTAAATTGCCATTTATACACCTTCTAAGCCTTGAACAAAAATCTATAAGCAACCATGAACAACTTAGAAGCCTAAAACATAAAGAAGTCACCCCTCTAAGGAGTTCACGACCATAAGGGGAGTCATGGGCCGTAAACTCCTAAAATCATGTCAAATGATGCCCAAATTTCACTCCTAGACTTGTAAAATAACTTGGAATCACTTGTGATTAATTATGGACCACCAAGAAAACATTTTGGGCATGTATATATGATTTTACGGCCGTAAACATGTAGTTTACTACCGTAAACTCCTCAAATGGTCCCTAAATTGCTTAAATCACTTCTCCATGCCTTGAAACCAACCCTAGAATTTTCCCTCAAGTGATATGAAGCCATTTTGCACCATAGAACACCCCACCATGAGTTTACAGTCGTAAACCGTTGGGTCAAAAATATGGTTGATACTTTGCTTTTCTAGGAATATATATTTTTATGTAATGTTATATGTGTTTGCGGTTTGTGTGTACGTCCGTACACGTGTTTACGGCCGCACACCCTGTGTACGGCCGTACACATGGTGTGCGGCTGTACACATGTGTATGGTTGGAGGTCCATATAAATAGAGGAGTGCATGTGGGAGTGTACGGTTAAGACGGTTGGAAAAGAGGAAAGAAAGAGAGAAGAGAGAGAAAGTTAGAGAAAACTGTGTGTGTGAGAGAATCTATTGTAAGGAGCATAATTCATATTGAATACATCATAGATTCATCATCTTCTTCTTCTCCTTCTCTTCTATTTGATCTGACATCATCCAATTGATTGGGATTCCGCACTATCAATTGGATCTGATTGATACATAAGTAATTTTGGGGACTTACAATTGGTATCAGAGCTAATTTGGTATCAATTGAAGTTGCTCTTTGAGTGTTTGCTGCCAACTGTTGAAGGTTTGCTGCTGACTTTCAAGGCTTGCTGTTAAGGTACCTGAGCGGCTGGGAGTTTGCGGCTGAAGGTGTGCGCAGTTGAAGGTGTGTGCGGTTAAAGTGATTGCCGGTTTAGTGTGCGGTTAGATTGGTGTGTGCGGCTCAATTAAGTGTGCGGCTGGATAAGTGTGTGCGGTTAAGGAGTGTGTGTTTAAGAGTATTAGTGTGCAGTTTAAAATTACTAAAATGGAATCTCAAAACATGACTGTTCATCAAGATTTGGATGCAATAATGGGAACAACTACTCGTATTCCTAGATTGCTATTAGCTGGAGGATTTCCTAAATGGAAATATCGAATTGAAAAATACATGAAAATGAAGGATTTCAAAATTTGGAGAAGCATTTTGAGAGGACCAATTCGGATTACTTCTACTTTAGAAGATGGAACGGTAATTGACAAACAAGTTAAAAACTACGCTGATGATGATTTTGAACGAGTTGAAGAACAAGAAAAGGCGCTTGCCACACTGACTATGGCATTGTCTCCGGAAATAGCACAAGGATTTCGTGAGTATACATCAGCAAAAGCATTATGGGAAGCACTCATAGAAGCTTATGAAGGAAATGAAGACATGAAGCAAAGTCGACAAGACATGCTCCGACAAAAATTCAACATGTTTAACTATGTATTGGGAGAAACATTGGAAAATCAATTGCAAAGATTTATCACACTAACCACTGAAATGAGCTCCATAGGAGTGATGGTTACTAGATCTGAAATCAAGAAGAAGTTACTAAATTCTCTTCCAAAATCATGGGACATGAATGTCTTGGTGATTAAAAAGACAAAAGATCTGAACCGTTTAAGCCTGTCTAAAACAATGGCAATCATCAAAGCTTGCGATCTTGATGATAAACAAAGAGAAATCAATCATGTCAATTCATACTCTGCAGCCAATCTTGGACTTCAAAATAACAACACCGCTTTTTCAAGCTTCACCACTCTTCAAAATACTCAAATCCAGGTTCCTCAAGTTTAACCTCATACAGTCCATCAAAACATACCATACATCATACCTAACATGCAACAAACTGAAATCCCTCAAACCATATCTCAAGCTGGTTCTAGTGTTAGTCCTTCCACAGATGTTTTAATTCAATCTGATGGAATTGGTTCCCAAAGCTCATTTGCAAAAGAAAAAGAGGAAACTATGGCTTTAGCTACTGGGTTGGTGAACTGCTACAATGCCTTTGTTGCTGGAGAGCTCTCTCCACAACTTTCATTCACTGATCTTGATCAAATTCATCCTGAAGATGTGGAAGAGATGGATATTACTTGGCAAATGGCAATGGCAGTATTCAGGGCTAAACAATTCTCAAAAAAGACTGGAAAGAACAAATGGGGTGTAAATTCAGACAAAAAGATGGGTGTTAGCAAAGGAAAGTTACGTTGTTATAATTGTCATGAACCAGGACACTTTGCGAGGGAATGTCCAAAACCAAATCAGTGAGAAAACTCCAAAAGAACCATGGTGCGAGTAACGTACGTTCACAGCAACAACAGAGGCTCATCTTCAAACAATCAGTCTGCAAACATGGCAATGGTAGCTCAGTCTTTCAACTGGGAAGATCAAGTTCAGGCCCTAAACATTTCGGAACCTGAAAAGGCAAATCTTGCTCAAGTCAAGGATGCAAGTAAAGAAATGGAAGCAGATCCAGAGAAGGAGATGATGAATTTGCAGTTTGCATTCATGGTTCAGACCACCCCTAAACCAGTCAAATCTGAGGTTAGTGAATTCGGTTGTTCTCAATCTTGTATTAAAATTGTTAAGTTTTTGAGAGATCAAATTGAAATAATCAAAAGAGAGAACGAGGACTTGAAATATGAGGGATATACTCTTAGAAAAAATCAAAAGCCTTTAAAAAATCAATTAGAAAATAAAACAAAAGATTTTAAAAAATTGCAAGAGGATTACAGCAACAAATGCGAGAACTATGATCATCTCAAAAGAAAACTTGCTGCTGTAACCATGGAACTTGACACATTGAAAAATTGCTTTGAAAAAGCTGAATTTAATTTCAAAAGTATGATGGTTCAAGTGAAAAGATTGCAAAATTAATCGAAGGTCAATCACACTGGAGAGATATCACTCATGGTAATCAAATAAAAGTTGGATTAGGTTATGAGAGTGTCCCTCCTCCCTTCAATCACAATTATACTGCTATTCCCCTGTCTCAAGAAGAAATTGACAAAGAACCTTGCATGGTGTACGAAAAGTCAGCTTCTGAGCAGGAAATACAGTCTAGTTATGAGACCTTGCATACTAATGTTTTTGCTTCAAGTGCAGATATATCAATAGTCCAGGGGGAGAAAAACCAAAAACATTAAAAAAAGAGAAAATCCAAAAACATTAAAAAAAATGATATCTAACTTTAAGAGATATTTGGGATCAAAGTTTTTAGACAACCTTTATCCACTTATCGGTACCTTTCATATTCACATCTTTGTCTGGTCGATCGTCGGTATTGTTGTCCACTTAAACACGAAAAATTATGACAAAATTAGGACATACTATAAGTGACAAGACAATGTGATCCTAAGTTCCTAGATATTATATCTGATCCTAAGTTTCTAGATACTATATCTTAAGGACCATTAGCTGACGACGACCAGGGATATTGTTGTCCACCTAAATTGAGCAGCGAGATCTATAGACAATCTATATGTGTTCAATTTTAAGTGTACTAGAACATGTTTCCTGCTTCCTGATATGCCCCAGCCATCAAGAACTTCCAGAGTACTCCTTACACTGGGTGAGCAGACAACCATTCAGAGAGAGGATAGATTCAGAATTCTATTACTTATTATTTCTTTCATCAGAGGGGTTGAGAAGTAGAAGGTTGCATATGTTGTGTACCAGGTCGGATTAGAAGTCGCGCAGAGGAGACAACATATGGCTAACAGATAAGAAGTCTTTCACATATATAACCTGCAGAGAAATAGAGTTGCATATGTTGTATACCAGGTCGGATTGGAAGTCACGCAAAGGAGACAACGTATGACTAACAGACAGAAAGAAAGAAAATGATATTCTACAGACCTAATTTATCGGAATTTACCAGTCGCTCCATCCAACTGGAATTAAAGGACAGAATCCGCACATCGAGGAAAAGTTAAACCACGGTTCCAATTACGGGTTCAATTAATGTGACGAGTAGAATCCCATATATATCTCCCTGCTCAACCTATCCAAGCGTCGTATTGTCAGTCTAAACGGAACTATCTAGGTCAAGATTTGTCAAGTCAGTTGATTTCCTAAGTTCAATTCTGCCTAGTCATGTCCATTTAGAATCTTTCGTGCCTACCGACATATCAAACCAGAGCATAGACCCTTCAACTTTGGGTACGTTACACAGACTCAGGTTGCCTGTTATCACATTATCATATCACTTCCCAGAACATCTCCCTCAAAACATAATTTCTAATTTTTAATGTTTTTGGATTTTCTATTTTTAATGTTTTTGGATTTTCTATTTTTTAATGTTTTTGGATTTTCTATTTTTAATGTTTTTGAATTTTCTAATTTTTGTTTTGTTTTTATTTCTCCCCCTAAATTTGTGCATACGAGAGAAATGAAAGTAAATGCGCAAATTTAAACTATCTTAAAACAAAAATTTGTCTTTAAAGCGAATCAGCTTAAGAAAAACTCAGGAGTATATAGAAGAAAACGCAAACTGTAAGTCACCGATTGAATTTGCATCCAGAAGGTCTGAGAACAGCACGCGTAAACTCAGAACAAATCCGAAAATTCTTCATGTCGTTAAGCACAAACCCCATGAGTGATCACTTCCTTTCTTCCCTTCCCGCAAGGACACATACTCTCAAACAATGTTCTGAGTGTTGTACAGTTGAGAGATGCCTCCTATCATGTGCCTGGAGCAACCACTATCAACAAATCGAAGTCTGATGATATGCCTCCATAGCTGCTCCAGCACAGAGCGGGATCAGTTGGTCTTTGGAACCCAGTCCATTTTGAAAATGGGTTGACCTTTGTCATCAGTGCAAGGAACTCTCTCCCAAGACATATCCTGTTTATCACAAATAGAAGATGAAGAAACGTTAGAAGCATTAGGAGATTTGGGAGATTGAACCTTTGGTACCCATCTGTAGTCGGGTTTGACCCATTTCTTTTTCGATCCGATGGGTGCCTCGGCACTTGATTTTGAACTCGAAGTCGGCTTCCGAGATGATTTTGATTTTGGCTTCTCGGGAGCATCTCTTGGATTTTTCTTCTTGGCTGGCATTCCCTTCTTGTTCTTGGGAGTTGGATTCTTAGCCTTGTGGGTTTGATTCTTGGCCTTCTGCGCGTTACAGTCACCATTTTCTGAACGTGACCTTGAGGGGTTTCTTTTAGAAAATCTCCCTCTTGGCGCGTTCTGCCACCCTTGTGCATAGTAGGGAATGTATGCGCGATTTGGACAGTTTCGGGCAATGTGTCCAGGTGTTGCACAGTGAAAGCATGTCTTTTTCTTCACTGTGGAGTTGTTTCTTCCTGCCCCTGGTGGCGTATCCTTGCCATGTTTCTGATTGTTCCCACATGCACACCTACAACAGGCACTCTGTTTAGCTTGAAATGGTGGTCTGTATTTACCAACAGCAGGTTGATCAGAAGTAGTTGAGTTCGAAGCAACAGATTCAGAGTTCAAGGAGATGTTGGTTTGTTCAATGGTGTTCTCCTTGTTCTCATCCTCTGCTACTTTACCTGCACATGTAACAGAATCATTAGTATCGTTCAGCTCAGGACCCTCAGTTGGCCCTGATTGTTCAGTCTTAACTGAATCTGGAGCAAGGGTTTGGCCATACTGAGCAGGCATTTCTTCCTCATTGGTCTTAAAGGGTGGGTTATAATTGTGATTAAAAGGAGGTGGCACACTGTGATACCCTAGACCCTTGGTTTGATTATCTTTAAAACTCAATTTATTTTCTACTAAGGACTCGACTGTCTTACTTGACGCAGTGTAATTTTTGAAACTAACATCTGTTATATCATTCTTAATTTTCAAAGCGTCAAGTTCTACAGTTACAGCAGCAAGTTTGCGTTTAATGTGATCATAATTTTCACACTTGTTGCTATAATCTTCTTGTAATTTCCTAAAGTCCTTAGTCTTGGCCTTTAATTGTGCTTTTAAAGGTTTCTGACATTTCCTTAGAGTATAGCCTTTGTATTTGAGGTCCTCATTTTCCCTTTTTAGCAAACCAATTTGTTCGCGAAGAAATTTAATTGTAGCTTTACAAGATGGAGTACATGAAACTTCATTTACCGGAATTGATGTGGAACTCATTTTCTTTTTTTTTTTTATTTTTATTTTTTTTATATATTTTTATATTTTTTTAATTGCCCTTTGACTTAAAAACCGAAAAAGTCAACCTTAAAAGTCAAATTTAAAAAGTCAAACTCGAAAAGTCAAACTTAAAAGTCAAACCGAAAAGCCAAATTTGAAAAATTAAAAGTCAAATGAGAAAGTCAAAATTTAAAGTCAAAGGTCAACTTTTAAAAGTCAAAGTTAAAATTTTAACTAAAAAGTCAAAATTAAAAGTTAAAATTTAAAAACTAAAATTTTTGGTTGAATTTGGAATTTAAAATGAAAAGAAATTGAATTTTGGGGTTAAAAGAGTCAATTTTTGAAATTTGGAACCGAGAGAGACACTATATCAATTAAATTTCGAAGGAGGGAACCAAGGTGTCTGTTAGCTGAGTTGGTAAAGCGTTGTGGCAATGACGTACAGGTCGCGGGTTCGATTCCCAGCACCCCCCAATCCGTTTCAATATTTTTAATGCGAAGCTGCTGTGCGAGGTTGCTGCTTGCGAGGACTAGAGCTGCGAAGCGAGGACGAAGCCGTGAAGCCGAGACCGAGTCTGCTGAACTGTGAACCAGATGTGAGACCGAGGGGAAGAAGCTGGACCGTACACGAGACCGCACACACTGAGCCGCACACCGAGACCCTAGCCGCACACCGAGGCGCACACTCCGAGCCGCACACTGCTGAGCCGCACACACCGAGTCATATACTCTGAGCCGCACACACCGAGCCGCACTCCTTCAACCAGCAGCACACCTTCAACCGGGCCGCACACCTTCAACAGATTCGCGAAAAAAACGACGTTTTTCACCCTTTTTTGCTCTAAAACTCGATTAAAAACTCATTTTTATGAAAAATGCAAAGAAGTAACCCCCCTTATTTTTGCGAGATCTATCCAAAAACGCTATTCTCTTATCAAAATAAGATCAAATAAGCTCCAGATCTGAAAAAATTAATACAATTTTTCGTGTTTAAGTGGACAACAATACCGACGATCGACCAGACAAAGATGTGAATATGAAAGGTACCGATAAGTGGATAAAGGCTGTCTAAAAACTTTGATCCCAAATCTCTCTTAAAGTTAGATATCATTTTTATTTTTGTTAAATTTGTCATGGTTTCTTCTAATTTAAATTTTAGGAGGAAAATTAAAAATAATTCAAAAATCAAACAAAAATCAGAAAATTAAAAATCCAAAAATAGTGTTATTTATGTTTTATTTCTTGTTCAGAAAAATCAGAAAATCGAAAAATATTTTGTTTTTGTTTTTATTTTTCCAGAAAATATTAAAAATCCAAAAATATTTTGTTTTTTGTGCTAATTTTTCTTTTAGTTTTGTTTTGTCTTGAAAAGTGATTTCAGGCGTAGATGAGAGTCGTGGAGACTGTATTAAAGATCTTCTGAGCCAAGGCTTCATTCGTGAGCATCGAAGAATTCGCATTCGAAGGAGCAAGAAATGAAGTTACTTCTTTCGACATTCAATATGTCAACCCCAGAAGCATGGTGAAGCTGTACTTGAAGATTATGTGACGGATTGCATTGAAGCCTCCTCAATCAGTCTGCTGCTATCTTAAACCTGCTGAAGTGATCTAGTAGATTATTTCTCACTGTTGTTCTCTTTGAAGATTCTCAAGCTGAAAGCGCTATCTTTCAAGAATCTCTACAAGAAGCCTCCTCACCCAATGTGCATTCAATGTCAAATTCTGCAGAAATCCCAACTGCTCAAGATGAAGTCATTTATTGAAGATTTATATGTTCATCTTGATGTTGTGAAGCAATTTGAAGATTAATGCTGAAGCCAAGCTCCCAATGAAGATTAACAAGAAAAAGCCAGCTACTTTTTACGAGGATTTTGTTGGGCCAATTAGAAAAGAAAGCTATAAACCAAGGGGGAGATTGTTGGGTCAAAAATATGGTTTATACTTTGCTTTTCTAGGAATATATATTTTTATGTGTTGTATGTGTTTGCGGTTTGTGTGTACGGCCGTACACATGGTGTGCGGCTGTACACATGTGTATGGTTGGAGGTCCATATAAATAGAGGAGTGCATGTGGGAGTGTACGGTTAAGACGGTTGGAAAAGAGGAAAGAAAGAGAGAAGAGAGAGAAAGTTAGAGAAAAGTGTGTGTGTGTGTGTGTGTGAGAGAATCTATTGTAAGAAGCATAATTCATATTGAATACATCATAGATTCGTCATCTTCTTCTTCTCCTTCTCTTCTATTTGATCTGACATCATCCAATTGATTGGGATTCTGCACCATCAATTGGATCTGATTGATACATAAGCAATTTTGGGGACTTACATAAACTCATGGGGAAGGGTACATTAGGGCCGAAAACTGTAGTATGAGTTTACTCTTGAAGAGTAAACTCCATATCCAAGCCTTATGTGTCCTCAAATGCCACCCGAGTCCTTCCAAACACTTGTAATGGAGTGTTTCTGCAACTAGAAGTGTATGTCCCTAACAAATAAATAATTTAAGTTCTAATTAGATACAAATGTGTATCTTTTCATAATACTTAGGAATGTTGTGCGTTTGCGAACCCATAACTGACGTTTAGGATCCAAACTGACGCGTTCCTCAACGGGTGAGTTCATACCCCTACCCTTTTTCCGTGTTTTTCAACTGTTTTCAGGGGGGATACAAACAAAAGTACAAGTAAATCTTGTACTTAAACTTATTTTCAGCTCAAATGTTTCATTTTATGTATGCTTCTAATATCAAAAACCGTGTTAACTAATGGTTCGAATTGCAGGGTAAACTATCAGACTAAATGAAGATTCCTTTAAAAGTGATATCATCTATGTTTCATATTATGTTTTGCAAAAGAAATCATACTAGTGATAAACGAATACGAATTCGAATATAACCAACAGGATAGTACGAATATGAATACGAATACAAATACAAATATAACCAATAGGATAGTACGAATACGAATATAACCAATAGAATAGTACGAATACGAATACAAATACAAATACGAATATAATCAATAGGATAGTACGAATACGAATACGAATACGAATATAACCAATAGGATAGTACGAATACAAATACGAATACGAATATAACCAATAGGATAGTACGAATACGAATACGAATAGGAATACGAATAGAAATAGGAATACGAATACGAAATAACGCCTTTGGATAACACCAAGACTTCGAATATACAGTTAGTGTATGCCTTAAGTGTCACCAGAGTTTCGAAATTAATTCGAAAGTACGCCTCTGGACCTCTACTGAGTTTCGAATACACCCGCCTTAGAATGTCACCAGAGATTCGAAAATACGTCTAATGTACTCTTTTGGAAATCATCAGAACTTCGAAAATACTGTAATGTACGCTTCTGAGTGAATCCAAGTATTCAAAAATACAACTAAGTATAGTAGATAATAGACATTCGAATGTGGGATAACTAAGATATCAGAATACTTAACTAATACTACAAGTACGGTAGTTACTAGTACTTCGAAATCTAAACAAAGAACCAACCTCAACACATAGGAAAATATAGGATTTTCCTGGGCTAACGTAACAACATGTAAAGGAATTTAATTAACAAATGGATAGCTAAACTATTAGGAAAATATAGGATTTTCCTGGAATAACATAATAACCTGTTTTCGAATTGGTAACAAAAGATAACTAAACTATTTTCATAAGAAAATATGGGATTTTCTTGAATAACAACTTTTTCAGAAAACAAGGGAAACGCGTTCTTTCAAAACTAAACCACTTATGAACTCACCAGCTTTATGTTGATTTTCAAATTGCTTGTATTCTCAGGTCTGCATTAGACAGGTACACCGCCATCTTTTAGAGAGGACGAAGCGTTAGAAGCCTCGTCTTTGCTTTTGATCATATGATATATGTATATAACACTTGTATAACTTTTCTTACAAACAAATGTAAACAATTCTATGTAATGTAATGTTTTGTGTTATTGTTTTACTATGTACATTGGATTTGATACTCAACATGGAGTCCGCTCCGGAAATGTTTTCGCCTTCGGTTTTCGGGGTGTGACAGATTGGTATCAGAGCACTTGTTTATAGTGAACTAGTATACCAAAGCTTACATGGTATGAGACTATAAACATTAAGGGGCCTAAGTGCTCTGAACTAAAAGTATACCCTAAAATATAAGTATTTTCAAAAGTATACAAGTATACCTAACCGTCGAAATCCGTAGCTACAAGTAGAACAAAATATAAGTACATGGATGTTGTATGCTGCGGTTAAACCTGGGCAGTTATGTAGTCGTGTCTAGGATGAATATAGCCTGGCCAACTATATTCATTCGAGACACGGCCAACATGTGCTTGGGAGTGACTGTGGTACGCAGCATACCTAAAACTTACCCAATACCCTAAACAACGAGCTGTCATTGCAGCGAATCATGAAATACTATGGGAGTATTTCTTGAGCCAAATCCGTTATAGAAATCATCATCCCAACCTTGCTCCTCAATCATTCCTTTAGCGATAATTTATCTGTTTTGATAATTCATTCCTGCTTTATCGCTTAATAGAATTCTATGTTTGTCATAAAGAGATATCCCTTGTTTCATATCTCTTGACTCAATTCGGAGAACTTACCATCCTCTCTTTCCTGATCTTATTAGATCAAGATGCCTCCAAGAAAGAGACCTAGCTCAAAGACCAACAATAACCCTCCACCGCCACCACCTTCTCCTCAAATCGATCTAGTAACACTACAGGCAGCCATTACTGCCGCAGTGACAGCAGCCATGTCGCAAACAAACCCCGGTAGTTCAGGAGGTGGTCCCCAACCTCAAAACCAGGAAGGTAGCCAGGGACACCGAAAGGAGTGTTCCTATAAATACTTTATGAACGCAAAACCCACATTCTTTGATGGCACAGCGGGTGTCATTACTCTAACTCGGTGGTTAGAGAAGATTGAATCTATCTTCGAGATCTGTGCCTGTTCATAATCTGACAAGGTGAAGTTCGCCGCCTGCACGTTCACATATAAAGCTTTGAATTGGTGGAACAACCGAGTCAAATCCTTAACTTTACCTGTAGCAAATGTTATGGGTTGGGAAGTTATGAAGGAACTTCTGTTCGCAGAATACTGTCGTCAGGGTGAAATACAGAAGCTGGAAAATGAACTCTGGAACCTAAAGATGAAAGGTTCTGATATCGCCGCCTACACATCCAGATTTGATGACTTAGCACTGATCTACCCGGGTTTGGTCACCCCGAAGAGTAAAAAGATTGAGAGGTTCATCTGGGGATTAACCCAGCCAACAAAAGGGAACGTTTTAGCTGCAAAGCCGGATACCTATGACAGCGCCAAATGTCTAGTGCAAATCTTGATCGATTACAATGATGACCAAGAAGAAGCAGACACCACTCCCGAGCCAACAGAAAAGAGTGGCGGGAAAAGAAAGTTATTGAAAAAGAAGAAGAAGAGTCAGTCTTCCCCAGAACCCTCGAAGAAACAACAGATAGTGGCAGTCCATGCTGCCACTACCCCTGTTGCTGTATCTGTTGTAGGTTCCTCAGCCCAAGCACCTATCACCGGATATGCCGGTATCCTCCCATGGTGTAACCAATGCAGTTACCACCATCATATCCCTGGTCCTTGTCGTGCAAATTTTTGTAAAAGTTGTGGCCAAGAAGGTCACCTCGCGCGAAGCTGCAGAACCCCAACCCAATCAACTAGTCAAGCTTCCGGAGCTGTTATCGGTCAGACTTGTTACAGTTGTGGAGAAGTTGGACATTACAAACGAAACTGCCCTAAAGCAGTAACAACTGGCAACACCGGGAGGGCCTTAACTATAGGACAAGAAAGGAGAGCCGCCGACCCCACCGTTGCCACAGGTATATTTCCTCTCGGTAAATTTTATGCCTGTGATCCTTTTCGATCTTAATGCTGAAAGAAATTTGCTAGCTATGCATTTAAACACCTTTCTAAACTTAGTCCTTCGTTAGTAACCAAAACGTGTATCGTCAAGATGGCTAACCAGTGAGAAAGAGAACGCTAACATCATATCCATAGATCTTATCCTCAGTCCGAACAATTATTCTATTTCATTCGATTGAATGACAAACTTTTCATGAAAAGCTTTGATGCGATCTTGTCCTGTAATGACCGAGTCTCATTCATGTTGTTATTCCTGGGTCGTTCGTCTGAATTTTTCCTCTGACCCGGCTCTCATGATCTTTGGCATCAAACTTAAATCCAACCTTCGCATCATTTCGTGCATCAAAGCTTAAAAAGTTTTCCCATGCATTCCTCGTCCATGTGATCATCGGGAAACGGGAAGTCTGCAACTCTTTCCCCGATGCCTTTCCCGAAGATTTCCGAGAATTCTTTCCGAACGTCTAGTCAAGTCTCGTATCAACCTAATCCCTGGAAACTACCTCGTAGTTGAACCTCCGTGAGGATGATGTGTCCAAGACATACAATCAGGGCATAGCAGTATCCATTCTGTCATCCACGTCTCGAATCCTTAGAAACGCTTACCCAACGAAACCCTAGTAATTCCTTGGGTGAAACCGAAGTCAACAAAAGTTTGAGCCTCCATGGAAGAACAAATTGAGATCATGGATGGAGAGATCAAATGTACGAAACAAAGATGCGTCCTGATAGTGAGGGTTCGCTGGAACGTCAAGCGGAAACCCGATTCCACTTGGGAGCGTGAAAACCCGGAGCAACAGATCCATCTGTATCTCTTTTCAATTCATGATTTGTGTCTTAATCTTTGAATTTCGGGACGAAATTCCCTCTAACGGGGGGATAATGTAACAACCCGAAGTTGTCTATCGCCGAAATCCGTTCCACCCGTAAAATCCGCCTTTATCGATTCGTCCCGTTTTCGTTTTTGGGCTAAGTTATTTAAACTTATATATTTATTTTAATCTAATAAGTGTTCAAATCCCTTAGAAACTCATAAAAATGGCCCAATATCATTAATTCAATAATTTCTAAATTCAATCCCGCCGGATTACGAAAACTTAATCGAGTGCGACCAAAAGCCCCATTTAATGTCGGTATCGGGTTGAATTCTACCGTGTCCAAATTTTGGAGCCTATTTAAAGAGGTTTAAGCTTCCATTTGAAGCTTTTGCTCTGTTGCTCTCTACTCTCTCTCTCTCTCTCTAACCTCTCTCCTCAAATCAAGTTTAAGGGTCCAAAATCATCAATTTAAGGCTTCTAATCATCAAGGTACCTTCCCTAACTCCTAGTATATCATCCTTAGCATTCAAATTCGAGTTCAAAACATGATTTAGGACCTTGTTCATGTGTTTACGGCCCTGGATCATGCTTGGGCCGTAAACACATATAATGGGGGTATTTAAGCCTTTAAACCCTTCCAAAACATCATTGAGGCTTAGTTATGACTTGTAGAATTATGGAACTAGACTTGGAAAACCTTGAACATCAATTTAGAGGAGTAAACATGAGTTTACTGCCCAAGAACATGCTTGGACCGTAAACTCATCTCCAAGGGGAGTAAACTCCTTCTAAGTTGTTAAATTGCCATTTATACACCTTCTAAGCCTTGAACAAAAATCTATAAGCAACCATGAACAACTTAGAAGCCTAAAACATAAAGAAGTCACCCCTCTAAGGAGTTCACGACCATAAGGGGAGTCATGGGCCGTAAACTCCTAAAATCATGTCAAATGATGCCCAAATTTCACTCCTAGACTTGTAAAATAACTTGGAATCACTTGTGATTAATTATGGACCACCAAGAAACAATTTTGGGCATGTATATATGAGTTTACGGCCGTAAATATGTAGTTTACTGCCGTAAACTCCTCAAATGGTCCCTAAATTGCTTAAATGACTTCTCCATGCCTTGAAACCAACCCTAGAATTTTCCCTCAAGTGATATGAAGCCTTTTTGCACCATAGAACACCCCACCATGAGTTTACGGCCGTAAACTCATGAGGAAGGGTACATTAGGGCCGAAAACTCTAGTATGAGTTTACTCTTGATGAGTAAACTCCATATCCAAGCCTTATGTGTCCTCAAATGCCACCCGGGTCCTTCCAAACACTTGTAATGGAGTGTTTCCGCAACTAGAAGTGTATGTCGATAACAAATAAATAATTTAAGTTCTAATTAGATACAAATGCGTATCTTTTCATAATACATAGGAATCTTGTGTGTTTGCGAACCCATAACTGACGTTTAGGATCCAAACTGACGCGTTCCACAACCGGTGAGTTCATACCCCTAACCTTTTTCCGTGTTTTTCAAATGTTTTTCAACTATTATCAGGGGGGAAATACAAGCAAAAGTACAAGGAAATCTTGTACTTAAACTTATTTTCAGCTCAAACGTTTCATTTTATGTATGCTTCTAATATCAAAAACCGTGTTAACTAATGGTTCGAATTGCAGGGTAAACTATAGACTAAATGTAGATTCCTTTAAAATTCATATAATCTATGTTTCATATTATGTTTTGCAAAAGAAATCATACTCGTAATAAACGAATACGAATACGAATACGAATATGAATATAACCAATAGGATAGTATGAATACGAATACGAATATAACCAATAGGATAGTACGAATACGAATACGAATATAACCAATAGAATAGTATGAATACGAATACGAATACGAATACGAATATAATCAATAGGATAGTATGAATACGAATACGAATACGAATATAACCAATAGGATAGTACGAATAGAAATACGAATACGAATATAACGAATAGGATAGTACGAATACGAATACGAATACAAATAAAAGTAGGAATACGAATACGAAATAACGCCTTTGGATGACACCAAGACTTCGAATATACAGTTAGTGTAAGCCTTGAGTGCCACCAAAGTTTCGAAATTAATTCGAAAGTACGCATCTGCACCTCTACTGAGTTTCGAATACACCCGCCTTAAAATGTCGCCAGAGATTCGAAAATACGTCTAATGTACTCTTGTGGAAATCATCAGAACTTTGAAAATACTGTAATGTACGCTTCTGAGTGAATCCAAATATTCAAAAATACAACTAAGTATAGTAGATAATAGACATTCGAATGTAGGATAACTAAGATATCAGAATACTTAACTAATACTACAAGTATGGTAGTTACTAGTACTTCGAAATCTAAACTAAGAACCAACCTCAACACATAGGAAAATATAGGATTTTCCTGGGATAACGTAACAACATGTAAACGAATTTAAGTAACAAATGGATAGCTAAACTATTAGGAAAATATGGGACTTTCCTGGAATAACATAATAACCCGTTTTCGAATTGGTAACAAAAGATAACTAAACTATTTTCATAAGAAAATATGGGATTTTCTTGAATAACAACTTTTTCAGAAAACAAGGGAAACATGTTCTTTTCAAAACTAAACCGCTTATGAACTCACCAGCTTTATGCTACTTTTCAAATTGCTTGTACTCTCAGGTCAGCATTAGACAGGTACACTGCCATCTGTTGGAGAAGACGGAGCGTTAGAAGACTCGTCTTTGCTTTTGATCATATGATATATGTATATAACACTTGCATAACTTTTCTTACAAACAGATGTAAACAATTCTATGTAATGTAATGTTTTGTTTTACTGTTTTACTATGTACATTGGATTTGATACTCAACGTGGAGTCCGCCCCGGAAATGTTTCCGCCTTCAGTTTTCGGGGTGTGACAAGCAAAGACCACAGATTCCGACTCTATGACATCCTAGATACACATAACCTCAGCGTATCCACCTAGGAACTATTAGCCTATCAATAAAGACTATTTTAGTTCTCAGACAAGTAATTACAGTAACACAAAAATACTCCTATAGTATTTTAGGTTTAGGTTCTGTCCTAATGTTTCATTGTAGTAGTGTTGGTAAGTTTTTAGACTTGTTGTCATATCACAACCATTCCTGGGCATATCCTAATCACTTCTGGGACCAGCATAGTTGATCAGGCTGTGCCACTCCCAGAACTGAGCATACATCCCCAAGCCTACTTGTGACATTCAATAATCGTAATACTTTTGTTCTGCCCTAGTGACACTGGTTTTAGTATGAATGCATGTATGTATACTAAGTTAAATATTTTATTATTTAAAAGTATAAACTCTTGGTTAGAGTCTTTTAATCCCATTGTGTTTATAGTTAGTATATCTTTCATGGGTTGATATACTCAATTCACTATAAACAATGCTCTGATACCAATCTGTCACACCCCAAAACCAAGAACGGCGGAAGCAATCTGGGGCGGAGGACATCATTTATAGTATCACAACACAGAAATATAGTAAACAAGCAAACAACATCATCCATTGCATTAATAATGTATTTTAATACAAGTGTGTTCTATACAATTATAGACACCAAAAATATGAATCAAAATAAAAGATGAGTCTTGTAAATGCTCCATCGTCTCAAAAGCTGGCATCAGTACCTGTCTACTGATGTACTGAGAATACAAGTTATTTTGAAAGAGTTTATCAGCATTAAATTTGGTGAGTCGATAAGTATTTAGTGTCATCTTTTGTATTGAAAATGCTTGTAAGTATTCGAGTGTAGTAGTATGTAAAATCTTTGTAAGTGTATGTTTGTATTTCCTAGAAAACCCTATGTTTTCCATTAAAAGCAACCTTCTACCAAGGCATCAAGTATAATGTATGTTTGTTCATTGTAGGAGTGCGTACCTTTCCCAAATGTGCCTATTATTAGAAAGTATAGTTTTTTTTACATTACTCTTTATGTGAGGAGATCACAAAGTAGATGTAAAGGGAAAATAATGAAGTATTGTAGTGTAATAATATTATAATTATTATTATACTAACTACCTTAATCCAATTGTTAATTAAGGTATAATGTGATATAGTTGTAACCGTACTATTTGACTAGGGGAAATCACGACGCTGTAATACGTTGAACAGTAATGACATTTTTCACCTATGGATCTGCAGATCCCACTGTAGCTAGCAGTAAGGTGTAGGATTGTCAATCCAGTATAGATCTATACTCAAATTCATGTTCTCCCTCAAGGAGATTCTGGATACAAGATGAGCCATGACAGAGATGACGTGCCCCGAATCAGTGCCTAACATTTATTGCATAGTGTGTATGTAGTGTATGTAATAGTGTAGTATATGTCTTTCCTGATCCCCATCATATTGAGTTCTCTAGTGTAGTATATAGTATGTATGAATAGTATGTATTACTGTATGTTCTCTCTGACTCCCATTATAGTGTGTTCAGTTGTATAGTGTAGTGTATTGTTTACAATATGTATTTACTCATGTATGTACTGACTCATTGTATGCTAAATTGTACTTGAAGTAGTAAGTAGTATATCACCAAACTATACCTATTATAGTTGACTAGTAAGATCATTTCTATAGCTGAGTGTATTGAAATAAGACAGGAAGCTTTTATGTCTATATATATTGTGACAACCCGAAATTTTCATTCGTACGAACTCTACAATCCAACACTTCAATTAAAAGTTAAATGCTTTTCTGCTAATTTTTAGCTAGTATTTTAATTAAATATTCACGAATCGGACGGATAAAAGGAAGTGATTTCTAGTTAATCGGGAATGTAATGGAAAGAGCAACACCTTGAATTGGTGTTCACGGCCAAACAAAGAGAGTTTGGGCCGTGAACTCTCTTAGGGCCGAAAACTCATGCCTTAAGCATGAGTTTACTCTCCATTCTTTCATTTTTTCACTTTCAAACTTAAGAACCAAAGCCATTCTCTCTCAAGTACCATACCGTTCTTCACCCGATTTTCCGAAAATGTAAGTATTAATTTACTTGATTTGTTGTTATAACCTATCTCCTAGTCATTATACATCATTTCATCCATTCAATTGTTGATTTTCACTAGGTCTTCAAAACACCAAGAACACACACTAGTGTTTTTGGACCTTAAACACCCAATCGAGCTCCGATATTGTAAGTGCACTTGCTATAGCTTCTTGTATGCTTATTATGATATTAATAACACACGAAAATCATCAAGAAACCATATAACAAAGGAGTTTACGGCGAAGGAAGATCTTGGGCTGTAAACCCCTTTCAAGGTGGTAAATTGGACCTTAGCTCCTTCCTATGCCTTGGATGCCAACCTTAATCCTTCCTAGAAGTGGTTAAGACCTTAAAAATCAATCAAAACAACTCCCCATAGGAGTTTACGGCTGTAATCACCTAAGGAAAGGGTCCTTAGACCGTGAATTCTACTAGGTAGTGTTATTGTGCCCTTAATGCTATCCTAAGGCTTGGACTTGATCATTTGATGCCCCATCATGACTTGTAAGACCTCAAAACACAATTTGGCACTTAGTGCCATGAGTTTACGGCCCTAAACTCATGGGGAAATGGTCATGGGCCATAAACTCCATAAAGGGGTGGTTCATGGGCCATAAACTCCAATGGCATGTCATATAACCCTTAAGTGCAACCCTTGGTACCTGTAGCACTTGAATCAAAGTGTTTCTATGACCTAGGGTGTCTTAACATGATTAATTAGTTATTAATTAACTAATTAGATACATATGTTTGATTATATGATAACTAGGATCATTGTGTGTACAAGTCCTCACTTGACACCTAGCAATCCTACATCGTTTAGTTCATCCAAACCACCAACTACAAGTGAGTTCATACCCCTTAATAAATGTTTTAAATGAGTCTAAATGCTTTAATTGTGATTTCAACCAACTGATCTCACATACTTCAAAATGTGATACATAAAATGGTTTTTTGTCTTAAAATATTTTGTTATGAAATGAATTACTTTTGAAATGTTTTATAAAATGACATCAATTCATTGTTATTTATTGTTCAAAACACTTAAATGTTTTACAAAACCTCTTTCATGTCCTTGATCAAATCTATATCTATACAATTATGTTCATATATATATATATATATATATATATATATATATATATATATATATGTGTGTGTGTGTGTGTGTGTATGTGTGTTATGATATGATAGATTTCATCCTTCATTCAGTTCCTACACTCTTGAGTAGCAAGGGTGTATAAACCTTCTTGGACAACAAATACATTCTAGTAAACTATTATAGGGATTGTTTAGGGGATACAAAACATTATTCCTATTACAAGGAATCACACCAGAGTCAGTTCATTCATGAGTCTATACTATATGCTATATGAAGAGATACACTTACCTGGATCCTCTTACATGGATACACTTACATGGACACACTTACATGGATACACTTACATCGATACTTGTACCTAGATACTATATGATGAGATATTATTATATACTATATGTGTAGATTAGTTCTTCCTATCCTTGTACAAAAGGATACTATACGGGACTAACCATTCCGGAACCCAACTGTTAGCAATAAAGGTAATGAACATCTATGGATACCTATAGTTAATAGTTATACTAGGGGTACCTTTACGGGACTAACCATTCCTTCAACCTGTTGTTAGCTACAGAGGAAAATGATCATCTACGGAGGTTCAAGGTTAATACTTTTCGGCAGTCGTGATGTCGTGTTTATCCTAATACTAAACGATAATACTTATATGGCTATATTTTCCATATTACTTTTATTTTGTGATACGTTCACATAAACGATGAGGTATACTATATATTGTTAATAGTAGTCATACAAGGGAAAAACCATCTTTGTTACAGCAAAACATTCAAGTCTTGGTAGAAGACTACTTTCAAAACATTCGGGTCTTGGTAGAAGACTACTTTTATACTGTTAGGAAATATGGGATTTTCTAGGGTTTTCACACTTATATCAAATGTTTCATTCAAAGGTTTACATGGCATTCATAACAGCTTTCCAAAACAGAGTAATGACACTTAAACACTTATGAATTCACCAGCTTTATGTTGATCTACTCTTTCAAAATAACTTGTATTCTCAGGTCACCAGTAGGCAGGTATGATGACCAGGTTTTGAGAAGACGGAGCACAGACAAGACTCGTCTTTTATTTTGATTACATATTTTGGTGTTTTATTACAATGAAAGAACACACATGTATTAAAACTTTACTTTTAATGCAATGGATGATGTTGTTGCTTATTTACTACTTTACACTGTTATGATACTTCACATGACGTCATCCACCCCTGAACGTTTCCGTTGTTCTTGGTTTTAGGGTGTGACAGATTTGTATCAGAGTATTGTTTATAGTGAATATAGTATATCAACCCATAAAAGATGTACTAACTATAAATACATTGGGATTAACACACTTTGACTAAGAGTTTATACTTTTAAATAATAAAATATTTAAGTAAGTATACGTGCCTACATTCATACTAAAATCGGTGTCACAACAACAAGAACAAAAGTATTACGATTGTTGAATATCACAAGTGAGCCAGGGGATATATGGTCACTCTTGGGAGTGGCATAGCCTGATCAACTATGCTGGTCCGAGGAGTGATTAGCATATGCCTAAGAATGGTTGTGATGTGGCAACAAGTCTAAAAACTTACCAACACAACCACCAAGAAATACCATAAGGGTATTTGGTCTTACTGTAATTACTTATTTGAGAACTAAATAGATTTTTATTAATATGTCAATAGTTGTTTAGTGGATACACTAAAGTTATATGTATTAGGTTGTCATAGACTTAGAATTTGTGAAATCTTTGCCTTATGTCCTGTCGTCGTTCGGTTGGGGGCTTAGGGTTAGGGTCACTTATTCGAAGGTCTATCCTATCCTAACTACATATAACTGGTATGCACTAAACAAGTATTGAAGCAACTAATAAAGATCATCTTATAAGTATCTTAGTTAGTTCGTCTATTTAGTTATTTCTTATATCCCTTTTCTCGTGTAGATATCATGGCTGGATTCTATCCTAACGGTGACCCGTACTTCCCAAACCAAGGCAACGCTGGATGGCTAGAGGAAGAACCAGAAGATGATCACCCAATCCCTTTGGATGATCACCATGTTGAGGGTTTTTCTAATAGTTCCGACTCGGAGCCTGAAGTCAACAACCTACATCCAGCTGCTCAAAACCAAAACCTGAACCTCCGTCCCGCATTTCAATGACCCACACCTCTGTGGGCCACAAACTTGAATAGGTGGAGTCAGGAACAGGGTCAACCTATCCCCTACAATGGAGACAGAAGCTTCTACAACCTCACTGAGGGAGCTTCTGCTGACAGGGTCCTACCCATCATGGTTCGAAGGATTTCTCGGAACATGATACTGGGTCAATCAACTATCAATCAAGTCTTAGAGATTGATGCCAACTCTGGCGTTAACACAGTCCACATCTGCTCATGAAAGGACTCTGGTCCACAATGCAACTCTGCAGAGAGAACTTGCTGAAACCCAAGCTGAAGTTAGGGAACTTCGAGCTTAACAGGTGAGAGCTGACAGGTGTATAAGGGACATAGAACGCCTACTGTAAGGATCAAGAACTCATGCTATTAGTTCTCGTCGCCGATAGAATCTCATCGACTCATCTTTTGGATATAACCTAGTTTATGTAAAAACTTTGGTCTAATTTCCAATCCTTGTAAATCTTAGACCCGTTAAATCTTGATCTAGTCATAGTTCTGTCAAAATTTTCCTATCTTGGTTGATGTAAGGCCTACTTCTAGGCCACTTTTCCCAAACTTGTTACATCTATAATTCCAGTATTATTGACAGATATCTAATCATATGGAAATTATTATCCAAATGCTATCATCTTCATTCAAACATACTATTTATTGTGTTGTTGGACTATGGAGAGTTAGTCCATGAGTCACTCTCATTATTCATTTATTCTTATCAATGTTGCCATCATTTTAAACGTATAGTTAAAAGATGCCGCCACGCAGAAACCCAAGGCGTAACCCTAATAAGGAAACGCTAATACCACCACCTCAACCCCCTCAACCACCTCCTTCTTTCGAGACCACTATGTTCCAAGCAGCCTTCACAGTAGCCGTGGCAGCTGCTGTGTCAGCCATCAATACTCCTGTCCTAGTGGATCGGGAACAGGTGCACATCCTTCCAACCACGGCGAGAGCCATGGGCATCCCAGGGAATGCACGTACAAGGACTTTACAAATGCTCAACCCCGAAACTTCAATGGAACTGGTGGGGTTATGGTCTTAAGGCAATGGATTGAAAATACGAAAGCGGTCTTTGAAATCTGCACCTTCCCGGAGGACAACAAGGTCAAGTTTGCTACTTGTACCTTTTCAGACAGAGCACTAACTTTGTAGAATGGCCACGTTAAGTCTCTGACTATTGTGGTGTCAAATTCTATCAGCTGGGAAAACTTGAAAGCCATGCTAATGAGAGAGTATTGTCCTCGAGGGGAAATACAAAAACTCGAACAGGAACTCTGGGGTCTAGAAATGGTTGGTTCCGACATATCAACCTATACGAATAGATTCTGTGATCTGACAATTTTATTCCCGGATATGGTTGCTCTCGAGAGCACGAAAATAGAGAGATATATCTGTGGACTGTCGCCCCAGATCTAGTCAAGTGTGTTAGCATCCAAGCCTGTTACTTTTGACAGCGCCAAGGAGCTGGCAAAATCTCTCATAGATCACGGGAAACACCAGAACCCAACAATCCCTACACCCCAGCCACAAAAGGGAAACAACAACGACAACAAGAAGAAGGGGTGGAACAAGAGGAAAAGAGGGGCTTCGCAAGAATCCTCAAAGAGACAACAACTTGTGGCAATCAATGCTGCCACACTAACCCGTGTTGTCCCTACAAAGCCCTTACCATCAAAAACTTATGTTGGAAATCTTCCGATGTGCAACAAATGCAACTTCCATCACCACGGACTTTGCAAGGAAATGCAGTGCTCTAACTGCAACCGAAAGGGGCATACAACCCATTTCTGCAAGACTCCAACAGGGCCAACCGCCCAAGCTCCTAATGTCGGTGTAGGCCAAGCTTGCTATGGTTGTGGCGAGGTAGGCCACTACAAGAGGAACAGCCCTACGGCGGGGATGGCTGGCGGAGTAGGAAGAGTTATGGCCATAGGCCACGAGGAAGCTGTAGCTGATCCTACGATAGTTACTGGTACGTTTCTCCTTGATAACTCATATGCTTGCATACTTTTTGATAGTGGAGTAGAGAAAAGTTTCGTAAGTCATAAATTTGCACACCTACTTAAACAAAAACCATGTGCATTAGATAAATCATTCACGGTAGAAATGGAAAACGGGAAAATGGAAAGTACTAATTGCATATACGTAGGTTGTACTTTAACATTAGATGGTCATACATTCAAGATAGACCTCAAGCCAGTCCCAATTAAATGTTTTGACGTTATTATCGGCATGGATTGGTTGAGTCTTCTTCACGGCGACATCATGTGGTTTGAAAAAGCAGTTCGTCTTAACCTTCCTAACAACGAAACCTTAGTTATCTATGGTGACAAACCTAGTACGAGCCTTCACATCATTTCGTGTATTCAAGCCCAGAAGTGCTTACGAAAGGATTATCATGCATTCCTAGCACACATCGTCGATACGAGTCAAGAAGTAAAAGACATTCAGAACATCCCCGAAGTACGCGACTTTCCCGACATATTTCCAGAAGAACTTCCTGGATTACCACCACAACACCAAGTCGAGTTCAGAATCGACTTAGTGCCAGGGGCTACTCCCGTAGCCAAATCTCCTTACCGTCTGGTAGCAGCAGAGATGCAGGAACTTTCCAGTCAGCTTAACGAACTTCTCAAGAAGGGATTCATAAGGCCAAGCTTCTCACCATGGGGAGCACCGGTCTTGTTCGTCAAGAAGAATGATAGATCATTTCGTATATACATCGACTACAGGGAACTCAACAAGCTTACCATTAAAAATCGTTATCCCTTTCCCCGCATAGACGATTTATTTGATCAACTTCAAGGAGCCAACTGCTTCTTAAAGATAGATCTACGATCCGGATATCACCAACTACGAATGCTAGAGGAGGATGTTCCCAAGACAGCCTTCCGACCTCGTTATGGACACTACGAGTTTGTAGTGATGCCATTCGGATTAACTAACGCGCCCATAATATTCATGGATTTAATGAATAGGGTGTGTCGTCGCAACTTGGATCAGTTCGTCATCGTCTTCATCGATGACATACTCATCTACTCTCGAAGTAAGGAAGAGCATAGTCAACATCTCCGCAGGGTCTTAGAAACATTACGATTGGAGAAGCTCTACGTGAAGTTCTCTAAGTGCGAATTTAGGATTCGAAGATTCGAATTATTGGGCCACGTTGTTAGCGAAGAGGGAATACACGTGGACTCTTCAAAAATCATGGCCATTGAGAACTGGGCAGCACCGAAGACACCTACATAAATTCGTCCATTTCTAGGTCTCGCTGGCTACTATCGCAGGTTCATTCAGAACTTCTCCCGCATAGTGAAACCTCTTACGACATTGACCTAGAAGGGTGTGGACTTTGACTGGGAAGAGAAACAGGAAAGAGCATTCCAAACGCTCAAGCGAGCCTTGTGCACCGCACCAATACTATCCCTCCCCGACGGGATAGAAGACTTCGTTGTCTATTGCGATGCGTCAAATCAAGGACTCGAATGTGTTCTGATGCAACGAGGTAAGGTCATTGCCTATGCCTCGAGACAGCTGAAGACGCATGAGGTTAACTACACCACCCACGATCTTAAACTAGGAGCAGTTGTGTTTTCTCTGAAGATCTGGAGACACTACCTGTATGGTACAAAAAGCACAATCTTTACAGACCACAAAAGTGTACAACATATATTCGACCAGAAAGAACTCAACATGAGACAACAACGGTGAGTTGAGCTACTCAGTGATTACGAATGCTAAATTCGTTATCATCCGGGTAAAGCAAACGTAGTAGCTGACGCCCTAAGTCGGAAAGAATACTCTGGTCGTAGAGTCAAATCTTTGAATCTAACTATCCATTCACACTTGTCCATGCAAATTAAGGAGGCTCATCTCAACGCTTTAATACCTGAAAATGTGGCAGGTGAATCCATGAGAGGGATGGATAAGAACTTGGAAGTCAAGGGTGGCGGAGCCTTATACCTCATGGATCAGATCTGGACAACAAAACACGGTGGCTTCAGAGACTTGGTCATAACCGAGGCACACAACACTCGTTATTCCATCCACCCAAGTTCATATAAGATGTATATGGATCTTAAAAAGTTATACTGGTGGCCTAACATGAAAGCAAATATTGCTACCTTTGTAAGTAAATGCCTTACTTGCGCGAAGGTAAAGGTCGAATACCAGAAACCCTCCGGTCTTCTGCAGCAACCAGAGACACCAGAATGGAAGTGGGAGCGGATAACTATGGACTTCATAACAAAGTTGCCCAAGACAACAGGTAGACTTGATACCATATGGGTCATCGTCGACATATTGTCCAAGTCTGCAGACTTCCTGCCCATCAAAGAAACTGAAAAGATGGAGAAACTTACGAGAACCTACATTAAGGAGATTGTACGACTACACAGTGTTCCCATATCCATTATCTCGGACAGAGATAATAGATTCACTTCGAGGTTCTGGCAGTCGTTACAAAGTTCCCTAGGAACTAGGCTGGACATGAGTACAACCTACCATCCACAGACCGACGGACAATGTGAGAGAACTATCCAAACCTTAGAAGATATGTTGCGAGCATGTGTGATTGACTTTGGGAAAGCTTGGGATACTCATTTACCCCTTGTCAAATTTTCCTACAATAACAGTTATCACATGAGCATAAAGGCAGCTCCTTTCGAAGCCATTTATGGCTGAAAGTACAGATCCCCTCTATGCTGGGCTGAGGTGGGTTATACCCAGTTAGCTAAGGGAAGAGTTCCCGAAAGAACTCTCATGGGTCCGGAGATTATTCGGGAAACGACAGAGAAGATCGTTCAAATTCGAGAACGATTGAAAGTGTAACACTGAAATTTTCAAACAAACTTTTCATTTAAAATACTTTATCTCTTTAACACTTTTCATAAAAATCTCCTTTTTGTTTTAATTACAAGACACGACTCTTTTGTCCAATCACTTAATAAACCCGAATCCTCAAAACAAACTTTTCCTCTGGTGTGTACAATCGAGTCAGTGCCGTCCTGTGATCCTGATAAAACCTGAAACACATAACACAAAACACTGTAAGCACGAAGCTTAGTGAGTTCCCCAAAATACCACATTCAACACATACGCCACTCAAGGCTACAATATGACCCTACGGTCGGTGTGTCTCAACGGAACCCTCCAGTTCCGTATCGTTGGACCCTCCGGTCCGGTCTGTATCATTGAACTCTCCGGTCCGGTCTATATCGTTGGACCCTCCAGTCCGGTCTATAAACTCCGTATATCATAAATCACAAAGACATGATGCATAGCATATTACATATAATATAATACTCAAGGTAAGCACATAAGACCCTCCGGTCACACATAACTACCAATCAAGGTAACGTATAGTGAGGAGACTCACCTGCTACTGCCGACTGAAGAACAAGATCACGCTGCTCCAACCACCGTCACGAACTCCACCACTGAATCACCGAAACCAATAAATACCAATAAAAACCAAAATACCCCTGGAAGTCAACTGGTCAACTCTCGGTCAAAGCCAACCCTCCTGACTGACTCTACTCGCCGAGTTAACCTGCTGACTCGTCGAGTCTCCATGCTCTGAAACACCCATACCACGACTCAACTCGCCGAGTCGCCCCAAGACTCGCCGAGTCCCACAACTCTGAGTCAAACCGTACTCAACTCACTAAGTCATCCCTTGACTCACCGATTCTCAGCTTAACCAGAAAAGGTTAGGAGCTCAAGAACACACTCGTTGAGTCCAAGAACTGACTCGCCGAGTCCAAGGCTGTCATCAACCAACTCGCCAAGTTTCTGCCTATCTTCATGCAACTCGCCGAGTCCACCCATGTGACTCATCGAGTACTACTAGCTCTTAACCCATACAGAGGCTTTCCAAGCCATGCAGGGTTTCTAATCCATAGATCTACTCTTATACAGGCCATCCATCACGTAAAGTGGCAAACTTTACGTGAATCCAAGGAAATCTAAGCATAATACACTCTTGGGCTAAGGTTTGGGGCCAAAAGACTTCATCAACAGCTCTTGAATAGGGACTTTATGCTCTTTTAGATCATCACTACTCTAGATCTGAGGTAGCAACCTCAGATCTAACCTCCAAACTCAAGATGGCACTAGATATACACCCAAAAATCCCACAAATGATAGATCTAGATGGATAACAGCTCAAGCAATGAATCATTACCTCAAAAGAAGGTTCCAACAGAAGAATAAGTCAAAACCTTGAAAAGCCCCTTGCTCCAAGACTCTTAATCTTCAAAGATCTCTTCAACAAACACTCCTTCAAGATCCAAATGTTCTATAATTCTCTCACAACAAATATTAGGGTTTCTGTACTTCAAGGGAGAGCAAAGAGGCTGGGGAGAGGGTATTATGTTCTTTATATAGGGCCTAATCCTTGGGATTAGGGTTTTCTCCACGCAGCACCAACTCTCCGAGTCCAGCCACCGACTTGCCGGGTTGGACACTAGACACGCGACCAGAATCGCGACCCTACTCGCGCGAGTCTGCCCATGGACTCGCCGAGTTGACCATTCACATTTTCACTTTGAACCCTGAACTTTGCAGCCCTGAACTCGGGATGATACAGAAAGCCTCTAGAGACCGACAGAAAAGCTACGCTGACAAGCGAAGGAAACCATTGGAGTTCCAGGTGGGCGACCGAGTCCTACTGAAGGTCTCACCCTGGAAGGGCTTTATACGCTTCGGAAAGCATGGGAAGCTCAATCCAAGATACATAGGGCCTTTCGAGATTCTTGCCCGAATCGGCCCCGTAGCTTACAAACTCAATCTACCGCATGAACTCAAAACGTACATTTTACCTTCCATGTCTCGAACTTGAAAAAGTGTCTGTCCGACGAGACTTTTGTAATCCCACTCAACGAGATCGAGATCAACGAGAGCCTCAACTTCGTGGAAGAAGTTGTAGAGATCATGGACCGAGAGGTCAAGCAAACGAAACAAAGCCGTATCCCGATAGTGAAGGTTCGCTGGAATGCCAAACGAGGACCTGAATTCACTTTGGAGCAAGAGGATTAGATGAAACTGAAATATCCTCATCTTTTTGCTTAGTTATTTGTAACTACATGTTTTCTTAAACTCTAATTTCGGGATGAAATTCCTTCTAACGGGGGGATGATGTGACAACCCGAAATTTTCATTCGTACGAACTCTACAATCCAACACTTCAATTAAAAGTTAAATGCTTTTCTGTTATTTTTTAGCTAGTTTAAAGTCCATTTGAGTATTTTAATTAATTATTCACGAATCGGACGAATAAAAGGAAGTGATTTCTAGTTAATCGGGAATGTAATGGAATGAGCAACACCTTGAATTGGTGTTCATGGCCAAACAAAGAGAGTTTGGGCCGTGAACTCTCCTAGGGCCGAAAACTCATGCCTTAAGCATGAGTTTACTCTCCATTCTTTCATTTCCTCACTTTCAAACTCAACAACCAAAGTCATTCTCTCTCAAGTAGCATACCGTTCTTCACCCGATTTTCCAAAAATGTAAGTATTACCTTACTTGATTTGTTGTTATAACCTATCTCCTAGTCATTATACATCATTTCATCCATTCAATTTTTGATTCTCATTAGATCTTCAAAACACCAAGAACACCAAGCACACACACTAGTGTTCTTGGACCTTAAACACCTAATCGAGCTCCGATCTTATAAGTGCACTTTCTATAGCTTCTTGTATGCTTTGTATGATCTTAATAACACATGAAAATCATCAAGAAACCATATAACAAAGGATTTTATGGCCAAGGATGATCTTGGGCTGTAAACCCCTTTCAAGGTGGTAAATTGGACCTTAGCTCCTTCCTATGCCTTGGATGCCAACCTTAATCCTTCCTAGAAGTGGTTAAGACCTTAAAAAATAATCAAAACAACTCCTCATAGGAGTTTACAGCCGTAATCACCTAAAGAAAGGGTCCTTAGGCCGTGAACTCTACTAGGTAGTGGTATTGTGCCCTTAATGTTATCCTAAGGCTCGGACTTGATCATTTGATGCCCCATCATGACTTGTAAGACCTCAAAACACAATTTGGCACTTAGTACCATGACTTTACGGCCCTAAACTCATGGGGAAATGGTTATGGGCCATAAAATCCAATGTCATGTCATACAACCCTTTGGTGCAACCCTTGGTACCTTTAGCACTTGAATCAAAGTGTTTCTATAACCTAGGGTGTCCTAACATGATTAATTAGTTATTAATTAACTAATTAGATACATATATGTTTGATTATATGATAACTAGGATCATTATGTGTACAAGTGCTCACTTGACACCTAGCAATCCTACATCATTCAGTTCATCCAAACCACCAACTATAGGTGAGTTCATACCCCTTAATCAATGTTTTAATTGATTTTAAATGCTTTAATGGGGGGAGGGGATACGAGTAGAAAATAGTATGTTATAGAATCAATCACATGTGATTTATAATTGTGATTTCAACCAACTGATCTCACAACTTCAAAATGTGGTACATGAAATGGTTTTCTGTCTTAAAATATTTTGTTATCAAATGAATTACTTTTTAAATGTTTTATAAAATGACATCAAGTCATTGTTATTTATTTTTCAAAACACTTAAATGTTTTACAAAACCTCTTTCATGTCCTTGATCAAATCTATATTTATACACTTACGTTCATATATATATATATATATATATATATATATATATATATATATATATATATATATATATATATATATGCGTGTGTGTGTGTGTGTTGATATGATAGCTTTCATCCTTCATTCAGTTCCCACACTGTTGAGTAGCAAGGGTGTATAAACCTTCTTGGACATCAAATACATTCCAGTAAACTATTATAGGGATAGTTTAGGGGATACAAAACATTATTCCTATTACAAGGAATCACACCAGAGTCAGTTCATTCATGATTCTATACTATATGCTATGTGAAGAGATACACTTACCTGGATCCTCTTACATGGATACGCTTACATGAACACACTTACATGGATACACTTGCATCGATACTTGTACCTAGATACTATATGATGAGATACTATTACATACTATACGTGTAGATTATTTCTGTCTATCCTAGTACAAAAGGATACTATACGGGACTAACCATTCCGGAACCCAACTATTAGCAACAGAGGTAATGAACATCTACGGATGCCTACAGTTAATAATTATACTAAGGGTACCTTTATGGGACTAACCATTCCTTCAACCTGCTACTATCTACAGAGGAAAATGATCATCTATGGAGGTTCAAGGTTAATACTTTTCGGCAGTCGCGATGTCGTGTTTATCCTAATACAAAAGGATAATACTTATATGGCTATATTTTCCCTATTACTTTTATTTTGTGATACGTTCAAATAAACGATGAGGTAGACTATATATTGTTAATAGTAGTCATACAGGGGCAAAACCATCTTTGTTACAACAAAACATTCAAGTCTTGGTAGAAGACTACTTTCAAAACATTCAGGTCTTGGTAGAAGACTACTTTTATACTATTAGGAAATGTGGGATTTTCTAGGGTTTTCACACTTATATCAAATGTTTCATTCAAAGGTTTACATGGCATTCATAACAGCTTTCCAAAACAAAGTAATGACACTTAAATACTTATGAATTCACCAGCTTTATGCTCATCTACTCTTTCAAAATAACTTGTATTCTCAGGTCACCAGTAGACAGGTATGATGACCAGGTTTTGAGAAGACGGAGCACAGACAAGACTCGTCTTTTATTTTGATTACATATTTTTGGTGTCATCTTACAATGAAAGAACACACATGTATTAAAACTTTACTTTTAATGCAATGGATGATGTTGTTGCTTGTTTACTACTTTACACTGTTATGATACCTCAGATGACGTCCTCCACCCCTGAACGTTTCCGCCGTTCTTGGTTTTGGGGTGTGACAGATATACACATGATATATAACTAAGGATCAAACGACATTCAGACAAACAGGGGACTCTAAGTCCACAAACAAACAAGGAACAAGAAATAGAGCGTATTATCAGTCCTAAGTCCTTCAAACCTTACTTATATAACCATATATGTATTGGACATGATTTGACAGTATATAAGTTTAAAGAGTTTTGAAAGTAATGAATTGGAAACTGAAACTAAGTTTTATATAGAGTTCAACATGTAAAAGTGTTTGGAAATCGTTTTGAAGTAGTTTTGTTGACAAGACAGTTTAAAGCATAGTAAATCCATTGGCGTACTAGTCATTAATCACATGTGATTGATATAATATCTAGTATGACTCAACTTGTATTCTCCCCCATAAAAGCATTTAAAACATATAAAAGGTAAATTAAGGGGGTATGAACTCACCTGTTGGTGAGTGATGCGACGGTAGGATCAGTTTAGGAGATTGAGTGTCAATTGCGGACTTGAGCACAAACGAATCCTATTGACCATATTATGACATATGTAAGTATACAATTAGTGTCTGTAACATATAATTATTGATTTGGTACCACCTTAGGGACTAGTAAACACTTATATTGCAGTGTTACAAGCATATATGATTATGTGTAAGGGGTGTATAGCTATACAAGGGAGTGTATGGTCAAAATACACCATATTGGTGTGTGTGCAGCCAGGATGGGTGTGCGGCCACACACTCCCTACGAAGTGTATCAAAACATATCTTAAGGCCTTAGGACTCATCTAGTAAGGTTCCTTACTTCATGCTCTAGCCTTATGTGGAGTTCATTGCCATTTTGGGACTTAAAAAGGGTGTGTGCGGCCACTATGAAGGTGTGCGGCCGCACACCCTTCATGAAGATGATAAACTCGAGTTTTTCAAGCATATCATCAAGTGTTCTTAACATATATGTAACAGCCCGGATTTCCAGGTATCCTTTATTGTTTTGAATTTTGGTGTTTTGAGAGGGGACTCGGCGAGTTGGAGCTCAGACTCGCCGAGTAGGGTCGTGATTCTGGATGCGGGATTCGTCTGGACTCGGCGAGTCCAGGATATGGACTCGGCGAGTCTGCGCTGTTTAATGAAACCCTAATTTCTCGGGTTTCGGACCTATTTAAAGGGCCTTATGGCCGTCATTTGTGCTCACCAGTCCTTTGAGTGAAACCCTAATCGAGTGTGAGCGTTTGGAGCAAAGTAGGAGGCCATTATTGATCTTGGAGGTGTCATTTTGCAAGGAAAGGGAAAATCAGCTAAGGGGAAAGCAAGAGGAGCCATCTTCTGAGGGTTTGGAGTCCAGAGCATCACTATTGTGGTAATACTTTTGAGCTATCCTCTTCTATGTTGATGTTTTCATTGATTTAGGGTTTATTGAACCTTTTGTGGCTAGATCTTATGCTTCCTTGGTCCCTTAAGAGATTTAGACCATAGATCTGAACCCTTGGGGTCCAGAGTGTCCCTTTGCCCAAGCTTTCTGTGAATCAATGGAGGTTTTGGATTGGAATCCTTATGCCTTGGGCCAAAATGCCATTTATGAGACATGGAGTGTATTGTGAACACCAAGATAAGGGCTTTACGTGGTGAATCAGTCTAGGAAGGCCAGATCTATGAATTGTTGGAACAGATCTGACCTTAGAAGCAAGTTTGAGTGATTGCATGGCATGGACTCGCCGAGTCCGATGAGCAGACTCGGCGAGTAGCTTGAAGATTTCCTTGGATCGGCCAGTGAGTGATCCAGTCGAGTCAGGGGTTGACTTAGTGAGTAAGGACGAGTTAGAGAGGGTCGTCAGGCGGACTGAGTCGAGCTGGGACTCGCCGAGTTGTTCTTGAGACTCGGCGAGTTGAGTCGGGGTGGCCCCGCGACTCTCCCAGGTGGAACTCGTCGAGTCAGGGGAAGCACTCGACGTGTAAGAAGGGAATCCTAGGGAGTTGGCGAAAACGTCTAGACTCGCCGAGTTGCCCTCGTGCACTCGCCGAGTCCGGTCAAGTTGACCGTTGACCGTTGACCAGAGTTGACCTATGTTTGACTTCTTAGGGATAGTCAAACTTAGAAGATAAAAGTGTTAACCATAGATGTATGATGTTATAGGGAGATTGTAGCTCGGCGGATCGAGCACTAGTGACTTCGGGATTTGCTAGCTATCGATATTCACGAGGTGAGTCTTCTCACTATACTATACCCGGAAGGGTTTGACTGTGTGACCGGAGGGTCGGATACGATATGAAACATATGTGTTTTATGTGATAAGTTAATTGTTATATGTGCTATGTATGATATGCTTGATATGGGCCGCAAGGCATTATGTTATGGGTCGGAAGGCAAATATGTTATGGGCCGGAAGGCGTTGTAATGTGGACCGTAAGGTTGGCGTGGGTAGGACCGGAAGGTTTACCCAGCAGGGACGGAAGTCCTCTGAGACACATGGACCAGAAGGTCAGGGCCTGGAAAGGCGTATGTGCGTAAGTTGTATTTTGGGGAACTCACTAAGCAATTATGCTTACAGTTGTTGTGTATGTGTTTCAGGTACTAGCGAGGACCGTGGGAAGGCGCCGGCGTGATCTGTACACACTGATGGATGATTTATGATCTTGGGGTTCATATGATTTGTACTATGACATGACACGTGGAATGTTTATGCCTTGTTTTGGATGAAAACACTTTATTTTGAAATGAAAATTTTGTTTGAAGATTTTCCGTTGTTACAATATAACCAGGTATAACAAGTATATACACGCTTTAGAAGCTTAAAAGATGTGATTAGGGTCCAAAACTTAGTGTGTGTTCTTGGTGTTTTTGAAGATCTACACCAAAAACATGTTTTCATGAATCTATATGGGGAAGAAGGCTAGTTAAGTTCATGTAATAGTCAATCGAGGGATCAATCACTTACTTGTTTGAAGATTGGAGTGAAAAGTTGGATGACACTTGAGAGGATTTCAAGTTCTAGCTTTGAAGAAGTGGAAAAAGTGTTCAAAATGACTAAGTGTGGTATATATAGGTGGGAATGTGTGGCTAGGATGGGTGTGCGGCCACACACACCTGTGTGTGGCCGTACACTCAACTGCACGGCCAGACACTCCATGTTTTGGAGTGTTTGGCCCGATTTTGCTTGATATGCATCATGTTATCCCATTTCTAGGTTCCTACCTTAATTGTACTAGGTTTAGAACACTCCATTAGACCCCAAACAATGTTAAAAGCTAGTAAAACAAGTTTAACTTGGATTCAATTAGTATTTTGTACAAGGAAGAAATTTCAGGTTGTCACAGATATGGTCTTTAAACCTAGCTATATGGTTTATTTTTTGCAAGTTGGTTGTGCATTGATAATGTGTAAATGCATCAGTAACTTGATGTTATAAAACACATTGTTATGCATAATTTGATGAGTGATTGATAACTGCATATAATTCGAAGTTTATCTGTTCATTTTATCCTAAGAGGGTAAAACCGATATCTAGGCCCCTCGATGACTTGGTTTGACATATGTGTCGGGCCTGGTCAGGACTGAATTGATGTGTCCAATTAAGTTCTATGTCAGAAAAATCAGAGATCGAGAAACAAACTGCTGGACAATAAGTATGAATATGTTCCATGTGATTGTCCGCGTCATATCTTGATTGGAGGACTATACGATCCCTTATCTAAAGGACATGTTACTGATAAGATCAGAGTTCAACAGCGGTTTTGAGAGCTATGATTTCTAATCGGATCATGAAGTCATACTTGCATTTATAGTTATTAGACTTATCCAAGTGGGAGACTGTTGGATAAATGTCTAAGTCCATAACTATATTTGGTATGTACTTGACCCGGTTGTAGCATGGTCCTTTTGGGTTGCCTTCACCAAAGCAACTTGACATGATGATTTATGGAGAGAGAGGATATTATGGTTTATTAATATATTATATGAATAATATATTAAAAGAGAAATCATATTAGGGTTTTGACTGGAATTGAGCTAAGGGGACTGGAATTGCAATTATAAGATAATTGATCTAAGGGGACTGGAATTACAATTATAAGAAAATTAGATTTTGGGATGTGGATCTCTTGGATTATAGGGTGGACTACTTTAAGGTGGAAGCCCACATAGAAATCATTCAAGGCCTTGTTCTGGAGGGTTCCATTGGACTGCTTAAGGCGTAAGCTATCCAATTAGGGTTTTAGCTAAAACCCTAGCAGCACACCTATATAAAGGACCCCAGGGCTTCAGATTACGGCTACCAAAAGAAACCCTATTGTTCTAAGAGCCAAAATTAAGCCTCCATTCCCTCTCTTCTTAATCATCTTCTTGCCTTTGTGTTTATGAGCCATTAGAGGTATTACAATTGTGATACCAAGCTCTTGAAGATTGAAGATTCTTTCTACTATCAAAAGGTAATCATCTAAACTTGTTTTAGTTGTAGATTTCGATTTTTATAGTATGCTATATTAGGGTCTGCAAGCTTTGGATAAATTTTCATGTATAATACAGAAACCTAGATCCAAAGCTTTAGGGTTTTGCATGTGTACATAGGAATGTTCTTTTGCTCAAACCCATCACTTATATGGTGTGACACAACTAGGGTTACACCATGCAAACCCTAATGTGCATGACTTTCCAGATTCGTTAGGCTCCGTGGGTTTTAACCTCCATGGAGTATCCATGGGTCACTACATGGATTTAGCCCAACATAAAGAAATATGGATCATAACCCCACTTTATAAGAATGAATGATTTACACAATCAATCCCCATATATTTAACTAGTCTCTTTTGATCACAAAATTAATTCCAAATTAATTCTTGATCAATACAAATTAAATAATATGATTTCATATTAGTATATTAGAACTTATAATATATTAATAAATCATAAATATCCTTTTCTCAAAAGTCCATCCTTACAAATTGTTCTGATGCCATGCAACCCAAATAGACCATGCTACTCTCGGGTCAAGTACATACCAATTATAGTTATGGGCTTAGACACCAAATCCAACAGAACTAACATGAAGAAGTTTGGAGATATTCTAGCTCGAAGATATAAACCTGATACCATCATCAAGTCAGGTGCTCCAAACGCAAGGATAAATCGCTCAAAATTCATCTGGTCAGGAAGAAGGCAGAGTATGATTACACTGAAGTTATTTTGTGCTTGTTAGTCACTTAAATACGACTATAGAGAATGGATCCCTATTAAGGATATAATTTAAAAACATAAAGGTGTTCATGCTCAGGGGGTAAAATTAGCAATTCAAAATTTGGTTAACAAAGTACGGAAGCTAAACTTAGTGCCTTCAGTTGGTCCATCTCATCCATCCACCAGACAGTACAAGCAAGCCTAGAATGTCCAAGTATACTAAGTTCCCCCTTCCATATGGAACTGTCTACATAAACAAAAAGCTAGTACTAAGTATTGAGCGAGTTCAACACATGTTCATTTCAGAAACACAACATGGTATCTTCTATCTTGACCGTCAAAATCAAATTTGCTTTCAATGCACTGACGATCTTCCTATTTCTCCCGTTAAGCATCTTTTCAATCTTCATTTAGAGGGCATGTGTCATAAAGAACTAGCACGAGGCTATGATTTGTCAATCTCTCTTGAACTCAGTAAGCATTTAGCTGATCTTCATCTTGATGACTTTAAGTGGTTGAAAGCTGAGATTTTGATAGAAGCTTAAAATTTCTCCAATGATGATTCAGATGACTCCTTTGAAGATTAGTTTTTGACATCATCCGATAGGGCGATATTATAAGGTCACACCTTATAATTTTATGAGTCAAACACATAAAATGCTATCCACCAGCACCACCGCTAACAACAGCTTCATCAACGACAATGTCATCCTTATGATCATAATGATTGTTTGTATATTTGGTAGATATACTTTATAATTATAGAATAGATATCTTATATGTAATCTTAGTAATTGCGAAAAGACCTTACATGTATTATAATATATCCCCAAAATAGTAGGATCTCTATTTCTTTACTTTTATATAACATACTGTTAGGGTTAAAACCTAATATAACTATTTGCCTTACTTTGTGCGATTGTTCTCTTTGTGAGAACCTTTTCTTATTGAAAACATCTTTGTGCCCATCTTTGTTCTTCTGTTCTTGTTTATTTTTCATTTATTCCTCATTGTTCATACTTTAGTGCAACTGATCAATATGAACCTTCAGAACATTAAGTTTGTACCACCTATGTTTATGAGGTCTGTTTGGGTGAAATAGAATACAAGTGACTGACATTTATATTTTTTTGCATTGTCAACGTCAACACATAACTTATAATCCTTTGACGCCCCACATTCAGCCATGATTTGTGTAGACTCTCCAGAACGTTGCATTCTAATCGCTCGATAACTAATCGTTTAGTGATATACATTATATGTCACGTCCATCGTTGTTAAGCATCACGTGCATTTATCAAATCTCATAGTTTGCGAATTTTCTCATATTAACCTTTCCAACTCCCTACTTATACAACAAACTCGTTATACCTCAATATTAATATTTGTTATGAAAAACATATGTTTTATATATATATATATATATATATATATATATATATATATATATATATATACACCTCATAAAGCGTATTTGGTCAAACGCTTAAAATTAAGTCGTACAAACCATAATGTAATATGTACAATCAGTTTATACATGTAGAAAATGTAAATCTTATCCAGTAAAACCATTGAAAAAGTGAAAGTAATATGTAAATCAAAAGTCATACTCTATCATTTAAAATTCAAATTCATTCACAAATTTCAGTAGTTTGACTCGGCTCATTTTATATCTTGAATTTGTCATCCGCGAATTGAACCCACATTCCCTCATTTTTAGCATTTTCAAAGCATCCTTATCTCTTACATCTTAGGCCCGTCGTCACCATATAAATCAAGAAATCAGGTTCTCTGTGAATTATTTTATCTGCTATTGATTTTCTCCATGTTTTCATCTATTTTTCTCTAAGTTTCGGTCTATTTTAACCCAATCAAACCTCTAAAACCAGGTAAGCTTTACGTAAGAATATTACACATAAATATATTATATTTTTTTACATTAGTCATATGGAAACTGGTAAGATCACGCCCACCTACAAATTACACAAATGATTTAGGTATTGAAGCAAGTCGTCATTCATCTCCATACCATCGTCACACCACTCATCACCACCACCAGAGCAACACAACACATGTGCACCACCATTGGTAAGTCGATGTCCCTTCCCTGCCTCTGTTTTCTTCTATTTATGTGAGTTTATTTTGTTCAGTTTTTGTTTTGGGACAATAGGTTTTCTTATATGTGAGGTCGTATGTGTTGTAGGTTTTACACACATACCCAAAGAATAAGATTTCGACCAGCTGTTTTCATTTTCTATCCATCATCATCACTATCATCCAACCATATATATACATATATCTCTCTCTAGAAACCCTAGGTTGCCTATCATACAACCTCATTACCACTTCATAATTGCATATCGTCGACAACCTTCAGAATGAAGAAATTTTGAAGAGAAACAAAGAAACAATGATGTTATGGATAGATCAAATGAAATACACAATTATAAGTTTTTTTTATTGTGTATTTGAAGCTATTTGAGGGTAAATATGTTTCTATGTACTTGATAATAGATTTGGGTGTATTTCTGCGATTACAGGATGGAAACAAACTTGAGTTAGGATCGACTATTCAAATTCAAATATTCAGGTTATCTGACTTCCGAGAACTTGTAGATCCTTAACCTAGAGGTTGCAATATTTTTATTTTAGGTAGATACATTTCCTCTCTAGACAAGAGTTTATGTATCTATTTGTTGCTTCCTTTTTTAATTTGATTTTGGTGATGTTTATGTTGATAAAAACGACATGATTTTGATTTTTGTGATATTTTGATGTAGGAGTTTCATTTATAGGGTTTCTTCCCCTAAAAGTCATCGCATTTGTATCACCTTCTCCTCTACACCACCATCATCACTCACCACCCTCAATCAGAAGCCGTTGTACCCAACCACTTCTCCTCTCTTACATTTTTCTTATCCCCTTGATATTGGTTTAAGTTTTGTACTTTCTTTTTAGTATTTGTTTGTTTTTTTATTATGGAATCAATTGAAGTTAATGTTTTGATTTGTTGTTGATGATATTTGTATTACACGGAGCTAGTTCTATTTATTATTACATGACTGGGATCCCAAAAAATTACCATGGGGATGTAAATCCTGATACTTACAACTTGTTATCATTAACATTGTTTCTAACAGTGGTATATTCTATTCACCATTCCTTTTTTGTTGTTTCGGGTTGTTGCAATTAAAGCCTTGAATATAATTTAGGAGGTACATTATTATTATTTTTTTTGTTATTTAAGATTAGTGCTAAATGCAAGAAAAAAAAAAGTTGAATGTACACAAATGATGGAATCAGGTCTATTTTTTTGAGCTGTAGATGGGTTATAGGTTAGGATAAGAGAGTATGTAAAACCGTTAAATGGAACCCTTGACGTATTTATGAATATATTTGGGTTTCTTAACCATTTATATGAACTAAATCTTATTAGGATTAGCTCAAAATTTGTTGATTCAATATTTCTGGGGTCTTGATATTTATCAGGACTTAATTAAAGTTCAACTAAGGTAATGTATAACATCTACAAGCCATCCTTTTGTACCGTTGCTTCATTTTCATTGCTAATGGCGATGTATCATTTTTTAGGAATGAAACAAATGCAGTTTGAAAATGCTCTTTGTAACCAATAGTATTTAATTCTACCTTACTATTGTAGCGATTGAAGTTAGATAAGAATTTGATAGCATGGAGACTACAATATAAAATAAAAATCGAATTCAATTCTTTAGAAGCACAGTCAAGGTATGAAAGTGGGCATCATTCTATAACATATATAAACCTAGAACATTTATTTCTTTCTTCTATAGACACAATGGTTGACACTAAGGCTTGTGATGTTTGGGCAAGTTCTGGAGTTGATTGAGCCATGCAAGATAAATAGATAATCCCCTCCTAAAGATGAAAACATGATGCTTAAAGGTGAAGTCAATGTGCTATAAAGTATGTGAGTGTATGTTTGGATATGTACGTTTGTGAATATCATAATCAATTGGGTGTGATATTGTGCATGAATGGATTGGACTGGAATTAGTGATTTTATATTATGAGAAAAAAACAAGGTTTAAGATTTTAAAATTTAGAAGTTAATTTGCAGATCAATTTTTTATCCCCAGTATTACAGGTGCCCCTTTGATCCGAATATGCAACTGCATGAGGTACATATTGGATGCTCTTTAGTCTTTTCTAAGTATGTTGCTATGAATGAAACTGGTGCTTTCCAAAAATATTAAAATTCTACATATAATTTTGAAAAATAACTTAAAAGTTTAGAAAAAAGTGCAAAATGTACTACAATCTCATCGAATAAGATTGAAACAACCACTTGCACCTAATCTCAAATTAAAGAGTAAATATTCTTGAATCATGAATAAAGAACAATTCTTGAATAATTCCTTCTGATTTCTTCTCATTCAATGAATAAGGAAACGTGGCAAATAGTAATTGTGAATTATATTGTAACATCCCAAATTTCAAATACCAAAATAACTTAACATAGTCCCAAAACTTCCAAAATTCAAGATTTAAATACTCACGTAATTATTAATAATAATAGCGGAAGCAAATAGAAATTTTAATTAAACACTCGGTACGTTACGTCTTCCTCAAAACTTGTCCCCTTCTTCAAGTCTGAACTTTATCCTTTCCATTCCCGCTACCACTTGCTACGTTATTTCCTGGGTTGCGTGCATTTAAAGATTCTAATGGGTAAGCCTAGGGCCTAGTGAGTTTGTGGTTTTCATGCATATTGACGTCAATAAAATAAAAATAATGCAACAATTTATCAATATAAATCTTTTCATTTCTTTCCACCCTTGGTGACACATTAGGGAACTACTATCACTTTCAGGGAACGAGTCCCTCCGCCGGGCACAACAAATATGCTTACGGCTAGATAAACAGAGCGTAAGCTCTCCGCCGCGTACTAACACCTCGTACGACGACTAATAATAAGACCGTGTAAATACACATGTTCCCTATATGTCACCCACCATTTTCACCCTTTTATATGAAATAATTCACAAAATTTCACACAAATATTCATAGCAATAACAACAGTAACATATAATTGCAAATAATTTAGAATCAACTTTTCATGCAAACAACCATAAAATTCACACGAAACTCACCTTATTGGCTGTTAGGACTTAACCGGAGCTTGCCGCGCCACTCACACCCTACATTCCACCAACAAATATTTTCTAAGACTATAATCCTATCAAACATCCCATGCTTCCATTTTGGTTCAACCATCAGCATCATTCGACCATCGTTAATTATGACACGCGTAATAACTCTTTTAGAAGATTATAATACTTCCCGTTAAAAATGCTTTAGAATAATAAATAATCAATAATTAAATAAGTGAGTGACGTTAAAATATTTGAAGGGATTATTTGTAATATCCGAAATTATTTTGAACTATATTATACCAAAGTGTAGGGCTAAAACCGAACTATGTTAAATCCTACAACTTCAAAAGAATTGGTAAGTTTATAAAACTCAGGGGTTCTATCTGAAAATTTCAGCTTCCTATATGATAGTGTAAAATAAATAGTTTTAAAAGTTGAGGGGCTAATACTGTATTTTCATATTTGAAAAGAAAATGGCATATACATCGATTTGCAAACAGGTAAATAAAAAAAATGTACAGTTTGCTTCGCTGTAATCACCATTTTTTTCTAACCACATGAAAAAAGTAAACAAATTATCAATAATATTAAACTCTTTTTTATTTCTAAAAGGTACGGCACACGTTGACCCTCCATACCCGAACTAGCTTTCTTCCTCACCCGACACTCTTTTTTTCTTCCTTTTCTGCCATTTTTATTAAACTGGAAAGCTTTGAAAAATCTTGTAAAATTTAATTGTAAAATCACCATTAAGCATCTCCACTTCTTGTTATCAATAAAATTTAACAAATAAACTCACAATCATACAAATTTCAGGGTTCATTATACCAAAAGTTTCATTCCTAAGATTTTTATCAAATTCTTATTGGTTTGATCGAATTGAGACTGTAGGTTGAACCAAAATACGTTTACCATGCATATACATCAATCTAAGCTATTATATTAAGCTTAATTCGAATAATCATACCTTAATTTCTAAGAAAACTCTGAAATCCTTCACAACCTTCTACCTCCGATTTCTTCCTCGATTCTTCACCCTTTTTCGAAATTCCAATGGGGTTTCCAATTGATTTCTCAAGCTATATATATCACCTAAGTCTACAACTGGTGCAGCCCTTTCATTTGCTCAAATTTACAGCCCTAATGAAGATGACGGTTTTTGCCATTAATCCCCATAATTCTCCACTAATTACCTCATTATTCCTTGAATTTAATCCTTTTATTATGATGATATAATCTAATTACATATATATTTCTACATCTTAAATTTAAGTTATCACAAACTTCCCTCCTTAAAGGAATTTCGTCCTCGGAATTTGAATTAAGCAAACAAATGAGGGTATTTAGTTTTCATATCTCGCTTGGTCTCCCATGTTGCATCCGAACCTTTATGATACTTCCACTGAACTTTCACCAGTGGTATCTCCACATTCCTTAACTTTCTAACCTTACGATCTATAATCGCAACGGGTTCTTCGGTATATCGTAGCTTCTCATCAACCTTAATTTCTTGAAGTGGCACTTCCATGGCGGTATCCGCTAGACACTTCTTTAGATTAGAGACATGGAATGTGCTATGAATGCCCTGCATTTCCCTTGGTAGCTCCAATCGATAGGCTACCTGTCCAACTCGTTCCTTAATTATAAAGGGTCCAACGTAGCGAGGACTTAACTTCCCCCGCCTACCAAAACGAACAACGCCCTTCCATGGGGACACCTTTAACATAACTTTATCACCGACCTGAAACATTATTGGCTTTCTCCGCTTATCTGCATAACTTTTCTGCCGATCCTGAGCAACCTTAATGTTATCCCTAATCACCTGGATTTTGTCGGTAGTTTGCTGAACAAGTTCAGGTCCAGCCAACTGTTTCTCCCCCACCTCATTCCAACATAATGGAGTTCTACACTTCCTGCCATATAGAGCCTCATATGGTGCGACTTTTATACTTGCATGATAGTTGTTGTTGTAGGCAAACTCAATTAACGGCAAATGAGTTTCCCACGACCCTCCAAAATCAATAACACAAGACCTTAACATGTCTTCCAAGGTCTGTATTGTCCGTTCACTTTGCCCATCTGTTTGTGGGTGGTATGTCGTGCTCAATTTTACTCGAGTACCCATTTCTCGTTGGAAGCTACCCCAAAATGTCGACGTAAACGACTATCCCGATCCGAAATAATAGATAATGGAACTCCATGCAGTTTCACTATCTCGTCAACGTATAATTTAGCTAGCCTTTCTAACGGGTACGTCTCCTTAATCGGAAGGAAGTGCGCCGATTTGGTTAATCTATCCACAACTACCCAAATCGCGTCATAACCTTTTGGTGTCCTTGGTAACTTAGTCACAAAGTCCATTGTGATGTGATCCCATTTCCACACTGGAATCACCAATGACTGTAACTGACCGTATGGCCTTTGGTGTTCAGCCTTCACCTTCAAGCACGTCAAACACCTTTCAACAAAATAGGCTATATCCTTTTTCATACCAGGCCACCAGTAAGATTTTCGTAAGTCTTGATACATCTTGTTTGTTCCCGGATGGATTGAATACTTTGACATGTGCGCTTCCTTGAGAAGTAAGTTACGCACTTCACCCACTCGTGGTACCCAAACCCTTCCTTGGAAACACTTCAAGCCACGACTATCCTTTTCCAATGATTGTATTACCCCCGCCACCCTTTCACTTTTCCACTTCTCTTCCTTCGAGGCTTCCTCTTGATTCTTTCTCAAATCAGCTAGTAAGTTGGTGGTTATGCTAATCTTCATCATCCGAGTCTTAGGTGATTCTCTTCTTTCCTTGCGACTTAATGCATCAGCTACCACATTTGCCTTCCCCGGATGATACAATATCTCACAGTCGTAATCTTTTAATAGTTCCATCCACCGTTGCTGTCTCATGTTCAGATCTTTCTGATCGAACAAGTATTTCAAACTCTTTTGATCAGTGAAGATCTGACACCTTGTCCCATACAAATAGTGTCTCCAAATCTTTAAAGCGAACACTACTGCAGCCAACTCCATATCATGTGTTGGGTATTTACGCTCGTGAACCTTTAACTGTCGTGAGGCATAAGCAATCACCTTTACCGTTTTGCATCAAAACACACCCCAAACCTAACTTGGATGCATCACTATAAACAACAAAGCCATCATTGCCTTCTGGTAAAGATAATACTGGTGCACTGCTAAGATTTTCCTTTAAGACGTTAAAGGCATTATCTTGCTCTGGCTTCCATTCGAACTTCACATTTTTCCTTGTCAGGGTAGTTAGCGGTGCAGCTATGCGTGAGAAGTCTTGTATAAACCGTCTATAGTATCCTGCCAACCCAAGAAAACTTCGAACTTCTAATGGGGTCCTTGGTGGTTCCCACTTTTCAATCGCCTCAATCTTTGCTGGGTCCACCTTGATACCTTGTTCGTTTACAACATGTCCCAAAAACTGGACTTCCCGAAGCCAAAACTCGCACTTCGAAAATTTGGCAAATAATTTTTCTTTCCTCAATAAACTAAGTGTTAGCCGCAGATGTTGCTCATGGTCTGCCTTACTTTTAGAGTGTATCAATATGTCATCGATAAAGACGATTACAAACTTGTCTAGGTATGGCTTGCACACCTGGTTCATCAGATCCATGAATGCAGTTGGTGCATTGGTCAAACCAAATGGCATTACTAAAAACTCGTAATGACCATACCTAATTCGAAAGGCTGTCTTCGACACATCTTCTTCTCTGACTTTCAGCTGGTGATACCCCGACCGTAAATCGATCTTTGAGAAGTAACTTGCCCCCTGGAGTTGATCGAATAGGTCATCAATTCTCGGTAATGGATACCGGTTCTTTATAGTCACCTTGTTTAACTCCCTGTAGTCAATGCACATTCGCATTGTCCCATCCTTCTTCTTGACGAATAGTACTGGTGCACCCCACGGTGAGGTACTGGGCCGAATAAAACCCTTGTCGAGCAAATCTTGCAACTGAGTCATCAACTCCTTCATTTCGGTTGGTGCTAACCGATAGGGCGCACGAGCTATCGGTGCTACTCCTAGGGTAAGATCGATTCGAAACTCCACTTGCCTATCCGGTGGCAAGCTAGTTAGGTCATCAGGGAACACATCTTGGAACTCACGTACAACTGGTATATGTGTTATTCCAGGCTTGTCCTTCTTGGAATCGAGAACATATGCCCAATAACTTTGACACCCTTTCTTTAGATAACGAGTTGCCTTAGTCACTGATATCAAAATAGAGTCCTTAATTCGCCGATCACCGTCAATTTTTACCATTCCTTTTTCTGGCACCCAAACTTGAACAATCCTATTTTCACAATCTATAATCGCTTGGTTTTTCGACAACCAATCCATCCCTATAACAATATCAAAATCACCTAGGGCTATAGGTAATAATTTTAATGGTAGCACACTACCTTCGATTTTGATAGAGCAATCATCATATTCCTCTCTTACTACTACCCAATGATCGTCAGCAGTTTCAATTTCTAATGCATGTTCTAGAGTCTTTGCATTTCTACCCAGGTTTTTGCAAAAAGTAGAAGACACAAAAGATCTATTTGCACCAGAATCAAATAACACCCTAGCATGAACTGAGTTTACTAGGAAAGTACCTGTCACCACATCCGGGGTCTCCTGAGCCTCCTGAGCCGTCATGCGAAAAGCTCTAGCTTTTGGTCTACCAGTGTCAGCCTTTTTATCCGTCGACCGATTGTCTGTTATCCTGCCTTGATTGTTGTTACCTTTACTCTGAGGACATTCCGACTTAATGTGGTTAGGGGAACCACACCCGTAACATACCCTTCCTGTCTTACATTATGTGGCTATGTGCCCTGGCTTACCACACTTGTAGCAAACTTTCTGATTCATGTTACACTCCCCCTTATGATAACGGTTACATTTCGGACATTGCTTTACTCCAGAGCTTTGATAACACATACACACACACACGCACATAAATATAAATATATATATATATATATATATATATATATATATATATATATATATAACCGGTTCCGGTGAAAACTGTCACTTCGGTAACGATTCGTGAGGACATCTTAAAAAAATCTAAAAAAATACAAATCATAAATCGAGCATACGATTATATCCGGCAGAAAAAAATTGAAACTTTTTTTTTGCATCATTAAAATTGAATCATGGATCATAAAAATGATCCATACTTCAATTTTAATGATCTAAATTTTTTTTTCAAACTTTTTTTCTCTCTGATGCAATACTATGCACGGTTTTATGAGTTGTGTTTATTTAGATTTTTTTTTTTAAATTTTTTAATGTGTTCTGGCAATCCTCACTTTAAAAGGACTACTCTCCAGATCTTATATATATATATATATATATATATATATATATATAGGTTTAGGCTATTTTATGCGAACTAATTATTGTACATCTATCCACTACAACTAACCGGACCTATAGGGACGACAATTGTCGCCTCTACAGGTTCAAAAAGTCGTCCCTATAGGTGTCCGGGGCGATATGTCGTCCCTATAGCTCTCGTCTCCATAGCCCCGTCGCAATAGATCTTTAATGTCGTCACTAAAAAACTCGTCGCAATAGCACACCTATAGAGACGACATATCGTCTCTAAAGGGTTCGTCGCTATACTTTTCCCCATCACCATAGATAAACCTATAGAGACGACATGTCGTCCCTATACATTCACCTGTAGAGACGACATGTCGTCTCTAAAGGTATGCCCACATGTTTTCAGCTACACCCTACTCTTTTTTCTGTGTATTTTATCAGTTTTAACAATCTCAAAAATAGCTAAAGCAGTGTATTTACAAAACAGCTAAATCAATAAATTCAATTGCAACAAATAATGCTAAATGATTTTATTACATGTTTTAAAGCAATACAAATTGAAGGAAGATTCCCAAACATTACATGTTTTATAACTGTACTAATTCAGATCTACCAAACTTTGTATCAAATTCTTCACTTATCAGCACTCCCAATTTCTGATCAGCTTCCTGCAAGTGAACATTTGGAAAATATTGCAACAATTACATAATTTCTTGTTTGGAATTACCATGATCAAAATGAATGGTGATAAGCACCTAAAGATCAATACAAATTTCAATATTATACCCTTTTTCTGCATCCTACACATAATAATATAAAAAAACACAAACCAAAATGAGGGAAATAACATGAAAAAAAAAAAAAAAAAAAAAAAACAGAACCTTGGTTTTACAGCAAGCAGATCTTTGGTTGATGAAACTCTGACTGGTCAAGCCAAGATTTGACTACTTCAGCCAAAGCCTTAGTGTCACCCACATTTCCTAAAACCAAGAAAATATTCCAAATTTGTTTATCGTAAATATATATGTTTTTTAGTGTTTTTGTTTCATGATATATGTAATGAGGGTACTTTGGTATTTTAATAAAAAAAAAGGACGAGCAAAATTAAATTCCTTCGATGCTCCCCTGGGAATGGTGAAATCAATCAAATAGGAAATTCGAAGGAATTGAATTGTGTCCATTTGTAAACAAAACACAGAGTGGAATGGAATCACCAATTCCAATTCCATAAACCAAACATACCTGGAAAAACAATGTAGGGAACACCTGGATGCGTGCTTTCAGGGCCCAACTATTCCACCCTACAAAAAAAAAAAAGAACTTTGTTAATATTACTTATTATCATTTTCATCCTTAATCACTCCTTCCATAATTCCATTGCATGTATTAGATTGTTTAACAAATGCTTTCTTGCATTTAGCCCTACTAAAAATTCTTAAGGTACTCTCTCTTCTGCTGACTTCATTGCAAGTTTATCAACAGAAACCATTGTGTGTGCGTGTGTATTCGTGTATGTATCCTCTCATTCACCTCAATGCTTCTCATATTATGATCACATTGCAACTTGAGTTCTTTAACCTTTTATTTTAGGAAAATCAGTACTGATAATTTATTTAATGTGAAAAAAGAAAACTAAAACTTTACATGGAGAATGAACATTAATTCGTGTAAAAACTATTGGACCTGTTTTGTGGTCTTTGGGACATATGAGCCCACAACAATGAGTCCACCACTTTTTCCTTTACTGATTCCAAGATCATTTTCCCTTCAATTCTGCCTGATAGTGAAAGCACAAATCAACTAAAATACATATTTTTTCCAACAAAAAAAGAAACATAATGAATTTTTATGTACCTGAGCCATACCAGCTGCAAATACAGCCATGTCTCTGTCACCAGCTGAATTAACTATACACGTGGAGCCCTTTTTTATGAAGCAAAAACATCACATTCGATACCAAATTATAGCAAAGCCATTCAAATACATATCAATATTCACTCTATGATTAGTAGAGAGTATAATATCTTAGTAAGAAGTTGAAAGCACATTGCTGTAACTGAGTATAGATTTCAAAGTTCAAAAAAAAAATGGAAGTACAATGTTGTAAAGTTGTAATACAAAGAAATTAAAGTGGGATGTTATCTAGCACAACAAAATAGCTCTGTGCATTTATCCCTTCATTAATATAATGTAGAACGTTCTTGTTGGCTAAGTGAAGTTTTTAGATTAAACAAGTTACATAAATTAATGTTTTTAGTTTATTTGGCTTTAAAATGTCACAAATTGGAAATCCATTTTGATCAATTGATGTTACTAATTCTCACTCAATGCTATTGAAATAAAAAAAGGAAATAAGTTACTTTGATTAGTCATAATAGTTGTAATAAGATTGATAAATAAAGATTCAACATAACTCATATGATTACATTACCTGAAAGAACTGAACCAGCATGCCCGAGAGCTTCATCTGTACCTGATTCCATAATCTATACAATGTATTTACAAAATTGAGTGGATTATGTGCTAAATGATTTTATTACATGCTTTAAAACGGTACAAATTTAAGGAAGATTCCCAAACATCGATCAGTAAAATAAATAGATCAGTGACATACCTTTATGATTTTCGAAATTGGATGTTGTTGGAGAGTGGAGAAGCAGTTGTTGTCACAGGGGAATTGAAGCATCACTGATAGTGAAGGTGGTTGTGCTGAGGAGTCGGGCTGGTAAAATAGACGTCGATTTCGTATCCGGAAAGCAACACATCTTCGATCAAAGAAGAGAGAAGATTGAAGAGGGGACTGCGATCACGAATTACTGAAGGAGATCGCTGGTACCAATGCTGGCAATGACAGTTGGTGCTGCTAAGGAGGCCGGAAGTAAAGGTGATCATCCCATGTGCCCTGTGGTGTTTGACATATACCAATCGACGATCGAGAGAGAAGAAAATGTGAAAACAGTTGCGATTGAATGAGAGAGGGGGATGATGTATTCTCGATTTAGGGAGTAGAATCCTATGGGATGACCTATCGTCTCCAAACCCTTAGATAAAACGACGTCCCGCGAAAAATCCCACCTAACTTATAGACCCGCCAACTATCTATAACCTATTGCAACAACAGGTCATCTCTACAAATTAGCGAGTCAAAAAATGTTGGTCAACTCTATAGAGACGACGTGTCGTCTCTATAGATGATGTATAGAAACGCCTTCTGTCGTCCCTACAGCTATCGTCCCTATAGATGCTTATTCTTGTAGTGATCGTATACGATGAAAATTACTAAGAGAATTAGTTGTTTAGCAATGCGAATACGTTCATCCTTACAATAATTTCGTCATTTCATGCGTTCTGCTTAATTATTATTTTTTTTGTTCTCACACATCGTTTTTCACTCATTTTTATTCTGACATAATACGACCCAATAAAACTTCTGACAGAAAATAAAATAATAATAATATGTGTATAATAACCTTATAGATGATTTAATTAGTGAAAATGTGTGTTAATGACAATAGTTATGTAAGATTCAACGTATTTATATTATCAAACAACATATTTTCTTTATTATTCCCATAACATACGATAGATTTATAATAATTAGTTAGAATACTTGAACCTAGCTCTCTCTCTCTCTCTTTATATATATATATATATATATATATATATATATATATATATATATATATATATTTGGCAATTTGCTAATAAAAATATCAAAAAAAAAAAAAAACACTCGTGTTTATGAAATATTTGTATACGCATATTTATTTGTGTTATACACATGCATCTATATTGACCACGAATTTCTACATATGCATATTTTACGTATTAAAGATATGAATGTATTTTTTTATATTTGCTTTTTTTTTCAGAAACTGGACATCTTTAGGAGCATCTTAAGTTCAAGTCGTTATTTCTTAAACATAAATATGGGAAAGAAAATTATAAAAGCTTTTTATATTTCTATAAATATTTAAGTTCTCACCAAATTATATATATATATATATATATATATATATATATATATATATATATATATATATATATATATATATATATATATATATGATTAAGTTATTTTGTTTTCACTATCTATTGTGTGCGTGTATGATTGATTCTGGACCAATCATTTTAGTTATTTTAAGAAAATAATTAATTCATGTTACATGTTGAAGATATAATGAATATTAATTACATTTTCAGCATTTAATATGCATTAATTATTTTTTTTAAAATAACTAAAATGATTGGTCCAGAATCAATAATATATGCACACAATAGATAGTGAAAACATTTGAACCTAACTATATATATATATATATATATATATATATATATATATATATATATATATATATATATATATATAGTGAATATACATTACAACCACACCTAATTTGGCACTAAACTTCATTAAACTACGTCTTTTTATTAGCTAAAGATTGCAATTAGGAAATCATAATAAACACTTGATGTTTTAGATTCAATATTGAAGCAATAATTTTGATAGGGAAGCAAATATATTAATTATCTATCACCTTCGTGATGATGGAAAATAATAATGTTCACTGATGTGAAGTAATAAACGATAATGGAGGAAAGAAAATATGAATGGTTAAACGATAATAGAGTTAAGAAATGCAATGAAGAATTATATATTTACCACGTGTAAAATAAATCGGTTATATTTACTAAGAATAAAACTACATAATTTAGAGGTTTTGTACTTTAGATTAGATAGAGTTGTAATATATATTCCCAATCTCATATATATATATATATATATATATATATATATATATATATATATATATATATATATATATATATATATATAGGGAAAAGTGAATATATTCTTAAGGGTATATAAGTTTAGGTATTCAAACTTACTATACTACGTCTTTTTGTAGTATATATATACATTGTAATTGTCCAATATTCGTATAATTCAACTTCTTACTTTATTTACTTCTAAGATTTTATAAATTTCACATTTATCTTATTCTTACAAACTTTTAATTTTCAACTATAATATACATAGTCTAGTAGATGTTCGGTAAAAAGAAGTGATGTAAGAGGAAAATAATAGTTAAAATTTGAAATCTTGAAAGTAAATGAATTTAAGGATTTAAGTCTAAGAACATTATAATTAATATATCAAACAAAATGATGTATTATGGTGGGTATATTCACTTTTCCATATATATATATATATATATATATATATATATATATATATATATATATATATTAATATGGAGTGTTCGTATTTAATTCTTTTGTAACTTTAATTAATTATTTTACAGATTATACATTCTTATATAAGTTAATATTGATATGGAGAAAATGATTATTTTGTGTAAAAGTATAAAGAAATTCATTTTTACCAGCGCATACACTACTCTCATGTTTTAATTTTTTTGATATTTCCTTTTGGCAAAGTAGACTTCTTTTGCTCTCGAGTGTTTTCTCGCATGCATCTACATGTTCGTCCTCTTTTTGTTTTATTTTATTTTTCCTCTCAGCTTTCCATGAGAACCAAATAAACTGTTTATTTTAAGATAACTGGGTCTGAATCAAAAAAACGAATTAAAACATATTCAAATTACATAAATAGTTTTTACTTGCAGTTAAAAAGAGTTAAACGACTAACAAACATATTCTTCTATAAAATACCAATTGTATTTGCTTTAAATAAAGGGGAGTAGATTATTTGTTTCTCTACGGTATCCGGTGGGCATATAGAACATTTTGTAAAGATCCAATGTGCTTGACATGATTGTAAATACTACATCTTAAATCTTAATATGATAATATAATTTTTTGAATAGAAAAAATATATATATCGATAACTAATAAATTTTATAGTTAATCTCATTGGTTTTGGTTGCTAATAATTATACGAAATACCAATTAAATAAGGGTTGTGTTGTAAGTATCTCACTTCATTCATATAAATAGTCACATCATCATTATCAGTATCACCATTATATACTTATAAATTTAGTATTTTTTTTTCCTTTCACCACATTAATTTGAAACTGCTATGACTTTTCAATGTCTTTCTAATAATGATTCTAAGTTGGTTAATATGGTTAAATAAATATAACAAAGCTAAATAAATATAACCTAAAGTGTAATCATATATAAACTAAATTTCAATATTAAAAGAATATATTTTCTTCTACTTATAAAGTTATGTTTTTAACTTTTAACATATTATATTTTATTTATTAGGCCTAATAAGTTGTTGTATGTAAACCGTTATCATTTTAAAGCTACAAATTTTGATCAATTTGTATAAACTACTTAAATTGTTAATTTAAATATAACCTTACATGATCAACTTAAATATAAATTTTAGTTCAACTTAAACAACCTAAATAATATTTTATAAATAGTTAAAAATGATAAATTGTAGTGTCTTTCTAATAATGATTATAAGTTGGTTAATAAGGTTAAATAAGTATGAAACCTAAAGTGTAATCATAAATAAACTATATTTTAATATTAGAATAATATTTTTACTTCTACTTATAAAGTTATGTCTTTAACGTTTAACATATTATACTTAATTTATTATATTTAATATGTTGTTGTATGTACACCATTATCAATTTAAAGCTACAACTTTTGAACAATTTGGACAATATACTTAAATTGTTAATTTAAATATAACATTACATGGTCAACTTCAATATAAATTTCAGTTTGACTTAAAAACCCAAACAATATTTTGTGAATAGTTAAAAATCATAAATTGTAGTGGTAAATGCAAAAATTAAATTGTAATATCAATTTAACTAAAATATTTCCTAAAGATATTTTTATAATCGTTAAAAGTTTTTAAATAATTAGCTTAAAATAACTCACAATAACAATAGTTAAAAATAACTCTATATAAATGATTATACTGTTACCTTTAAAAAAAAATTGTTTGATATTTTAAATAATTACAATGATAGAAATTAAAATGTTAAACAAATAAATTTTAAAAAATTAATTAATAATAACTACAACTATAAATAACATTAAACTATATATTATAATTTATTTTATTCATGAGTAACCCACGGGTAGAGGTCATTCAAAATATTGAGATTATGCAGTTTTAATAGATGTTTATATTATCATATAATTCAAAATATAGTAAATTACATGAATTGTCGCTATGGTTTAGAGTAATTTGCGTGCTTGGTCCCTGACTTATTTTTTTAACTCGGAAGGTCCCTACTATTTGTTTTTGTTATGCACTTGGTCCCTGTCTTACCTAAATAGACTATTTTTCCCTTGATTTTCTAATTTATTTAAATAAACACACCACAACCCCACCCATTCACCTTACCTTACCTACCCCATAATTTTTCTCTATTTAAGTAATAGTCTTTTTAGGTAAGACATAGACCAAACGCGTAACAAAAACAAATAGTTGGGACCTTCCATGTTAAAAAAATATGTTAGTAACAAAGCACGCAAATCATCCTAAACCATAGGGACCATTCGTGTAATTTACTTTTCAAAAATAATCAATATATTATATCTCCTTAGTATACGAATTATTATATCAAATTTAATAATAACATGATTGTTATATTTAAAAAAACATGTAAAAATTTCAGTTATATAAATGCTTATGTGCAACGCGTGGGCATTCGCCTAGTCACTATATATACAAACATTATTACAAACACATGGAGGGTATACAGCATAGGAGGGGGGGGGTGGTATGTATAGATATTGTCTTAAATAGTTATGGTAAAAGATAGTGGTATTTGTAGAAATAATATTACGCAAACATACAAAAAAAACATAATAAAAGAGAAATGGTTGAGATATGTATTTATCACGTTGTTTTTAAAATTAATTTGTCCGCTATGTAATGTTCGTTACCCAGGATACAACAACTTGAAGTGGTTCTTCAGGACCATCCGAACTTATATTAGACCTGATAGATTTAGAGTCGAAGAAAATTACACTGTAGAAAGGAAGAAGATGAGAGGATTAAGTCTATCTTTTTTTTTTAAACGATTGTAGAAATGTTATAATCATTAAACAAATTATAACCAAAAATTAAATTGTCATCACAATACAATTCATAACAAACATTACAATTAATATCGTTATTAATTACGAATTGTAACTGTAAACTAAATATCAATTTTCCAATCAACCCCATAATTTTGGTGATTAATTTCATATTCACGATTTTTTTTTCCTACATTTTACTTACAAAACAATTCAATTTTAATATATATATATATATATATATATATATATATATATATATATATATATATATATATATATATATATATATATATGGGATAGTTTAAAAAAAATAGTTAATAGTGTGAGAACGTAAAAACATTATTTTTATGTTATTATTCTACAATGAATTTTATATCCACAACTTTATGTCATTATTCAGCGATGAATAAATTAATAGTCACAGGTTAAAACTAAAATAAAAATTTACTACAAAAGTACACATAAATAAATTTATAATAAAATATAACATTTTATTGAATATATGGATAATCAAACGTTAATATTAATATTAGAATTACTTCAACAACACACATATACAACATTCATTACAGAATAATAACATAAATATAGTGTTTTTACGCTCTCACATTATTTACTGTTTTTATTTGAACATATATATATATATATATATATATATATATATATATATATATATATATATATATATATATATATATATATATATAATGGTTGTAAAAAACGTTTGACCTTAGCTAATCGATGGACTATGGTTAAGATATATTAATCGGTTGGACGGAGATTAATCAGAGACCCTAAATTCCTAATTCATTGAATTTTTAAAAGTTAAATATGACTAGTATCATAACATAGTTCGCAAATAACGTTAATATGATAACGAAATTGGTTAATTTGATTAATACAACTTTAATCATTACTTAAATAGTTTCTATTAAGTAGAACTTTTTGATAGTTTTAAAATTTAAGTGTTTTCATTGTTATGCACTATGTGTTGGCAGAGATTAATAACTCATCCCCTTTTAGTCGGTTGGGTAGCGCCTACCGACTAATCAAGAAATAGTTGTGAGTTTTAAAACACCGACATATACATATATATATATATATATATATATATATATATATATATATATATATATATATATATATATATATCCTAAAATTCACCAATAGGAATTTCGTAAAATTAAATAATTGTTTAATTAAATAAAGAGAGATGTTAAATGATTTCCATAATTATATTTATATTAAATGATATTTGATAAGTTAAAAACTAACTTGAAGATCGTTTAGATCTTTAAAACAGGTAAAATAATAAACAAGTAAAGCGTAAGAACACAAGAATGGATCAAAGTGTGTCGAATGATTAATCAACAATCCTCAGCAGAGCTCGATAAAGAACTTCCACTGTAGAGGATTTAGGGTTTACAAGAACGATGAAGAAAATAATCTATGATCTATCGTAATAATCTTTTCTATCATTTTCATAATATGCATGCAAGCATATCAATATATACTAAACCCTATCAGCTCTCGGTTGGACAGACCCAAACCGGAGTAACAAAACTTGGACTAATAATCGAGCCCAATAGACGCAATACATAAAAACACTACGCTACCCAACAATCTCCCCCTTTGCGTCAAATTGGAGCGAGATCACTTCTTCTTCTTGCTTGGGCCAGCAGCGGGAACCTTCTTCTTCACAGTATCAAACAGACGTGAGATAAGCGCCAGAATCGTCTGTCTGAACCGAATGTACCATTGTATCATATCGTCAAAATACTTGATATCATCCGCTGTATTATCCTTGCATCTATGGATGATCCCCAACACATGCTGTAGACAAGCAGTGGTGTACAGATGTTTATCCGCTAGGGCAAAAAGACATTTATGTCCTTCATTCCTAGTGAACATGACGGAGTTTCGCCTCGCGTCAATCTTGCCCATCTGCATCTGGTTCAGATCACTGGCCGAGCCAACAGGAGAGATCTTTGGTTTCTTCTTGAAGACACTTGCAATCTCCTGATCCATCAATGCAACCTCCATGATGTAGTACACCAGCATCCTCTTCAGATGGTCGATGATCGGACCATATTCAGCTTCGTTGGTCAATAGGATGTTGTGCAAGATGATCCAGTCATGGGGATTGAGGTTCGGTAGATCTACTAATGAAATGGTATGTTCGGCTTTGGCAGATCCCCTGAGCACCTTGAACCGAACGTTGATAAACTTCCCTTCAGTATATGGTTTCAAGACCCGAACGTTGATGATCTTCTGATCGCTCCAGGTTTGGTATTGAGGATGAGCAGTCTTCAGATAAAAATCAATCAAGTCCCGATCAACCTCCGGATGAGGATGAGGGAACTCGACAACATTGGAGAAGGCGTGAAAGATGAACGCCTTTCGGGTCAGTGGCATGTCGAACTGAGAGTCGACAGTATTGGAACAGTCAAAGGAAATAACTGGTTCCAGGCACAAGATGCTAGGAGTATCAATTGCCTCCTTTATCATCCTTTCGAGATTCCAAGCAGGAAAAAGAGTTTTCCTACTCTCGAGAAGGTCGTGGGCTTCCTTCTGTTTTCGCTCAGCTTCTTCAGCTTCCCTTGCCACACGAACACTATCATCATCATCATTGCGTCGACTTTTACGTTTCAGCAAGTCGACAATGGTTTCATTGTCTTCTTCCTCTTCTTCCTCAATAAGTTTCTTGCCTTTATCCTTCACACCCGAACCGGAGGCTTGGCCTACATGAGGAGGTTCGGTTGTGTGAGTTGCCTTTGAGGAATGAGGTGGTTGAGATCCAGACTCCTTTTCTCCCCCTTGTTTCGGATTGGACACGAAATCGGGTAGCCCTTCAATTTTGCTTAAAAGATCCAGGGCAGGAGCGAGCTTCTCTGCAAGGGTACGCCTCACAGAATGGTTAAGGATCGGATCGTGCGCTTCGAGGATGTTGGAGATGGCTGAGTGGACATCCGAAACACAAGATTTAATAACCTCCCGTTCGGACCGAAGAGTGTCAATCTGTTGTTGAGAGTGGGAAAGTTGAGCACTCTTGACCTTTAGGGCAGTGGTCTTCTTTGCCAAGACATCCATCAACGAGTTCTCATCAGCCAAGTCCTCTTGGAGTTTAGAGAGGCGCTCGTCAATAGAAGTACGGAGGGTTGAGTTGTCGTCTGTGAGCGATTGACGAAGTGTGGCAAAGGACTTCAACTCAGTAGAGACAAACGTGGCCAACTATTGAACAATTGGTTCCAACGTAGTCTTGGTGGCAGTTGCACTCTCCTGTAAAGACTGTAACAGGGTAGAGGCATCAAAAAATAGTTTATCGACTTTTTTGGTCGCAGCCTCACAGGCTTTCGTTGAGGCATCGATGGCGGCGGTTGCAGAAGCGACATAATCTTGCTGAGCCCTTGAGAAAGCATCAACAATCTTCTGAAGGGCAGCTTCAGAGAGGGATGATTGAGAGGTAGAAGAAGAGGCAATGAGCAAGTCGACCTTGTCAACCCCAATATAGATCTTTACACATTTATCATGCTCTCCCTACACGAGATTTTGGTTATAACTTACATGAATTTGGATCCCGTACTCAGACGTACGGGGAGAGAAAGTCTCACAATCTGAGTTAACAAGTTTACGTGTAGTGTGCATAAGTGTAGAACCTTTTTGTATGAATGTACCCTTTTTGTACGAGTGTGTTATGTGAAGAATCATAAACTATACCTATTATAGTTTATCCAAAAGGTTTGTAATGTATAAGAACTCTTTTATGAAAATGCATTAGTGTTATGAATCCAAAAACTATGCTTATTATAGCTTAATATACGTGTTCTAAATGAATGAATAATCTTATCATGAATGACTAAGTTTCAGTTTATGATGATAAACTAACAAGGAAACACATTCAATATTTAGAACTCATTGTTATACACTTTGCTCAACATAATACAAAGTCTTAGAAAATTTATATGCTGTTAACTAAATTTAGCCTTTCTGCGCTGTTTTAGAAAAGTCATAGAAAAATCATACGAAGTCGAAAGCTAAATCCCTAAATTCTGGGAGTTCCCAAAATGCGTCTAGTTTACTCATAATTTTATCATGATTTTTAATGACCTCCAACTTGGGTGAAAAAGTCCATAATCACAGACTGCTCCGGATTGGTGTTTGATATGATAGGCAGTTTGTAAAAATCACCATAAATTGTAGAAAAATCGTATGGAGATGTGAAAGTAGTAATTTTAAAGCTAAGAACTGGAACTACTTACACTTAAAACAGTTTTGAAAACAAAAATGTTTAAGTTGTCCAAAACAGTCCGTGAATGGAGTTGAACTTTTCTGATGAAGGCTGTTAGAAAAGTTTAGTTATGTTCTTGGTGTTTTAACTTGTATCCCCTCCCCCCCCCCCTTAAAAACTTGATAAAACATGAAAATGTAGGGGTATGAACTCACCTTGAGTAGTTTCAGTAGATGAGTGTTGAAGAAGAGAAGTGTCCAACTCAAGAACACTTAAAGAATCACTTGAAGATTCGAAGATCTAACAAATGTGATGATGTTTGTGTAAGCAATCTATGATTTTGAGTAGGAGGATGTGTAATAATCATAAAAAATATGATGATACTTACTAAATGAAGGAGAAAAGTCTTGGAGTATGCCTTGAAGTTCTCGAATTTGAGAGAGAAAGATGAGAGAGTTTGGAGTGTGATTCTTGGTGGAAAAATGAGAGAATGAATGAAGTGTGAGGAGAGAGGGTGGATGTTCCAGCTCTAAGAACGTGGGAAATGGCTGGAAATAATGAGAAAGGACTTATGAAGTGACTCGGGATGGGCTGATGGGCAATAGTGACATGGAGTGAGTATGAGAGTGGTTGCTTGTGTCATAGAATAAAGGAAAGTCAAGACTCTACCTCTTGTACTTCACCCACTCTTCTTGGATAAGGTTTATTCTTGGATAAGGTTTATATGTTAAAATAAAGTTTTGGGTGAAAATCCCGCGTTAAAATGATGAAAAACGAAGTTAAAATGAAGTCGTAGTCGAAAACCGGAAAGAATTGATCTTCCAGCGAGGCCTCTCGGATTGGGTCGGAGGTTCGGTCCTCCTGAGGCTAGGCGCGAGGCGAAGCGAAGCGGTACAGCGAGAAGAGTAGGCTCGGTCCGAAGCAGTCAGAAGGGAACTAGACCGAAGGCATCATGGAGCGAAATGGACCGAGGTTTCGGGTTCGGGTCTTGTGCGAGGTTCGGGCCCGAGAGGACCCTTCGGGTTCGGTTCAACAGCCTTCGGGTTCGGCTCAGAAGGGTTCGGTCCCTAAGAGGACTTTCGGCCCTAAGAGGGGTTTCGTGTCCTTAAGAGGGGTTTCGGGTCCTTAAGCCTATTTTACTTGTTTTTACCCCGTTTCAAGACGTTTTTGACCCGGTTAAGGGTCCGGATGGCCCGAATGACTTCAAAAAGTTACAGGAACTTTTGAGAGAGATTTGGGAGAGATTTCACATTCTTGGAGAGATTTCTCATACACAGAGAGATTTGGGAGAGATTTCACATTCTTGGAGAGGTTTCTCATACAAAGAGAGATTTGGGAGAGATTTCACATACTTAGAGAGATTTGGGAGAGATTTCACATTCTTGGAGAGATTTCTCATACAAAGAGAGATTTGGGAGAGATTTCTCATACTTAGAGAGATCTAGGAGAGATTTCATATTCTTGGAGAGATTTCTCATATAAAGAGAGATTTGGGAGAGATTTCACATACTTAGAGAGATCTGGGAGAGATTTGACACTCTTGGAGAGATTTTCTATACAAAGAGATATTTGGGAGAGATTTCCAATACTTAGGGAGATTTAAGAGAGATTTGACATTCTTGGAGAGATTTCACATACAAAGAGATATTTGGGAGAGGTTTCACATACTTAGAGAAATTTGGGAGAGATTCTCGATAAGGAGAGATATAGTGAAAACGATTGAGAGCGTTTTCGTATGTGACAAATGGGAGTGTCCGGCTTCGCAATGCAAGGTCCGTAAACCCTGTTAAGCCTTGTTTAAGGATCTTACACACTCCCGATGTGTATGCAACATTGTTTTATCGGTTTGGCTCGCCACGTACCACAGTTTTAGGTTAAGGAGATCTAGATGTACGTACCTTTTCGATTAATGATCTCTCATTAAAATAGTGAGTTGTTTAGAAATTACATAACGTAAAATCTAGTACACAAGGGTTAGTTGAGTTGACCGGTTTGACTTGTTGACTTTAGTTGACTTTGAATTGACCGGGAATTGACGGTTGTCACATCATCCCCCCGTTAGAGGGAATTTCGTCCCGAAATTTGAATTTAGGCAAGGAGTAGGCACAAATAATCGAGCCAAGGATTGGGGATACTTCCTAATCGACTGATTTCTCGTGCTCCCAAGTGACTCCAGGTCCTTGGTTAGTATTCCAGCAAACCTTCACCAATGGGAAGCTGCGTTGCTGTGTTCGCTTGACCTTTTCGTCCATGGTTACTGCGGTTCTTTCACGAAGGTGAGGCTCTTGTGGAACTCGATCTCGTTGTGGGGGATTACAAGAGTCTCGTCGGATAGATACTTCTGCAAGTTCGGGACGTGTCGGGTAGAATGTACTTTAACAAGCTCGCGGGAGTAGATTAAAGTTCCGATTACAAGGCTGATTCTTACAAGAATCTCGAAAGGCATAATTATCTGGGGTTTTGGCTTTCCACGCTTTCTGAAGCATACTAAGCATGCCCAGAGTGAGGCTTCCAGTGGAATTTGGTCTCTTATTCTGGAGTTCTAAAGGTTTCTTCCTCTTGCTTCTCTTCCCAGTCAAGGGTTGCTCCCTTTAGTGTCAAAGTCGTAAGGGGTTCTATAGTTTACGAGAAGTTCCAAAGGAGCTAAGACGGTAGGTCAGCGAGACCCGGAATTTTGGCGTATTCCTACTGATGCCTTTGGTGCTGACTGTTTCTCAACGGTTTTGATCAAATGAAAGGGCCCTTAAGGATTTCCACATTGATAATGATGTGTCTTAGGAATTCGAGTCCTCAATACTAAAACTCGTATCTAGTGAACTTCAGGTAAAGCTTCTTTGATCGTATTGCTTCCGCGGTTTGTTGTAGCTGCTCTCCTTGGTTTCCTTCTTACTACGAGGGTAGATAAGCAAGTCATTTACAATGACAATGACTAACGGATCCTAGTAAGAATGGCATATCCTATTTATTACGTTCATGAATACTGCGAGCGGGTTGGTCCTATCCAAGGGGTATCACTACGGACTTGCAGCGTCCGCATCGAATTTGGAGGATTTTCCTCGGACATCCTTCTCCAATACTCGCGACTGGTGATATTCAGACCTCAGGTCCAATTCCTGAAGGGTACATCATTCCTTGCGGTTGGTCGGCCTATTCGTCTATACGAGGTTGATAGTAAAGGTTTCTATTGGAGATATTGTCGGGGCCTCTGAGGTCGATGGAACTACGAGAAATTTGCCTTTCTATTTGAAGAATAAGACCGGAGCTCTCCAGTGTGAGAAGCTTGGTTCTTTAATTTCATTGTTGAGTAGCTCGACAGGTTTGACCTGACAGTTCTTGTAGCTCGGTAGGAAGCATGTGGGTTTGGTTTACGCGACTAGGTCCTTTCGGATGGTAGGTCACTTACTCATCCTTCTGGGCAACCCTGGCCCGAAGCTCATGGCAGGACTCGTACCTGGTCCATCTATCATTAACTTGCGCATATAGGTCGTATGTGCTTAAGATTGGCAAGACAGTTGGATGGGTGACTTTGCCCCAAGTCCACAACCAGACATGGAACAGGAATTAGGGCGAAAGCACACATCTAATGTCTATAGAATCTTAATTAAACATTATCCTCGCGTATACACGTAGTAATGGTAGACTAACCGTTTCCATCCCAAGCTTCTGTGCTTGAATCTTGTTTGTTGTATGCGTGACATTCCCGAAGGTCTCCTATAAATACATGTGATAAGGTTTCGGGAGGTATAACACTCCTCTGGTGTGTGTTTTGGAGTTCACAGCGAGAGATGACCCGGAGGTCCGTGCTGGATGTTTATGATAGATGAAGGTTTCGATATTCGGGGGGGGGGGGGGGGGGGGCTTAGGTGAAGGGTCCTTTTGTAGACATTAAATCGGGAAAATGAGGACTATACTAATCGAAACTGAATGGTGACAACTGAATCTTTTTAGATAACATGAGTTAAGCTGTATTCATAAGAAGAGATCACTAATGTGATAGAGTATCTTGTGTTTCTTTTCAGGGTGTTCCGTTGTGTTTGATGTTATTATTATTGTAGATGATTCATACCACAGTGTCTAGCACTGGTAGTGGGTGTGTTTCGATAGTCAGTAATGATACCTGATATCATGATCCCTGACAGGTCTCCCTACGATTGAGTGGTATATGAACGTTGTATGTAAGTTGATGTTGGTGAAATCGTCGAGTGGGTGGCCACACTCAATTCTTACTACTAGACACGGAATAGGAGTCAAGATGGAATTATTTGTTTCAAGACTTCAGTATTTTGATTATAATTAACCCCGATGTATGTACAAAGTCGTCACATCTTACAGGTAATGATCCTAAGATCATATATGAATGTCTTTGGTTTGATTTGAATGAGAGAGTATTTTAACTATTTTTTTTGGAAAGACTGTGATTTTAGCAAGAATACCAAATTCATTACAAACATATGGTACTTAAACGTTTTTGTCGTTGGAAACATTACTAAAGTCCTAATATGGTACCCTGTTACCCTTGTTGGTTCGTTTGTCACTCTCCTCCAGCTCCCCCGTCATTCTTCTTAGTTGGACAGTTTCTCCTGAAATGTCTTGTTTCGCCACATCGGAAGCACACTGGTAATACTTGGGTATTGGGGGTTGAAGCGATATACTGATTCGGGGCCCTACAGAAACGGACGGTATGCCCTTTCTTGACGCAGTTTTTACAGTGTATCTCCCGCCAATCCCCATGGTGATGGAAGCCACATTAGTTACACCTTGGGAGTGATCTCTTATATGGGCTGGCCGGCGTTTGGGTGGCAGACCCCATGGCTAGTGCCGCGGTGTTCGTCGTGAGTCTTGTTGTAATGGCAGGTGCAGCTACGGATTGCTTTCTTCCAGCGAGTTTTTGAGGTAGGTTACACTTCTTTTCGTCCCAGAACTTTCGCTTCTTGTTCGTAGGTTTGTGTCCTGAGGTATTTTCACTGGCAGACACCCGTTGGTGTTCCTGATTGTTACCACAATCTGTATTGTCAGTACCGCTTCCATCACTACTGGTGTTTTTAGTATTGAATTGCGCCATGACGGCTGTTACGGCTGCCGTGACTGCAGCCTGAAAAGTAGCAGAATCTATCTGCAGGGTTGGCGCCTTGCTAGTTGGTTGGTTGCCTCTTGGTGAAGACATAGCTCTGTTCCACGATGAAAAACGACTTCGTTAGTGGAAGTGATTATCTTAAGTGCATCCTTACGATTTATATTTATGCATATAAATTTTTGCGCATTACTGTACTATTCCTAGTGTTTCCGCTAACATTCTTGAAATGGAGTTATGGCAGTGGGTAGGAGTAGGTTTCATACGGTCGTTAAGATTTACTCATCTTAGGATCATGTTCGTCCAAACACACTTAGTTGAGGAGTTTTGATGGGATCCGGTGTATTAGTTCCTGAACGATAGTACCCCATATGTCTACGAAGAAAGCATCCCCTTAATCATAAGGGTTAAGGGGAGAGATGGTAACGAGTCTTTAGAATGGCTATACGTCGCAAGTTTTCTAACTAAGTTTATCGATCTTAGTTCAATTTATAACGTATTCCGGTTGTTAAGGGTGTTCTGAAAACAGTTCATAACGAGAGTCTCTATATGGTAAACCCATGAATTTTTAGTAGTTCAGTATCCAAGTGAAACCTTGTAACTTGACCCAAGCTTGGTCCTTGTTATGACCAATTGATGGATGCTTAGTTATATAATTAAGGCTAAATAGATCTTCGAGTCTGTTAGGTATGTCCTAAGCCCATCTTGTTAATATGACGGTAGTAATTCTGGTTTTGGCGAAATTTTTTGACCTAGATGTAGGTTTACCTCACATCCGTGCATGGAAAGTTTAGATAGCAATTGGATCTCTCGTTTAGTATGACCGCTGAAATCACAGTGTCGTGCCTACGCCTAGAATAGAGTAGCACCAACGCATACTCACGAACCTAATTTACAAGGTCTTGTGAGCGCTATGGACTCTACTTACGATAATCCGTCCCATACGATGCCTAAGGCAAGGTCAATGAATCTTGCAGCCTTGCCAATCGATGCTTGGCTGTGATTCTCCTTTCTTTGGATGCCGTATCTTTACCCCGTTACTCTCTTTCCTCTTCACGAGCGGCGATAAGGTTCTAAAAGAGAGTTTGTCTCGGGAATAGTAGTCTTTTTCCAAGTCTCGGGTACGTCAGACAATAGGGCTTGTAGTAGCGCGCAATTTCCAAAATCGGTTTGTAGTCTACCTGCTTTAATCCCCGATGTTCGCGATCTGCCGGGTCTTCGCCGAGAGAACTCTGTCAGTCGGTCCCCCGTGGTTGAGGTCATAGCACCCTCGTTGGTCTCCACATGGTGGTTGTTGTCATTGCTATCAACATTCAACCCTCGATCACGATTGCCCAACGGGGCACAGGTTTGATGTAGTCGAAACGGTTTGCGGAAACCCTTGCTATGCATGGAGGGTTGATTACCTCCGGTTCCGCTTTTGATTCTCCTCATAACCATTCACCATTTCTCAGGTTCGGATTGGGAAAGTAGGGATCGTCAGGTAAGGAGGATCTTGCTATGTTGTATGTGCGAGAATAGAAGTGGAAGAGACAATTACTAGGCGTCTAACTCTATAATTAATTACTTATATGGGTGATCCTTATTAGTTACTTCTATAATGACATAGTGCATACTAATTACATATAACAAGATATGATAGACCTTTGAATAAGTGATCCTACCCTAGATCCACATCCAAACAAGGAAAAGGAAGTAAGGTAATGACCACAAATTCTAAGTCTATGATTTCTAAGTTATGTAATATCTTAGGGTATCCACTTAGGGACTATGGACCTATTATTAAGGATCTATTTAGTTTTCATATAAGTTATGATATTACAAAATACTCTTATAGTATTTTAAACTCGTGTTCTGTTCTAACATTCTCATTGTGGTAGTGTTGGTAAGTATTTAGACTTGTTGCCAACTCACAACCATTCTTGGGCATGTGCTAATTACTCCTCGGACTAGCATAGTTGATCTGGCTATGCCATTCCCAAGACTGATCATACACGCCCGAGCTTACCTGTGATATTCAACAATCGTTACTTTTGTTTTGTTTGAGAATGATGCTGACCTTAATATGTATGCGTGCATGTATATTTTTAATAGGAAATTATTTATTTCTAAAAGTAGGATTGTTTTGAAAACTTTAAATCAGAGACTTTTAGTCCCAATGCATTTATAGTTTGTATATCTTATGTGGTTCGATATACTGAGTTCACTATAAACAATGCTCTAATACCAATCTGTCACACCCCCAAACCAAGGATGGCGGAAACGTCTGGGGGTGGAGGACTTCATATAGAGTATCTCAACAACGAGTATAATAGTGCTCAAAGTAATTACAACCATCATAAATATAATTCAAAAAGTCACACGAAAGTATATGTTTACATGATTCGAATCAATTATATTATGATACAAAACGAACTGTTTGACGATTTATCGTCCCATCCTCAAAACGTTGTTGATTTCCTGTTTTCACTGAATTCCTGAGAATACAAGTAATTTTGAAAAAGTATCAACACAAAGGTTGGTGAGTTCATAAGCTTTTGACAGTAAGAGTTTGAAGATCGATCTTTGTAAAGAGATGTATGTTACCAAGAAAAATCCAATATTTTCCTTATAAAAGTTATGTGGTTCTAAATGCCAGGTCCGAAAATGAACAAGTATTTGTCATACTTAAGGTTATAAATGTGGTTTTAAATTGGCGTAAAACCCTTTCTGATTTGAGAAAAATCCCGAAATGAATGATGTGTAGTCTTAAATACCAAGATTGAAAATATACCATACTATCTGTAGTTATTGATATAAAAAGTGATTTTAAATCGACATAAAACCCCTTTTGTTTTATAAAAATCTCGTAAACTTCATGTATTGTTCGCTCCTTATGTGAGTCGCTATAACCGTACTATGACTAGAGGTAACATGCACAACATCTTTTAGACGCCTTGATCCTAAGACTCTTGTCTCCCGCAGATCTGCCGGTTCGGCTGTAGCTAGCAGCGAGGTGTGGGGTGTCAACCCTAATATAGATCTATACACAATTATCATGCTCTCCCTACAAGAGATTTTGGTTATAACATACAGGAATTTGGATCTCGTACTCGGACGTACGGGGAGAGAAAGTCTCACAATCTGAGTTAACAAGTTTACGCGTAGTGTGCGTAGGTGTAGAACCTTTTTTTATGAATGTACCCTTTTTGTACGAATGTGTTATGTGAAGAATCATAAACTATATCTATTATAGTTTATCCAAAATGTTTGTAATGTATAAGAACTCTTTTATGAACATGCATTAGGGTTATGAATCCAAAACCTATGCTTATTATAGCTTAATATACGTGTTCTAAATGAATGAATAATCTTATCATGAATGACTAAGTTTTAGTTTATGATGATAAACTAACAAGGAAACACATTCAATATTTAGAACTCATTGTTATACACTTTGCTCAACATAATACAAAGTCTTATGAAATTTATATGCTGTTAACTAAATTTTGCCTTTCTACGTTGTTTTAGAAAAGTCATAGAAAAATCATACGAAGTCGAAAACTAAATCCGTAAATTCTGAGAGTTCCCGAAATGTGCCTAGTTTACTCATAATTTTTATCATGATTTTTAATGACATCCAACTTGGGTGAAAATGTCCATAATCACAGACTGTTCCGGATTGGTGTTTGATATGATAGTCAGTTTTGTAAAAATCACCATAAATTGTAGAGAAATCGTATGGAGATGTCCAAGTAGTCATTTTAAAGCTAAGAACTGGAAGTACTTACACTTAAAACAGTTTTGAAAACAAAAATGTTTAAGTTGTCCAAAATAGTCCGTAAATGGAGTTGAACTTTTTTGAAGAAGGCTGTTAGAAACGTTTAGTTATGTTCTTGGTGTTTTAACTTTTATTCCCCCCCTAAAAACTGGATAAAACAAGAAAATGTAGGGGTATGAACTCACCTTGAGTAGTTTCAGTAGATGAGTGTTGAAGAAGAGAAGTGTCCAACTTAAGAACACTTGAAGAATCACTTGAAGATTCGAAGATCTAACAAATGTGATGATGTTTGTGTAAGCAATCTATGATTTTGAGTAGGAGGATGTGTAATAATCATAAGAAATATGATGATACTTACTAAACGAAGGAGAAAAGTCTTGGAGTATGCCTTGAAGTTCTCCAATTTGAGAGAGAAAGATGAGAGAGTTTGGAGTGTGATTCTTGGTGTTAAAATGAGAGAATGAATGAAGTCTGAGGAGAGAGGGTGGATGTTCCAGCTCTAAGAACGTGGGAAATGGCTGGAAATAATGAGAAAGGAGTTATGAAGTGACTAGGGATGGGCTGATGGGGAATAGTGACATGGAGTGAGTATGGGAGTGGTTGCTTGTGTCATAGAATAAAGGAAAGTCAACACTCCACCTCTTGTACTTCACCCACTCTTCTTGGATAAGGTTTATCCTTAAAAACGTGATTAATCATTAATTAAGGGGTCTTATATGTTAAAATAAAGTTTTGGGTGAAAATCCCGCGTTAAAATGATGAAAAACGAAGTTAAAATAAAGTCGTAGTCGAAAACCGGAAAGAATTGATCTTCCAGCGAGGCCTCTCGGATTGGGTCGGAGGTTCGGTCCTCCTGAGGCTAGGCGCGAGGTGAAGCGAAGCGGTACAGCGAGAAGAGTAGGCTCGGTCCTAAGCAGTCAGAAGCGAACTAGACCGAAGGCATCATGGAGCGAAATGGACCGAGGATTCGGGTTCGGGTCTTGTGCGAGGTTCGGGCCCGAGAGGACCCCTCGGGTTCGGTTCAGCAGCCTTCGGGTTCGGATCAGAAGGGTTCGGTCCCTAAGAGGACTTTCGGCCCTAAGAGGGGTTTCGGGTCCTTAAGAGGGGTTTCGGGTCCTTAAGCCTATTTTACTCGTTTTTACCTCGTTTCAAGCCGCTTTTGACCCGGTTAAGGGTCCGGATGGCCCGAATGACTTCAAAAAGTTATGGGAACTTTTGAGAGAGATTTGGGAGAGATTTCACATTCTTGGAGTGATTTCTCATACAAAGAGAGATTTAGGAGCGATTTCACATTCTTGGAGAGATTTCTCATACAAAGAGAGATTTGGGAGAGATTTCACATACTTAGAGAGATTTGGGAGATATTTCACATTCTTGGAGAGATTTCTCATACAAAGAGAGATTTGGGAGAGATTTCTCATACTTAGAGAGATCTGGGAGAGATTTCATATTCTTGGAGAGATTTCTCATACAAAGAGAGATTTGGGAGAGATTTCACATACTTAGAGAGATTTGGGAGAGATTTTACACTCTTGGAGATATTTTACATACAAAGAGATAATTGGGAGAGATTTCACATACTTAGGGATATTTAGGAGAGATTTGACATTCTTGGAGAGATTTCACTTACAAAGAGATATTTGGGAGAGGTTTCACATACTTAGAGAGATTTGGGAGAGATTCTCGATAAGGAGTGATAGAGTGAAAACGATTGAGAGCGTTTTCGTATGTGACAAATGTGAGTGTCCGGCTTCGCAATGCAAGGTCCGTAAACCCTGTTAAGCCTTGTTTAAGGATCTTACACACTCCCGATGAGTATGCAACATTGTTTTATCGGCTTGGCTCGCCACGTACCATAGTTTTAGGTTAATGAGATCTAGATGTACGTGCTTTTTGATTAATGATCTCTCATTAGAATAGTGAGTTGTTTAGAAATTACATAACGTAAAATCTAGTACACAAGGGTTAGATGAGTTGACCGGTTTGACTTGTTGACTTCAGTTGACTTTGAATTGACCGGAAATTGACGGTTGTCATATCATCCCCCCGTTAGAGGGAATTTCGTCCCGAAATTTGAATTTAGGCAAAGAGTAGGCACAAATAATCGTGCCAAGGATTGGGGATACTTCCTAATCGACTGATTTCTCGTGCTCCCAAGTGACTCCAGGTCCTTGGTTAGTATTCCAGCGAACCTTCACTAATAGGAAGCGGCATTGTTGCGTTCGCTTGACCTCTCCGTCCATGGTCACTGCGGTTCTTTCACGAAGGTGAGGCTCTTGTGGAACTCGATCTCGTCGAGGGGGATTACAAGAGTCTCGTCGGATAGATACTTCTGCAAGTTCGGGACGTATCCGGTAGAATGTACTTTACCAAACTCGCGGGAGTAGATTGAAGTTGCAATTACAGGGCTGATTCTTACAAGAATCTCGAAAGGCATAATTATCTGGGGTTTTGGCTTTCCACGCTTTCCGAAGTGTACTAAGCCTGCCTAGAGTGAGGCTTCCAGAGGAATTTGGTCTCTTATTCTGGAGTTCTAAAGGTTTCTTCCTCTTGCTTCTCTTCCCAGTCAAGGGTTGCTCCCTTTAGGGTCAAAGTCGTAAGGGGGTTCCTGTAGTTTACGAGAAGTTCCAAAGGAGCTAAGACGGTAGGTCAGCGAGACCCGGAATTTTGGCGTATTCCTGCTGATGCTTTGGTGCTGACTGTTTCTCAACGGTTTTGATCAATTGAAAGGGTCCTTAAGGATTTCCACATTGATAATGATGTGTCTTAGGAATTCAAGTCCTCAATACCAAAACTCGTATCTAGTGAACTTCGGGTAAAACTTCATTGATCATATTGCTTCCGCGGTTTGTTGTAGCTTCTCTCCTTGCTTTCCTTCTTACTACGAGGTTAGATAAGCAAGTCATTTACAATAACAATGACTAACGGATCCTAGTAAGAATGGTATATCCTATTTATTATGTTCATGAATACTGCGAGCGGGTTAGTCCTATTCGAGGGGTATCACTACGGACTTGCAGCATCCGCATCGAATTTGGAGGATTTTCCTCGGACATCCTTCTCCAATACTCACGACTGGTGATATTCAAACCTCAGGTCCAATTCCTGAAGGGTACCTCATTCCTTGCGGTTGGTCGGCCTATTCGTCTATACGAGGTAGATAGTAAAGGTTTCTACTGCAGATATTGTCGGGGCCTCTGAGGTCGATGGAACTACGAGAAATTTGCCTTTCTATTTGAAGAATAATACCGGAGCTCTCCAGGGTGAGAAGCTTGGTTCTTTAATTTCATTGTTGAGTAGCTCGACAGGTTTGACCTGACAGTTCTTGTAGCTCGGTAGCAAGCATGTGGGTTTGGTTTACACGACTAGGCCCTTTCGGTTGGTAGGTCTTTTACTCGTCCTTTTGGGCAACCCTAGCCCGAAGCTCATGGCAGGTCTTGTTCCTAGTCCATCTATCATCAACTTGCGCATATAGGTCGTATGTGCTTAAGATTAGCAAGACAGTTGGATCGGTGACTCTGCCCCAAGTCCACAACCAGACATGGAACAGGAATTAGGGTGAAAGCACACATCTAATGTCCATAGAATCTTAATTATACATTATCCTCGCGTATACATGTAGTAGTGGTAGACTAACCATTTCCGTCCCAAGCTTCTGTGCTTGAATCTTGTCTGTTGTATGCGTGATATTCCCAAAGGTCTCCTGTAAATACATGTGATAAGGTTTCGGGAAGTATAACACTCCTCTGGTGCGTGTTTTGGAGTTCACAGTGAGAGATGACCCGGAGGTCCGTGCTGGATGTTTATGAGAGACGAAGGTTTCAATATTCGGGGGGGGGGGGGGGGAGGGAGGTTAGGTGAATGGTCCTTTTGTAGAAGTTAAATCGGGAAAATGAGGACTATACTAATTGAAACTGAATGGTGACAACCGAATCTTTTTAGATAACATGAGTTAAGCAGGATTCATAAGAAGAGATCACTAGTGTGATAAAGTATCTTGTGTTTCTTTTCAGGGTGTTCCGTTGTGTTTGATGTTATTATTACTGTAGATGATTCATACCACAGTGTCTAGCACTGGTAGTGGGTGTGTTTCGATAGTCAGTAATGATACCTGATATCATGATCCATGACAGGTCTCCCTACGACCGAGTGGTAAATGAACGTTTATGTAAGTTGATGTTGGTGAAATCGTCGAGTGGGTGGCCCCACTTAATTCTTACTACTAGACACGGAATAGGAGTCATGATGGAATTATTTGTTTCAAGACTTCAGTATTTTGATTATAATTAACCCCGATGTATGTACAAAGTCATCACATCTTACAGGTAATGATCCTAAGATCATATATGAATGTCTTTGGTTTGATTTGAACGAGAGAGTATTTTAACTATTCTTTTTCGAAAGACTCTGATTTTAGCAAGCATACCAAATTCATTACAAACGTATGGTACTTAAACGTTTTTGTCGTTGGAAACATTACTAAAGTCCTAATATGGTTTCCTGTTACCCTTGTTGGTTCTTTTGTTACACTCATGCAGCTCCCCCGTCATTCTTCTTAGTTAGACAGTTTCTCCTAAAATGTCCTGTTTCGCCACATCGGAAGCACACTGGTAATACTTTGGTATTGGGGGTTGAAGCGACGCACTGAGTCGGGGCCCTACAGAAATGGACGATATGCCCTTTCTTGTCGCAGTTTTTACAGTGTATCTCCCGCCAATCCCCATGGTGATGGAAACCACATTGGTTACACCTTGGGAGTGATCCCTTATATGGGCTGGCCGGCGTTTGGGTGGCAGACCCCATGGCTAGTGTCGCCGCGTTCGTCGTGAGTGTTGTTGTAATGGCAGGTGCAGCTACGGATTGCTTTCTTCCAGCGAGTTTTTGAGGTAGGTTACACTTCTTTTTGTCCCAGAACTTTCGCTTCTTGTTTGTAGGTTTGTGGCCTGAGGGATTTTCGCTGGCAGACACCCGTTGGTGTTCCTAATTGTTACCACAATCTGTATTGTCAGTACCGCTTCCATCTCTGCTGGCGTTGTTAGTATTGAATCGCGCCATGACGGCTGTTACGGCTGTCGTGACTGCAGCCTGAAAAGTAGCAGAATCTATCTGCAGGGTTGGCGCCTTGCTAGTTGGTTGGTTGCCTTTTGGTGAAGACATAGCTCTGTTCCACGATGAAAAACGACTTCGTTAGTGGAAGTGATTATCTTAAGTGCATCCTTACTATTTATATTAATGCATATAAAATTTTGCGCATTACTGTACTATTCCTAGTGTTTCCGCTAACGTTCTTGAAATGGAGTTTTGGCAGTGGGTAGGAGTAGGTTTCATACGAGCGTTAAGCTTTACTCATCTTAGGATCATGTTCGTCCAAACACACTTAGTTGAGGAGTTTTGATGGGATCCGGTGTATTAGTTCCTGAACGATAGCACCCCATAGGTCTACGAAGAATGCATCCCCTCAATCATAAGGGTTATGGGGAGAGACGGTAACGAGTCTTTAGAATGGCTATATGTCGCAAGTTTTCTAACTAAGTTTATCGATCTTAGTTCAATTTATAACGTATTCCGGTTGTTAAGGGCGTTCTGAAAACAGTTCATAACGAGAGTCTCTATATGGTAAACCCATGAATTTTTAGTAGTTCAGTATCCCAGTGAAACCTTGTAAGTTGACCCAAGCTTGGTCCTTATTATGACCTATTGATGGATGCTTAGTTATGTAATTAAGGCTAAATAGATCTTCGAGTCTGTTAGGTATGTCCTAAGCCCATCTTGTTAATATGACTGTAGTAATTCTGGTTTTGGCGAAATTTTTTGACCTAGATGTAGGTTTACCTCACATCCGTGCATGGAAAGTTTTGATAGCAATTGGATCTCTCGTTTAGTATGACCGCTGAAATCACAGTGTCATGCTTACGCCTAGAATAGAGTAGCACCAACGCATACTCACGAACCTAATTTACAAGGTCTTGTGAGCGGTATGGAATCTACTTACGACGATCCGTCCCTTGCGATGGTTGAGGCAAGGTCAATGCACCTTGCAGCCCTACCAATCGATGCTTGGCTGCGATTCTCCTTTCTTTGGATGCCGTGTGTCTACCCCGTTACTCTCTTTCCTCTTCACGAGCGGCGATAAGGTTCTAAAAGAGAGTTGGTCTCGGGAATAGTAGTCTTTTCCAAGTCTCGGGTACGTGAGACAGTAGGGCCTGTAGTAGCGCGCAGTTTCCTAACTCGGGTTGTAGTCTACCTGCTTTAATCCCCGATGTTCGCGATCTGTCGGGTCTTCGCTGGGAGGGATCTGTCAGTCGGTCCCCCGTGGTTGAGGTCATAGCACCCTCGTTGGTCTCCACATGGTGGTTGTTGTCATTGCTATCGACATTCAACCCTCGATCACGATTGACTACCGGGGCACAGGTTTGATGTAGTCGAAACGGTTCGCGGAAACCCTTGCTATACATGGAGGGTTGATTACCTCCGGTTCCGCTTCTGATTCTTCTCATAACCATTCACCATTTCTCGGGTTCGGATTGGGAAAGTAGGGGTCGTCCGGTAAGTAGGATCTTACTATGTTGTACGTGCGAGAATAGGAGGGGAAGAGACAATTACTAGGCGTCTAACTCTATAATGAATTACTTATATGGGTGATCCTTATTAGTTACTTCTATAATGACATAATGCATACTAATTACATATAACTAGATATGATAGACCTTCGAATAAGTGATCCTACCCTAGATCCACATCCAAACAAGGAAAAGGAAATAAGGCAATGACCACAAATTCTAAGTCTATGATTTCTAAGTTATCTAATATCTTAGGGTATCCACTTAGGGACTATGGACCTATTATTAAGGATCTATTTAGTTTTCATATAAGTTATGATATTACAAAATACTCCTATTTGTATTTTAAACTCGTGTTTTGTTCTAACGTTCTCATTGTGGTAGTGTTGGTAAGTATTTATACTTGTTGCCATCTCATAACCATTCTTGGGCATGTGCTAATCACTCCTTGAACTAGCATAGTTGATCTGGCTATGCCATTCCCAAGACTGATCATACACCCCCGAGCTTACCTGTGATATTCAACAATCGTTACTTTTCTTTTGTTCGAGAATGATCCTGACCTTAATATGTATGCATGCATGTATACTTTTAATAGGAAATTATTTATTTCTAAAAGTATGATTGTTTTGAAAACTATAAATTAGAGACTTTTAGTCCCAATGCATTTTTAGTTTGTATATCTTATGTGGTTCGATATACTGAGTTCACTATAAACAATGCTCTAATACCAATATGTCACACCCCCAAACCAAGGATGGCGGAAACGTCCAGGGGTGGAGGACATCATATAGAGTATCACAACAACGAGTATAATAGTGCTCAAAGTAATTACAACCATCATAAATATAATTCAAAAAGTTACACCAAAGTATATGTTTAATGATTCGAATCAATTACATTATGATACAAAACGAACTGTTTGACGATTTATCGTCCCATCCTCAAAACGTTGTTGATTTCCTGTTTTCACTGAATTCCTGAGAATACAAGTAATTTTGAAAAAGTGTCAACACAAAGGTTGGTGAGTTCATAAGCTTTTGACAGTAAGATTTTGAAGATCGATCTTTGTAAAGAGATGTATGTTATCAAGAAAAATCCAATATTTTCCTTATAAAAGTTATGTGGTTCTAAATGCCAGGTCCGAAAATGAACAAGTAATTGTCATACTTAAGGTTATAAATGTGGTTTTAAATTGGCGTAAAACCCTTTCTGATTTGAGAATCTGTAGTTATTGATATAAAAAGTGATTTTAAATCCACATAAAACCCATTTTGTTTTATAAAAATCCCGTAAACTTTATGTATTGTTCGCTCCTTATGTGAGTCGCTATAACCGTACTATGACTAGAGGTAACCTGCACAACGTCTTTTAGACGCCCTGATCCTATGACTCTTGTCACCCGCAGACCTGCCGGTACGGCTGTAGCTAGCAGCGAGGTGTGGGATGTCAACCCCAATATAGATCTATACACAATTATCACGCTCTCCCTACAAGAGATTTTGGTTATAACTTACGGGAATTTGGATCCCGTACTCCGACGTATGGGGAGAGAAAGTCTCACAATCTGAGTTAACAAGTTTACGTGTAGTGTGCGTAAGTGTAGAACCTTTTTGTAGGAATGTACCCTTTTTGTATGACTGTGTTATGTGAAGAATCATAAAATATACCTATTATAGTTTATCCAAAATGTTTGTAATGTATAAGAACTCTTTTATGAAAATGCATTAGTGTTATGAATCCAAAAACTATGCTTATTATCGCTTAATATACGTGTTCTAAATAATCTTATCATGAATGACTAAGTTTTAGTTTATGACGATAAAATAACGAGGAAACACATTCAATATTTAGAACTCATTGTTATACACTTTGCTCAACATAATACAAAGTCTTTTGAAATTTATATGCTGTTAACTAAATTTAGCCTTTCTGCGCTGTTTTAGAAAAGTCATAGAAAAATCATACGAAGTCGAAAACTAAATCCATAAATTCTGAGAGTTCCCAAAATATGTCTAGTTTACTCATAATTTTTATCATGATTTTTAATGACCTCCAACTTGGGTCAAAAAGTCCATAATCACAGACTGTTCCGGATTGGTGTTTGATATAATAGGCAGTTTTGTAAAAATCACCATAAATTGTAGAAAAATCGTATGGAGATGTGCAAGTAGTCATTTTAAAGCTAAGAACTGGAACTACTTACACTTGAAACAGTTTTGAAGAAAAAATGTTTAAGTTGTCCAAAACAGTCCGTAAATGGAGTTGAACTTTTCTGATGAAGGCTGTTAGAAAAGTTTAGTTATGTTCTTGGTGTTTTAACTTGTATTCTCCCCCTAAAAACTTGATAAAACATGAAAATGTAGGGGTATGAACTCACCTTGAGTAGTTTCAATAGATTAGTGTTGATGAAGAGAAGTGTCCAACTCAAGAACACATGAAGAATCACTTGAAGATTCGAAGATCTAACAAATGTGATTATGTTTGTGTAAGCAATATATGATTTTGAGTAGGAGGATGTGTAGTAATCATAAGAAATATGATGATACTTACTAAACGAAGGAGAAAAGTCTTGGAGTATGCCTTGAAGTTCTCCAATTTGAGAGAGAAAGATGAGAGAGTTTGGAGTGTGATTCTTGGTGGAAAAATGAGAGAATGAATGAAGTCTGAGGAGAGAGGGTGGATGTTCCAGCTCTAAGAACGTGGGAAATGGCTGGAAATAATGAGAAAGGAGTTATGAAGTGACTAGGGATGGGCTGATGGGGAATAGTGACATGGAGTGAGTATGGGAGTGGTTGCTTGTGTCATAGAATAAAGGAAAGTCAACACTCCACCTCTTGTACTTCACCCATTCTTCTTGGATAAGGTTTATCCTTAAAAACGTGATTAATCATTAATTAAGGGGTCTTATATGTTAAAATAAAGTTTTGGGTGAAAATCCCGCGTTAAAATGATGAAAAACGAAGTTAAAATGAAGTCGTAGTCGAAAACCCGGAAAGAATTGATCTTCCAGCGAGGCCTCTCGGATTGGGTCGGAGGTTCGGTCCTCCTGAGGCGAGGCGCGAGGCGAAGCGAAGCGGTACAGCGAGAAGAGTAGGCTCAGTCCGAAGCAGTCAGAAGCGAACTAGACCGAAGGCATGATGGAGCGAAATGGACCGAGGCTTCGGGTTCGGGTCTTGTGCGAGGTTCGGGCCCGAGAGGACCCTTCGGGTTCGGTTCAGCAGCCTTCGGGTTCAGCTCAGAAGGGTTCGGTCCCTAAGAGGACTTTCGGCCCTAAGAGGGGTTTCGGGTCCTTAAGAGGGGTTTCGGGTCCTTAAGCCTATTTTACTCGTTTTTACCTCGTTTCAAGCTGCTTTTGACCCGGTTAAGGGTCCGGATGGCCCGAATGACTTCAAAAAGTTACGGGAACTTTTGAGAGAGATTTGGGAGAGATTTCACATTCTTGGAGTGATTTCTCATACAAAGAGAGATTTAGGAGAGATTTCACATTCTTGGAGAGATTTCTCATACAAAGAGAGATTTGGGAGAGATTTCACATACTTAGAGAGATTTGGGAGAGATTTCACATTCTTGGAGAGATTTCTCATACAAAGAGAGATTTGGGAGAGATTTCTCATACTTAGAGAGATCTGGCAGAGATTTCATATTCTTGGAGAGATTTCTCATACAAAGAGAGATTTGGGAGAGATTTCACATACTTAGAGAGATTTGGGAGAGATTTTACACTCTTGGAGATATTTTACATACAAAGAGATATTTGGGAGAGATTTCACATACTTAGGGAGATTTAGGAGAGATTTGAAATTCCTGGAGAGATTTCACTTACAAAGAGATATTTGGGAGAGGTTTCACATACTTAGAGAGATTTGGGAGAGATTCTCGATAAGGAGTGATAGAGTGAAAACGATTGAGAGCGTTTTCGTATGTGACAAATGTGAGTGTCCGGCTTCGCAATGCAAGGTTTGTAAACCCTGTTAAGCCTTGTTTAAGGATCTTACACACTCCCGATGTGTATGCAACATTGTTTTATCGGTTTGGCTCGCCACGTACCATAGTTTTAGGTTAATGAGATCTAGATGTACGTACTTTTCGATTAATGATCTCTCATTAGAATAGTGAGTTGTTTAGAAATTACATAACGTAAAATCTAGTACACAAGGGTTAGATGAGTTGACCGGTTTGACTTGTTGACTTCAGTTGACTTTGAATTGACCGGAAATTGACGGTTGTCACATCATCCCCCCGTTAGAGGGAATTTCGTCCCGAAATTTGAATTTAGGCAAAGAGTAGGCACAAATAATCGAGCCAAGGATTGGGGATACTTCCTAATCGACTGATTTCTCGTGCTCCCAAGTGACTCCAGGTCCTTGGTTAGTAATCCAGCGAACCTTCACTAATAGGAAGCGACATTGCTGCGTTCGCTTGACCTCTCCGTCCATGGTCACTGCGGTTCTTTCACGAAGGTGAGGCTCTTGTGGAACTCGATCTCGTCGAGGGGGATTACAAGAGTCTCGTCGGATAGATACTTCTGCAAGTTCGGGACGTATCCGGTAGAATGTACTTTACCAAGCTCGCAGGAGTAGATTGAAGTTGCAATTACAGGGCTGATTCTTACAAGAATCTCGAAAGGCATAATTATCTGGGGTTTTGGCTTTCCACGCTTTCCGAAGTGTACTAAGCCTGCCTAGAGTGAGGCTTCTAGAGGAATTTGGTCTCTTATTCTGGAGTTCTAAAGGTTTCTTCCTCTTGCTTCTCTTCCCAGTCAAGGGTTGCTCCCTTTAGGGTCAAAGTCGTAAGGGGGTTCCTGTAGTTTACGAGAAGTTCCAAAGGAGCTAAGACGGTAGGTCAGCGAGACCCAGAATTTTGGCGTATTCCTGCTGATGCCTTTGGTGCTGACTGTTTCTCAACGGTTTTGATCAATTGAAAGGGTCCTTAAGGATTTCCACATTGATAATGATGTGTCTTAGGAATTCGAGTCCTCAATACCAAAACTCGTATCTAGTGAACTTCGGGTAAAACTTCTTTGATCGTATTTCTTCCGCGGTTTGTTGTAGCTTCTCTCCTTTCTTTCCTTCTTACTACGAGGTTAGATAAGCAAGTCATTTACAATAACAATGACTAACAGATCCTAGTAAGAATGATATATCCTATTTATTATGTTCATGAATACTGCGAGCGGGTTTGTCCTATTTGAGGGGTATCACTACGGACTTGCAGCATCCGCATCGAATTTGGAGGATTTTCCTCGGACATCCTTCTCCAATACTCACGACTGGTGATATTCAAACCTCAGGTCCAATTCCTGAAGGGTACCTCTTTCCTTGCGGTTGGTCGGCCTATTCGTCTATATGAGGTAGATAGTAAAGGTTTCTACTGCAGATATTGTCGGGGCCTCTGAGGTCGATGGAACTACGAGAAATTTGCCTTTCTATTTGAAGAATAAGACCGGAGCTCTCCAGGGTGAGAAGCTTGGTTCTTTAATTTCATTGTTGAGTAGCTCGACAGGTTTGACCTGACAGTTCTTGTAGCTCGGTAGGAAGCATGTGGGTTTGGTTTACACGACTAGGCCCTTTCGGATGGTAGGTCGTTTACTCGTCCTTCTGGGCAACCCTAGCCCGAAGCTCATGGCAGGTCTTGTTCCTAGTCCATCTATCATCAACTTGCGCATATAGGTCGTATGTGCTTAAGATTAGCAAGACAGTTGGATCGGTGACTCTGCCCCAAGTCCACAACCAGACATGGAACAGGAATTAGGGCGAAAGCACACATCTAATGTCCATAGAATCTTAATTATACATTATCCTCGCGTATACACGTAGTAGTGGTAGACTAACCATTTCCGTCCCAAGCTTCTGTGCTTGAATCTTGTCTGTTGTATGCGTGATATTCCCGAAGGTCTCCTGTAAATACATGTGATAAGGTTTCGGGAAGTACAACACTCCTCTGGTGCGTGTTTTGGAGTTCACAGTGAGAGATGACCCGGAGGTCCGTGCTGGATGTTTATGAGAGATGAAGGTTTCGATATTCGGGGGGGGGGGGGGAGGGAGGTTAGGTGAATGGTCCTTTTGTAGAAGTTAAATCGGGAAAATGAGGACTATACTAATCGAAACTGAATGGTGACAACCGAATCTTTTTAGATAACATGAGTTAAGCTGTATTCATAAGAAGAGATCACTAGTGTGATAAAGTATCTTGTGTTTCTTTTCAGGGTGTTCCGTTGTGTTTTATGTTATTATTACTATAGATGATTCATACCACAGTGTCTAGCACTGGTAGTGGGTGTGTTTCAATAGTCAGTAATGATACCTGATATCATGATCCATGACAGGTCTCCTTACGATCGAGTGGTAAATGAACGTTGTATGTAAGTTGATGTTGGTGAAATCGTCGAGTGGGTGGCCCCACTCAATTCTTACTACTAGACACGGAATAGGAGTCATGATGGAATTATTTGTTTCAAGACTTAAGTATTTTGATTATAATTAACCCCGTTGTATGTACAAAGTCATCACATCTTACAGGTAATGATCCTAAGATCATATATGAATGTCTTTGGTTTGATTTGAACGAGAGAGTATTTTAACTATTCTTTTTCGAAAGACTCTGATTTTAGCAAGCATACCAAATTCATTACAAACGTATGGTACTTAAACGTTTTTGTCGTTGGAAACATTACTAAAGTCCTAATATGGTTTCCTGTTACCCTTGTTGGTTCGTTTGTCACACTCCTCTAGCTCCCCCGTCATTCTTCTTAGTTAGACAGTTTCTCCTAAAATTTCCTGTTTCGCCACATCGGAAGCACACTGGTAATACTTTGGTATTGGGGGTTGAAGCGACGTACTGAGTCGGGGCCCTACAGAAACGGACGATATGCCCTTTCTTGTCGCAGTTTTTACAGTGTATCTCCCGCCAATCCCCATGGTGATGGAAGCCACATTGGTTACACCTTGGGAGTGATCCCTTATATGGGCTGGCCGGCGTTTGGGTGGCAGACCCCATGGCTAGTGTCGCCGCGTTCGTCGTGAGTGTTGTTGTAATGGCAGGTGCAACTACGGATTGCTTTCTTCCAGCGAGTTTTTGAGGTAGGTTACACTTCTTTTCGTCCCAGAACTTTCGCTTCTTGTTCGTAGGTTTGTGGCCTGAGGTATTTTCGCTGGCAGACACCCGTTGGTGTTCCTAATTGTTACCACAATCTGTATTGTCAGTACCGCTTCCATCTCTGCTGGCGTTGTTAGTATTGAATCGCGCCATGACGGCTGTTACGGCTGTCGTGACTGCAGCCTGAAAAGTAGCAGAATCTATCTGCAGGGTTGGCGCCTTGCTAGTTGGTTGGTTGCCTTTTGGTGAAGACATAGCTCTGTTCCACGATGAAAAACGACTTCGTTAGTGGAAGTGATTATCTTAAGTGCATCCTTACTATTTATATTAATGCATATAAAATTTTGCGCATTACTGTACTATTCCTAGTGTTTCCGCTAATGTTCTTGAAATGGAGTTTTGGCAGTGGGTAGGAGTAGGTTTCATACGAGCGTTAAGCTTTACTCATCTTAGGATCATGTTCGTCCAAACACACTTAGTTGAGGAGTTTTGATGGGATCCGGTGTATTAGTTCCTGAACGATAGCACCCCATAGGTCTACGAAGAATGCATCCCCTCAATCATAAGGGTTATGGGGAGAGACGGTAACGAGTCTTTAGAATGGCTATATGTCGCAAGTTTTCTAACTAAGTTTATCGATCTTAGTTCAATTTATAACGTATTCAGGTTGTTAAGGGTATTCTGAAAACAGTTCATAACGAGAGTCTCTATATGGTAAACCCATGAATTTTTAGTAGTTCAGTATCCCAGTGAAACCTTGTAAGTTGACCCAAGCTAGGTCCTTATTATGACCAATTGATGGATGCTTAGTTATATAATTAAGGCTAAATAGATCTTCGAGTCTGTTAGGTATGTCCTAAGCCCATCTTGTTAATATGACTGTAGTAATTCTGGTTTTGGCGAAATTTTTTGACCTAGATGTAGGTTTACCTCACATCCGTGCATGGAAAATTTTGATAGCAATTGGATCTCTCGTTTAGTATGACCGCTGAAATCACAGCGTCATGCTTACGCCTAGAATAGAGTAGCACCAACGCATACTCACGAACCTAATTTACAAGGTCTTGTGAGCGGTATGGACTCTACTTACGACGATCCGTCCCTTGCGATGGTTGAGGCAAGGTCAATGCACCTTGCAGCCCTACCAATCGATGCTTGGCTGCTATTCTCCTTTCTTTGGATGCCGTGTGTCTACCCCGTTACTCTCTTTCCTCTTCACGAGCGGTGATAAGGTTCTAAAAGAGAGTTGGTCTCGGGAATAGTAGTCTTTTTCCAAGTCTCGGGTACGTGAGACAGTAGGGCCTGTAGTAGCGCGCAGTTTCCGAACTCGGGTTGTAGTCTACCTGCTTTAATCCCCGATGTTCGCGATCTGCCGGGTCTTCACTGGGAGGGATCTGTCAGTCGGTCCCCCGTGGTTGAGGTCATAGCACCCTCGTTGGTCTCCACATGGTGGTTGTTGTCATTGCTATCGACATTCAACCCTCGATCACGATTGCCCAACGGGGCACAGGTTTGATGTAGTCGAAACGGTTCGCGGAAACCCTTGCTATACATGGAGGGTTGATTACCTCCGGTTCCGCTTCTGATTCTTCTCATAACCATTCACCATTTCTCGGGTTCGGATCGGGAAAGTAGGGGTCGTCCGGTAAGTAGGATCTTACTATGTTGTACGTGCGAGAATAGGTGGGGAAGAGACAATTACTAGGCGTCTAACTCTATAATGAATTACTTATATGGGTGATCCTTATTAGTTACTTCTATAATGACATAATGCATACTAATTACATATAACAAGATATGATAGACCTTCGAATAAGTGATCCTACCCTAGATCCACATCCAAACAAGGAAAAGGAAATAAGGCAATGACCACAAATTCTAAGTCTATGATTTCTAAGAATCTAATATCTTAGGGTATCCACTTAGGGACTATGGACCTATTATTAAGGATCTATTTAGTTTTCATATAAGTTATGATATTACAAAATACTCCTATTTGTATTTTAAACTCGTGTTTTGTTCTAACGTTCTCATTGTGGTAGTGTTGGTAAGTATTTAGACTTGTTGCCATCTCATAACCATTGTTGGGCATGTGCTAATCACTCCTTGAACTAGCATAGTTGACCTGGCTATGCCATTCCCAAGACTGATCATACACCCCGAGCTTACCTGTGATATTCAACAATCGTTACTTTTGTTTTGTTCGAGAATGATGCTGACCTTAATATGTATGCATGCATGTATACTTTTAATAGGAAATTATTTATTTCTAAAAGTATGATTGTTTTGAAAACTATAAATTAGAGACTTTTAGTCCCAATGCATTTATAGTTTGTATATCTTATTTGGTTCGATATACTGAGTTCACTATAAACAATGCTCTAATACCAATATGTCACACCCCCAAACCAAGGATGGCGGAAACGTCCAGGGGTGGAGGACATCATATAGAGTATCACAACAACGAGTATAATAGTGCTCAAAGTAATTACAACCATCATAAATATAATTCAAAAAGTTACACCAAAGTATATGTTTACATGATTCGAATCAATTACATTATGATACAACACGAACTGTTTGACGATTTATCGTCCCATCCTCGAAACGTTGTTGATTTCCTGTTTACACTGAATACCTGAGAATACAAGTAATTTTGAAAAAGTGTCAACACAAAGGTTGGTGAGTTCATAAGCTTTTGACAGTAAGAGTTTGAAGATCGATCTTTGTAAAGAGATGTATGTTATCAAGAAAAATCCAATATTTTCCTTATAAAAGTTATGTGGTTCTAAATGCCAGGTCCGAAAAGGAACAAGTAATTGTCATACTTAAGGTTATAAATGTGGTTTTAAATTGGCGTAAAACCCTTTCTGATTTGAGAAAAATCCCGAAATGAATGATGTGTAGTCTTAAATACCAAGACTGAAAAATATACCATACTATCTGTAGTTATTGATATAAAAAGTGATTTTAAATCCACATAAAACCCCTTTTGTTTTATAAAAATCCCGTAAACTTTATGTATTGTTCGCTCCTTATGTGAGTCGCTATAACTGTACTATGACTAGAGGTAACCTGCACAATGTCTTTTAGACGCCCTGATCCTATGACTCTTGTCACCTGCAAACCTGCCGGTCCGGCTGTAGCTAGCAGCGAGGTGTGGGATATCAACCCCAATATAGATCTATACACAATTATCACGCTCTCCCTACAAGAGATTTTGGTTATAACTTACAGGAATTTGGATCCCGTACTCCGACGTACGGGGAGAGAAAGTCTCACAATCTGAGTTACCAAGTTTACGTGTAGTGTGCGTAAGTGTAGAACCTTTTTGTATGAACGTACCCTTTTTGTATGACTGTGTTATGTGAAGAATCATAAAATATACCTATTATAGTTTATCCAAAACGTTTGTAATGTATAAGAACTCTTTTATGAAAATGCATTAGTGTTATGAATACAAAAACTATGCTTATTATAGCTTAATATACATGTTCTAAATAATCTTATCATGAATGACTAAGTTTTAGTTTATGATGATAAACTAACAAGGAAACACATTCAATATTTAGAACTCATTGTTATACACTTTGCTCAACATAATACAAAGTCTTATGAAATTTATATGTTGTTAACTAAATTTAGCCTTTCTGTGCTGTTTTAGAAAAGTCATAGAAAAATCATACGAAGTCGAAAACTAAATCCGTAAATTCTGAGAGTTCCCAAAATATGTCTAGTTTACTCATAATTTTTATCATGATTTTTAATGACCTCCAACTTGGGTGAAAAAGTCCATAATCACAGACTGTTCCGGATTGGTGTTTGATATAATAGGCAGTTTTGTGAAAATCACCATAAATTGTAGAAAAATCGTATGGAGATGTGCAAGTAGTCATTTTAAAGCTAAGAACTGGAAATACTTACACTTAAAACAGTTTTGAAAAAAAAATGTTTAAGTTGTCCAAAATAGTTCGTAAATGGAGTTGAACTTTTCTGATGAAGGCTGTTAGAAAAGTTTAGTTATGTTCTTGGTGTTTTAACTTGTATTCCCCCCCTAAAAACTTGATAAAACATGAAAATGTAGGGGTATGAGCTCACCTTGAGTAGTTTCAGTAGATGAGTGTTGATGAAGAGAAGTGTCCAACTCAAGAACACATGAAGAATCACTTGAAGATTCGAAGATCTAACAAATGTGATGATGTTTGTGTAAGCAATCTATGGTTTTGAGTAGGAGGATGTGTAATAATCATAAGAAATATGATGATACTTACTAAACGAAGGAGAAAAGTCTTGGAGTATGCCTTGAAGTTCTCCAATTTGAGAGAGAAAGATGAGAGAGTTTGGAGTGTGATTCTTGGTGGAAAAATGAGAGAATGAATGAAGTCTGAGGAGAGAGGATGGATGTTCCAGCTCTAAGAACGTGGGAAATGGCTGGAAATAATGAGAAAGGAGTTATGAAGTGACTAGGGATGGGCTGATGGGGAATAGTGACATGGAGTGAGTATGGGAGTGGTTGCTTGTGTCATAGAATAAAGGAAAGTCAACACTCCACCTCTTGTACTTCACCCACTCTTCTTGGATAAGGTTTATCCTTAAAAACGTGATTAATCATTAATTAAGGGGTCTTATATGTTAAAATAAAGTTTTGGGTGAAAATCCCGCGTTAAAATGATGAAAAACGAAGTTAAAATGAAGTCGTAGTCGAAAACCGGAAATAATTGATCTTCCAGCGAGGCCTCTCGGATTGGGTCGAAGGTTCGGTCCTCCTGAGGCTAGGCGCGAGGCGAAGCGAAGCGGTACAGCGAGAAGAGTAGGCTCGATCCTAAGCAGTCAGAAGCGAACTAGACTGAAGGCATCATGGAGCGAAATGGACCGAGGATTCAGGTTCGGGTCTTGTGCGAGGTTCGGGCCCGAGAGGACCCTTCGGGTTCGGTTCAGCAGCCTTCTGGTTCGGATCAGAAGGGTTCGGTCCCTAAGAGGACTTTTGGCCCTAAGAGGGGTTTCGAGTCCTTAAGAGGGGTTTCGGGTCCTTAAGCCTATTTTACTCGTTTTTACCCCGTTTCAAGCCGTTTTTGACCTGGTTAAGGGTCCGGATGGCCCGAATGACTTTAAAAAGTTACGGGAACTTTTGAGAGAGATTTGGGAGAGATTTCACATTCTTGGAGAGATTTCTCATACAAAGAGATATTTGGGAGAGATTTCACATTCTTGGAGAGATTTCTCATACAAAGAGAGATTTGGGAGTGATTTCACATACTTAGAGAGATCTGGAAGAGATTTCATATTCTTGGAGAGATTTCTCATACAAAGAGAGATTTGGGAGATATTTCACAAACTTAGAGAGATCTTGGAGAGATTTGACATTCTTGGAGAGATTTCACATACTTAGGGAGATTTGGGAGAGATTTCACATACAAAGAGATATTTGGGAGAGGTTTCACATACTTAGAGAGATTTGGGAGAGATTCTCGATAAGGAGAGATAGAGTGAAAACGATTGAGAGCGTTTTCGTATGTGACAAATGTGAGTGTCCGGCTTTGCAATGCAAGGTCCGTAAACGCTGTTAAGCCTTGTTTAAGGATCTTACACACTCCCGATGAGTATACAACATTGTTTTATCGGTTTGGCTCGCCACGTACCACAGTTTTAGGTTAAGGAGATCTAGATGTACGTACTTTTCGATTAATGATCTCTCATTAGAATAGTGAGTTGTTTAGAAATTACATAACGTAAACTCTAGTACACAAGGGTCAGTTGAGTTGACTGGTTTGACTTGTTGACTTCAGTTGACTTTAAATTGACCGGAAATTGACGGTTGTCACATTCATTTACCATAAGGTATACAATAAAATGGTATCCATGATTTGATCTAACTAGATACTTGATAATGCATTTCATGTTTACAACGATTCCACAAATTCATTTGATCCAGACTTTTGGATATATTCGAACTATTACATATTATTGATAATCACTAGGGTCGAAAGTATGTATTGATTGTAGAGCCCATAGTAGGTAGTGAGTGTCGAAAGCTATATCTTTTGTCCCGTGTCTGTAAGTATCGAAAGTTGAGCCCTTTCGATATGTAATCTATTTACAAGGAAATTAGAGTTTCGATATGTGATGTATAGTTCTTGTATTTTTGTTTGTGTGATCTACCCTGTAAATATGGTAAGTATTTAGGTCAAAGTAGCGCTTCAAACACGTTCATCACATTTTGTACTCTAATACTTTGTACTCTTTCAGATGTGAGTTTGAACCAAACAAATTATATTTAGATTTGTGTGTCTTTTATTTCTCTTACATAATCAATTGATTAGATCATCATTTCTAACACACTTCATTTGGTATCAGAGTGGGATTCATATCATCAATTGAATTTTTTTTATTCTCGTATTGTTTCATCTTGTTGAATTGTTTTTTTAATTTAAATATTCCACAGATTGAACTAGAAAGTTTTGTCAATCGATTGAATTGTATCGATTTTGCATTTTCTGTCTTCAATCATTTGATCTCTGACTGATTTCTCTTTGATTTCACTTTTAATAAAAAAACTTCTTTCTTCAAAAAGTGTTCATCAATGTTGAACCTCAACTTGAACACACTGACAAAATTCTCTCATTTGCTTGGGTCCGCAACAAAAATTCAGATGTTGATTCCTGAATACTACGAACAATGGGCTGACATAATGGAGGATTACTTGGATGGCATTGATGATGATCTGATAAGGTCAATCAATAAAGGTCCATTTCTTCAGGAGATGTTAATTGTTGTTGCAACTGCTGAATATATGATAACACAAGGAAATAAGATGAAAGAAAATTACAAAAGGTGTTTGAGTGAATTACGTGGAGTTCTTCCACTAATGGCTTAAAAATATGTTCGTGGATGTTCAAATGCAAAACAAAATTTGGGACAATTTTAATGAGAAGTATCTCGGTAACGAGAGGACGAACAAAAGTTCAGTTGACCAATGCTTGTTGGAGTTAGGGGAGTTCAGGCAGAAGGAAATTGACTCAATTGAATCATATTGTCATCGAGTGAATGGATTTATTTTCAATTGTACTTGTTATGGAGTTACTTGTTCAACACTGGAGTTCAATATGAATTTTCTCGTGGTTTTGAGAAAGGAATGGAAACACATAAGTTTGATGATTAAAACACAAGAGAATTTTGATGATTATTCATTATCGAATCTATACAACATCTTGAAAGCTCATGAAAATGAGGTTAAAGATATTGCCAAAGAGAACAAATCAAGTTTGGGTGGACCATTGGCTTTAGTGTCGAAACTCTCTGACAAGGAAGTTGAATCTGATGAAGATGCAAAAGATGGTGAAGAAGGATTCTTTATTAAATCATGATAAAGCAGTTTCATAGTACACCAAGAACAAAGTCAAATAGTTTTTCAAGAAGCCATTCAACCGAAAGTTCATAAATAGTTTTGAGAGTAAGGAAGTGTTGATTTATGATAAATGTGTGAAGGAAGTATCGAAGCATGAAAAGAAAGAAGTAGAGAGTTCAAGTGAGAAGAATAAAGAAATGAAGTTGAAAGGTAATTCTGGTTACAACTTTAACTATTGTAATGGGCACAATCATTTGGCAAAAGACAACATGTTAAGGAAAAAATAGAGAAGAAGGAAAGAGGGAAATATGAATCATATTATGTGGAAAAGATTGAAGAACTTCGTTCTCGAACGAAGAACATCTCGTTGATTGCTAAAGGGTATGATGAAGATGAAGGTACTTATCAAATCTAGTCTTCAGGATTAGATGATGAAGAGATGCCCCATCTCACTCATGGCATTTTTTGTAAGCAAAGCTTGAGGAGGATGATGGAAAAGAGATGAGTTTGAATTCTAAGAATAAGGATGAGAGAGTTTCAGAACGGTGTATTGTTTTGGCCGATGCAATAAAATCACGCATGAGATCAAAGGTATGTGATCTTCTTACTTCATTTAATATTCCTTCAACTTTTTATAATGTTGTTTTTGTCTTATTTTTTTAATACTTGTGCTTATCTTAATGTTATGTTAATTTCCATTATTAGTGAAGCTAAGAGATCCAAGTCCGTGTTATATGAAGCTTGAAATAAATTGGAAGAAAAGATGGGCTTAGTTGAGTCTCTAGATCTTAGAATTACAAATCTTTTGATAGAAAGAGACATAATTAGGATGGATACCATGATGTTAGGGAAACAACGTAACATCTATCGTAACTCAGCTAAAATACTATATGGAAAATTAACTCAATCGTATCATTCAACATATATATATATATATATATATATATATATATATATATATATATATGATGAACAACATAGGAGATCACTTCATTTTACTGCTTTTAAATGTGAAAAATTAGACAAGACCACTTATGATTGCGAAAGTAAGATATATGATTATGATAAAATACCTTATGATTCTTCAGCATATGGTATTGTCGATATAATTGTGAATGAGACTTTAAGTAAAAATGAAAAAATTAAGATTTTGAACATGACTAAGGAGTTGATACTAAGTACTCAACAAAATTTGTTGATATCGAAGATAATTCTGATAATATTAGTGAAAGTGGGGAAGATGAATGTGTTGATTGCTCACGACTATATGTCATTAATGCGACTTCATTGGTTAAAAGCAAAAATAATGATGATCCAATGACGAAATTAAACAATGATCAATCTTCGACAACCAAAAACAGTGATTCTCAAGATTCTATTGTTATTAAGGATTACGTGAGTCATGATGATGAAGTTTCGAATGACAAACCAATTCCACATGTTATGGAAGATCAAGTTTTAGAAGACTCAAGGGAATACACAAAAGTGCTGAAGGAAAATGGAATGTATTATCTTGAACCAAATGTAGTGGTTTATCCAAGGTTCAAGGATTCTAATGATGTTGCTTATCTAAATCAAGTTTTCATCACCAAAGGAAATGGTGATAATGTTGTACCTAAATTGAACAAGTTGGAAAAAGAAGTCAATGCGAATATGATGGATGAAGGATTTTATTTAAATCAAAACAGTGTCTAAAATGGGTTGAACGAAAATTCTAAAGTCTTTTAACGTCATATTAACAAAAAATGAGATTGGGCAGTGAAAACAACAAAGTCTTTTGTTGTAAATGAGGAAAAATGTGAGAGATCTTTGCTTAATGATCTCAAACATCAAAAGGCAAAATCACAACCTTTCAAAAGAGCAGTGGAAAAATTGGCTTATGAAAAAGGAATTTCGAAAGCAAAAGCACAAAATTAAGTGTGTTGGAAAAATGAACAGTATTTTCACAAACAAAGGGGTTTTAAACGTAAATCTTAAGATTTAGGAAAGAATTTTTCACAAACTGCAGAGAATTTTCAAAATAAATGTTTTCAAAAGAAAAAAATGATTTTCAACATGGTAAAAACAAAATTCAAAATAAATTTCAACATGGTCACAATAATTTCCAAAAACAAAATGGTTTTCAAAGAAATGTTCAAAATCATGGACAAAGGATTTATGCTAAAAAAACGAAAAGTTTTTCAACAGGTTTCATGTTTTGATTATCAAAATCCATATCAATATTGTTTTCATGAACATTCAAAAAATTGTCTTCCTCTAACACCCTATTTCTTGTCGTTTCATAATTCGGGTTTGTAACCTGAAGATCAAGTATCATGAGGCTTTGGGACTTGGGAAAGAGAGGTTTATACCCATTTGGATGTAGGTAATGTAGATTATGGGATCCAAGAGTTTGGTTGGTGCTTTGATGTCAAAGGGTAGAATGGGAAAATGGTGTTTTAGACTTCTTTTGTAAATTAAGGATTTTTGTTTGATGTGTTTTAAGTCAACAATAGTTAGATAGGGTTGTAGATCTCCTCAACGCCTTTCTGTGGATATAAAGATCATTGAAATCAGAGTTGAAACGAAGAAGTTATGACCGTTTGAAGTTAGGCACTTTTGGGTTATGGCGCATACATTAGGCATCCTCAACATGTATGTTGGGCGTACTAGGCTTTCCTGGAGTACATTGGGTGTACGCGATTTGTGTCAGAACCTTATTTTCCTGGTTTGAGCCCTATTTAAGCTCCTTGACCAAAAGCTCTCTAGTTATAATGAAAGGGAAGATGAATCATAGAGGGATCTATATCCTAGAAGGTAGTACAGATATAGGAATGATGGCTATATCCCAATCCTTCAATGAAGGTGATGACAAGGCAGAGTTGTGGCATCATAGGTTAGGGCACATGAGTGAGAAGGGCATGTTAGTTTTAAGTAAACTAGGACTGCTTGGTGGAGAGGCTAATGTAAAGATAAAGTTTTGTGAAGCTTGCGTTATGGGAAAGCATCATAAAGTGAAGTTCGGTACCGATCAACACACAAGCAAGTAAATCCTGGAGTATGTTCACTCAGATCTGTGGGGCCCTGCAAAAGTGAAGTTTCAAGGAGGATGCTCATAGTTTGTGATGTTCATTGATGATTATTCAAGGAAGGTTTGGTTGAACTTTATGAAGACCAAAGATGAGGTGTTTGGGAAGTTCAAGGAAAGGAAGACCATGGTTGAGAAAAGGACTAGAAAACAGGTAAAGACTCTGATGATCGACAGTGAGTTGAAGTTCTGCAATGCTCCATTTGACAAATTCTACAAGGAATAAGGTATAATGAGGCATTGCATTGTACGACACACACCATAGCAAAATGGAGTGGAAGAACGGATGAACCAAATACTCATGCAAGATGCAAGGTGCATGTGAATATTTTCTCACTTATCCAAGTAATTCTGGACATAAGTAGTTAATATTGCTTGTTATCTGGTGAACTGATCAATATCAACTGCAATAGAATTAAAGAATCCTCAAGAGGTATGGCCCGGGAAACCCTCTGACTATTCTTGTCCACATATATTTTGATGCCCTGCATATGCTCATGTGCATGATGGTAAACTTGAGTCAAGGCCAATGAAGTCCATATTTCTAGGATATGTGACATGAGTAAAAGGTTATCGACTATGGTGTACACAAGAAGGAAGAAATCCAAAATTTATCATAAGCAGAGATGTGACCTATGATGAATATGCCATGGGTAACCAGAGTGGAGGTGATACAAGTCAAGCAGGGAATAAAGATTTGGGTGCTAGCTAGAAGGTGGAGTTTGTAACTCAAACTCTAGACAAAGTTGTGATAAGTGACAAAGATCAAGGTGCCAGTGAACAACCTAGAGCACATGAAACCCAAGAGCAACCCGTAGGAACTTTGTCCAATGGTGTTGATGTCAGGAAGGATGATGGGTTTGAATCAATAGCAAAGAGAAGATCAAGGAGGGTCATTGGACAACTTGATAGATATGCGGGATGTGTAAAATTCAGGTGAACTTGACCCTATTGCTTTTTCTTTAGCAACTAGAGAATACATTAACACCGAGGAGCCTTAATCGTATAAAGAGCCTATGGAAAGTAAAGAATCAAATGCCTAGTTGATGGCCATGAATGAAGAAATTCAATCTTTATAGAAGAATGAAACTTGGGATCTTTTTCCATTATCAAAGGGAGTGAAGCAAGTGGGATGCAAATGGATTGTTAAGAAGAAGGAACTGATACCAGGAGTTTGGACTAGCTAGGTTTAAGGAAAGATTAGTGGCGAAAGGGTTTTCTCAGAAAGAAGTAATTGATTATCATGAGGTGTTCTCACTGGTCATGAAGCATAAGACAATTTGGGTTCTTTTGGCCATGGTGAGTGCATTTGATCTGGAGCTTGAACAACTTGATTTGAAAACTGCATTTTTTCATGGAAACTTATAAAAGAAGATTTATATGTCCCAGCCAGAAGGGTTCCTTGATATTAAGAACAATCATGTATGTTTGTTGAACAAATCCTTGTATGGGTTGAAGCAGTTTCCAAGACAATGGTACAAGAGATTTGATTCATTCATGATCTTGAATGGCTACACTAGGAACCAATTTAACTATTCTGTTTACTCAAATGAATTATCACCAGATTCCCACATATATTTTTTGCTATATGTTGATGATATGCTAATCACACCCAAAGACATGGTTGTAATAAATGACTTGAAGGCGACTTTGAAGAATGAGTTTGAGATGAAGGATTTGGGAGCAACAAAGAAGATACTGGGGATGGAGATTCAAAGGGATAGAAGACCAGGGCGGTTATGTATCTCTAAGAAAAAGTACATTGAGAAAGTTCTACAGTGCTTCAATTGAGATCAGTCCAATCCAGTTGGAACTCCGTTGGTCACTCATTTTAAACTTGGTCCAAGCACTATACCCACTTGTAATGAAGAAAGGAATTACACAAGTAGGGTTCCATACTGAAGTGTTGTTGGAAGTCTCATGTATGCAACGGTCTGTACCAGACCTGATTTGGCTCATGTAGTTACCGTGGTTAGCAGGTTTATGAGTAATCTGGGGAAGACTCTTTGGGAAGCTGTAAAGTGGATCTTGCGATACTTGAAGGGAACGACAAATGTTTTCTTGGTTGATGGAGAAAGTATGAAAAGTAACTTGGTGGGATATGCTAAATCTGATTATTCTGGTGACTTGTTGAAGCACATGTCACAGACGTGCTACATATTCACTTTATTTGGATGTGCCATCAACTGGAAGTCAACATTACAAGATACTGTAGCTTTGTATACAACTGAATCTGAGTACATGTCCTTGATGGAAGGAATAAAGAAGGAGATATGGTCGGAAGGGCTTATTCAGAGTCTTGGTCTGAAGGTGGTGAAGCATGTCTTGTGTTGTGATAGGCAAAGTGATTTGAGTCTTGAAAAGAACCCTGTGTATCATGAGAAGACGAAGCACATTGATGTCAGGCTAAATTCCATTCAAGATATTCTGGAAGAAGACAAGTTTTCAATACTGAAGATTGATACCAAGGTCAACCCAACAAGTATGTTGACAAAGTGGTTGCCCATGGAGAAGTTCAAGATTTTCTTTCACTTGGTTGATGTTCACAGGAAGTAGGTCCCTTCTTGCGACATATTTTGAAGGGATGGACCAAGAAGGATGTTTGTGCTCCAAGGTAATTCCTTCATGCTCCATTATGACCCCTCTTCCGCCATGAGGGGTTCTTCTTGTGCTATGATGTACTCCTGTTGAGGCATGGAGTGTGTTCTTGTACCATGCATGGCCTTGTTGTGCCATGTATGTTCCTATTGCACCAAGGTGGTGTTGTTGCTCCAATCATGATGTTCTTATGCCACACTAGAAGCCTAGTGTGCCATCTATACACTTGTTGCACCATCATGGTGCAAGTTGGACCATCTTGGTCCTTGATGATCCAAGTATGCTATGATTTCCTCTATGATGCTCAAGCATGTTCTAGAAGATGATGCATGGCGGAATATGACTGGTTGCCTCCATTCATTGGCCTATGGGCCAATGGGCTTGGCCCATTAGAGTTTTAGGTCTGATCCCTCAGCTAGAAATATGGATGCATGCTAGATCATTTTGTATCTTGAATTCTAGAGTGATAGGCGAATGTCTGTGAAATTGTCCTTGTAACCTCTGTTTGAGAGATCTTAAATGAATGAATAGACCCCTCCTTCCCGTGGACATAGGTCACCTTGACCAAACCACGTAAATACTGTGTCTTGCGTGCTTATAGTTTTTCTAGTTATCCGCTTTTCTTCCTAACAAACACAATTAAAAAAAAGTAAGAATTTGATGCAGAATCAATAAGAGCAAGATGGTTGACTTAATGTTTCCTCACTTGAACCTTTGGTGAGCGTATCGTTAGGATCCAATGGTGCAATACTTTTTTTATATGTCTAATTTGGTTATAATAATCCAAGAAGCTTGAGATTACCTAGAGTTTTCTTAGTTATCAAAATAGCTAGAGAAGCTCATAAAAATTCCCTTAGTTAAAGTCACAATTTCCATTAAGCATGTGCTTAGTGAAAGTTAACTAGCATTAAGAACCAAAAAGTCACCGAATCGAAGAGAAGTCAAATTCTTTCACTACCATGTTGCAAAAAATGTTTTTATGATTGTGTGAAGTGAAAACTAACACAAGAACCATTTGTTGCTTTCTAATTTGAAGAACCGTTAGTTAATCAAGAAATTAGCCAACTAACCACTACAAATGCATTTAAACTCATGAATAAAAACATACAAGTAGCAAGAAGATGTTAAGACATAAAACATTCTCATAAAGATTCAGGAATAAGTTCATGGAGGTCTTAAACATTCAACCATCATTCAGGTGATTTAACCAAAGTCAAGCAAGATAAGTTTAACCTAGAATGGCTAAACTCAAGTAAACAAAGTAAGAGTAGATTGTACCAAACATCTAGCAAGAATTGTGAGCAAAAAGATGATGCTTTTGAGGTGTTCTTGGCCTTCAAAGTGCTCCAAAATCTCTAGAGAAACATTCAAATTTTGGATGTATAGAAGTGTTCAAAAGATGCACAACAACCTTCCTCAAAAAGCTCTCAATATGGAATTCTAAAAATCCCCTGCATGTCTGTGCGCGGCCGCGTAGCTCTATGTTGGTGGGTTGCGCTGTGGTCCCTGATGTGGGCTTCTATGAGTTATGGGCATCCACAACTTAGTCCACTAGCCCAATTTGGGTCCAATCATCTTCTACCCCATTTTTCTTCATGTTCTCTTCATTTTAAGCCCAAATTGGCTTCTCCGAATGACCCATTGCTCGTGCACTCACCGATCAATAATTTCCGCACACTCGAATATTCTTCCGTTTCTTGCAAATTTAATGTTCATTTTCTCCAAGCCTTCAAATAATCAACAAGCCCACTCCAAGAAACATCTCTACTAGCTATCAGACCCAAAATCCTTGTTGTCCTCCAAGTCCAATTGCCTCCCAATGATCCTGATCTGCTAGTCTCCATAAACTCTGCAATTACACCCAGGAAACTAGAAAGTACCTGAAATTGTTATAAAATAACATAAATGAAAATATTTATGGAACTTAGCTAAAATATGAATGAAAAAAAATGCTAAAATAAACTTTAAAAAGAAGTAATTAAAATGAAACTATCAGTGCACCTGCTCAAGTTACTTTGAGGATCACTAATGGTCGTGAGGGTAGAGTAGATGTCCCAATAGTGAGGAGCCGAGCATTGCAGTCATAGGTTGAGGAGATATGAGTTTCACTAGTTGACATCGTAGGTATGAACTGTACTCTTTCTTTCATGCTCTTGTTGTTTGTGTTTGTGATGGTATGTCGTGTGTGAGACGCTATGTGCGGTTTATCTAAGTCTGCACCTGGAAATTTGTAACAGCCCGGATTCCCATGTATTATTTATTGTTCTTAATTTTGGTGTTTTGTGAGGAGACTCGGCGAGTTGGAGCTCAAACTCGCCGAGTATGATCGCGGTTTGGGAAAGTGTTCGCGTCTGGACTCGGTGAGTCCAAAAGGTGGACTTGGCGAGTCCACGCTGTTTAATGAAACCCTAAATTTCAGGGTATGAGACCTATTTAAAGAGGTTTATGGCCGTCATTTGCGGCCACCAACCCCAGAGAGAACCCTAAAAGAGTCCTTGAGCGTTTTGTGAGAGAAAAGAGGAAGATCCTTGATTATTTGTGGGTGATTTTGCATATAGAAGAGGATTAAGGCAAGAGGAGACCAAAGGAGGTGCTAATCCAGTGATTCCTGAGTCCAGAGACTTCATTTTAGGTAACCATTCGTTCCTTTCTCAGCCCTTGGTGTAAATATTAGAGTTAGGGCTTCTTTATGGAATGATTCATGGAGTAATTGGCCTCTTTTTGTGTTGATGCTTTAGATCTGGACCCAAAGAGGTCCAGAGACTCTTTTCCCTCAAGCTTTATGAGTGTTAATGGAGGCCATGAGCTTAGAATAGCATTCTAGAGACCATATCATCAAATAAGGCCTTTGGACCTTTGCATGAGCACCAAGATTGTAACTTTACGTGATGAATGTGCTTGGAAGGACTGGATCTATGAGTTACTGGAACAGATCTGACCTCAGGAGTGAGTTTGAGTTCATGCATGGCTTAGACTCGCCGAGTCCAAAGAACAGGCTCGGCGAGTAGCATGAAGATTGTCCATAACCACTCAGCGAGTGGTCTTGCCGAGTTAAGGGGTTGACTCAGTGAGTCAGGGAGAGTCAGAGAGGGTTGATAGGTGGACTGAGTCAAGCTGGAACTCGCCGAGTTGTTCTTGAGACTCGGCGAGTTGAGTCGTGGTGGCCCCATGATTCATGCCAGGTGGAACTCCTCGAGTCAGGGAAGTACTCGACGTGTCAAGGGAGGATTCTAGGGAGTCAGTGAACACGTATAGACTCGCCGAGTCGCTCTAGTGCACTCGCCGAGTCCGGTCAGAGTTGATCGTTGACCAGAGTTGACCAGTGTTGACTTGATAGGGGTAGTCAACCTTAGTTGTGAAAGTGTTAATTAGAGATATATTGTGTTATAGGAGGATTATAGCTCGAAGGATCGAGCGCGAGTGATTTCCAGGATTTGCGAGTTATAGAGATACGCGAGGTGAGTCTTCTCACTATACTTTACCTTGAGTAGGTAATCAGAGTTATGTGACAGAGTATTTGTATGCTATATGTATGTTATGTGTTGTACTGCATTATTTCTATGTCATTTATGCTGTGCATGTTTATAGAGTTGGAACCGGAAGGTTCCCAGAGTTACAACCAGAGGGTTCACAAAGTAGGGTCTACGGACCCACAGAGTTATAGCCTCGAGTGGCTAATATGTGTTATGTGTGGTATTTTGGGGAACTCACTAAGCTTTGTGCTTACAGTGTTGATCAGTACACATACATGGGATTCTTATGATATGTGATCTTGGGATTTCTTGTATGTCATGTATTGGAGTTTCAAACATTGATGTTTTATGAAAATTAAATGAATATGTTTTTATATTATGCGAAAAATTATTTTGAAATTTACGGTGTTACAAAAGTAAAATTTTCCTCATGATGGTCTATACATTTTATTTTGAGAATATTAATACTCCATTTTGCGTACCAAGAGCCGTGCTAAAAGGATATGCGGGTGAGCCGGTTTGGATTTCGATATGGGGGGCATTGACCACTATCAGAGCAAGCTTTAAGTGAGAGAAGACCAACATCTTGATAGATCAGTGGTGATATTATCAAGAAATTCAAGGAATCCACAAGGTTTTATCATTGTGTAATACTAGTAACTATCAAGTTCATACCTACAAAGGATGGCCAGTTGCATGTTCACATGGGAATTACTCTAGTACAAGTAGTTCGTTTAATTGGTTAGGTACCCATTTGATAGTTTAGAATTTTTTTTCATCTTCTGATAAAATCGTTGAGGACATATAGTGGATTTAGTGGAAAGTGCCTGAGAATATTAAGCTCGTTGAGATTTTGGGGAGTATTCATTCGATTTTGGTAGGTGTGTGTTTGCTAGGATTGACTAATAATGGAACGCTAGTACTTGTGGGTTTAGGTTGTAGATAACTTCGAGTAGTCAAGTTGCTAGATAGATTAGAAATCTATCAATTTTGTGGTTGGTACTTGTGGGTTTAGGTTGCAGCAGAGTTTACCTCCGGTGGAGGTGGTGGTGGTGGTGGTGGTGCAATCGTGTTATTATTTCTAAGAATGTGTTGTTTAGGCATACTTTGTCATGGAACAGAAGGATAATAAGCACTTAATAGTTGTTTCGATGATTCAATTTGTGCTTATAATTGAAATCATACAGTATCTATGAATAATAAAAATATAACTCATAGCAGATAACATCATCACAATGAAAACACACACTTGTTTCATTACTGCTAAAGGTTTAGTACATATTTTGTGAAAATTTGGGCTTTATAAGGCCTACAGTACATGGAATAATAGTTAAATAGCATAACAACCCCATCGAGTAGTGTAATCACCTCATCGAGGGGTTAACCCTACATACACAATATAAAACCATGAAGATAACATCGAGGGCATGTGGCGGGTAGGATGGGTCCTACTCGCGGCGGGAGGTCTCTGGTGGTGCTGATGATGAAGTGGATGCACCTTGAAGTCTGGCCAACTGGCGCTCCGTGACCCGTAGTCGGGCCTCCAATGCCATCTGTCTTTCTTGGTAATCCCTCACTAGCTCTTGAGTCTGTCTCTTGGCACAATCCACCACATCTCTCATTGCCTCCATCTATGTGGTAGTCGTTTGGGCCTGCTCCCCAATATCTCATGTCCTCCTGACGACCACGGGGAAAGCGCGGTCGGCCAGCCCTCCATGTCGGAGGTCGTATATTCTCTAGTAAATGCCAAAGGGTGGTCGTCCCCTTGCTTTTTGCTCCACCTCCAACTATCATGGGCCCATAGGGGCCCACCTTGTGTGCCGACACTCATCCAATTGTATGGCAGGTTGATGGGACTCTGTGTCCAAGTCATCCTCATCACTCTCGTTGAGTTCATCCTCATCAATGTCTATCACTGGTTCTGTGGGTTCCTCTTCCAATTCTTCAGGGTCTTCCATGGGTTCTTCTTCTGGCTCCTCCTCTGGCTCTGGATCAAGCCAAACCCCATTCCCCTGATTGGGGAAGTAGGGATAACCAGGAGGGTGGAAGCCGATCATAGGTCTGCACGAGAATATAAGCACGAAAAAGGAATATAAGTAAATACAATAAAGGTTTCTCTTACTGTTAAAATACTCCTATAGTATTTTATTTGTTTATGTTCGGTTCATCAATCCTTTGGGTATTTGGTTGACAAGTTTCAGATTCTTTGTCCACCCCGATCAATCCTAAACACATGTTGGTCGTATTTTGAATAAATATAGTTGATCATGCTATTTAACCCCAATACGTAACTGCTTGGGTTTAATCGCGATGTCCAACTCCTCCAAAAACTTTTATTGTTTTCTTATCTTTGTTAAGAGTGTTTTAGTCTCAATGTATTTATAGTTGCATATGTTGTATGATTAGATATGCCAGTTCACTATAAACATTGCTCTGATACCAGTCTGTTACACCCCCAAACCAGAACGGCAGAAACGCCTAGGGGTGAATGTTTTCATCTTGTAATATCATCACAGTGTATAATTGAATCATAAACAACATCATCACTATAGAAAAAAATATACCAACCATCATAGTTTTACATCATTGTATTTGTTTATAACAATACATCCAAATATCCAGTATGCTGAGAAATAAAAATACAACAAAAATCTTCATTCCTTATCGGCCAACCTGTTTTAATGTGTTCATGAGAAAACAAGTCATTTTGAAAAGCGTCAACATATAACAATGTTGATGAGTTCATAAGCAAGTTTGAATGAAAAGTTTTTGTAGTAGTTTGTAAACACCAGAAAATTCTATATTTTTGGTAAAATTTGTTTTCGAGTTTTGTTTCAAATCTAGTATTAGAGCATGTGTGATCTAGTTTGATAATGTATAAAGACAGTTTCCTAGAAAATCCTATATTTTCTGTATAATGCAAGAGTATGGTCTTAACCCTAAGACCTGAGAGGTGAAAGTTTAAACGTGAATAGTAGTTGTATAATTTGTACTTTGTATCATGATTATAGTATCTGTATTCTGTAAATTTATTTGTTTGTTATTCTCTATGCGAGTCACTATAACCATACTTGATATGACTGATATGCCAATCATGATGTTCTTCAGGCGTTGGTTACGGTAAGACATTTGTCACCCTAGACTGACCTATCTAGCTGTAGCGAGCAGCTAAGGTGTGGGGTCTCATCCTCGTATAGATCTATACACAGATTCTCGATCTCCCTCCAAGAGACTTTGGTTATAACTACAGGACTTACTATGTACACTAGGTAGATACGATTGAAGGAGTGTCTCACAAGAGCCTTAACTAAATTTACGCGAATATAGTATCCAATTATTTAATGCTAGAAATAATGTTTCATGTGTGTATTTTGACTATAACAAATGACGAAAAATTTAACTGTTTTTATTGAAAGTTTCAAAATATTTGTTGTTATCGTGAAAAACTCGTTGTTATCCCATAGTATCATGAATCATTTGGGGTATATTAGAATTTTCACTAATGGCCCACTTAACAAAAGTTTATCATAATTGTCCCAATTAGTATATAATTATCAAACATGGCCCAATTAGAATAAGATTGGCACATGAGGCCTAATTTGTATGCATTTGACTTTAAGGCCTAAACCTTACTAAAATGTGCATGATTGGCCCATTATAACCAAAAATGACAATAAAAAATGTTACTAAAATGTGCATGACTGGTCCGATAATACCAAAAAATGACAATAAAAGTCTATTTATATCACATTGACATTTTAGGCCCAATAAAACCGTTAGTTCTCAGATAAAACCCATTTTTATGGAAAATGACACTTTTGTCCCATAAAACCGTAAGTTCACAAATAAAGCCCATTTTTATTAAAAATGACACTTTAGGCCCACAAAACCGTGAGTTGGCAAATAAAGCCCATTTTTATCAAAAATGACACTTTAGGCCCAATAAAACCGTCAATTGTCAAATAAAGCCCATTTTTATCAAATATGAGACTTTAGGCCCATGAAACTCTGAGTTAGCAAATAAAGCCCGTTTTTTTTATTGTCAAGTGTGATCCTTTTTAGTTTCTAGTAACTTTTAACATGTTTAATCTTTTCAACACATCATAATAAGTTACTTCAAGTAGATTACTTACTAATATCACCCAAACTTGGAAGATATTTCGAACTTATGAGTTTTTAACATATATTCACACAACATAACATGAAAAATATACACATTCAAGCATAATACTAAGATTAACCACAAAACTTGCTTGTATTCTCCCCCAAAAAGGTAGTAAAACTCGAAAACAAGGGGGTATGAAGCTCACCTTGAGTTTGATCGGTTTTTGAACGGAGAATGAAGTGAGTTTTCGGTCTTAAGTGCTCCTTAGAGAAGAGCTTCGAAACATAGATAGTTCTAGGAAGCTATATCATGAAATGAAGTAATTTAAGGAAGAGTTCTTAGTGTAACATCGAAAAAATTGCTTGAATTCTATATCACTTACCAAAGATGTAAAGCTTGAAGAAATCTCCTTGAGCATACACTCAAAACTCACAAAAATTTGCAAGAGGGAGTGAAGGAATTTTTCCTTAAGTTAGAGAGGGAATGAAGTTGTGTTTAATGTTTGAAATGTGAATGAGGGAGGTGGTGGTGAGGTCTCTACCGATACTGACGAAGGAAGAGGGAGAGAGACTTGCCATGTTATATGGGAGGCAACATACATGACCTAGATACATGAAAGACAATGCTTGGGTGTCTTCCATGTAATTATGAGGTGTCAATCTCAAATTAATTCTTCATTTATCCTTTTTTTACAAGTCGAGAATTAGGAGAGGGAAATAAAGAAAAGAATATTGGGCTTGGATCTAAGTGTAGTTGAGACTATGATGGCCCATTAGGGATTTTTCGATCCACGTGGGACCACATATGGGTTTGCGGCCCAATAAGGTTAAATAAATGAGTTTTCGGCCCATAGAATCCAAGTGAGATTATCGGCCTCAGAAGGCCCATGAAGGGTCTTATGGCCCAAAATACTATTGCTTAATGAATTTAGGTCTAGCTAGGGCCCAAATGTGGAGTCTTGGCCCAAAATAACCATGTTGAGGGTTACCATCCCATTAGGCCCAATAAGAGAGTCGTAGTCCATAAAGAGGTTTGAACTGGGAAGTTAGGGTTAAAAAACCCAAAGTTGAGTGAATGCAGTGTATTGAATTAGGTTTAGAGCATTCACGAGGAAGTTTCGACTTGAATTGTCATTTTTGAATGAGAATTTTGTATAACATCAAAGTTAGGGTTACAAGATACACTAGGAGTTGTTTACACACGGACAAAATTTCGTAGTCCTAAAATGCTAGTTCTGACATGGAGGGATTGTATTAGAGCCTTTTTTCCTGTTCTTTTCTGATGAAGGCTTTGGGTTTCGAAGCATAACCCAAACATGTGATTAGGGTGTAGCCAGATGTGGTGTCAACTCATGATTATTATGTTAAGTTTGGTAAATGAATAGTAAGACCATTGGTTTGATCCATAGTAGTATGGAATGGTTGTAAGACTATGGGGTGACCTGTAGCATTAACCTGGTCCATGAGGAGCTATGAGAGTGTGTTGAATCTAGGATTTGGCTTGTAGTTTCCTCTAGGTGGGATTAGATCATGGCAGGATGGGTAGTGAGACTATAGCAAGGCCACAATATTCGTGGAATCAAGGAAGGTTGTGGGACATATGGGGCCGGTCGTGATGTATGAATACAAATGGGCATGTAGCATTCATTTACAACATAGTAAGTTATGTTGCATCGGTGTGATGGTTGGTTATGAAATCCATGGTTGGAATAGGGGGGTTGTTGAAGCCTTATATACAAGTTGGTTAGGGTAGCTTTGCCAGACAGACTCTTAGATAGAGTCTCGTGGTATAGTCGTTTGAAAGGATGTCGATTTTAGTGTCTGGTTGGGAATCAAACGCTTCAGAAAATTTGTAGATCAGCTTGGAGCTCAAAAGATTTTGGATATATTAGAAATATGAATGTTGGGTCAGCAAGATAATTTAGGGTGGTAAGGATTGCGTTTGGATTAGAAGGCCAGGAGGAGCCATATTGGCTGTGAGTCAGAATGGTTTTGTATCTCTAGAAGTCAGATAAGATAATGGATTCTGGTATTTGATCTGATTAGTGATGGTTGTCCATTATTGCTTAAGTTCAGCAGGAGCAAGGATTCATTCATCATCAGTATGTGAGTTCTGCTAAGAATGGGTTCCATTATTGGAAGGCCATTGTATGTTAGGGTCGACTTTTATCAGGAATCTGGAAGATATAGTCAGATCCTCTCATTGCTTTGAAAGTAGAAATGAGTGATTTCTAGGACGAAATCTAATTTAAGTGGGGGAGAGTGGTAACACCCTGTTTCGATTCGTTTCATAATTCAGGTCTGTGATCCGAAGATTACAGGAGCCAAGAGTTTGGTTGGTGCTTTGGAGTCAACGGGTAAAATGTGAAAAGTGGTATTTCAGACTTCTTTTCTTAGTTAAGGATTTTAGATTAATGTGTTTTTAGTCAAATGTCATTAGATAGGGTTCTAGAGCTCCTCAAGACCTTTTTGTGGATATAAAGATCATCGAATTCGGAGTTGAAATGAATAAGTTATGACCGTTTGAAGTTAGGGCGGTTTTGGGTTAAGTCATGTATGCTAGGTGTACTCAACATGTACGTTGGGCATACTAGCCATTCATGGAGTACACTGGGCGTACCTGGTGTATGCTGGGCATACGCGATCAGTGGCCAAACCCTATTTTTGTGGTTTGAGACCTAATTAATCTCCTTAACTCCCCAAACTCATTCCATTCTAAACCTCCACCTCTCCAACACCCTCGCTTGAAACCCTAACCCTAGTTTGAGCTATTTGAGCAAAAAGAAGGTGTTCTTGAGTGCTTTGGAGTGTTGTTGGTGCATCTTGGAGAAGAACGAACTCATTGGAGTAGTGTTGGTTGCATTGGATCTTGTAGATCGAGACTTGGTTCACCTTGATCTTTCTTCTAGAGGTAAAAATCTTGAATCTTGATGATGCATTTGTTAGATCTAGCTAGTTTTGGGTATTTTGGCTTTTGGTCACTATAGTGCATAAAGTTTAGATCTTGAAAATTTTGTGACCTTGTTATGGATAAAGTTGGAACATTTATCCATCTAAACATCATATTGACTCAAATATAAAGGTTGGAGACTTTGGCTAAAGGGATTAGGTTGAAAAAAATGCACTTTTGGTCCCATTGAGACTTAAAGACTAGATCTTGGTTATTTGGATCATTCTAATGGATAAAGTTGGAAACTTTATGGTTAAGGATATCATTTGTGGGTTAGATCTGGATTTTGAACAATAGAGCTTGAAGGATTCAGCTCTTAATGGATTGGGAGGATGGGAGTCGCGTATGTTTGGCAAAGCAAAGAGTATGATATGCGTATGTCCTCAGCCCCTCGACTTCTGGTCAAGGTGCAGTGCGCTCTACGTACGTGTTGAGTACGCCGAACGTACTCAACTGAGTTGACTCAGTCAAATCGATTTACTTTTGACTTTGACCAGGTTTTTTACCAAGTTTGACCAAAGGGAATCTTGGGTAATTTGATTTATAGTTTGAGATTTGGGTTCCTGATAATTGTATAGGTGACTGGTACAGCTAGCTTTTAGATCACTAATCGGTGTAGCTATTCTTTCAGACTATGAGGTGAGTCTCTTCACTATACTCATGGATTGAAGGCACCGATGTCTACCCACTGGATTATGTTTGTTGGATGGTTTTTGTCTTTGTGACACTTGCTGATATGCTTGTATGAGCTTGTTGTCTTTGTGATTTATGCTTTTATGCTTTTTTGTTTATATATGTGGGGTGAAACAGACTCGGGAGTTGATACAGTCCTGACATAGCTAGAAGTTATTATATATAGTTATTATGGACTCGGGATTTACACAGACCCGAGGGTTGATGTGGACCCGACACAACCACATGTTGTCATATGGTGTTTATACGGACCCAACATAGCTACATGTTTTTATATGTATATGTGTATTGTATGTAGTATTTTGGGGAACTCACTAAGCTTTGTTTTTACAGTTTCATATTCATAGTTTCAGGTACTTTCAGTTCAAAAAGGATGTGACTGGCATGATTACACAACATCCCCCGGATTTTTCCGCATTGGCAATTAATGATATTACTCTGATGTTTAAATAATATATTCACTTTGATCATTTTGGAACAACTCGTTGTATGATTATTTGTTTTAAAATGAAATTTTTACTATAAATTTTTGGGATGTTACACTTTCACAAGACATTTTCAGAAAATGGAAATTGGTGGAAGGAAAAATGTGCCAATTAAACCTAAAAATACACACATTCAAAATCCAGATTCAAAGCAAAAGTTGAAAGCTTCATTAACCGAATGTAGAAATGATAACAAGAATATCAACCATTGGCATAAAGGAATGGGAAAACAATACCAATCAGGAAACTATTCCCAAGAGCAAATTCAAAATGCTTATGAGAAGTATTTTTATGAGTCAATGAGTGGTACCACTTCGTCCATGGAGAAAGTGGAAAATAGAAAGAAGTTCAAAAGGAGAAAATTGATGTTTGTCTGAAAAAGGTTGAAAAAGAGCAAATCAAAGTTGAAACTTCGCCACTTCATGATTATATACCTATGCATAATGCTAATGAAGTTGACTTACTTGACAATTCGAAATCAAAAGTTCATAATTTGGTTTCATGTTCCTCTTTGCACAATATGTTTCAAACTAATGTCCAATGACCCAAAAGGTTTTAGGAACCTAAACTTTTCTGAATGATTGCAGGTACTATGTGACGAGCAATATGAGGAAAATTTGTATAGTGATCGTTGATGCTTGCGTCACATGACTGGGAGGAAAGAAAATTAAAGAGATTTTTGAAAGTTAGAGAATGCTAGAGTTGTCAAATTTGGAAATAATCAAAAGTGTAAAGTCAAAGGATATGGTCAAATGGAAATTTCACGTTGAATCGATTCGCTTATGTTGAAGGATTGAAGCATAACCTGATTTGTGTTTCGTAACTTGTCTGAACAGGAAATTAAGTTCTTTTTTATTGAAGTCAAAAAGAAAGGGAGACATCCTCACACTTTACATGAAACCTAAAATAGGCATACCCTCTGTATGCTTGCTATGGAAAGCATCTTGGGATCTCAGTTGGTTATGGAATTGATGTCTTTCTCATCTTACCTTCAAGAATCTAAATAAACTTGTTCTTAATCATCTTGTTCGTCGTTTACCTTTTTTTAAAATTTGACAATGATTCATTGTGTGCAACATGTGAATAGGGAAAACAACATTGTCAGGGCCAGCCAATAATAATTGATTCAAAGATCATTGAACCATTGGAATTTCTTCACGTTGACTTGTGTGGTCCTTCGGCTGTTGATTCACTTAATAAGAAGAAGCGCATACTAGTTATTTTCGATGATATTTAAAGATTTACGTGCATTTTCTTTCTTTGACAGAACTCTAAAACTGCTCAAGTGATGATTGATTATATCAAGAACATGGAATTGAGCTTGAAAAAAAAAAGTTCGAAAGATAAAAAGTGACAATGGAACGGAGTTCAAAATTAGAATTTTAGACTTGTTTTTTACCGAACTAGGAATTTCACACAACTTTTCAACTACATAGACACCGCAATAACATAGTGCATTCGAAAGGACAAATTTTTTCCTTTTGTGAAGCGGTTAGAATGATGTTCACTTATGCGAACATGCCACAATACTTCTGGGCAGAAGCGGTTTCAACTGCTTGTTTTATGCAAAATCATTCTTTTATTCATCGTCGTTTCAGTACAAAACGTTATGAGATAATAACCAAAAGGAAACATAATTTGTCCCATGTTTTTCGGTGCAAATGTTTCATAAAGAATCTCAAGGATAATCTTTCCAAATTTCAGACGAAGGATGATGAGGGAATTTTCATAGGATATTCTCGTGATTCGGTTTCTTATAGGGTGTTGAACAAGCGACCAAGGACGATTGAAGAAACATACAATCTCACGTTTTGTGACAACCCGATATTTCGAGACAATGTAATGTAAAACCAATCAAATTTAGGTCAAAATATAACTTTCCTAAAATCTTATTTGGGTTAAATAAAGTAGTAGGAATCGTATCAAGGTTTTCGTACATATAAAGAACCCTAAAATCTGAGTTATAACGAAGAAGTTATGACCAACCGAAGATTCTCGGCAAAACCGGCAACACCGATTAAACGAAAAACGCAAAGTTTCAATACAATAGTTTATAGCCTTAAGTATCTAGATGAAAGTTATAGATAACCTCAAACCGTGAGCGTACATAAAAAGAACGTCCAAATCTGACTTCGTATGAGAAAGTTATGATTTTTCCAAGATTCGGGTATAGCAGTAGACAGCTAAAAACTCGAAATAGAGCTCGAGATACTTTTGACCAAAACAACCTAAATGAGAATCTAAGGTCTCAACATTAATAGCGCAACGGCGAAAAGTCTGACGAAAACGGACAACGGATGAAGAAGTTACGGAATTTTAACGGACTTTTCGTGTCCCGGCCCGTTAAAAGTAAATAATTAAAAATAAATTCATAATTTGCCAATGAAGTCTAAACGAGAGTTGTAGATCGTGTTTTTAGCTACGTGTGCATATAAATAACGTCGAAAACGGAGCTCGTACGCGAAAGTTATGAATTTTTCAAGTTCGGGGTCCAAAATCCGAGGCTGTCAGGCCCCCACGACGTGGCATAAGCTTGCCGCGACCCGGCAAGTGACTGAGGGCATCCAATCAATGGAAGAGGATAGGTTTGACTCCCCACGACGTGGCCATCACTTGCCACGACGTGGCACACCCCAAAAATGCCCCTATAAATAGATTTCAAGGGCTCCGAGTTCCATTGCTCAGTTCCCTTCTTTCTCGCGCCGAAACTCTGCGTTTAAGCCCCCGAGACCCTCCCAAAGCCCCGGTTTTCACCTTCAAGTCCCGAAGGAAGGTTTTTTGTTCTCGAGATTCCCGAGATTCCCGAGAATCCCGAGATTTTCCCGCGTTTTCAACTCTTCCTGTCGAAGTTCTGCTCGATTCTTCTCTCGACTACTTTAAATCAACCACTTCAATCAAGTGAGTTCATACCCCTAATCAATATTTTAAATGATTTTAAATGCTTTAATGGGGGGGGGGGGATACAAGTAGAAACAAACATGTTATTGAATCATGATATGTATTTTATAACTATGTTTGTCATTTAACAGATTTCACATACTACAAAATGTGATGCATGAAATGGTTTTACATCTTAAAAACACATTGTTACCAAATGTTTTACCTTTGAAATGTTTATTAAAATGACATCAAGTCATTGTTAATTGTTGTTCAAAACCCATAAGAGGTCTTACAAAACCATTTTTACATTCTTGAACTAGACTATGCATATACACTTATATTCTTATATATGTATTGATGTTATAGTTTACATCTTTCATTTAGTTTCCCACACCCTTGAGTAGTTAGAGTGTATAAACCTACATGATCATCCAGTTATATTACAGTAGATTATCATAGGGATAATTTGAAGATATCAAACATTACTTCTATTACAAGGAATCACACAAGAGTCAGTTCATTCACGAGTCTATACTAGTACATTACCTGATACATGAGTACTTACAGATGTTTACCTGATACATGAATATGTTTACATATACTTACCTGTTACATGGACACACATACATGAATGCCATCCAGGAACACTTTTACATAGATGCATTATCCTGTATTCACTTACCTGGATACTTGTACTTAGAACTAAGAGGATAACTTATTAGTACTTTCTGTGTAAATTATCTTTCCTATCCCGGTTCAAAGGGATATCTAGGCGGGACTCACCATTCCGAACCCCACTGATTAGCACCAGTGGTCGATGACCATCTACGGAGGTCTAAGGTTACTACTTGTATTAGGAAGATCGATTTGGGTCTAACCCTTCCGCCCACCTGCTGCTGCTACAGAGGACAATTGGACAATCTTCTGATGTTCATTAGGTTATACATTTTGCTTAATGCGATGTTGTGTTGGTCTTAGTACCTAGTGACAACACATACAATATTACATTTTTCCTGTTTACTTTATTTTGTGATACAGTTCACATAAACGATGAGTTAGACTAAGCACTTTTAGTACTAGTGAAAACAAAGGAAAAACTATCATTTTACAAACAGATCATTCGGGTCTTGGTAGAAGACTACACGTCATACTTACAAAACATTCGGGTCTTGGTAGAAGACTACACTTCATACTTACAAAACATTCTGGTCTTGGTAGAAGACTACACTTCTTACTTACAAAACATTCGGGTCTTGGTAGAAGACTACACTTCATACTTACAAAACATTTGGGTCTTGGTAGAAGACTACACCTCATACGTACAGAACATTCGGGTCTTGGTAGAAGACTACATTTCATACTTATAGAAAATAAGGGTTTTTCTAGGGATTTCATACTTACCTCAACATTTTCATTTAAAGGTTTACATGGCTTTCATAACAGATTTTCACAAACAAGGCAATGACACTTATATACTTATGAATTCACCAGCTTTAAAGCTGATACTCGCTTTCAAAATTACTTGTATCCTCAGGTCATCATAGACAGGTACCGATGCAAGGAGAAAGGAAGATGGAGCTTGTTCAAGACTTATCTTTCATTTTGATTTATGCTTTAGTGTTTATCAAAATTTGACAGAATACAATTGTATAATAATTATTTTATTAATGTAATGGATGATGTTGTTGCTTGTTTACTACTTTACATTGTTGTTGATATTATACATGACGTCCTCCGCCCCAGAACGTTTCCGCCGTTCTCGGTTTTGGGGTGTGACACGTTTGACGATCATTATGTCAAGAGAGTTAAACAAACATTCTTACAAAAACCAATAATTTCTGAATCAAATGATGAATCTTAAAAAATGCTTACCTTTTATGTTGATCTTCATTTGATTTTTTGTATTCTTGATAGGGGAATTAATGCAGGGATCAACATTGAAGATAATAAAATTCCTAAGGCATCGAAACATTTTGAAGATTCGACACTTACAAATGAGGAAAATGAAGCACATTCTTCATCAACCTCGAGAGTCAATAGCGAAAGAATACAAGTTTCAAATGATGATCAAGTGGAGGGGGAGCACTTAATTTATTTGACTCACAACGAATGAGAAAATTTGAATGTCAACTGGAAGCATACTACTACTAAAGCTAACATGGAGGGGGAACATCACATAATGAATCCATTGGTTAAGGGGGATACAAGTGGATGGAATCATGATGAGAATGATGATAGAGGAACTAATTTTAATGATATTAATGATAATATCTCAATTTGAGGTGCAATCTCAAATGGTGAAGAAATATATGAAGATGCACACTTTGAATTTTATCCAACATTTCTACCGATGGACAAATGGACAAGAGATCATACGAAGGAATAGATTCTTAGTGATCCAAATTCAAGTGTTTTGAGAAGATCACAAATTGAAGCCAAAAATGAAGTGTTAAATGTTCATTGGGAATTATATATGTTTAATGTTTTTTATTTTGAAAATTGAACCAAAAATGGCCAAGACTACATTAGAACATTCGATTGGGTTATTGGAATGCAATCTAAGTTGGTTGAAATTGAACGAAATAAGGTTTTGAGAATAAAACAGACAAAGAAGACAATATTGTGAGAAATAATGATAGGCTAGTCATAAAGGGTTATTCTCAATAAGAAGGTAATGTTTATGAGGAAACCTTTTCCCCTGTCTGAAGACTCGTGGCGGTATGAAGTTTTCTGGATTATGCATCTCACAAGGATTTCGACGTCTACCAGATGGATGTAAAGTGTGCTATAACGCCAGTGTTTCAGGGCTAAGTAGTACTAGATGATGTAGTAGTCTAGGTCAACTATTGTAACTCTTTTTTAAGTAATAAAGATGAATTATTTGAGTATTATGTGAATTATGTTCATTTATGTGCTTATTACTTATTTATAAATGTATAATAAATAAATGATAAAAATAAACGTCAAAATTAAAGTATGAGATAAACTTGATATATTTACATAAAGTTGTAGTGGTTGAAACAAGGATTCTGGATATATAAAAAACGCCGAAATCCGAGTTATAACGAAGAAGTTATGACCCGTCGAAGTTTTGCGACAGAACGGGCTGGACACTGGGAAGCGTAAATAGTGAATTTATGATACAACGATTTTTAGACTTAGTGATCCAAACGAAAGTTGTAGAATATGTTTAACCGAGAGTGTCCTTAAAAAAACACCCAAATCTGACTTCGTATGAGGAAGTTATGATTTTTCGAAGTTTCAGCTTAGTAGTGTACAACCCGAAGTTCGAATATTAGATCGAGCAGTTTTTAACCGACACAACCTAAACAAGAATCGAAGATCTCGTTAATAGTAGCGTAACGATAAGAAGACAGACGAAAACGGATGTCGGATGAAGAAGTTAAGAATTTTTAATGGACCAATCATGTCCCGGCCTGTTAAAAATGTAAATTTAAAATAAATTCAAAATTAACCGACGAAATTTGAACGAAAGTTGTAGAGTACGTTCCTGCCTACATGTGGATATAAAAAACGTCGAAAACAGATCTCGTATGCAAAAGCTATGATTTTTAGAATTCGGAAAGGAAAATTGCGAGACTGATGTGAAATTGATGACGTGGCATGATCTAGGTTGTCGCTTGTTGATCACGCCTCGCTTCGGATGGATGACACGTCCCCTCGCATTATGCCCCGCGTCCGGAACCGGGTACGCCTAGCGTACTTCTGTCTTGTGTGGTCCGAGAAGTGAACACGTAGCCCCATCCGAAGAGCACCACCGGTAACCCTTATCCAAACTACGCCCCGCGTAGTGTTGTACGCCCAACGTACCACCGAAGGCCCGCGCCTATAAATAGGTTGTGAAGGCTGCCGACTTTCTTGCACCTTTCTCACTTCTCTCTCTAGTTTCTTTCTCTCTCTAGGATCCCAACCCCCCCTAAACCCTAGGTAAACCCCCTAGCACCCAAAGGAAGTCGCGAGACTGCCCGAGTCCCGAGAAAAAGGTTCTTGCGGTTCTGAAAAACGCTGCTCCAAGAGAAGCCCAATTTTTGAGAAAACCCTTTGTAAGTGAGCTACGCCTACGCTATTTTTAATATAGCTTTTATTTAATTATAGTGACATTATTAAGAACTTAAAATAATGATTTGGGCTATTATTATGAGTTATATAAGAGTGTTGCTTAACGTTTATATAATAGTAATAATAGCTAGACTATTAATTAGTCGCGTTAAAGTTAGACTAAACCCTAGTGGTATTGACACTAGGTTTTGTCAAGGGAAAATTGTTTTGAGATAACGAAGCGCCGTCCGAGTACCGAGTCAGCACCATAACAGGTGATTGCATAGTTACTTTCGTCTTACACATAGATATGAAGTATTTTATATAAATGACGTGTTGTGTGTGCATGCTATCTGTATACTTGCTATCTATACTGGATGAACAATTTTATACATGTTTTAAATGATTTAAAATGTGTATGTATTTTATATCTACAAAATATGTTAGGAAAAACATGTGTAGATGTAATAGTTGATATGTGAAAAAGTAAAATAATGAGAGGCCTCGTCATAGATGTTATTGATGATCCAGTCTTCTAGCGGAGTATAGATGACGACCAATGACTATTCTAGACAGTCCACTGGAACGCTAGCAGGCTCGTAACATGTAGGTGTTTATTTGAACTGTGTGATCACCAGCAGTACTCCGTCCCCCACATGGTTGCCTTATTTGACATGTATTGCTGAGGAATCCCCGAAGCATGTGTTGTCACCCCGATGAATGTCCGTAGACTAGGTCGATTATGTTAGATGTTTTAGGGACGTAAAGTGAGGATAACGGGAATGGGTAATCATGTGTTGTCAAACCACGACACTCGTTGATTTATGTTACGCAAAGGAGAGTGACATTAAAAAAACATCATATCTTCAAAAAATTTAAGGATAGAAGACACGCATTATTGTGTGCCCTTAAATTAGTGTTTAAAAAAAACACGGAGGGCACCTATAATAAAATGTGCATCGTCTAAGGATGTCGCTTTATATTTTTTAATGGAACGCGCGTTCCATAGTTGGGGAAAGGGGGAAATGAAATTCTGAAAAAATTAAAAACCCCGCCTTCCTTTTTTTCTCCTTTCCCTCTTGCCTAAATTATGAACGCTCCTTCCTTACTACCACCTACTTCTTCCCCCACTTACTTTTACCCACTAGAACCAGCATATCTCCTATTCGATGATGAAATTGTTAGAAAAAGCCCTAATTATATTCTCAAGTCTCAATATTAGGAATGTGAATCTTGATTCTCGTTTGTTTCAGATTCCCCACAAATAAATCGAAAAACACATAGATGAAGAACCGTAACTTTGCTCCATTAGCTTCCCGATTGCATCTCGTCATCACCTTTGGAACTTCTGCGTTAGAGACCCAGGTAATCAATTTATTTTTCATTTCTTCACATATCTTTTTCTAGTTTTGAATGATTTGTTGCTGTTTGGGAAGGAATAACGAATTCATCCTCTCCACCAGCCGAGAACCTTCACTCTCTCCTTCTCCTTTTCTCTGTAAACCCTAATCGGCCTCCATTACTACCGAATCCCTTTTGTTTATCCTAAAGGAATAACGCAACCAAGCTCGTATCTCAGATCAAGTACTCTGGTGTGGAGTTAAGAATTGAGGGCCCACTTCAGGCTTTCATCCTCATTGACGTACATCACGTGATATTCCTCTGGTGTGGAGTTAAGAATTTGGGGGTTTCTTTCAAGAAGCAAGTAAAATGTACAGCAACTAAAGTTTACTTGGTCTCAAATTCTTCTTGCCCAGGTTGTTTTTCTTCCCTCATTGTACTTTTAGTTTTCCCGCATCTTCTTATAGTCCCAAGATGCTTTCCATGTGCTTATAAGCTTGCTGGTGTTTACAAACTTATTGGCACGCATAAACTCATTTATATCTTGTAATCAACTTCATGTTTAATAAGAATATATATTGCGCATTTTGATTGTAGTCTGAGGCTTGTAAGGTTTTCAGGTCATATTGAATTAAAACTGCATAGGCTAAGTTGATGAACTGTTGTGAAGTGTATGTTGCTTTACGCTAATATATGTTTATGTTTTCAGGTTCCAATGGCTCCAAAACAGCCAAACACAGGACTCTTTGTGGGTCTAAACAAAGGGCATGTTGTCACCAAGAAGGAATTAGCACCTCGTCCTTCTAACAGAAAAGGGGTAAGTAACAAATCATGATATCTAAATTGTGTTGAGTTTCTTTTGGTTAAATTAATGGTTGTGTTTCTTTGGATTATATATAGAAAACAAGCATAAGATCACACTTCGTGAGAAACCTTATCATGTATATTTGAGATCTTTTGTCTTTAAAATAAAGGGCTTTGAATTCTTAGACCAAAAGCAGTTTTTTCTACCTACCAAGATTAATAACACACTGCCTAAATTCGTCAACTTCAGAAAACTCAAAACTACATGTCTGATAGAACCCTGAGTGTATTTTACTGGAGCTTAAAGAACGTGACATTTTAATTGATATGGATAATGATTCAGAATTTGTCTAACTACCTGTTAAACCTAGCAAAACGATTCTTTGTCTTTCAGGCCAGCAATGCATCTATATCGATATAGATTTTGCTTAATTATTTTGTACTAGTAATTTTAATAGTTTTTTCAGATGATGGTTTATAAAGAAGATATAGTAAACTACACTTCTGGCCCTGAGTGCAGCTAGTTTTTTTTTAGTTTGGTCCCAAAATGTCCTCTTTCACTTACTAAAGATTTAGGCTTCCAGCTACTCTCTGATGATATTGATATCACAATGCTAGTAACAAATGTTCAACCTGATGATCATAAGCTGGAAGAACTTGCGGTTCGCGAGGTATATCAGACATTCAAGGAATGGTAAGGCGTAGATGGCATTTGTATTTTCATTTGGTATAACTTTCTGTTTAGCTCCTTTTACCTGTTTACTTTTTTTTCTGTCCACTCATTGGTTTTTATTCTTCTTTTACCCAGTTCCAATGATCAACATGATGGATTGCACATAAAATGACTGTAGTTCACTACTCAAGTCATCAACTAAGGTACTTGATATCCCTTGATTTTGGCTAGTGTATGTATTTGTAAATTTAATTAAAAGTTTTGATATGTGTATATCATGTTCCATGTTAGAGGCATGGGATATCATGTTTACATCTATGAAATGTTGACTACATGTTCATCTCAATGGTTTACTTAGATTTCATGTCTTGTATCTGTATCAGTTCTTAGTAGAACTTTTTTTTAACAATGGAGAAGGATGGATAAGCCAAAAAGGAATCACGGGTGGCTATGATTCTGTTTTCCATCAGATCTATAGTCATATTGTAAAAATCATACCTTGAGCTATAGAACTCAAACGGACCCCAAACCAGTTCCCAAAGTTCACAAATTGAGTTGGCTAACTTTCTTAAGCAGGCCAACCTCACTGGTAAGGACTTTATCTATGTGCAAGAATGGAATCTTTGCTGTTAGGTCTGATCCGGGTCTGTTCTGATATGTCATTTTGTTTTCATCATTTATAAGGCTTGGAAAAGGATCCAGAGTGATTCCAAGTTTCTATATGTTCCTGATATTATGAATTTAAGATCTGGAGCAGATGGGGTGTTATTTCCAATTATAAATTGGTTAGAATTGATCCAGACTCCAGATCAGTGGGCAGTCACCAGCTTTTACTAGTGTTGTGATTGTCCACAATGTGAATTTTATATCCGGAGCTTGGGAAATGCTTTTCATTCAATTCCAACTCTGAGACTTTCATTTGTATGTCCTTTACTTCTCTGAATTTTGGTATGGACGAATTCTACTCACAAGTTGGGTAGAATTGGCCAACCTCACTTGACTGTCTTGTTGGAGATAGAAGTGATAAACCTTTTTGTAAAATTCATATTTAATTCATCCTTTGGAGTTAGAAGGAGTTCTTTATAGTTCTGGAATCCTGAACAATCATAGTTTTCTATAAAATTTAGTTAAAGCTATGTTTTTGTTTTAGATTTTGGAGTAAATCCGTTTTGAACAGTAGGTCTGTTTTAGAGACCTTGCTGTGATTACTCTTTTCTCAACTCATAGCTTCATTACTTCTCCTTTCTAACCTTTAGTCCTTCTAAGATGGGTTTTAAAAGTTTAAAATTTTTGCAAGTGTGCTATTGAAAATGAAGATAAACCCAATTGTTCTACTGAAAATGAAGAGCTTGTTCAGGTATCTCAATTTCCAGACATACCCTTTTGGGTTTTTCACTTTCCTGAAATACCCTTTTTGATCTTTTACAATTTCCAAAAATACCCTTCTTGGTGCCTGGGAGTTACAGTGTTACCAGTTGCAGTTGTAATATATATATATATATATATATATATATATATATATATATATATATATATATAGGTTACAGGACAATGGTGAACAGTCAAGATTCGTATGCACAACCAGTTGCAGTTGCAGCCACACATGGTGTGGTGGATGTGTACCATGCATACGGTGGGGCTGCAAGCGGACAAACCCTTCCTGTTCAGGTTGCTTATGCTGAAAACTATGGTACCCAGCAAGATCCCTACTCTTCTACACACACATCATATTACACACATCATAATCAAAAAGTTTATAACATCAATTCCGATAATATACTATATTCACTATTGTTATTGTGGCCTTTCAGGTTTTGTTTAAGAATCTAAATGTTGATTTGAAGGAAGTAAGCCCATCATCCCTTCTTATGGACAAAGTGAGAGAAGTTGAAGGAAGCCCTGATTTTTCCAACAAGATGTCGGGTCAACTCAACAACCACCAATGGTTGGAGAAGTTAAAAAAACAAAGTATTATCTTATTGATTAGCGATTACTGGTGTTGAGCTTTAAGCAATTTCAGGCCCTCTATTTATTAATCTTTTATAAGCTAGATTGTTGTTTTCTTTCCTTTTTATAAGTTGAATTGTGGCTAGAAATTATAGTCATCTATTCAAAGAAGGTGTTGGAACGTGAGTTCAAATTGATGACCCTTTTACATATAAATTTGATTAACAGATTGTACAATGAAATGCAAAGAATAATTATGGGAAGGAGGTTAAGTATTAATCTCATGAATGCTGCAAACGTATTTGTTTCTCTTAATTCACCTTTTGAAGGACCTGGCACGTGTCTATATTACAGAACCTGTAAGTTTTTTTTTTTCCTTTCTTTTATGGGTAAACTACAGGAAATAACCTCCTACTTTATTACTCTGTATAGGATGTATATGTAACAATTCTTTACACATGATATCAAACAGGAAAATGAGGTAGCTAACTAAACTAACTACTTCAATTTTCATATACTTCAATAAAAAATTAAAATATATTATGTTTGTTAATGATTTTGTATTGTAGGTACCTTTTCAACACTTTGCTGAGAAAATTGGTGGCTATCTTTTGAATAGGAGGAGTTAGTAGGTATTTAGACATGCATACCAAAGATAAACATTTTGTACAGAGAGTTCTTGGCACATAGTAAGCTAGATAATGCAATTGTATATAAATGAGTTCATTTTTTTATAACATTTACTCACTACTGGAATAGTTATTTGTATTTGACATATTAGTGAAATGAATTATCTTTGTTATTTATGGTATTTTATTTTGTATTATGAGATTTTTAATGTATTATTTAATTTCAAAATTAGTAAATCTATAAATAATATTTTTTTTAAACATTTAAAATTATGATACGCAAAAATGTGTGTCATCTTCATTTATGACATGGCCTTTCTTGACAGTGGCTTTCTTGATACGCATTGCGTGTCATTAACACGTGCGTCGTAAGGTTACGACACGTGAATGCGTATCGTCTTCCTTTATGACAGGGCCTTCCTTGATACGCATTGCGTGTCGTAAACGCGCGTCGTAAATGCGCATCGTAAATGAGCGTCGTAAATGCGCGTCGTCTTTCTTTATGACAGGGCCTTCCTTGACGCGCATTTGCGCGTCGTCTGAGCCTTTTACGACGCGCAATGAGCGTCGTAAAAGGCTGTTTTTCTAGTAGTGGGTTTGATAAAGTTAATAAACTTATTTCTTGTGGGTTGAAAACCATATGTGCTCACCAGGTTCCCATGCCTGACCCACTCAGTTTCTTATATTACAGGTAATGGCGCATGAGCATAGATGTTTGGATGAGAGATAAGGGATTATAGGCCTGTAAATACGAAATAATGTTGTAAGGCTTATGTTTTAATGTTTATGCTTTTGATATGTATCGAACATGACATCCCAAGTGTTTTAATGAAATACATTTCTACGGAAATGCTTTGATAAATCTTTATCATATTTTGTTTTCGAAACAAATTCTGCAACTCTTTTATTTAAAATGTTACTCTGATTTTTAAACAAAGCATAAACAAATCAGTTTTTTCTGGCCGTGAAAATGGGGATGGCAGATGTGCATTCCTCAAAGGTGTTCTTGAAGAAATGATAGGTATCCTTATCACTGTTATATCCTTGATAAGGCAGTTTATGGATTGAAACAAACACCTCATGCATGTTATGCAACTCTTACCCATTTTTTTAAAATCGCTAAATTTAAACAAGGATGAGTTGATCCTACTTTAGTTCGTAAGAAAGTAGGGATCATTTGATGCTTGTTCAAATTTATGTCGATGATATCATATTTGGATCAACTGTTACTTCATTATCTATGGAATTTGTGGAGTTAATGAACAGATAATTCGAAATGAGTATGATGACTAAGATAAATCATTTCTTGGGTTTAAATATTCATCAAAGAAGGGTAGGAGTTTTTATCAATCAAGAAAATTATACTCGAAACCTTCTTGAAAGATTTGGAATGATGAATAGCGTGAAAGTTAATATACCATTGGCTGTCGACACGCGCTTAAGTCATGTGTTGGATTAGCTTGTTGTTGATCTCACGACATATAAGAGCATGATCGGTCGGCTTTTGTATCTAACTGCAAGTCAACATGATATAATGTTTTATGCATATAATTATGCCAGCTATCAGTCGAATCCATGAAACCCCATCTTACTTCAATGAAGAATATATTTAGCTATATAAAAGGTACAAAAATGTTAGGATTGTGGTATCGATCGAAAACATGAATCTTTATCCAGGCCTTCCTTGATGTGGATCTAAGGGGTGTCAATTGATTCAACAGAGCACTACTGGAGGATGTCAATTCCTAGACAAATAACTTGTGAGTTGGCAATCAAAAAAGAAGACGTGCATTTCTATGTTGATTGTTGAGGCTAAATACATCACTGCTGCTACGTGCACATCTTAAGTGATTTGGATTCTAAGCCAATTACGTGACTATGCGATCAACATGAAGAAAATTCCATAATAATCATGTTCAAAATTTATCATAATCATGTTCAACATTCGAAAAGAAAACATATTGCTCTTCGTTACCACTTCATCAAGGATCACGTTGAAGATGGGAACATAGAAGTCCATTTTGTTAAAACAACTGATCAACTTGTTGATGTTTTCATAAAACCTTTGGATGAAAAATCATTTTTAAGGATTTTGAATGGATTGGGGATGATGGAAGCACGTTATGTTCAATATTCTACATAATTTTCATTATTTTGACATGGAAATGTGTTTTACCTTACTTTCGATTGTTAGATTATCTTTCAATTAGTTGGTATACCTTTCGAGTGTTTTACTCACTTTCGTTTCTGGTTTCATTTATGTTTAGAGGTTAATGTTCATGTTAAACCTTCGACTGCCTTCGCATTCGACTTTTTCTGATTCATTCAGTGTGAGGTCAATATTCGAATATGGAGAAAAAATTTCAACGCAAAACTCATCTTTGAAGAACGACAAACTTTTCAAATTCATCTTGCAAAAGAAAATCTCTTGGTAATGTTTTGTTTATTTTATAAATCCAAAAAGATGTTCTTATTTTTTTTCTTAATTCAAACAAAAATCCAAAAATATTATTGTGTTTAAATTTTTCTTGGGAATCTTATTGTCACAACATGTTGCACTTTCGCATGTCAAATGAGCGCATTAGTCGACGAGCTACCTTTCTCTTCTCATGAAGAGTAAAGAGATTTCTTCTAAGTCGAAATATTTTGCAGAGGTACAGTGAGTTCTTATCACCAATCTTTTTCACCCAAATTTTCTTTCGCGATCATACACAATGAAACATATCCAAGACATATGTGGTCCAAACCAACCAGGATATATGTATGTCACAAATATGTGTTTATGATCCTAAATCATTTTTCTGTTATAAAGGTGAAACCTAACTTGACTAAACCTTATTAATTGATGTTGAACATTTTTGTTCAAGATTTTAACGAAACATTTGTTTCAATTTACCACTTTCAATGTTCAAAATCTCATTTTCGTTGTCATTCAATGATCTTAGTAAAATGTACTAATCCCAAGTCATTTTTTCCAAATAGATCCAGCTTTTCAAAATTTTTTTGAAATGAGATTTCCGTATGAACATTTTTTCTCTATTTTTCGTCACTTCATATTCTTCAAAACCTACTTGTTCTTGAGTACACTGGCCATCCAAGTATTTTTACATATTGATTCACACTTATGTTAAGTTGTGAACTTGTGTGAAAATGAAACCACCTTTGAACCTAATGAAAAAGAGGTCATTTGATACCCATCAATGAGTTTTAGATTGTAATTCACATGGAAACTACACACGAAACTTGTCATCTGTCTTGATGTCGAATGAAGAGATCTTTTCCCAGGATCAAGTTTCTTTGATATCAGAGGGCGTTTGATATCACAACAACCACGTTTTTTTTTTTTTTTTTAATTTGCTTCTATTTTTTTTTGGCACACTTGAGCACTGGAATCCGTGAGGATATAAGTATTACTAACTCTATCTTAGATTTTGAAAATTCTGGCATATGATTTCACTTATCATTCCCATAAAAGTCTGGCAACGAAACTTATGACGGTTCTTATCTAGTTAGGAGAACCGTCACATCTGGTGGATGTGACGGTTCAATAACCAATATTCCATATGGCATTATTTTATGGTGATGGTTAAATAACCAATATTCCATATGGCATTATTTCATTTGTAAATGATTTCAATTCAAAATTCACGCCAGTTATAACGGAAAAGGTTCCTTCCAATTTCATGTTTATGCTCTCTGAAATATCTCAAGAAGCGTAACTGATCATCACCAATTTTATTTCCACACTTCTCTCCGATTAACTCAAATAGATACTACACAACACAATGTTGAACAAGTTACTACCAATTATGATGATATTTCATGACCAATGATGAAGATTCTGCACTCAAATCTTCATTTTAATCCATCTCTTGTTGTATATCCGAATGATTTGCAGATGCTCGTTCAAACTCTTAACAATTTTGTTCTTTCATTTTCACTGTCTGCATTATTTTCCATTCCGATGCAATGATCATCACATGCTGCTTCAACTAATGTATACAACAAGAAAACAAAATTTGTTATATTCTAGATGTCGTCTTCCAAAGAAAGCAAATTTACCAAGAAGCAGTTCACATAAATTTTGTAGTTACCTTCTTCAAATAATTTCTATGAAGTCTCAACTGATAAGGTGATTCACATGTTTAGTGATATGGTTCATCAAACCACTCTTTCAACTATCATAAATTTTAAGAAGTCGAGCTTGCTGGTTGTTTAGAGTTTCTTGTGCGGAATTATTTTAAGGTGTTTAACAAGGAGGAGTTTAGGACTTAATAAGGCCAATCTTGAGGTTTATTCAGTTATGGCTAGTCTGTATTATGGTCGTAATGTCGATTATGCATCATTATCGTAAGAGGAATTTGGAACTTGTATTTCTTATTCAAAACTAGCAACTAGGGTTTCGAGTGCAAGGTTTTAGGGATTGATCTTGAAGGAGGTGTATAGTCAGGACAATATTCTTATCCCAATCGATTTTGATATTTCTAAGTTTCCATTCATGACAGTTTGTGAGGTCGTGGTCGATGATGCTATGATATTTACGAGTTGTTGCTCGAATCCTTGATTCAACTCTCAGTTTAGGGATCCTAAAAATCCACTTTTGGTGACGTATTTGGATTCTGTAGAATTTACTCCAACTTGTGTTCTTCCACCAAATATTTATCAAAATGGGGTAGAAGGACCATCGAAAGGGTCTAAGACTCACAAGACAATGGAGGAAGTAGAAAAGCCAAAAGAAGTGGAAGAGGAATTAGTTAAAGAAACTATACCCACAAAGACTAGTAAAGGGGTACTCAAAAGACCTAAGAAATCTAGTAAGAAACCTTCTGATTCTGAAACCACTAAATCTACTCAAGAGCCAGTTGTCGAAACTGTTGAGCCAATTGATGAGATAATTCCCGTGGAGAATCATGTTCCTAATACAACTACAATTACATAAGGCGGTGAACCAGCTGCGAAAAAGGGTGGTTTAAAAACAATTATAAAGTTTACTAGAAGGGAAGTTATACTTCATGTGGTTTCTAGTCCTGGATTCCCAACATCAAAGAAGAGTCAAGCCTTAGATATTGCATAGAAGATAAAGATGCGAAAAAACAATGAAGCAGAGGTTCAGTTTGAGAAAGTAATAGTAGAGACTAAAAAAGATAGCGATGGGTCAGATACTTAACTTGTAAATGTAAATGTAAACATATCTAATATGGATGCAAACATCAATTTTGGTGGACAAAAGGCCACAATCATCCCTGAGACGGAAAAACTCACACCATCCGGGGTTTCAAATACCAACTCCGCTATGGATGAGGTCGAAACTCCAAACATCACTATGTACTTATCTAATAAGGACACAAATGTCAACATGGATGAAGGGTTGAATATAGTCGAAACAACAATAACGGTTGAAACATCTATTGTTTTATCACAACCAACATCTGTTACTACATTCATTCCTATTATAGAAGTTTCACCAACCTTTGTTAGTGAAACATCCCAAAAATACGGTCCAAAAATTTTATTTCTAAATAATTAAACAAACCATAATTATCAAATCATTTATTTCATAAACATAAGTTGTTTTCTCAAAATAGAGTATTAATTCAAAATATGCTTATTTTATCAGAGTAAAACATCCCAGGTTAAGCTTCTTGGTGTGTTCTGAAACCAAAACTGAAAACCAAAGCACGAAGCTTAGTGAGTTCTCCAGACTACCACATACCATACACATAATCACGTACTGGGGCCCCACCCACTGCATCGGGACTTGCCCGACATCGGACTTGATCCGGCATCGGGCCCTGCTCGACATCAGGTCTCGCCTAGCATCGAGCCCCGCTCGGTATACATATTTGTCTCTCTTAGGCACTGTCACACCCCCGAACCAGACGGCGGAAACGTCCGGGGGTTGTTGTGACTCAATTGAATACCATCACAATGAATATACATGAAACATAACATCATTCATCACCAACATTTGAATATTACAACTGATAGTGTTTACATTCATTACATTGTCTCAAAACATTACATTCCCAAAAGTAATTGTTCGATACTAATTAAACAACAGCAGAACGTCATAGGGTACAATTCATCCTTCACTTTATCTGTTACCTGAGAATACAAGTATTTTGAAAAACGTCAACATATGAAATGTTGGTGAGTTCATAAGTAGTGTTTGAAATCCAATGTTTTGTATTGTTTGGAAACCACCAGAAAATCCGATATTTTCTGAAAATAGTATAGTCAAAAGGTGTGAAGATCCATAAGTATGCTTGTTTGTTTTCTATAGATGTAAGCGTGCAATTTGTAAAACTTGTTATGTAGTTCATAGGGGTAATAGTTGAAAACCCTAGGAAAACCCGACGTTTTCCTAATATTTTGCTTTAAATTAGTTCGCGTGTTGTTATTTCGTTACGACAGGTGTATTCGTTGAGCTCCGGAGGCATTGGGTGTACAGTGGGTTGTGAATTGTTGTAACATACGTTAATGAAAACGTCCAGTTGACAACCATACAAGCGATTAGGCGTCGCTCGCACTTATTCACATAACCCAACCCTCCCGGACCTGTGTAGTCCCACGACCGAAGGGAAAAGGAGAAGGTGCGAAACCCTCGGCATTTCCCTACGTCGTTCAAGACCATTGCGAATGCGAAGGGCTCGAAGCCCAACTCACAATCGTGAGTTCCCGACTCTACCAGCAGTACCGAAGGACCCTAGGGGACCAGCAGCACGTTTTCCATTGAAAGTCCTTTTACACGAGGTTAAGTCGTATTGGACCCAACTACATGTAAGCAAGTATCCTTTGGGCCTAAAGATCATGTCATCGGGCTAGCTAGGCCAAACAAGCATGATTTGAAACTTTTGGGCCTAAGGAGGGTACGTCGACGTATAGAGTAGTTCCACGAGTGTATAGAGTTCCAAGAGTTCCATGTGTGTATTGAGCGTCGTAGTGTTAGTAGTTTTGGATTTTCATTGGTTCGAGACCGAAACAATTCGTTTCACAACGATTTTTGGTATTGTAGTGTATTGTATTTCGTCGATACTCGCGGTGCCATCATTTGATCAAATTGTATGTATTGAATTAGCCTTGAAAGTTTTCTGTTTTCAGCCCCTCATTGTTTGTAAAATTTACTTTTTCACCCCTTTAAGTAAATTAATTTTCGGTTTAGTCCTTAAACCATTTTTCTTGGCATTTTAACATCAAAACCTAATGAAATTGATATTTTTCAGCACCTTTTTAATTGAAAACAGTTTTAGACCCTGAAAATACAATTTTTCTCGGTTGTAGCCCTTTATTTCGAAATTTTACACTTTTGGCCCAAATTGGAAATTTTTTGCAACTTTGGTCCTTTTTAACTATGGAAAGCATTTTTGACCTTTGAAAAGTATTTAGAACACTAATAATCCACTGTTTTGCAGAAAAATAAGGTTCAGCCCCTCAAGTTTGGGAAATTTCGCATATTGGGCCCTATTGGGCCGAAAATGTCATTTTTAGCCCATTGAACTTGAAAATTATGTTTTTAATCCTCCAAAAGAGTATATATTCAGAAAATACATTATGGAAACTGTTTTGAATCATCTCACCTATCAGAATTCGAAATATTTCATTTTGGGCCCTTTAACTTTATATTTTTAACATTTTATGTCCAAAAATTGAGTTTTTAGCCCAAAGAAGATGTTATTAAGCCATTTAACTATTTTCCTTGAAACACTTTATATGTAGAAATATATTTGATGCTAGTATCATTTAACATAAAGTATATCTCGATTTTTAGGGGTTTATGGCTAGATCCAACATCATAAACACACAAATACACATATATAAGCATAGAAATCATACAAGGCATACAAAACACATATAGATCTACACTTTCACTAGTATTCCCCTCCCACAAAACTTATAAAACAGAAAAATAGGGAGTATGAAGCTCACCTTGTTTGAAGGTTTCGGTTTTTGATGAAGATGTGAAGAGGTTTTTTTTTTTTGCCCTAGCAAGCTTCTTGAGGAGCTTTACAACTTAGATGGCTCTAAGATGTATGATTCACAAAATGGAAAGGGTTAAGAGGAGATTTTGAAGAAATCAAGAAGCTAAACCATGGATATAAGTAAAAACTTACCTAGGATGATGATTTTTGGTGGAGAATCCTCTTGAAAGCACACACCAACTCGAGATTTTTGATGGAGGAGGGAAGAGGTATTTGAGAGTGTTTAAGAGAGTTTTTGAATGAAAAATGAAGGTGGTGAGAGGGTTGGCCGAGAATATGGAGAGAGAAGGGAGAGAGAGACATGGTGAGGTGACATGCTTGGAAGTATGGGGGTCCTTGCATGGATGTATGTTGGACATTATGGAGGTGGCACCTCCTAAGTCAACTCTCATTACATTTCCCTTTTTTTTGTCTTATTTGATCTTGGGCCGAGATTTTGGGCTAGGAGGAAGGGGGTGAATTAGCTTGGCTCAATCCTTTCTTTGGTTCGAAATTATGAAGCCCATAAAGAAAATTTTCGGCCCATTGGGCCTTTAGGGTAGTTCTCGGCCCAATAGGTCCATGAGAAAGGTGTGGGTCATTCTAGGCCCATTAAAGCACAAAATACTATATCTTAATGAATGTGAGTTCAAATAAGGCCCAACTTAAGACTCTTAGCTTAAAAGAATTAAGTTAAGGGTTTATTGGTCCATTAGGTCCAATGAGAGAATCATAGTCCATAATGAACTTGAGTCGGGATATCTAGCGTTTCCAACCCTTATTTAGACATATGAGATATATTTGAATGAGAGTGGAGCATGATATTCCTTTAGAGTAAAAGTTATTACACTAGGTGAATGATTGCATGAGAGTAGAATTTCCTAGCAAAAATGCTAGTTGTGACATCATCCCCCCGTTAGAGGGAATTTCGTCCCGAAATTCTTTCGAAGGGTAGGTTCATGAATGAGGGAGTAGGTACTTCCTCTGGTCTTCGCGGTTCCCTTGTGAATTTCGGTCCACGCGTTGCGTTCCACCGAACCTTCACAATGAAAATGTGGCTTTGCTTTGTATGCTCTACTTCCCTATCTCAAACACCTCGACTAGTTCTTTGAGGAACATGAGATTCTTGTTTATTTCGATCCCTTATAAAGGTATGGTAAGAGTTTTGCCTGATAGGCACTTTTCAGATTCAAGACACAGAACACAGGGTTCACGTTGTTAAGCTCTACAGGCAGTTACAGCCTATATGTCTTTGGACCAATCCGAGTAAGAATCTCGAACAGTCCAGCGTATCGTGGGTTTGGTTTTCTCGTTTCCTAAAGCGAATCATTCCTTTCCAAGGAGATTCCTTTAATAGCACGCGATCCCTGACCTGACATCCTAATGGCTTACGCCGCTTGTCGGAATAGCTCTACTGTCGGTCTCGCGATGCTTGAAGTCAAGCTTTGATTTGGATTATCTTCTCTGTTGTTTCGCAAATGTTTTCTGCTCTCATGAGAGTACTGACGAGTGATATGCATTTATGACTATAAAGAGTTTCGAAACGAGTAATCTTGACGCTCGTGCGATAACTGTTATTGTAGGGGAATCCAATCACGGGCAATCAGGTATCCCATGACTTGCTGAATTCGAGCACCTAGACTTATAGCATGAATTTGAGTGGTTGAATAGTTCGTTCGCTTTGGCTAGCGGTTGAGAGTATCAAACAATGCTCATATTTAGCTATGTTCCCATAGCCTTCTGGAATGACTGTCAAAGTCTTGATGTAATCAGGTTATCTCGGTCCGAGATGGTAGTTACTGATACTTCATGAAGTCTCATGATCTGTATTGGCAAGAAATGGGCAGATTGGGTTAACCTATCGTCGATCACCCGGATAGCGCCCAACTCAACTCTTATAATAATAAGCTTTTTCTTTTGACTTCAAGGGTTTTTATCCATCCCTGCAGTGTTTCATTGCGATATTCTCCAGCTTTGATGCTTTCAAGGCTGGTCGTGGATGTTGACAGTGTTTTGTCCTTGCCTCGAGAGTGGATGAGTATGTTATTGATGAAAATAATGAAAAGGACGACTAGGAATGGTTGGGAAAACTCGGTTTGTAGGGTCCATGAATACCGTGGGGGCATTCGTTAGACTGAAGGGTATCACAATGAATTTGAAATGGTCGTGACGAGTTCGGAAGGCAGTTCTTGAAATGTCGCCTTCTCGGACTCGAAGTTGATGATAACTGATTCTTAGATCTATTTTAAAGAAGTAACGAGCTCCTTGGAGCTAGCCAAATAGATCGTCAGTCCGTGGAAGTGGGTATCGATTTTTAATAGGGAGATTACTCAATTTCCCAAAATCGATGTACCTTCGGAATGATCTGTCTTCTTGAAGAACAAGACCGGAGCTCCCTAGGGTGAGAAGCTTGGTCTAATGAATCCTTTGCGCAACAATTCTACTCAGTTGACTGGATAACTTTATGAATTTTCGGCGGGAGTCAACCTTTGGGGTGAATTGGCAATTGATGTGGTTCCCGATACGAGGTTGATTCGAAATTCGACCTGTCTCTCTGGGATATTCCCGAAAGTTCCTTGGGAAAAACGTTTGGAAAAGAAGAAAAAAAAATCACATGCTACTGGAATACCTTGTATGCCTACCCCTTCTTTGGTCTTTTCCACAACATGAGTGAGGAAAACGTAGTCCTTCTGGTGCAGGCACTTCTGTGCCTTGATGCGCGAGATAAGGAGAAGATTGGCGCTAGGTTTATCACCATGGATTATTAGAGTTTTCATGATTAGGAAGGTGAAGGCAAACGGCCTTCTCACGACACATAGTATCAGCACGGTGGGGGCTTAACCCAACCATGATGATTATCACATTTAAAACTCCTAATATTTACCGGCATGAAACCTATTTGTAATGAATGGTTGTCTAGTGTTAAGGTGTACTCCACATAAGTGCCCTAGGTTAAATCGGTTTTTCCCCATTGGCCATGCCCATTGAAAAGGCTTAGCTTAGCTTTGGGGATGTTGTTTTAGTAAGTGTTTGAATTTGATACTAATCGAAACTTCGCTCGGATTTACTATTGAATAAGAGGTAAGCGAAAGAGTTGTTTAATGGGAACATACCAGTAACAACTGTCGGGTCTTGATCTGTTTTGCCTTAACCCAAGGTCAGGACCATTTCTGATCCTTCTGCTCCTCGATTGTTATCCCTGGGGCAATTGCGCCTGATGTGACCAGTTCCTCCACACCTATAGGAGGTGCGACTGGTCTCATCATTGGTGTTGTTGTTAGGGTTGTTGCGATTGTTGTCGTTTTCATTTGGCTGACGATTCTGGCATGGATAAGTTCTACATAATTTGGCGATGTGATTCTTTCGGTTGCATTTGTTACAATGCATCTCCCTGCAGGCTCCATTATGATGGAATTTGCACTGGTTGCATTTTGGAAGGTTTCCAGCATATGGTCTCCTGGTTGCTGGTGTAATAGGGGTCATGGTCGCATGAACAGCAGCAACATGTTGCTCCCTTGAGAACCCTTGAGTGTGTTGTCCCTTCCTCTTACCTCCAGACCTCAGCTTCCTGCTCTTAAGCTTGGGGCTTGGAGTTCCTTGACAGGTTGTCACTTGTTGGTTTCCATGTTTGTTCCTTTGGCTGGAGTTGTCAATGCTATTCCCGCCTCCATTAGGGTTGTTTGCATTGATCTGTGCCATAGCACCGGTTACTGCTGCCATTACAGCAGCTTGAAATGTAGCAGAGTCCATCTGCAGGAGTGGTGTCTCGCGGGCGCGCTTGTTATTCTTGCGGGATGGCATTTGCCTGCTGCACGTCGATAATTCAGATCGTAAGTAATGATCGTCATTGTTGGTTGTACTCTATAAATGTTGTATCTTGTTGTATAATTCTCACTGCTTCCATCTACATCCCTATGATGTATTTGCGGTAGTACATAATTACAGATTTGGCACGATGGTTACGTCTATCCTTAGAGTATATAGGTTGTTCCGGTTTCGAGATCCTTAAGTTTCTAGCGGTTTTGAGAGTTCGCTTGAGCATATAATTGAGTCTACGTAGTAATATGAAATAAAGGTATCACATAATTGTTCCAGTGGTAAGTACCATCTTAGTACACGAAAGAGAGTCATGTCGAATAGTAGGGGAAAAAGAAAAGGCTGCTCCTAATTGTGGCAAGAAGTGTCTGGTGGTGGTGCTGATGAAGTGAATGCACCTCGGAGACAAGCTACTTGTTGTTCGGTGGCTTGTAATCGTACTTCCACACTAACAGTCTCGCTCAAGAGTCTCTATTCACCTCCTATGTTTGCCTCTCATCTTTCTCAATAGCAAACCACATTTGTTTGGTTCGGTTAGGGGGGTATCCTGAGCTTGGCTATCCCTACCTCAGGTGCCCTGGACCATGACTGGGAGGGCCCGGTCAGCTGGTCCTCTTTGACCAAGATTTAAGAGAACTCAGTTCCTACTGTAGTGTGGTCGTATTCCCTACTGGTGACTCTATCTCCAAATATTGTGTGTCCGAGGGGCATGGGGTCACCGGGGCCCACACAATGTGTCAGTACTCTGGCTTTTTGATGTTATGGGATTCTACATCCGAGTCATCACCATCATTGCCCTCTGGCTCTTCCTTTTCGGGGTCCACTTATTGACTTGGCGGGTTCACCTGCGAGTTCTACTTCGTGTTCCTCCTATGGTTCTTCCTCTGGGTCTAGCCATCCTACTATTCCTTGACTAGGGAGATAGGGTAACCTGGCTAATGATACTCGTCCATAGCGTATGGCAAGTAGGGCTATGAATACTAGAAGCAAGTAGCATACCAATTACTCCTATAGTTCTACGACTTTTGCATAGATTCAGTTGAGGTTCCCTTCTTGGAGATTAAGGGGTATGATTTTAGGTTCCTAGTTATCACGATTTCTTCACGACATGTGATGGTTGTACCTTGGAGAGAATGTAGTTGATCAGGCTACATCCGCTCCTTGATACAACTAAGAACAGTCCTGAATTAACCGAGATACTAGCATTATCTTGTTTGGTTCGGTGTTAGGTTCTCGTTCCTAATGCAAGCAAGGGTGTTTTATTTACTTGTTTTGTTCAGAGTTATGTTAGTCCCTCTTTTGGTTTATAGTTGCATATCAATGTGTGGCTAGACATGCTAGTTCACTATAAACAAAGCTCTGATACCAACCTGTCACACCCCCGAACCAGACGGCGGAAACGTCCGGGGGTTGTTGTGACTCAATTGAATACCATCACAATGAATATACATGAAACATAACATCATTCATCACCAACATTTGAATATTACAACTGATAGTGTTTACATTCATTACATTGTCTCAAAACATTACATTCCCAAAAGTAATTGTTCGATACTAATTAAACAACAGCAGAACGTCATAGGGTACAATTCATCCTTCACTTTATCTGTTACCTGAGAATACAAGTATTTTGAAAAACGTCAACATATGAAATGTTGGTGAGTTCATAAGTAGTGTTTGAAATCCAATGTTTTGTATTGTTTGGAAACCACCAGAAAATCCGATATTTTCTGAGAATAGTATAGTCAAAAGGTGTGAAGATCCATAAGTATGCTTGTTTGTTTTCTATAGATGTAAGCGTGCAATTTGTAAAACTTGTTATGTAGTTCATAGGGGTAATAGTTGAAAACCCTAGGAAAACCCGACGTTTTCCTAATATTTTGCTTTAAATTAGTTCACATGTTGTTATTTCGTTACGACAGGTGTATTCGTTGAGCTCCGGAGGCATTGGGTGTACAGTGGGTTGTGAATTGTTGTAACATACGTTAATGAAAACGTCCAGTTGACAACCATACAAGCGATTAGGCGTCGCTCGCACTTATTCACATAACCCAACCCTCCCGGACCTGTGTAGTCCCACGACCGAAGGGAAAAGGAGAAGGTGAGAAACCCTCGGCATTTCCCTACGTCGTTCAAGACCATTGCGAATGCGAAGGGCCCGAAGCCCAACTCGCAATCGTGAGTTCCCGACTCTACTAGCAGTACCGAAGGACCCTAGGGGACCAGCAACACGTTTGCCATTGAAAGTCCTTTTACACGAGGTTAAGTCGTATTGGACCCAACTACATGTAAGCAAGTATCCTTTGGGCCTAAAGATCATGTCATCGGGCTAGCTAGGCCAAACAAGCATGATTTGAAACTTTTGGGCCTAAGGAGGGTACGTCGACGTATAGAGTAGTTCCACGAGTGTATAGAGTTCCAAGAGTTCCATGTGTGTATTGAGCGTCGTAGTGTTAGTAGTTTTGGATTTTTATTGGTTCGAGACCGAAACAATTCGTTTTACAACAATTTTTGGTATTGTAGTGTATTGTATTTCGTCGATAGTCGCGGTGCCATCATTTGATCAAATTGTATGTATTGAATTAGCCTTGAAAGTTTTCTGTTTTCATCCCCTCATTGTTTGTAAAATTTACTTTTTCACCCCTTTAAGTAAATTAATTTCCGGTTTAGTCCTTAAACCATTTTTCTTGGCATTTTAACATCAAAACTTAATGAAGTTGATATTTTTCAGCACCTTTTTAATTGAAAACAGTTTTAGACCCTGAAAATACAATTTTTCTCGGTTGTAGCCCTTTATTTCGAAATTTTACACTTTTGGCCCAAATTGGAAAATTTTTGCAACTTTGGTCCTTTTTAACTAAGGAAAGCATTTTTGACCTTTGAAAAGTATTTAGAACACTAATAATCCACTGTTTTGCAGAAAAATAAGGTTCAGCCCCTCAAGTTTGGGAAATTTCGCATATTGGGCCCTATTGGGCCGAAAATGTCATTTTTAGCCCATTGAACTTGAAAATTATGTTTTTAATCCTCCAAAAGAGTATATATTCAGAAAATACATTATGGAAACTGTTTTGAATCATCTCACCTATCAGAATTCGAAGTATTTCATTTTGGGCCCTTTAACTTTATATTTTTAACATTTTATGTCCAAAAATTGAGTTTTTAGCCCAAAGAAGATGTTATTAAGCCATTTAACTATTTTCCTTGAAACACTTTATATGTAGAAATATATTTGATGCTAGTATCATTTAACATAAAGTATATCTCGATTTTTAGGGGTTTATGGCTAGATCCAACATCATAAACACACAAATACACATATATATAAGCATAGAAATCATACAAGGCATACAAAACACATATAGATCTACACTTTCACTTGTATTCCCCTCCGACAAAACTTATAAAACAGAAAAATAGGGAGTATGAAGCTCACCTTGTTTGAAGGTTTCGGTTTTTGATGAAGATGTGAAGAGGTTTTTTTTTTTTTTTTTTTGCCCTAGCAAGCTTCTTGAGGAGCTTTACAACTTAGATGGCTCTAAGATGTATGATTCACAAAATGGAAAGGGTTAAGAGGAGATTTTGAAGAAATCAAGAAGCTAAACCATGGATATAAGTAAAAACTTACCTAGGATGATGATTTTTGGTGGAGAATCCTCTTGAAAGCACACACCAACTCGAGATTTTTGATGGAGGAGGGAAGAGGTATTTGAGAGTGTTTAAGAGAGTTTTTGAATGAAAAATGAAGGTGGTGAGAGGGTTGGCCGAGAATATGGAGAGAGAAGGGAGAGAGAGAGAGATGGTGAGGTGACATGCTTGGAAGTATGGGGGTCCTTGCATGGATGTATGTTGGACATTATGGAGGTGGCACCTCCTAAGTCAACTCTCATTACATTTCCCTTTTTTTTGTCTTATTTGATCTTGGGCCGAGATTTTGGGCTAGGAGGAAGGGCGGTGAATTGGCTTGGCTCAATCCTTTCTTTGGTTCGAAATTATGAAGCCCATAAAGAAAATTTTCGGCCCATTGGGCCTTTAGGGTAGTTCTCGGCCCAATAGGTCCATGAGAAAGGTGTGGGTCATTCTAGGCCCATTAAAGCACAAAATACTATATCTTAATGAATGTGAGTTCAAATAAGGCCCAACTTAAGACTCTTAGCTTAAAAGAATTAAGTTAAGGGTTTATTGGTCCATTAGGTCCAATGAGAGAATCATAGTCCATAATGAACTTGAGTCGGGATATCTAGCGTTTCCAACCCTTATTTAGACATATGAGATATATTTGAATGAGAGTGGAGCATGATATTCCTTTAGAGTAAAAGTTATTACACTAGGTGAATGATTGCATGAGAGTAGAATTTCCTAGCAAAAATGCTAGTTGTGACAGGCACCTCCTATCTCTGGGCCTTGCTCGCCATAAAAATACAATCCTATAAACATACTAATACATAAAGAAACATACTCTAATATACTCCTAATCTAAGGCCTCAACTAACTTTGGCCCCACCCATACTCTGCTACTGATGAGTTATGGAACCCCGTCCACACACTTATTGATAATGAGATACGGGCCCCCGCCCATACTCACTTCTCTCCTATCACGAGCCTCGACCCTACTCAGCTAATATTGAGATATCAAACCCCATCCGTACTCAGCTAGTAATGAGATATGGGACCTCACCCACACTAACCTCCCTATCATGCACATACAAGTATCACAAAGACAACATGTATAATCCAACATGCACATATAAATCTTCCTTGGGCTTGCCCGGACATCAGACCCCAGTCCGGAACATACTACCATATAAATGTACTTCGGGCTTGCCTCGACATCGGACCTTGGTCCAGAAGCTATCGTACAGACACATGAAAGAGTCACAAAGACCTCTAGCATACTAACATTCATTGGGCCTCGTTGGGCATCGGATTGTGATCCGGAACATATAGCATACAATGCCAAGGGCTAACCGCCCAGGTATCCCTACTATACATAAACATAATGGGCCAGCTTTGTAACCTTAGAGGCATGCACACAGTGAGGAGATTCACCATGCACTGCTGAAGTCCCGCGGATAATTCTCTGGCTGCTAACTGGCAATTCCCCAAACTGCTGATCCTTCGGCTCCCCAAGCTATTAGTACTGAAATAACACTTAGTCAAAACCCAATGATCCTTACTTGGGGTGAGATGATTGTTTCACCCCTGGCCCAACAAGATTTACAACCAAGGCCCGAAACTAACAATCCATAAATATCCGTTAATGGCCTAATTTTCCAAATTAGGCCCAAACCCTTAGATGGGCCTTTCCTTAAATGTCAATTACTTTTCTAAGCCAATGACATTCCAATGGCCCAAAAGTGCAAGCCCATTAGGCCCAATGAAGGATAGCTACATTGGGCCCACTAAGGCCTAATTCATCATTCAAGGCCCATTAGGTCAAGCCCAGTAAGGCAAGCCAAACCAAAAATCTATTACTCTAAAATCCTTAGTCCATTATGAGCCCAAACCAAAAGACAAGCCCATTACCAAGCTAGTCTACAATCAAAGAGTCCAAAACTTGCATAGGGACTGCTCATGTCGTGATCCCTTCATGCTCACATCATGAGGTCATGGTTTCAGTCCAAGAACTTCCTCGAATACGTACTTACTTCATGCTCACATCATGAGGTCATGGTTTCATTACTCACATCGTGAGTCCAGATCTGCCCAAAAATGAGTATTAAGCTCTTAATCCATTAAGCCTTAACATCAGACAATTTATACGCTCTTCCTTGACCCCAAGGACCATAAAAATAGAAGCTTTTTAGTCACATATGTCCAATACATGACTTAAACACCAACTTGGGTCAAAATTGAGTAAAAAGGTCCAAGACTCAAACTTAGAGTCCAAAACCATGACCAAAATCAAGATCTAAGACTTATAAGGCTTAAGAGACCACCATGATCCATAAAGTTTCCAACTTTATGGATTCCATGCACGCTAACCAACATTACAAGCCATAAAATGCATGGAAACTTAGATCTAACAAGCAAGGAGATAGGGCGGAAACACACATACTAGATATGCGTAATCATACTCATATACCACCATCGCGTATTCACTAAATAATAATAGGTGGGCTGTATTCGTCCTTAGCCTCTGTGATAGAACTTGGTCTGTTGGACGAGTGGTATGTCGTGACGGTCTACGGATATATGACGATAATACTAGGGAGAATAAAGTAGTCTTCGCATGAGTACTTTGGGGTTTGGAATGTGAAAGATAAAGTTTAGGTTTAGGTCGAACCTTGTATAAGAATGACGAAAGTTTCGAGAACTTGCCGATCGAGGCGATAGAAACATATAAACTCAGTATGGTGAGGACCACGCCAACTCATGACGAAAGGAAACAACGGACTCTATACTGAACAATGTTTTGGTCAAATGAAAGAAACGTCTGATAAACGACGATGTATCCCTGGTATGCTTGGTACTGTACTCCTAGGATGTTCAACAATGTACTCCTTGTAATTGATCTCGAGTGTCCTGTTTTCTATTTTGAAATTAACAGTCCTATGTATCGTACCGCTATGTGCACATACATACAAACAAAAGTGCTTTGCTAACTGAAAGGATACTTTTATACTATGATCCCCCATGGTACCACTACCATTGCCCGTCATATACAAGTTGTGAATACTTAAGATGATTCAGGCAGTCGACTGAGCATCTCTGCCTCAAATCCTCAACCAATTAAGGAAAGGGGACCTAAGCGGAGTCGCTCACTCTAGGTCTGCAACATCTTAGTTGCGCACAACCCTGATGTATATGGTGAGTCATAATAGCTTCTCTAAGGGATCTTTTTAATTCTCTTGAATATTACGACCTATTTCAACATGTGAGTTGTTATAGTTACTTTAAAGTGTCATCCCCAAATTTTAATCTTATATGAATATAAATTAATTTTTAAAAGTAAGTACTATTTTGAAAACGTACCACTACTCGACGACGACTCCGAGGTAGATCTTTTTAATTCTCTTGAATATTACGACCTATTTCAACATGTGAGTTGTTATAGTTACTTTAAAGTGTCATCCCCAAATTTTAATCTTATATGAATATAAATTAATTTTTAAAAGTAAGTACTATTTTGAAAACGTACCACTACTCGACGACGACTCCGAGGTAGATTCTCCTGCGGTGATCATCAGAATACGTCCATCCGTGCCTGAGTTTTTGATTATTGGGCAGTCCCTCCTAATGTGTCCATTCTCACCACAGCCATAACAGGCTCGGTTTTCTTCAGCTCCGAGGACTTGGGAGATCGGTTGAGCCAGTGCCCTACAGTAACGGACTATGTGTCCCTTTTGTGGTAGTTCAGACACTGCATTTCTCGGCACACTCCAGTGTGGTGAAAGTTGCACTTTCCACACTTTGGAAGGTTTCCAGCATAACGACTGGCAGATGCTGAAGCAGTAGGCATCGTAGCGGCGTACATAGTACTTGCTTGTTGCTCTTGTGGGATGTCTTGTGTTGTTCGCTTCTTCTTTCTCTTGTTCTCCGACTCTTGATTATAGTCCTCTTCCCTTCATGACTCGGGAATAGGGACTTTTACGCTGTGGAGGACTCCATGATTGATGAGTCGCTGAGCCAAGCGTTTAGCACTATCGAACGTGGCTGGGTTAGAAGATAACACATTTCCTTGGGTCGGAGCAGTCAGACCCCAAAATGTATCTCTCTATCTTCTTCTTTTCCGAGGTAATCATCTCGGGACATAGAGCTGCTAGTTCGCTGAACCGGTCCATGTAGGTCACCATGTATGAGCCGACCATAGTGAGATCCCACAGCTCTTGTTCCAGTTTTTAAATCTCGCCTAACGGGCAATATTCTTCCCGCATTAACTCCTTTAGGTTTTCCCTACCTATGGAGTTTGCCACTGATAGGGTCAGTGACTTAAAATGTCTGTTCCACCATGTTAGGGCCTTGCCATCCAAGGTGCAGGCAGCAAACTTCACTTTGCTTCCTTCGGGGCATGAACAGATTTCGAAGACCGACTCTGTTTTCTCGAACCATTGCAGGAGGGCAATGACTCCTTCAGTCCCTTTAAAGGACAGTGGTTGACATCTGGTGAAGTCCTTGTAGGAGAACTCTCCCTGGCGCACAGGGACCTCACCTTGAGTAGAATCGGTAGGCACTTCGCCTCCACCTGTACTGGTGGAGTGTTATTGTGCCATGGCTGTTGCCACAACCTCAGCCACTAAAGCGTTCAAAGTTGCTGTATCGATTTGTGGAGAAGGTATGGGAGTTATTGGAGTAGCGTGTCTAGGTGATCTGCGAGGAGGCATCTTTGCTAAAAGAAAACAAAGATGAGACGGAATAAGTCTATAGCAACGGACACAAGCCAAAAGCTGAAAAGACAAGGTTATCCTAGTTCTGGATGTATCGGGTCCTGACTTCCACAGGGTTCTAGAAACAATTCATAAATAAGTCTATACCTAATAAACTCTATGAATTTGAAATAACTATCCTCGAATGAATATCTATTTCCTGAATAACTGTTATCAGTTGCATGTATGAAAATAATTCTAACACATGAAATGTGAGCAGTGTTTCCACTCGCTCGCTAATTTAACCTAGTTAATATTTATTAGTGTGACGTATAAGACGTTTTTGGTTACTTCAGCTGATCTTTCCTTGAAATCTTCTCATTGGTTTGTCCTTGTTCCTCCTGAACTCTTATGTTGTCTACTATGAGGAAGTGGTTACGTTTATCTGGGCTTGTCGTGCGAGAATGAAAGTGACTAAAGAATCTATGAGCTTTAAGGTAACTTTATGGGGTGATCCTTACGGAATCTTCCTATGATTATACTAGGTATACTAGTTGGTATTGTATATAATTGAAGATCAAATAGACCTTCGAACAATTGATCCCACCTCAACACTACTTCCTTAAAAGGAATGGATAGCGAAGCGTCGGTCACAGATTCTATGTCTATAAGATCTTGATTATATATAAAACTTTATGAATATACCCTGTAAGATTATAGACCTATCCGTAAGGGTCTTTTAAGTTATCACATAAGTTATGTATCTGGACCAAAATACTCCTATAGTTATCTAACATAATGTACTTGGTATGATCTAAAATCGTTATCGCGTTATAGTATCATAGAATACTCCTATAGTACTCTAATTCTAACTGTACTTGTTCTGACGTTCTCTTGACCGGTGATAAGGTAAGTTTTAACCCTGTTGCAACCCCACATCATTCCCAAACACATGTTGGTCACATCTCGAATGAATATAGTTGATCAGGCTATATTGATCCTAGCTATGATTACATAACTGTTCAGGTTGACGACGGTGTCCAACCTCTAAATACTTTTAGTTCGGTTCTCCTCGTGATCCTAGTTCTATTATGTACATGTATGAGCAAGTAGGTATATTTTTATAACTTGAAGTTATACTCTAAAATATATCATTATCCAGAGCACTTAAGCCCCATTGTATTTATAGACGTATATCTTTTATCGGTTGATATACTTAGTTCACTATAAACAATGCAATGATACCAATCTGTCACACCCCAAAACCGGAACGGCGGAAACGTTCGGGGGTGGAGGACGTCATGTCAAATATCATGAGATATGTATATGGTAAGCAAGTAATGAACAACCATTTCAATTAGAAAGAAAGTGTTTACAATGTATGTGTTCACAATACATAGAATTCATAAACAAATAACAAAACAAGACTTGAAGCTATAATGGTCGATCTTCTGAAGTCCCAACACGAGCACCTGTCTAATAGTCTCCTGAGAATACAAGTTATTTGAAAGAGTTGATCAGCAATTAAGCTGGTGAGTTCATAAGATTTTAGTGATGTGAGTAAGCTGTAAAATGTGGAAAAAGTATATGTAAAAGTGACGTAAGTTGTAAGTTTTGTTTTGAAATGATCGCCTGTTCCTCTAGAAAATCCTATATTTCCTACTTTAATGGAAGTTAAGTAAAATGACACTACAAGCCTTTCTATGCGTACTAAGTGGGTACAAGTTATATATACTTGGAGTAAACAAACAATCGATTGTGCGCATCTGCCCTCAACTTACAACCCAACGGGGTACAGTGAGTAAGGCGGATAGCACACATTCCATTGGTTGTTAGATCGTTGTCATATGTAACCATGGTGTATTCACATGTTACTCATGGAGTTATTTGTAATGGTTCCTTTATATCTAATAGAGAGTTCCTTTTAAGAAAACCTATATTTCTTATAATAAAATATTAACTATGGTGATTACTTTTATAATAGCTTTGTTTATACTGCTATATATAATTTGATATCGGGTAGATAGTAGATTGGGTGACCTCGGTGTATGCCCACATCCAACGGGAACAGGACATACAGCGAAGAGCACACATCCTACTAGCTGTCGGATACTAGTCTTATATACAAACATGGTGTATAAACTAAGGTATTATAGAGTTAACTCACTTAAAGTCTTTAAGATTGTACTGGCTTAATAAAATGGATTAAGCCCTTAACTGGGAAATCGCTAGTTTTGTATATCAAAAGTACTGACTTTGAAACGAAAGTTTTGTACTAGGAAAAATTGTGCATTAACCCTGTGTCCTATAACCTGATCCATACCTAGTACCCTTATGATGACTTAATGTATACTAAGCATACATATATATAGATTCGGGTAGATAATAGATTGGGTGACCTCGGTGTAAGCCTACATCCAACAGGAACAAGACGTACATCGAAGAACACACATCCTATTAGCTGTCGGCATCTACTTAACATATATGTATCCTATAGTGTATACATTACGGAATCATAAGGTTAGCATCATGGTCCTAACTTTTAAAAGTAGCCTTCTACCAAGACTCGATTGAAAGCAGTCTTCTACCAAGACTCTACTGTTTTGAAAGCAGTCTTCTACCAAGACCATACTATTTTGAAAGCAGTCTTCTACCAAGACTCTATTGTTATGAAAGCAGTCTTCCACCAAGACTCTACTGTTCCTTTGTCAACTATAAAGTACATTCTCCTTAGTTTATAACCTACCTCGATTAGAGAATAGATCAACCTTCAAGTGTTACCGACACTTTATGAAAGTAATGGGAGAAAGTGAGTACCCTGATGTTGTTTATAATGACATACAGAGGTACTATCAACCTAAAAACATAAGTGTGTTTTATTACGGTCATAATGTGAAAGCTAGAACCCCTACTAACCCGCTCTCATGTATGGAGATTGAGGGAACCAAACGCGACCCGAGAAAATCCATGCAAGTCGTGTAATTCACATTAAAGTTAGATCCTCTCTGCGTTTTATCATGCTATAGAAAATTTACTTGTTTGTTATGTTATGTTCTGTTCTGGTATTGTTTGATTCTATTCACTATTTGTTCTGTTCTGTACTGTTCTGTTCTGTGTGTGCTTCATTGTACTAGAAGTAATGAATGGCATTCTCCTAACTATACCTATAATAGTTTACTAATGCTCTAACTGGATTGTTACTGAAAAGACTCATTTATCTACAAAGTTATGCTTATACTTTAAAATGGAGTTTTGTATAACTATAAAGTAACATAACCTTTAAAAGAGTTTTGAAATGTTTTATCAACTTATAAATAACATAAGTAACATTTTGAAAGAATGATTAACAACAAATAATTACACAATTATCATTGTGTTCAACTTGTATTCCCCCCTTAAAACAATTAAAATAGTTAAAAGATTCATTATGGGGTATGAACTCACCTGATGTGGGTGTTTCAAACGGGTATGCACGTACGGATGAGAAGTTCCATGAATGAAGTTCCGAGACACAATAATTCCTAAATGATATTTAAGGACACATAATGACATGAATATAGTGTTTATAAAAAAACTATATGAAAGGAAACACCTTCCGGGACTAGGAAACACCTTCCAGGACTATGAAACACCTTCCGTGACTAGGAAACACCTTAACCAAGTGTTGGAATCACATGTGATTCAACCTAGGAGGGTATAAAGGCACTTAAATGAGTTTACTACCATGAGTTCACAGACCAAGGGAGTTTACGGCCGTAAACTCATGGTTACTCATGGGTTAGTGCAAGCTTGAAGTCTAGGGGGTGATTTAGGGACATTAGCTTTAACCTAGGATGAGAAAGACAACATCTGTTGGCACTTTTGGGGTGTTTACGGCCCAAATGAGTTTACTACCGTAAACGCATGGACAAATATTCTTATGAGGGTCCTAAAGGTCATAAAGAAGCATTCTAAATTCATGCCTAAGCCCTTGGAAGTGTTTGTGGCATCAAAACACCTCTATTTTGAGTTGACGGCCCAAAGACCATTTTGGCTGGAGCTTGCGGCCGTAAACACTTATGGAAGATGATATTTTGGTTGTTTTGGGTCCTAAACACATCTAGGTAAAGTTCTATGCTTGTCTCTTGGGCTATGGAAGGCATTTAGGGCATTTTGGCACTCTAAAATGGAGTTCACGGCCCAAGAACTTCCTTGGCCGTGAACTCACTTTTGGTCCTTGATTTTAATTGATTTTGATACCTAAACATGTCAAGGTTTATCCCATGTTTGGTTTCCAAGGTCTAGGGGTCATTGGGCACACTTTGGCCCTTGAAATGGAGTTTACTCCCCAAGGTGTTCTTGGGCAGTAAACTCGCGAATCTTGGTGTTTTCCTATGATTTCTAGTGTATTAAGCATATATAAAGCTTTAAAACAACACTAGATAGAAGTACTCACTTTCCGAAACAAAATTCTGAAGATCCTTGAGAGAGAATTCGGATTTTCTCTAGTTGGAATTGTAACTAATGAATAATTTGGTTCAGAATCCTATATATAGTCTTGGGATTTTTGGCAGAAAATATTTTTATTCCTGGAATGAACTCTAATATCATAGAGTTTTGGAATAACAGAGTTGCACAAAACCCAAGTGCAACCTCTCTCCTGATATCTCCTTAAGTGTAAATCCTGAATTGCTCAAACTTATCCCAAAAGTTTGAAAGTTGGCAGAAACAGACTTGGCTTCTATTGAAGTGGAAATTTTTGGGTTGTCACATCATCTCCCCGTTAGAATGATTTTCGTCATGAAATTAGCTCTCTTAGCATTGCTACTGGGGGTTGAGCTCTTCTACTTTGTAGAATACTCACTCGTAGACCTGGCAACTTTCCCTAGTGTTCTTGATAGGATGCATACTTGGTCCATCTATCATTACCTCGTGTATACAAGCCATATATAATTAGGATTAGTAGGACTGTCGGATGTGCGACTCCGTTCTAGGTCCACAACTCAACGGAGAATAGAAAATAGGGTGGAAACACACATACTAGATCTGCGTAATCATACTCATATACCACCCTCGTGTATTCACTAAATAATAATAGGCGGGCTGTATTCATCCTTAGCCTCTATGCTAGAACATGGTCTGCTAGACGAGTGGTATGTCGTGATGGTCTGCGGATATCTGACGATAATACTCCGGATAATAAAGTACTCTTCACATGAGTACGTCGGGGTTTGGAATGCGAAAAATAAAGTTTAGGTTTAGATCGGACCTTTTATACGAATGACGAAAGTTTCGAGAACTTGCCGATCGAGGCAATATAAACATATGAACTCAGTATGGTGAGGGCCACGCCAACTCATGACGAAAGGAAAACAACGGACTCTATACTGAACAAAGTTTTGGTCAAATGAAAGAAAGGTCTGATAAACGACGATGTATCATTGGTATGCTTGGTACTGTACTCCTAGTATGTTCAACAATGTACTCCTTATAATTGATCTCGAGTTTCCTGTTTTCTATTTTGAAATTAAAACTCCTATGTATCGTACCGCTATGTGCGCATACATACAAACAAAAGTGCTTTACTAACTGAAAGGATACTTTTATACTATGATCCACCATGGTACCACTACCATTGCCCGTCATATACAAGTTGTGAATACTTAAGATGATTCAGGTAGTCGACTGAGCATCTCTGCCTCAAATCCTCAACCAATTAAGGAAAGGGGAACTAAGCGGAGTCGCTCACTCTAGGTCTGCAACATCTCCGTTGCGCACAACCCTGATGTATATGGTTGTCACAGGTTACGTATGGGATTCCTGCGTGGCGGCATCTTTAACTACACGTTTAAAAGATGACGACATGGATAAGAACAAATGAATAATGACTGTGTCTCATGGACTAACTCCCCATAGCCCAAAAACAGAATGAATAGAATGACTAAATGAAGATGACAGCATTTGGATAATAATTTCCATAAGATTAGACATCTGTCAATAATACTGGGATTACAGATGTAAACAAGTTTGGGAAAAATGGCCTAGGAGTAGGCCTTACATCAACCAAGATGGAAAATTATGATAGAATTAAGACTAGATCAAGACCTAACAGGTCTAAGATTTATAAAGACAGGAAATTAGACCAAAGTTTTACATAAACTAGGTTAGATCCAAAAGATGAGTCGACGAGATTCTATTGGCCACGAGAACTGCTAGCATGAGTTCTTGATCCCGATAGTAGATGTTCGATGTCCCTCATATGCCTGTCAGCTCTCACTTGCTGAGCTCGAAGTTCCCTAACTTCAGGTTGAGTTTCAGCAAGTTCCCTCTGTAGATTTGCAATACGGACCAGAGTCCTTTCATGAGCAGACTCTAGTTGGCGAATGTGGACAGTGTTAACGCCAAAGTTGGCTTCAATCTCGACGACCCGGTCAATAGTTGCTTGACCTAGTATCGTGTTTCTGGAAATTCTACGAACCATGATGGGTAGGACCCTGTCAGCAGAACCTCCTTCAGTGAGGTTGTAGAAACTTCGGTCTCCATTGTAGGGAATGGACTGACCTTGTTCCTGACTCCATCTAGTCAAGTTAGTGGCCCACAAGGGTGTGGGTCCTTGAAACGCGGGACGGGGGTTCAGGTTTGGGTTTTGAGCTGCTGGGGGTAGGTTGTTGACTTCAGGCTCCGAGTCAGAACTATCGAAAAAACCCTCGGCATGGTGATCATCCAAAGGGATTGGGTGATCATCTTCTGGTTCTGCCTCTAGCCAACCAGCATTGCCTTGGTTCGGGAAGTACGGATCGCCGTGGTGAAATCCAGCCATTAAAATCTACACGAGAAAAGGGATATAAGAAATAGCTAAATAGACGAACTGACTAAGATAATTATAGTAAGACCAAATACCCCTATGGTATTTCTTTATGGTTGTGTTGATAAGTTTTTAGACGTGTTGCCACATCACAACCATTCTTGGGCATATGGTAATCACTCCTCGGACCAGCATAGTTGATCAGGCTATGCCATTCCCAAGACTGACCATATATCCCCAAGCTTACATGTGATATTCAACAGTCGTAATACTTTTGTTCTTGTCATTGTGACACTGATTTTAGTATGAAGGCAGGCACGTATACTTACTTAAATATTTTATTATTTAAAAGTGTAACTCATAGACAAAGTGTTTTAATCCCATGTATTTATAGTTAGTATATCTTTTATGGGTTGATATACTATATTCACTATAAACAATGCTCTGATACCAATCTGTCACACCCCAAAACCAAGAACGGCGGAAACGTTCCGGTGTGGAGGACGTCATGTACAGTATCACAACAGTGTAAAATAGTAAACAAGCAACAACATCATCCATTGCGTTATAAGTAAAGTTTTAATACATGTGTTCTTTCATTGTAATAAGACACCAAAAATATATAAGCAAAATAAATGACGAGACTTGTCTGCTCCGTCTTCTCAAAACCTGGCCACCGAACCTGTCTACTAATGACCTGAGAATACAAGTTATTTTGAAAGAGAGTATCAGCTTTAAAGCTGGTGAATTCATATGTATTTAAGTGTCATTGTCTTGCTTTGAAAAGCTGTTTTTAAAGTCATGTAAACCTTTAAATGTAAATGTTGATATAAGTATGAAAAACCCTAAGAAATCGCTTTTTTCCTACTAGTATGAAATGTAGTCTTCTACCAAGACCTGAATGTTTTGTTTAGTAAAAATGATAGCTTTTCCTTTTTATGGACTAGTACTAAAAGTACTTAGTCTAACTCCTCGTTTATGTAAATGTATCACAAAATAAAGTAAATAGGAAAATGTACTAATGTAAGTGTTATCCCTAGATTATCAGGATTAACACGACATCGCCGAAGCGAAAGGGTATAATAAATCATCTTTACGAATCGAGTTTCAAGTATTCATGTAAGTATACACAGGTAATTTGTATCTACGTAAACGTATTCATGTAATGTGTTCATGTAAGCGTATTCATGTATCATATAAGCATATGTAAAGGTACTCATGTATCAGGTAATGTACTAGTAAAGACTCATGAATGAACTGACTCTTGTGTGATTCCTTGTAATAGGAATAATGTTTGATATCTTCTAACTATCCCTATGATAATTAACTGAAAGGTAATTGGTTGTTCAAGTAGGTTTATACGCCCTTGTTACCCAAGAGTGTGGGAAACTAAATGAAAGATGTAAACTATAACATCAATACATATATAAGAATATAAGTCTATATGCATAGTTTAGTTCAAGAATGTAGATTGGTTTTGTAAGTCATCTATGGGTTTTGAACAAATATAATAGTGAGTTGATGTCATTTTGATGAACATTTCAAACGTAATACATTTGATAACAAAGTATTTTAAAGATAGAAAACCATTCCATGCATCACATTTTGTAGTACGTGAAATCTGTTGAATGAAAACACAGTTATAAAATACATATAGATGATTTAATAACATGCTGTTTTCTACTTATATCCCCTCCCCCCCCCCCCCATTAAAGCATTTAAAATCATTTAAAAATTGATTAGGGGTATGAACTCACCTATAGATGGTGGTTTGGATGAACTGGACAGTGTAGGATTGTTAGGTTTCATGTGAGGACTTGAACACACACTACGATCCTAATGAACATATAATCACACATATATGCACTCAATTAGTCACAAATTACTAATTGATAACGTGAAGACATCCTAGAACATAATAAACACTTTATATAAGTGTTATAAGCCCTAAGGATTGCATCTAAGCTATTGTGGGACAAGGCACTTGGGTTTAGGATTCCAAAGGACCCTATACTTGAGTTTAATCTCCAAATAACCTCACACATGGAGTTTACGGTTGTAAACTCTTGATTTTACAGCCGTAAACTCCAAGATTTAATGTCCTTGGTTGTTTTGAGGTGCTAAATGAACCCTAGAAGTATTCCAACTTGGTGGTTTAATTCTTGGAAGGGTTTAGTGCATAGAAACACTCCTTTGAGGAGTTTACGGCCCCAAGGCCAATTCCTTTGGAGTTTACGGCCGTAAACTCCCTTGGAATGATGTTTTTGATGCTTTCAAGTCTCTTGTACATGTAGTTGTTGGATTAGTGTCTAAATCCATAACTATTTTGGTATGTACTTGACCCGATGGTACATGGTCATTTTGGGTTGCCTTCACCAAAGCAACTTGATAGGATGAATTATGGAGAGAAAGGATTAAATATGATTTATTAATATATATTATGGGAATAATATATTAAAGCAGAAATCATATTGTTTAATTAATATTAGTCAATAATTGGTAATTAGTTTTGTGACTAAAAGAGATTAATTAAACTTAAGCGACTAGAATTGTAATTATAAGATAATTGCAATTCTGGCCATGGATTGTCATAAATCAAGAGGTGGACGAATTCTTATGGGAAGCCCATAAGGAAATCGTCCAAGGGCTTGATTAAAGGAGTCTATGGGTTGCTTAGGGCTTAAGCAACCAAATTAGGGTTTCCTTGTTAGATAACCCTAATAGCCTCACTATATATAGGACCCTTAATGCTAAAAAACGTGGGGAACTTCTTTTCTAGGGTTAGAACACGTTTTGGGCAGCCTCCATCCTCTCTCCTCTTCATCCTCTTGCTTATGGTGTTTGTGAACCATTAGAGGAGTGACACTTGTGACTCTAAGCCTTCCAAAGTCAATTCAAGGAGGAATTGGGATTGTTATTGCTACATAACAATCAAGGTAACATTGTAAACCTATTCTAATATCTAATATGATTACTTGTATGCTAGAATTAGGGTTTATAGTCTTCGATTCAAAGCATGTACAATAGAGAAACCTAGATCCAAGCATTAGGGTTAGTATGAGCACATAGGATGTCTTATGACCAAAACCCATCAGTGGTATCAGAGCCTAGCTTGGTTTCACTTGTATTGATGCATTGTATAACTGGAAAATTCATTTTTTTTGGGTTTCTGGAGGCTGGACTCGCCGAGTCCATGGCTAAAATCGCCGAGTCCATGCAGACTCGCCGAGTCCAAGCCTGACTCGCCGAGTTAACTCGTCAGATGGAGGGTACTTCGGGATTTCTTGCTGTTTTTGCTTATGGATAGTTACCTTATCATGTTAGATCAATATTAATCTGATTATATGATATATTTGACTATAATTTTGATCTAATTGAAGATATTTATCAATTAATAAGATAATTGTTTCTTTATAAGACAATTGATTAATTATTTTGAGTAAATTGATAAATTGTTTTGCAAGAAATCATTAAATAAATCAAATACGGATAATTATGTGATTAATTGTTAATTTAGATTATTTGTTATTTGATCCTTGTTGTTATGAAATGTTTCATATTTTCCCTTTTAGGTTTTACATTTTAAATTTGAAACCAAAATTTTTGTTGTTTTGAAATTTAAATAGTTAAAACCCTAATGTTTTGAAATGTTTCAAAAACTTGCCCTCAAGTTTTCGAATTTAAATTTTGATTAAATGGTTTAATTTTGATGTATACTTAAATTCTAAACCCTAATGTTTTGAAATGTTTCAAAACTTGTCCTCAAATTTTGGAATTTAAAAGTTGATTAAATGTTCAATCTATGAATATTAAATTCTAAAACCCTAGTATTGTTTTGAAAAGTTCAAATCGCACCCTTATGGTTTTATTAATTAATTAAAGTGTATAATTAAAAGAGGTTTAATAAATCCATAAAAGTTTTTGGTTCACAATTTAATTGAATTAAAAGTATAATCGTTAAATTTGACCACCTAGAATTTTAAAAGTGTAAAATACACCCTATACGATATATAACATTAAAAGTCTACCATTATATATATATATATATATATATATATATATATATATATATATATATATATATATATATATGAGTAAAAGTCAGTCTTACCATTAGTAGGCCTCATTCACGAAGCTGGTCTATAAGGGGTGTTTAAGGAACTTGCCTATAAAATGGCGATTGAATGGGTATCCACTATTACCCACCGCTCTCTTGACTAGTGGAGGGTCGTTAGCCGAACGGGTAGGATAGGACAAAACCTTCCATTATAAGTATAATGAAGTACAAAAGTAACTAAAAGTTTTACAAATTCCCAATCTTACTTACTTAGGCAACAGTGAATTGATGCAATTCCATGAAATTACACTTTGTGCCCTTGCAAAGACGTTAGTGGAGAGTGTGTGGCTAACCGGCACATTAAATGGTTCTAAGCAAAGGTAGAAAAGGGTGACTCAATGTTTGTCATAGTTCGGTGGAGCGTCTGTGGTTTACCGGCACATCGAATAAGTGACTGTAACATGTGAGGGCACCATGTAAGTTTGCATGGTTATTCACACCCGCTTTGTGATCCTCGGCATCTCAGTCACAAACTAGAGGGGCATATCGAGATTTAAACATGCCATTGAAAAGTTCAATGAATCTCAAAGGATCTAGGAGTTTTCATAGATTTAAAACATAAATTTCTTTTTCGTTTTTCATGGTGGAAATTAGTGAATCGTCATTCACTTACCTTCAAGTATTCTGCAACTAGATTACGACATCCCTTTTCTAGGTTGTAGCATATTGTGTTGGTTCCTAGCCTTAGTATCTCATTTGGTTGATTTACTAAGGACTCAATCAATCAACTAACTTGAATTCGTTTTTCTCCCGTTTTGTAGATGTCAAAGTTCGACAACTATGATCTTCTCAAATCCCATGGAACAAGCATTCCACATGAAGATGATATTCCACGATTCGATCGAGGAACAAGAGATCATGCTTCACTTCCTCTACCTCCTCCAATTATTCTCCCTAACCCACAAGTTCAAAGGCTTGAAAAGTTCAAGATCACTCAAGCCCTTTTGGCAAGTAAACATAAAGAAGGAAAGTCGGTGTGTGCACACGTCCTAGGGATGAAGTCACACATTGATAGGTTAAGAATGTTGGGATCCATTGTCTGTGAGGAAATGGCTGTTGATTGGGTTCTTCAGTCACTTCCTAACTCATATAGTGAGTTCGTAAGAGAGTATTATATGATGAACTACGACGTAACCCTTATAGATCTCACCTATATGCTTATTGCTGCTGAATCAGCAATGATTTGGCGCAATAGAAAAGCAAAGTTGATTGGTGAATCTGCCTTCGAGACCTCTATGGATATAGACAATGGCAACGAAAGACATGCTATGATCGAAAAGTTTGATCATAAGAGAAAGGAGATGTCTGAATTAGTTCCATGTCCTGTTCCAAAAGAGTCGATTTGCTTTTATTGCCAGGAGAAGGGGCATTGGAGACAAAGCTGCCCCATTTACCTAAGAGATCTAAGAGATTGGAGAGTCGAAACGTATGACTCTAATTTAGGTAAAATCCATTGACTAACTTTTTTAAGCTTCATTCTAGATTCTGAATACATAATGTGATAATATTACAATTGATGTTTCTATAGGATCGAAGAAAAGAAAGGAAGCTTAAGGGAAGAAGTGAGCAGAATCTAACCGTGAAGGAATGGATTTCGATCGCGTTTCTCGAAGATTAGATTCTTGAGCTACTACTTAGAGTTAGAATTAGATTGCTAAGAAAGATATATTAGCATAAGTTTTTCAATGAGTTGCATTGTAAGGACAAATTTTTCCGCAATAAAATAAATTTTGATTTTAAATTTTATTTATTTATCCGTACAATGGCGTGTATGAAAAATTGATGTTAAAATGTTTCTATTATTAGCAATAATGGATTTGGTTCTTATTATGTTATTTATGGAAAGTCGAGAATTTACCAAATAGGGAGAGTTTCTCATCGCCCAAGTTTCAATTGGACAGAAACTTGGAATCATGCAACGTGGATGCACGATGAATGAGAAATTTCGTATTTGGAAATTAGACTAATTCATTGACAAAGTTTCAAGTGAAGGACTAGGAGATCGAGTACACAAAGTTGTGTGTTGATCAAAGTCCACCACAAGAGTAACGAGATATTCGTCATGGTTTGCTAAAGGTTTAGTAAATATGATTATACTTATAAGATTAAGTGTAATTCTGAATTGATTGAAAAGGTTTAAATCAATAGCAGAACGAATAAGAAGAATCAAATAGGAAGAAAGATAAAAGGTTCTCCATTCTAAGAAGAAGGGTGAGTACCTTTTATGCTTTATGATAGGTCTTAATGATTAAGAACTATATCTCAGTTGATCCTCTAAGTGAATCTTAGTACAATTGTATGTCTAAGTAGAGGAATCAAGAATTGAAGAAATGGTTAAATCAAGATGTCAATCATACTTCGTTCCAAAAACAAGTCTTAAAGTTAAGATTGTGTCATTGAGTGAAAAAATATTAAGAAGGTTTATAACATTCATCAAATGTGGAAAGTTGTGATGTCTTGGATAAGACAACGACCAACTAGGACCAATTTGTGAAGTGTTTTGGTAAAAGCTACACTAACTCTTGAATATTTTTTTGTCAAGAAATGGTTATTGACAAGAGAATCTTATATGTCAAGGAGTCAGTGGGAGTCTTAATGGTCTTGAAAGGTTTCAAGAACAAATCAAATAAACCTTATCGATCATCACTAGCACACGAGTTGAGGTTTACAACCTATCGTGCTGACACTATTTTGTTTCTGTGCCATTCCAATTGAGTTAATTATGCGTGTGAGTGCTATGAGTTCTCATTTTGAACGCATAAAAGGCAAAGCACCTTAATCGATGAAAGGTACATTGATTGGAAAGGGTGAGCTGCTTAACTACTTGGAAGACATGGTGGGCAGCTGTAGTACCAAAAGGCAAGAAATCAAGATTAAGAAAGTTCGGTCCAGATGAGTTTGAATTTGTCGTAAACTTTAGTTTTGACAAATTCACATGGATAGGAACACATACACCGTTTAAATCTAAGTGTCATAAGATTTCCTCCTTCATGAAAATGATTGTGAGGAAATGCTTTCACTAAGAGAGATTTTAAGAAAATAGTGATTGTAAAATTGCATTCTCAAATTCGATTATGGTTACGGTATCCCTTTCCATAATCTGAATTGTGAGGTTTGGCAATTGTTTACACACACATATGAACTATCTAAGGCAAAGGTGTATAAGTTCAAGAAGCCTTGATAAAAGATTATCAAAGCATTAAGTATTAAAAACATGATATTAAGAAATTCAATAAGCATTGTTTTTCTGAAAGTTAAGATGTTTATGAATACATGTCGAAGCTAGTGGGAGCATAAGTGTTATGTTTTATAATAATCATCATGATAGTGGGAGCACAAAAGTTATGATTGTATGATTATTAAGGCACGTATTGCAAGTTAGCAATATTAATTATAGAAAACAAGAGTTATACCTTGCAAAGTCGTAAGGGTTGTAAAGTTGTTTTGCTATAATTAAGGGAGAGAATATTTTGCTTCATTTCAAATCTAAAGGCTTAGGTTGAGAAATGTTAATAAATTTAGTCAAAGGTACATAGTGTGTTCTTAAAATTTCGATTATGATTACGGAATTCCTCTTCACAATTTGATTTTTGAGAACATAGCAAATAAAACATTATGCGTCGTGTCCCATACGCTTCGGGTATAGGATCGATTGCAAATGCCTTAATGTTTGACCATTCTAGATTTTTCCAAATGTCTAGCGCATTTAGAGGGAAAAGGACTAGAATTGGTTTTGACTAAAATAATTAAACAACTATCAAAGGACAATTCAAAGTTCGACGAGGATTGGTTGCTTGTGAGTAGTTGGAAGTATAGTATTGGAAAAATATGGAAATGTTTCCATATTGGATGGACCATATCGACATCATTACGAATAGATAAGATTCTGTTGGGCTGAAGATTATTTTGAAGATTGCGTCTTTTGGGCTCGATAGTATAAGTTATTTTGTATTCCGGTTTTGGGCCTGTCCAACCGAGAGCCTTTTTTGTTTTGTATATAAGTTTATGCTTGCATGCATATTAGGTTAACGATTTAGAGATTAACTATATAGCGATTTATCTAGAGCATAACAGGTTTTTTTTTTAATCGTTCTTGTAACCTACCAATCCTCTACAGTTGATGTTCTTAATCGAGCTCTTCTGAGGATTTTGTTTAATCATTCGACACGTTTGATTCAATCTTGTCTTGTTCTTATTATTGCGTTCTTACAGTTTTATATTTACATACTTGTTCAAGATCTAATCGATCTTCATAGATTAAAGATTGTTTTAATCTCATCAATTGGTATCAGAGCAGGAGGCTGTGTAATCGATACACATCTTTTCTGTGAAAAAGATTTCCATTAGCGTTTTTCCGCAACTATCGATATTTATTGAGCCGTCATCTCATTATTGACGTATCTTGATATTTATTGTTTTGCCCTAATCTGCTTTATTACAAGTCTGATCTTTGAATAGGTTTTTTCGATCATAATGGACGAGACGCAATCAAATCCAATTAATATTTCCAACAGCATTGGTTCGACGACAAAGATTCCAATCTTATACACCCATGACTATGAAGTATGGGCGCATCACTTTGAAGACTACGTGATTGGATCGGAGGATAATGGGTACCTCATATGGGAAGCCATCATTAATGGACCGTTTTCTCATTCTGCAACGTCCAGGATTATTAAGACACACAAGGAGTACAATGATCTGCTGAAGGATGTTATGGATATTGCACAAGACGAGAAGGACAAATTCCAGTGCAATATTAAGGCGTTAAGGTTGATCAGATTCGCCCTTCAGTCCGACACATTCAGGTTGGTCAGCTTGTGCACGACGGCAAAGGAAGTTTGGGATAGACTTCGTGAACTGTATTCTACAGACGAGGATCTTGAACATTCTATCCAAACCTTGCTCTTATCTGAGTTTGGAGAATTCAGGCAATGGGCCGAAGAAACGGTGACCCAGACGTTCGATCGCTTCAATCATCTTCTCAGCAAGATGATCAAACACGATATTGAAAGGAAGCTTATCGAGCAGAAGGTTACTTTCTTAAATGGACTGAGGTCTGAATGGAGAGCTGTGGTTTCTACAGTCAAAGCCCATGAGCAGTTTAAATCATACTCTTTGGCGAAACTGGTGGGTATTCTCAAGTCCCAAGAAAAGATTGTGCTGCAAGAGAAGAACGTCGTTTCTAGTCTTGGTTCGTTGGCCCTCCTATCAAAAAGTAAAGCTGTGATGGAGGATGAAGACCTCAACTTGGAGGAATATGACCTCACGTCTGAGGATTATGCCATGATGGTGTCCAATCCCAAAAGGTTCATAAAGAAGAGATTCCCCAACAACAAAAACCGAAACTGGCAGGGGAGTTACAGCTCTGAAAAGGTGAACAATGAACCGAAGGCTGAGGAGCCCAAGAAAGAACCGAAGGTGGATGGCGATTCCGGAGTAAGCTGTTTCTACTATGGTGGGAAAAACCACTATGCTAAGGACTGCGTCCTTAAGAAGATGGCTGAAAAGGATGATGGAAATGATGAGGAAGTTGTGTTGCAGAAGAGATTGGATGAGTTAAGAAAGAAGAAATCTACCGCTAACCCTTCTATTAATGCTCTTATTATGCAGGGTTCGGTTAATGATGACGAGTTCGGTAGCACGGAAGTTTGGTCTACCGACTCAGAAGATGATGAAGTAAGAAAGCCTACACATGGAAAGGCTTATGTGGCCAAGGAGGAGAGCAGTGGTGGAAGATGCTTCATGGTGTCTGACGTATCTCAAATGAGGGGATACAACACCGATGGTGGAAGCGATGGACCGAAGGTGCAGGAGGACATGTGCTTTACGGCCAAACCACTCAGGCAACAGTTCAATGAGCTCGATGAATTGATAAAGAAGGTACAATCGGTTTTCATTTCATCTAAAGTGCCTCCATCCTCATATGAGAAAGAACTAAAAAACGTTAATACAAGAATTTCTCATCTAGATAGTAGCTTAACTCAAACTCGTGTCACCAATTCTAACCTAACTGATCAATTAAGCAGGGTGGCGTCGAAGAGTGAAGAGCGGCGAATGTGGATCGAGTTGAAGGAGTCTGAATTAGTTAAAGTTAAAGACGAAAACATTTATTTGCAAAGAGACAATTTAAAATTGTTAAAACAGCGGAATGTTTTTTGTTTAATTGCTAAACGTTTATACTCTAATATTACTCAGCTTCACTTGGATTGTGAAACAGGCCAAAAGATCCATCGCATGATTTTGCCCTTCCTAGAGTTTAAGGAGGATGAAATCGATGCCGAAGCCTACAATTGTGAGAGTGTGATATCGTCTGATGATGTCAATCCGACCTACATGTATGGACTGGACAAAATTGAGTCCTTCATTAAATCCAAGGACCACAAGGACATGCTCAAAAATCTTTTGGATGAAAATGATAGACTTAAACTGAGAACCGAAACCATACAAAAATTTGACTCTTTAAATGCCAACGTAAGCTCAGAAAACAAAATTGATGTTGAAAATGCATCTGAGCTTAACGAGGACGAAAATATGAGTGAAATTTCTGTAGAGGACACGGTTGACTGCTCATAATTTGTTAAAAGCGAACCTGAAAACCACAAGAATCTTATCTCTGAAAATTCAGTAGAATTCGCTAGATTATCCCAACAAAAGTCCCCGAAATTAGCAGAAAAAGCAGTTGTGTATCAAAAGGTCAGGACCACTCCAAATCAAGTATACAAGGTGACTGGAGTAACCGAACATCAAACAGCTGAACTCACAGCTATTGTAAAGGAAGACAATGCTGATGGCTGTGATGAGTACTTCTGGGAAGCTCCAATAGATAATGCAAACGAAACCGTTGGCTTATCTGAAAGAACCTCCTGGATGAGTAAAGGAAGATACATACCTGAACCCTTGAATAAGCCAGATAATTTCAATGAGCCAAGCACCAGTGGTATGAAAGATATTCCTCAGGAGGATGAAAGATCAGCAAAAGAAGACGATCCCTCAGCTCAAAGTGAAACTCCTTCAGACATTCCCTCTACTCCCTCAGCTCAAAGTGGAACTTCTTCAGACATTCCCTCTGCTCCCTCGGCTCAAAGTAAAACTCCTTCAGTTCAAAAGGAACCAGCCAAGGAGAAACCGAAAACGAAAGCTAATATTCATCATCAACCTAAGCAGATGAGGAATAGGAAGAGAGAAAGGAACCAAAGATACAGGAAGAACCTTTCTGAAAGGAAACAATTCTGGCAATCCCAGAATGCATACTTCTCACACCAAGACAAGAATCTGAAGTGTGAAAACAATCCTGTCAAAAAGTCTGAAAGTCACGTCAACCGAAAGCCAAGGTTCGGTTCACAAGAAAATACCAACCGAAAGCAAAGGTTCGGTTCCGAGACAGACTTCAACCGAAAGCCAAGGTTCGGTTCACAAGACGATTCCAACCGAAAGCAAAGGTTCGGTTCTGAAGTCAAGAGAGAGCAACATTCTAAGGTTAGTCCCTCCAATGATCAAAAGCAAAAGGGTCACCTAGAGTCTCCAGTCAAGAAGCTCTCTCCATCTAAACCCACTTCTTCTACCTCTTCTAATTCTTCTACCAATTCATCTCCATCTTGCTCTAAAGCAAATTCTGTCCGTTCTCATCCGTCAGCTAAACAAAAGGGCAAGCAGAAGGTCAATGAATCCAAACCAGAGTCAAAACCGAACGCATCCAATTCTAATAAGATAAAAGTTTTTACCATTAAAAAGAAAGATGAAACAACACTCATAAAACGAACATATCTAGTTGACATCTCTCTTACTGTTCCTGTTCCCATGAAAAGCTCACATGGACCCAAGAAACTTTGGGTTCCTAAATCTGCTTAATTTTTGCAGGTTATAAGTGACGAGCAGTTTGACGAAGAATGGTACATCGATAGTGGCTGCTCACGTCACATGACAGGGAGGAAAGAGGAGCTCAGGGAATACAGATCTCTTGCAAATGGTGGCAACGTTAAGTTTGGAAATAATTCCTTCGGCACCATAAAGGGATACGGGATGATAACAAATGGTGACTTTACTATAAGGAAGGTGGCTTATGTGGAAGGACTCTAACGCATCCTCATCAGTGTATCTCAGCTTGTTGGAGGTACAGGTCTCAAAGTCTCATTCGATGATGAAGGTTCTGAAATCATAGAGAAAAAGACAAAGAAAGTGATTCTCAAGTCAGAGCGAAAGGGTGAAATGTTTCCTCTAAACATGAAACCTATCAAAGGAAACCCAACAATATGCCTGTTATCAAAAGCTCAATCCGACGAAAGCTGGTTGTGGCACCGAAGACTCTCTCATCTCAACTTTAAAGATATCAACCGACTTGTCACTGGAGGTCATGTTAGGGGTCTTCCATTGCTCAAGTTCGAGAGAGAGCATTTGTGTGCTGCATGCGAAATGGGGAAGCAGAGTCGTCAAAGTCACCCATCTGTAATCAACACAAAAGTTGTTGAACCACTCGAATTACTTCATATCGATTTGTGTGGTCCTTCGTCTATCGAAAGCATCGGTGGTAGCAAGTATATTCTTGTTATTGTTGATGACTTTTCACGATTTACATGGGTGTTCTTTCTAAAGCTCAAATCTGAAGCGACTCAAAAGCTGAAAGTGTTTATCAAGCAAATTGAAGTACAACTCAAGAAGGTTGTTCGCAACATCAGGAGCGACAATGGTCTTGAATTCAAGAACAGGGAGTTTGAAGAGTTTCTTGCAGAAAAGGGAATTAGTCACAACTTCTCAGCTCCCTACACACCACAACAGAACGGAATTGTCGAAAGACGAAACCAATCTTTGTGTGAAGCTGCCCGAACTATGCTAAGTTTCGCTTCCTTACCTCTTTATTTTTGGGCTGATGCTATTTCTGCTGCTTGTTTTACACAGAACAGGTCCTATCTCAACAAGCGATTCACGCTCACACCATACGAGATTCTAAACAACAGAAAGCCCAATGTGAAATTTTTCCATGTGTTCGGCTCAAGGTGTTTCATCTTTAACTCTAAAGAACACCGCAACAAGTTTGATGTCAGAGCCGACGAGGGAATTTTTCTGGGTTACTCGCTCACATCCAAGGCGTACAGGGTCCTAAACAAGCGTTCGAAAAGGATTGAAGAGACATACTATGTGACCTTTGACGATAGCTATGTCAAGAAGCTACAGGCCAAAGAAGACACCGCTGGGGAAATCTTTCCTCAAACTAGCCAAGTCACAGTCTCGATCGCCAATTTATACGAGAAATTTCTGGAGCTCTTTGATGAACCGGAGAAAGCTTCTCTCTCAGAAGCAGGTGCAGCAGACAACAAAGTTGATCATATGAAGCGGATTATCGAAGATGCTGCAAGAAGAATGCATGAAAGAGGATCGTCCACTGATGACTCTCCATCCAACAATGCTTCAGTCGAGGGGGAGCCAAGTTCTCATGTCGAGGAGGAGCCAAGTTCTCATGTCGAGGGGGAGCCAAGTTCACAAGTCCAGGGGGAGCCAAGTTCTACAACTCCAACCGAAGGTTTCTCTCCAACAGAAGATGCCTTTCCAACCGAAAGTGCTTCAACGCCTGAAAATCCAGCACCACAAGAAACCCCTGAACCTCATGTTTCTCAAAGCTCATCAATTGAGGGGGAGCATGATGATATGACGCTTGATTATGATAGCCAATCTGAGCCAGAAGAAATGATCAATGCTGAACTAGATCCAACCTTTGATCCGAATTACCCTCCTCTTACCAAATGGACCAGAGATCATCCTATCTCTCAAGTAGTTGGTGATGTATCTGAAAAGGTTCTGACCCGATCCCAACTGAAGGCAAAACAGACATCCTTATTTTCAAAGGTTGAGTTTTGTATGATTAACTCATTTGTATCTAAAGTTGAACCGAAGACAGTTAACACTGCCCTCGATCACTCTGATTGGGTTCAAGCAATGCAAGATGAACTGAACGAATTTGAAAGGAACAAAGTCTGGCGCCTCATTCCAACTCCTCCAGATGCTTCGGTTGTTGGTCTCAAATGGTTTTTTAGGAACAAAATGGACAAGGAAGGTAATGTAATAAGGAATAAGGCTCGTCTGGTGGTCAAGGGATACTGTCAGGAGGAAGGTATAGACTATGAAGAGACTTTCACTCCAGTTGCTAGGCTAGAATCAGTTAGAATATTTCTGGCTTATGCGGCTCACAAAAACTTTGAAGTTTTCCAAATGGACGTCAAGTGTGCATTTCTCAATGGAGAACTCGAAGAAACTGTGTATGTGGAGCAACCTCCTGGGTTCGTGAATGAAAAGTATCCAAACCATTGCTATATTCTGGATAAAGCTGTGTACGGTCTCAAACAAGCTCCGAGAGCCTGGTATGAAACGCTTACTAAATTCTTAAATATGTCTAAATTCAAACAAGGTTCGGTTGACCCAACCTTCTTTCGCAAAAAGGAAGGTAACCACCTTATGATAGTTCAAATTTATGTCGATGACATCATCTTTGGCTCCACGAATCCCAGCTTAACAGCTGAATTCAGAAAGCTGATGGAGACTAAGTTTGAAATGAGCTCAATGGGTCCTATTAACTTTTTTCTTGGTTTAAATATAAGACAGGGACCCGAAGGCATCTTTATAAATCAGGAAGCTTACACGAAGACTCTCCTAGCAAAGTTTGGCATGATGGGAGACTCAAAAGTCAAAGTCCCAATGGCATTCGGCACCAAGCTTACTCCATCTCTTGACAAACCGGCTGTCGACATCACGCTCTATCGTCAAATGATAGGCTCACTGATGTATCTAACTGCTAGCAGGCCTGATATCATGTTTTCTGTGTGTTATTGTGCTCTATTTCAGGCAAACCCACGCGAACCTCACATGTTGGCAGTGAAGAACATCTTACGCTATCTTAAGCGAACCACCTCCCTAGGTCTATGGTATCCATCCAACTCAGGCTTCTTCGTTCAAGCCTATTCTGATGCTAACCTTGGAGGATGTGGACTCGATAGAAAAAGCACAACTGGTGGCTGTCAATTCCTTGATGGGAAGTTGGTCAGCTGGCAATCCAAGAAACAAACGTGTGTGTCATTGTCTACTGCCGAAGCGGAATACATTGCCGCTGCATCCTGCACATCACAAGTGATTTGGATCCAAAGTCAACTTCGAGACTATGGACTCAATATGAAGAAGATCCCACTATATTGTGACTCTGAAAGTGCAATTAGGATCTGTCATAACCCAGTGCAACACTCTAAAACCAAACACATAGCACTGAGGTATCACTTCATCAAAGATCATGTGGAAGATGGAAACATCGAAGTTCACTTCGTAAGAACCACTGATCAACTGGCTGACGTCTTTACCAAAGCTCTTCCGGAAGCATCATTCAATAAAATATTGCAAGGGCTAGGTATGATGGAATCAGAGTTAGTACCTCACACTACCTCTCCACCTCAAATGTAAGAAGCGAAACCAACCGAACGTTCGGGTTCGGTTGAACCATCTGACTCGCTCATCACTTCAAAGGTAGTTTTTCTCTGTTGTATATTTCTTGCACAATTTTGTTTTTCTTTGTGTTAAAAGTTTTTTCCAATTGCATGTCTAAATTCCTTGGTTTCACAAAATTTTCCAAAACCGAAACCTACCGAAGGTTCGGGTTCGGTTTTTCAAAATTTTGTTGAACCGAAACCAACCGAAGGTTCAGGTTCGGTTTTTCAAAATTTCCTGAACTGAAGCCAACCGAACGCTCGGGTTTAGTTTTTCAAAATTTTCTGGAACCGAGACCAACCGAACGCTCGGGTTCGGTTTTTCATATCTTTTCCAAAGTTTTTTTTTTCTTAATTTTTTTCTTACTTATTTTTTTTCTTCTCTTTAATAAGTCTCAAAAACTCCAAAAATATTTTAATTTTTTTTTGTTTATGGGGGTATAATTTATGAATTACTTAAGTGTCCCTAGAAGCATGCTGCTGTATGTGTCCCAAGCCTCATAAGATTTTGAATAAAAGCCTTCATGACCTGGTATATACAAACCTGGTCTTCCCAATAAGGCTAACACATTTATTCTAATCGTGAGCTACCTCTCTCTCTCTTCTCACATGAGTTAAGAGATTCCTGCTTGGTCCTTATTTTCGCAGCAGAGGTACTATGTTTTCTCAACCATCTCTATTAAACTTCTCCATTACATTCGTTTCATCATCGTAACCCTTGAGACTCTCAGACGTTACCACTGAGGTTTATGGTTACACAACATCTGTGTTAATGATCTTAGTTTCGTGTCACTACGAGCTGAGTGAAACCCCAAATTCAACACCCAATGAATTGACGGTGAACAATTAATTTGCTCAAGTTTTCACCAAAGAATTGACGAATGTACCTTCATGAAATCTCAAATTTTATTTTGTGTGATTCCTATGAAATTGTTACACACCATAACATTTCTTCCCAAGGGATCCAATTTTAAATTTTTATCTGAGATTTTATATTTTTCCAAGCCAATACAGAATAAATTCCTACCTACTTGTTCAACAGGCTTCACCGGTCTCACAAGTACTTTGTTCACTTTCTTACTTATATCAAGAACAGAATTGATGAATCAAAGCGAAACCACCCTTATTAAGCCTAATTAAAAGAAGCCTTTCAACATTTATTAATAAGTGTTTGATCGTAATTTAACAGGATTCCACACTAACACTTTGAGGTCTCTCTTGACCTTGAAGGAAGAGATTCGTGCCCGGGATCATCAGTTTCATGTCATTATTGACATCACAGAATATCCTTAAAAGAGTTGCTTTATTTCTTTTTCTTTTACACTCTTTGCATGAAAATCCTTGATTTTCCAAAATTCCGTTACTAATTATTTACAGGCTGTATTATTACTTGATGGTTCATTATGGAGTTGTGGTCACAAACAATCCACGTGGGTGTTTAATTCAAAAAGATGTCGTTTAAAAGGATAAGACGAAAGGTTGCTGACTCGGCGGGAGTTAAAGGGATTGAAATTCAAACGACGGTAAAAAAAAAAAAAAAAAGGGGGGGGGGGGGGCGCGTGTGAATATGGAACGACCATGCTTTTACTGACAACGTGGACGCGTGTGCGAAATCCAAGCGTCATCTCCCTGGCAATTAAAGGCGCGTGCGGATTTGACGCGATTTTCTTCTGAAACGGCGCTTGTTGGGTAGCGTGATCCTAGGATTCTGATAATCTCTCTCCTACATGATCATCGCATAGAAGATATGAAATGATTTTTCTCTCTCTAATCCCTCACTATAAAAGGCAGTCCACAAAACCTTTTACCTCTTTACTACCTCCGAAATTTCTCAAGAGCAAAAACTCCTACACAGCTTCACTGTTCATCATCTTCTTCAAACCTTCAACAATGGCTGAATCCTCTTCCGTCCATGCTACTTCACAGATCCTCCCCATCCGCCCACAACAATGTCTGGTTATTGATCTTAACCCACTGGCGTACGACTCCTACATGTCGTCGGTCATAGAATGCTTGAAATACTCACAACTTGCTCCTGCACTCTCAAGAATCGAATCTGTGCCAATGGTGGCCCTATCGCAGGTTTACGCGACTGCTTACTACGACAAGGCCGTCGACCGGGTGTTTTTCGAGCTTGCAGAACACAAGACCTCAGTTTCTCGCCAACGGTTCTGCACAACGCTAGGGTTGGCTGTTGACCCTTCGAGAATAAACCCGGAGACGATTCCGGTTGGCCATCTGTATAACATGTTTTACAACATGGGATACACAGAGGTTCTCACCTCTGTCGCTAAGTTTAAAAAGTCTTGCATGCCGCCACAGTGGAATGGCCTATTACAGTCCTTTTCAAGGGCTTGTCGGAAAGGAGCTCAGGATCCGACGGGGCAAGTCGTCTCTTCCTGTCAATAATGTACGGGGTCTACAACGGGATTAACCTGGACTATGGGTTGGTCCTATGGCAACAGCTCATCCAGAGCCTCTCTTCATCATCCCGACACTCTAAGGTGTCGTTGGCATGGTTCTGGATTCTGATTACAAGATGGGCTATGGATAAATTTGACGTTCCCACTGCTGACGGTACATCGATGTCTTCTGTTGGTACGTTCCATACCAAGAAGATCATCGTCTCAGATGCATCGAAATTTTCTTTCATTGGCTCCATCCCGGAGACAATGTATGGCGGTGTGCCATCTGACAGCAGATTGATTCGGACGATCAAGGAGTTTAGGCCAACTGGTCCTAGGGAACTGACACCGGATATGCTCAGGTCGATTCACGATGCAGACAAACCGGTGAACAGGGGCAAAAAGGTTGAAAAAGGGAAGCAAGCGACCAAAGCTCCAAAGGGTCCTTCTCCCAAGAAGAGGAAACAGACAAAGGCTGCACAGTCCCCACAGCCGAAGAGGAGGAAGACTCAACAGAAGCGAAAGCTTGTAATTCCCTCTTCTTCCAGTGACTCTGCGGGTGAGAGTTCGGGTTCTGAAGGCTCTCAAGGAGACGAATCTCCTCAACGAGGCAACACACCACCTCGGTCCCCTACCCCAGAAATGGAACTTCATAATTCCCCTGTTCCTTCCCCTCCACCAACTCTTCCTACTTCCATTCCGACCATAAACCCCACCATTCCCCCAACCTCTTTCCCTATACCTCCACCCATTTTCACCACTGCAACCGAAACACCACCAGTTACCGAAACCCCTCCCGTAACCGAACCACCACAAACCGAAACCCAAACTCAACCACCACCCGAAACTACCCCACCCCACAATCAACCTCAAAATACCCCAACCACAACACCCCCAGCTTCACCACCACCTCCATCTCCAGAAAATGCCTCTGATGGCGACAACCCTTACCTTGGGGGTGAACACATGAATTTTGATTCGGTCTACTATAGTCTGTTTCAAGTTCAGAGTGATGAGGAGGATGATGCTCCAGTGACAAAGAAGCATCTCAAAGAGCTTCACGAGAAGGTTGATCTACTTCTCGCCTCCTCTTCCAACCAGCAGTCCTCTCTCTCTGAAGCTACCCTTCAGAAAATTGTTGACGCCTTCTCCAGGGCTCAACATGATTCGGTAGCCTCAGCCACTGCTGCGATTGATGCCTCCACCAGAGCCTGTGAGGCAGCGACCGAAAAAGTCGATAAACTATTCTACGACGCTTCTGTCCTGCTGAAGTCCTTGCAGGAAAGCGCCGATGCCACCAAGACAACTTTGGAACCGATTGTTTAGCAATTGGCCAAGTTCGTCTCAACGGAGTTGACTTCTTTCGCTACTCTACACCAAAACATAAGCGACGACAACTCGGCCCTTCATGCCTCCATCGATGCGCGCCTCGCTAAGTTGCAGGAGGATCTCGCAGCCGAAAATTCTTTGATGGACGTTCTGGCGAGCAAAACAACCGCCCTAAAGGTCAAGAGCACACAACTTTCCAACTCCTAACAACAACTGGAAGCTCTTGGATCCGAAAGGGAGGTGATCAAAACGTGTGTTTCGGATGTCCACGCAGCATTATCCAACATCCTCGAAGCACACGATCCCATTCATAACCATTCGGTGAGGCGTACCCTCGCTGAAAAGCTCTCTCCGGCCATGGACCTTCTCAACAAAATCGAAGGCCTACCGAGTTTCGTGTCCATTCCGAAACAAGGGGGAGATGAGCAAACCGGATCGAAACCACCTCTTTCCTCCAAAGCTACTCACACAACCGAACCACCTCCGAATGGTCATGCTTCGGGTTCGGGTGTGAAGAACAAGGGCAAAAACATAGCTGAGGAAGAAGATGAAGATGAAGATGAAGACAAGGAGACCATTGCTGACATGTTGAAATGAAAGAACAGTCGCAATGCTGACGACGATGCCAGTCGTGTGGCGCGAGAGGCTGAAGAAGCCGAACGCAAGCAAAAGGAAGCCCACGATCTCCTTGAGAGCCGAAAGACTCTCTTCCCTGCCTGGACCAGGGAGCGTATGATTAAAGAGGCCATAGAAACTCCCAGCATATTATGGCTCGAGCCGGTTATATCATTCAACTGCAACAATACTGTCGACTCGCAGTTTGATATGCCGCTGACTCGAAAGGCGTTCATCTTCCACGCCTTCTCTAACATCTTTGAAGTCCCACATCCGAACGATGAGCTTGACAATGAGCTCATTGACTTCTATCTGGCGGCTGCTCGTCCTCAATACCTCACTTGGAGCGCCCAGAAGATTGTGAACGTTCGGGTGCTGAAGCCTTATGCCGTAGGGAGGTTCACAAACGTTAAGTTCAAGCTCATTCGAGGATCTGCAAGAACTGCTCATCTTATCTCCCTGGCGGATCTACCGAACTTAAATCCTCATGATTGGATTGTCCTGTATAATATCCTTTTGACTGATTAAGCCGAATATGGTCCCATTATAGACCATGTCAAAAGGATGTTAGCCTGCTACATCATGGAGGTTGCCCTAATGGATCAGGAGGTCGCCACAGTCTTCAAGAAGAAACCGAAGATAGCTCCTGTGCGATCGGCCAGTGATCTCAACCAAATGCAAATGGGCAAGATCGACCCGAGACGCAACTCGGTTATGTTCACTAGAGCGGAAGGACAGAAATGTCTCTTCGCTTTAGCTGACAAACACCTTTACACCACAGCTTGTTTGGAGCATGTGTTATCGATTATCAAACGGTGTAAAGAGAACTTGGTTGATGACATCAAGTACTTCAACGACATGATCAATTGGTACATCCGGTTTAGACAGACCATTCTCTCCATCACCAAATGTCTGTTTAGCATCGTGAAGAAGAAGGTACCTGCTTCAGCTGCTGGCCCAAGTAAAAAGTGAAGGTCTCGCTCCAAATTGACGCAAAGGGGGAGATTGTTGGGCTGAAGATTATTTTGAAGATTGCGTCTTTTGGGCTCGATAGTATAAGTTATTTTGTATTCCGGTTTTGGGCCTGTCCAACCGAGAGCCTTTTATGTTTTGTATATAAGTTTATGCTTGCATGCATATTAGGTTAACGATTTAGAGATTAACTATATAGCGATTTATCTAGAGCATAACAGGTTTTTTTTTTAATCGTTCTTGTAACCTACCAATCCTCTACAGTTGATGTTCTTAATCGAGCTCTTCTGAGGATTTTGTTTAATCATTTGACACGTTTGATTCAATCTTGTCTTGTTCTTATTATTGCGTTCTTACAGTTTTATATTTACATACTTGTTCAAGATCTAATCGATCTTCATAGATTAAAGATTGTTTTAATCTCATCAGATTCTATTAAGAATGAGTTGTCATGTGGAACATATGGAAGTGTGTCCATATTGGGAATTGAATATTGAGAAATCTATGACTAGATTAGAAACTTCTATGCAAAAGGATGTTCAAAGAATGTACTTTGAGTGAGAGACATCATATCTAAGGAATTGTCTTGTAACAATCTCCGATAGAAGACTTTGTAATATCATTGGCAATAGTCTTTGTGACTTTGGTGCAGTGACGTTACGAAAGGATCATTGCATAAAATGTTAGAATCTAGCATATTCTATAAGTAGCAAGAATTTGATATTCTTTCACTAATGGAAAAAGGATTTGGAGTTGTGAAATGAGAATGATTGGAAATGTGTTCAATGTGATCTATGTCACAAAGTAAGAACCATAAGTAAACATTGTGTGCATCCTAGGAGCATGGTACAAGTGTTCTAATTCAAGTAAGAAGTTGATTACCCAAAACGACAAATAATGAGTAGTCAATATGGTGATAAATAAAAGGTGTTTTATTTATGCTCAAAGGGTTGAGGCCATATGGGATTAGTATTATTCTTGTGTTTCACATTTGCATGTTTTGACTTCCAGAATAATTGAGTTTATTAAGAATAATCGAATTATTCAAACGGTCCACAGTCATTCATATGTTGGAAGTAGATATGAATGAAGACTGTCGTGAATTGGTGTGTGGATTGTCTAAAGAGCATTAGACATAAGCAAATGTTTGCCGCAACATTCATGAGTGCTTATGAATATGATTTGAGCATTTGATTAAACCCACGCTCACTTGGATCACTCCATAAATTGTATCACAAGTGATTGGTGAGATGATAACATCTTATATTCTTGAAATCGAGATGTGTGAGTTGTATCTTGCGAATCAGTTGCACATTGATAATATGTAAACGCACTAGTAACTTGGTGTTATAAAACATATTGTTGTGTGTGATTTGGTTAGTAAGTGCAATCAAGCATTGTATCAAAGTTTATCCGTTCCTTTTATCCAAGATAGGATAAAAGCGATATCTTTTGGGCCCCTCGATGGTTTAGTGATGACAAACATAAATGCTCGGACGGGCTAGGGCTAATTTGATTTGTTCAATTACTCAGTCGTCATGAATCAGGAATCGACATATAGTACAAAGAGAATGATTTGAAATCATATCTCATATGATATCTAGAATGGAGGAATATATGATCCCTTATCTAAGGACACGCGTATCTGATAGGATCAAAGTTGACAGTGGCTTTGGAAAGCTACGATTGCAGATGAGGATCTGAAGTCATACGCAGAATAGTTATTAGACTTATCCAAGTGGGAGACTGTTGGATTAGTGTCTAAGTCCATAACTATTTTGGTATGTACTTTACTCGATGGTGCATGGTCCTTTTGGGTTGCCTTCACCAAAGCAACTTGATATGATGAATTATGGAGAGAAAGGATTAAATATGATTTATTAATATATTATGGGAATAATATATTAAAGGAGAAATCATATTGTTTAATTAATATTAGTCAATAATTAATTGGTAATTAGTTTTGTGACTAAAAGAGATTAATTAAACTTAAGGGACTAGAATTGTAATTATAAGATAACTACAATTTGGGCCATCGATTGTCTTAAATCAAGAGGTGGACGAATTCTTATCAAAAGCCCATAAGGAAATCGTCCAAGGGCTTGATTAAAGGAGTCTATGGGTTGCTTAGGGCTTAAGCAACCAAATTAGGGTTTCCTTGTTAGATAACCCTAATAGCCTCACTATATATAGAACCCTTAAGGCTCAAAAACGTGGGGAACTTCTTTTCTAGGGTTAGAACACATTTTGGGCAGCCTCCATCCTCTCTCCTCTTCATCCTCTTGCTTATGGTATTTGTGAACCATTAGAGTAGTGACACTTGTGACTCTAAGCCTTCCAAAGTCAATTCAAGGAGGAATTGGGATTGTTATTGCTACATAACAATCAAGGTAACATTGTAAACCTATTCTAATATCTAATATGCTTACTTGTATGCTAGAATTAGGGTTTATAGTCTTGGATTCAAAGCATGTACAATTGAGAAACCTAGATCCAAGCATTAGGGTTTGTATGAGCACATAGGATGTCTTATGACCAAAACCCATCAGTAGTATAGGTCTTAGACTTTTATCCCAAGCATATGAAGGCCTTAAGCACACTTTGGTGCCTTTGTTTGATGTTCACCGCCCAAGAACCTTATTAGGGCCGTGAACTCACTTTGAGGGGTGTTTTTGATGTGTCTTGTTCCTTGATTTAAGTGGAAACAATTTCTAGCAATTTTCTAAGGCCTTAGGTGCCTTAGAAGAACCCTTTGATCCAAGTTTTTGGAGTTCACGATCCAAGATCATCTTGGGCCGTGAACTCCCATACATATGTGTTTCTTGGTTGTTTTCTTGTCCCCTAATACACTTCTATACAAGCCCAAAGTAGTATCATATCACGGGGGAAAGTCTAGGCATTGTTTCGGGAGTTTACCGCCCAAGAACACCTTGGGGAGTAAACTCCTAAATCTAGTGATTTAGCCATCTAAATCATGTTATAAACACATATTAAGCTATCTAACACTACTAGCAAGAAATACTCACGTTTTGGGATAAAAACCCGAAGATCCGTGAGAGAGAAAATGGCTTTTCTCTAGTTGGAAATGCGAATAATGAATGAATTTGGTTCAGAATTCTATTTATAGTCCTGATATATTTTTGGCAGAAAATATTTTTATTCCTGAAATGATTTCTCATATAACAGAGTGTTGAAATAACAGTGTTGCACAAAACCCTAGTGCATCCACTCTCCTGATATTTCCTGAAGTGTAAACCTTGAATTATTCAAACTTACACGAAAAAGTCTGAAAATTAACTGTCACTGCTATAACTTCTATTGAAGTGATATTGTTTGTACAGAATGGAAATTTCGGGTTGTCACAGATTTGTGATGGACTAAGCTTATGAGATAGTCCATGAAGTGTTAGTACAAATAAATGATTGGATCATAATCCTAAGTGTAAGAATTAGGGTTTACAAGTGACTCTTAGAATTCTACACTATATATGTAACCTCTAAGCCTCTAAAATCGGCACCAGGAGTATTCTAAGAGGTATACCCAATTTTTGGTGCTCCAAGCTCTCTCTCATTGTCATCCAATTATTGGTGGTGTTTGTAAAACATTTGAGGCATCACACTTGAGGTGCTAAGGTCTTGAAATGCCAACTTCTACAAGCTACAACAAGAGGTAATCATCTAACTAGTTTTTATGATTCAAAGCATTTGGGTTGTATGTGCACCATAGCGATGTTATATTGCTCAAAACCCATCACTTTTCGATTCGAGAGCTACCCAATCATTTGTATCACTTGCGCTTAGCAAGAAGTTTCGGTATGCTTTGGGGACTTTGGATTACCCACTTAAGGTTGAGATTACGGATAACCGCACCGTAAGTGTTGTGAGGGTATATGGGGACTATGTTCTGAATTTGTTTGGGGAGAGATTCTGTGTTGATCTGGTTCTGATACTATTGCGAGGACTAAAGGTGATAGTCGGAATGGACTGGTTGGGGGCCAATGGGGACATGATAGACTGCGAGCGCCAACTGGTAAGAGTTCAAACTCTAAGTGGGGGAGAACTGGTTATTCATGGGGAGGGAGCCTCGTAGGGGCCAAATGTTTGTTCAGCTGTGAGGGCTAGGAGACTTCTCCATCAGGGTTGTTCGGGATGTTTGGCATACATCGCAGATACGAGGGTTGAGACCACGACAGATTTGGACAGTGTACCGGTTGTATGGGATTTTCGAGATGTCTTTCCTGAGGAGTTGCATGGGGTACCTCCGGAGAGGCAAGTGGAGTTTCACATTGGCTTCGTGCATGGTGCTACTCTGATAGCCAATGCATCGTACCAACTAGCGCCACCCGAGATGTAGGAGCTGTCTATGCGGCTTCAGAAGCTACTAGACCAAGGGTTTATTCTTCGGAGCAGTTCTTCGTAGGGGGAACCGATCCTGTTTGTGAAGAAGAAGGACAGGTCACATAGGTTGTGAATCGATTATCGGGAGCTGAATAAGCTGACGGTGAAACAGCTTCAGGGTGCATCTTTGATTTCCAAGATTGATCGTCGGTCAGGGTACCATCATATGAGGATTAGGGATGAGGATATACTACAAACAACTTTCAAGACTCAATACAGTCGCTATAAGTTTGTGGTGACACCATTCGTGCTCACCAATGCCCCGGGAACATTCATGGACTTCATGAACAAGGTGTGTAGGCTGATGTTGGATTGGTCTGTTATCATCTTTATTGATGATATCTTGGTCTATTCTAAAACCAAGGAGCAACACGATCAGCATTTGAGGGAGGTATTGGAGACACTGAGGGAGAAAAAGCTTCATGCCAAGTTCTCAAAGTGTGGCTTCTAGTTTCGTAAGGTGTAATTTTTGGGGCACATCATCAACTAAGAGGGTATTTTGGTTGATCCCACCAATATTGAGGCAGTGATGCGATGGGAAGTACTAAAGAATGCATCTAAGATCCGCAGCTGCTTGGGCCTAGTGGGGTATTATTGGAGATTTATCTAGGATTTTTGCAACATTTTCGTAACTTTTACTCGCTTGACCAAGAAGAATGTGACATTTCGGTGGGGCCCGAATCAACAATTAGCTTTTAAGACCCTGAGATATACACTATGTGAGGCCCTGATTTTAGCACTACCCGAGGGGTTGGATGATTTGGTAGTGTATTGTGATGCATCCATCATAGGGTTTTGAGCTATTTTGATGCAGAGGGGGCATGTAATCGCGACGCCTCGACGAAGCTGAAGCCTCATGAGGCGAACTACCCCGCTCACGACCTGGAATTAGGGGCGGTTATGTTTTCCCTTAAAATATGGAGGCATTACTTGTACGAAGTTCGATGCACAATCTTTAATGACCACAAATGTTTGAAGTATTTGATTGATCAGCAAAACCTTAACATGCGACAGAGGAGGTGGTTGGATGTATTGAAAAATTATGACTGCTAGTGTAACACCGTGGTTTCCAAAAACAAAATTTTCATTTAAATAATCAATTTAATATTAAAACACTTGTTTAAAATCTTATTCACATTCGAGTTACAAAACATAGTTTCCTTTTCGTTATAATAGAAGACCAGGATCCTCCAAAACACAACTCTTTCTTCGGTGTGTACAATCGAACCGTTGCCATCCCGCGTTACTGTAAGATCCTGAAACAACATAACATAAACAACGTAAGCACGAAGCTTAGTGAGTTCCCCAATATACCTTACGCACATACGCCTTCCGGCCCGGACCTTTCGGTCCACATAACATTGCCTTCCGGCCCGGACCTTCCGATCCACATAATATTGCCTTCCGGCCCGGACCTTTCGATCCACATAATATTGCCTTCCGGCCCGGACCTTTCGGTCCACATAATATTGCCTTCCGGCCCGTAACATAATCGCCTTCCGGCCCATAACAGTATAAACATAACACATGTAACATAACGCACATAACACGTAAGTCATACATCATACCGTTCTTCCTATCACATGAAGTCTCGCCTTCCGGCCCGTATAAGTATACATCATATAAGCATACATCACATATAAAGCATCTACCTCTCTAGCCATAGCATAAATATAACACATACGACCTTCCGGTCTCTCAATCAAACCCTTCCGGGTAAAGTTTAGTGAGAAGACTCACCTCGTGGACACTGGAAGATAGCAACTCCTGAAATCCCTTGCACTTGATCCTCCGAGCTACAAGCTCCCTGTAACACCATATATCCCTTAGTAATACTTCTATCTTCCACGTTAACTGACCCTAAGAAATCACACCGGTCAACTCTGGTCAACAGTCCATTGTCAGCTCGACTGGACTCGGCGAGTTCCCTGGCGACTCGGCGGGTCTGGTCGTCCTTCAATCCTCTAAGAGTCCCCTTCTACTCGTCGAGTATCCTCTTTGACTCGACGAGTTACTCCTGGAGGAATCGCGGGGCCACCCCGACTCTACTCGCCGAGTCTGAAGAACCAACTCGGCGAGTCCCAGTAAATCTTCAAGCTACTCGCCGAGTCTGCTCATCCGACTCGGCGAGTCCACGCCATGCAGTCAATCGAACTGCTTCCTGAAATACATATATTCCCGAATATACAAACATGGGACCTTCTGGACCTCTAAGGGTCCTAATACAAGGTTATAAACATTGGATAACGACACAACAATCCATCTAATCTCCAAATGGGTTTCATAAACCCTAAATTCGTGTACACATCAAAATAACAGGAAAGATCCGAAACATAACCTGAAAACGTACCCTCTGCGTCCCCAAACCTCAGAACTCGATCCCCTTGATCTTCCTTTGGCCAAAATCCTTCCTCTTCTTGCACCACAATTCCTTCAAAGTCAATAATGGCCTTCAAGCTTGCTCTAGATGCCACAGTCGTTTAGGGTTCCCTCAATCGGCCAAAAGACGAACAATGACGACATAAGATCCCTTATATACGTCCCAACTGAACGGCTAGGGTTTTCCACTGAACAGCGTCGACTCGTCGAGTCCCTACCTGGACTCGTCGAGTCCAGTCGCGAACCCACGACCCAAGCTGCGACCCCACTCGGCGAGTCTGGCTCCAACTCGCCGAGTCTCCCCTTTAAAACACCCCAAAAATGCAATTAGATAATACTTGAGATTTTGGGCTGTTACAATTCTCCCCCACTAGAATTTGACTTCGCCCTCGAAGTCTCACTCTGAAAATAGTTCTGGCTGCTGCTCCCGCATCTCACGATTCGGCTTCCCTAGACACTACCGATATCTCCCGAGGCCGTTACTGAACCAATACCAGAGGTACCTCCTTGTTCCTCAGAACCTTGATCTCCCAATCTCCGACGGCCACTGGCCTCTCGACGTAACACAGGCTCGTATCCACCTAATCGTTCTCTAGTAGAACCACTGCTGACTCATCCGCTATACACTTCTTCAATTGCGACACATACAAGTGTCATGGATCCGTCCCAATTCCGTTGACAGCTCCAACGATAGGTCACCCTTCCTACCTTCGTACCTTCACGAAAAGACCCAACATACCGGGGCCCCCCATTTACCCCTCTTCCTACATCGAAACACCCCGTCAGAAATACGAAGTCGCCGACCGGAATCACATGCTCGCAACGGCGTCTGCCTGCATAACCTTCCTGTTAACTCTAGGCGATCACTAACTCTCTTTAACCTGCTGAGTCTGCTCTGTCAACTAAAGCACGAACTCTGAACTGCTCATCACTCTCTGTAATCGGAAATTACCCAATATGCACTCTGCTCCAAATCTCAACGGTCACTCAACCCATAAGGGTTAGGAAACCCTGAGCCACCGGATCCCCGATCCAAAGCCCACTTCGCCCATTCCGGACCGACTGAGAGATCCATTCTCCCTCTCAGATCAACTCTCACAAGTTCCCTCTTGCCATCACATACACATACTGAACTAGTCCCAACACCCGCAGGTTGAAAAACCCGGTACACTGATGATATCCTCGAACATCTCCCAAGGCAAACCACTAATATCCGTCTTATACCCTGATCAGAATCACACTGAGAATTAAAGATTCTCTATTCTCTTGCATCCTTTCTGAGTCTCGTCAGTCATCCCAACCCGGATGGTTCCTACTTCATTGCCGCATACACGATGTTCGAAACCATACTTGAAATACTCTACCCATAACTCTGCTCTGCAGCTTTCACTTTCGTGAACTTGCACCCCTTCGGAGTTACACACCTTCCTCTTTTCCTTTTTCCAAGGAACCCTCTTGGCCATAATGCCACTCCAGCCGGTGCCACGGTGCTCGCCCCAAGCGACACCACCCTTTTTGCATAACCGCTATCCACATACTCTGGTTCTCATTGCAGGGGCTCTCAATCTCATGCACTCTCTCCACTCATCAAGATCACTGCCTCAGCTAAACAAGATCACTAACCCGGGGCCAGACCTTCCAATGCAATCACACTACAACATACACAATCCGCAATCTCAAACTGATCCAGCAATACCAACAGAGTCTCCAGCATGACTGGACCGACCCTCATAACACATACTAGCCACTCGAGGCTATATCTCTGTGGGTTCGTACACCCAACTCTGCGAACCCTCAGGTTCCAACTCTGGAACCTTCCAGTTTCAGTTCTAGAAACATGCACAACATAATCCCGGGGGATTAATGCAGTACAACCCACCACGTATCTCAAACATACCAATACTCTGATCACATAACCCCGGTCACTTACTCAAGCTTGATCCCGACCTTCTCTCAGGCCTCCACAATCGAATGCCCTAGGTCTGAATCCCGCCCCGCATACCCGACACTCGCTCTCGTCGGCCTATACTCTGCGCTGACAAACACTGCTGAATCCCAACAGCTAAGCACCCTCACATACTCATCGATCTCCCGGAGAATTTTCTAATTCTCCCCCACTAAAACACTGACTAACTGCCACCGATCGTCATTAACGACCTTACAGAACAATCCTGCACAAAGAGAACATTTACACACTGACTGCTTCCCACAAGCACAAGCAACCCTCAGCAAACACACCTCCCCCTGATCAACCCACTCACAAGAATCTAGTCCTTCAATCATCCACTCCACGACTATAGATGCTACCCGACGATCAACCCAGTGCCGCATCTCCCCTAACAACCCTCACGAACGATAACCAAAGGAATCTTCGGCAATAACCCATAACCAAACTCACAATCTGCCCAAAGGATGAACACCACATCGAAAACCGCACAAGACCACTGACACTAAAACACCAATTATAACCATACCCAACCATCAGGGAATAACGTATGCCAAAGCGAAAACCTGAAGCACCAATCCATAAACATGCCAGACCCGCGAAACAACGAATACCGCATCGAAATCCATACAAGGTACCAGCACAAACAATACGCCAAATCAATGCAAGACAATTAAGACATCATGAAAACATCATACCCGCAGCTGTCTCCGGCACTGCTCCGTCTCCCTCTGTCGCACGCAGACAAACACGACCCTGAGCCCTCTGGGGCTCCGCTCCATCCTGTCCTCCTCAAATCCCGAATTGGACTGACTGCCAACCATCCCGTGCACAGTGCCCCTCCCTTCCGCACTTGCGGCATGCACCACCAGACCCGCAAGCTCCGATGTAACCCCTTTTTACTCGATCATCGACACCTATGGTCTCATGCTTCCCTACTGCATCTCTATACTTCACTTATTACTACTCCTGACAATTCTTGCTTTCTTACATACTGCACCCGGTTCTCCCCCACTAGGGTTCGAACCAACCCCAATTAATATACAATCAACCCACGACTATCTTTCACCAGCGAAGTCGTATCTGCTCAAGAAAAAGTGCTGTGCAACACCCGATAGTCCCTCCCCTTATGAAGTCAATCAATCCCCTATACTCTGAACCTCTAGCTAATTCTCCAAGAACTTCTCATCACGGCTGCCTTTATTCGTTCCAAATCCCATACTGATCTAATACTAAGCACCTGCACTGCTCGATAACATATCTGGCTCGCAGACTGCACCGCAGCATCATCGTTCCTCTCATCTCAGCTCATCAATCCGTATCCAACGCCGGATTTGTCCCAAGGACAGGGACTTACTCTCAACATAGACGACAACTCTCCGCACTGCAAAACTCGTCTGAACTCTTCACTGCTACTACTATAACTCAACCTGTTATTCTCAATTAGGTGTGGTGTGGTTCTCGACTACCTCAGCCCCAACTGACTGTCTGTTCACGGTAAATCCCGGTCTCGCGGTACACCCGCTACCTGATGCTCTGAGGGAAGTCATTATCGATAACTACCTGCAGGGTGTACTCCCAAATCCAGAACCGAAACACCAGACCTCTCGCGTCTTGCACACGAGCATAAATGACACTACTCACCCAAAAGGTGACCTCTCCTCTGCTGTCTGATTGCTCGACTCAACTGAAATTCTCCCCTGTCTTTGACTCTTACCAAACTACTCTGATAGGCACTCGCCTTTCCCCTCGAGGAACGCCTCTCCGTACTCAATCATGGTCTACAGGCTTGAAACCCATAGCGTCCAATCTCTACCTCATCGGTCATAACCGGATAACAAGATGGCCACAAGCATCATCCACTACAAACCATGGTACTCATCCCATGACATCCCTCCTCAACATGCTTCGGTGTATGGTACCTGAACCATAGCACCACTCCCCAATCTGCTCCAACGTATAGCACTCGGACCACAACATCCATCTCAATTTGTTCCGATGTATGGTGCCCGGACCATAACATCACTCTGTATCCGCTCCGATGTATGGTATCCGAACCATAACATCACCCCTCAATCTGTTCCTTAGGACCTTTAGGATGCTCCCTGTATCAAGTATGGGTCCTCTGCTTTCAGTAGTACGGGCCCATACTACCTGCCACATCTACCCATACTTTCCACACGGACCATCCCAGAGTTCCTAAATAGCTGATCGGCCTGCTCTCTTTCACCAATCCCATCTTGCATGTTCGCTCCCCAGCGAAATCCTCTACTCTACCCGCGCACCCATCTTGGCTAGGTTTAATCTCTAGCCCATTCCGCCGTCCTCCCACTTCTTTGCTATCAGCTGCTGAAGAGCTCCTGATGATGCCAAACATCTACCTCCTGAGTATCGTCATACTCACTTAGTAGCTGTCTCCCATCATCGAGAACCCCACAAAGCACGAAGCAAGCAGCATTCGAGCATCGAAGCATACATAGGACTCCTTAGCTGTGATAGCTCCACCTTCTCGGCTCATCCTCGGAAGTACCACTGTACTCTGCAACTCTACCCCTCGTGCGTTCTAACTAGATACCCTCACTCATCACATACACACAAAAGCATAACGCACATATAACAGCAAACCCTAGACTAAGGCTTCAGAAGCTACTAGACCAAGGGTTTATTCTTCGGAGCAGTTCTTCGTAGGGGGAACCGATCCTGTTTGTGAAGAAGAAGGACAGGTCACATAGGTTGTGAATCGATTATCGGGAGCTGAATAAGCTGACGGTGAAACAGCTTCAGGGTGCATCTTTGATTTCCAAGATTGATCGTCGGTCAGGGTACCATCATATGAGGATTAGGGATGAGGATATACTACAAACAACTTTCAAGACTCAATACAGTCGCTATAAGTTTGTGGTGACACCATTCGTGCTCACCAATGCCCCGGGAACATTCATGGACTTCATGAACAAGGTGTGTAGGCTGATGTTGGATTGGTCTGTTATCATCTTTATTGATGATATCTTGGTCTATTCTAAAACCAAGGAGCAACACGATCAGCATTTGAGGGAGGTATTGGAGACACTGAGGGAGAAAAAGCTTCATGCCAAGTTCTCAAAGTGTGGCTTCTAGTTTCGTAAGGTGTAATTTTTGGGGCACATCATCAACTAAGAGGGTATTTTGGTTGATCCCACCAATATTGAGGCAGTGATGCGATGGGAAGTACTAAAGAATGCATCTAAGATCCGCAGCTGCTTGGGCCTAGTGGGGTATTATTGGAGATTTATCTAGGATTTTTGCAACATTTTCGTAACTTTTACTCGCTTGACCAAGAAGAATGTGACATTTCGGTGGGGCCCGAATCAACAATTAGCTTTTAAGACCCTGAGATATACACTATGTGAGGCCCTGATTTTAGCACTACCCGAGGGGTTGGATGATTTGGTAGTGTATTGTGATGCATCCATCATAGGGTTTTGAGCTATTTTGATGCAGAGGGGGCATGTAATCGCGACGCCTCGACGAAGCTGAAGCCTCATGAGGCGAACTACCCCGCTCACGACCTGGAATTAGGGGCGGTTATGTTTTCCCTTAAAATATGGAGGCATTACTTGTACGAAGTTCGATGCACAATCTTTAATGACCACAAATGTTTGAAGTATTTGATTGATCAGCAAAACCTTAACATGCGACAGAGGAGGTGGTTGGATGTATTGAAAAATTATGACTGCTAGTGTAACACCGTGGTTTCCAAAAACAAAATTTTCATTTAAATAATCAATTTAATATTAAAACACTTGTTTAAAATCTTATTCACATTCGAGTTACAAAACATAGTTTCCTTTTCGTTATAATAGAAGACCAGGATCCTCCAAAACACAACTCTTTCTTCGGTGTGTACAATCGAACCGTTGCCATCCCGCGTTACTGTAAGATCCTGAAACAACATAACATAAACAACGTAAGCACGAAGCTTAGTGAGTTCCCCAATATACCTTACGCACATACGCCTTCCGGCCCGGACCTTTCGGTCCACATAACATTGCCTTCCGGCCCGGACCTTCCGATCCACATAATATTGCCTTCCGGCCCGGACCTTTCGATCCACATAATATTGCCTTCCGGCCCGGACCTTTCGGTCCACATAATATTGCCTTCCGGCCCGTAACATAATCGCCTTCCGGCCCATAACAGTATAAACATAACACATGTAACATAACGCACATAACACGTAAGTCATACATCATACCGTTCTTCCTATCACATGAAGTCTCGCCTTCCGGCCCGTATAAGTATACATCATATAAGCATACATCACATATAAAGCATCTACCTCTCTAGCCATAGCATAAATATAACACATACGACCTTCCGGTCTCTCAATCAAACCCTTCCGGGTAAAGTTTAGTGAGAAGACTCACCTCGCGGACACTGGAAGATAGCAACTCCTGAAATCCCTTGCACTTGATCCTCCGAGCTACAAGCTCCCTGTAACACCATATATCCCTTAGTAATACTTCTATCTTCCACGTTAACTGACCCTAAGAAATCACACCGGTCAACTCTGGTCAACAGTCCATTGTCAGCTCGACTGGACTCGGCGAGTTCCCTGGCGACTCGGCGGGTCTGGTCGTCCTTCAATCCTCTAAGAGTCCCCTTCTACTCGTCGAGTATCCTCTTTGACTCGACGAGTTACTCCTGGAGGAATCGCGGGGCCACCCCGACTCTACTCGCCGAGTCTGAAGAACCAACTCGGCGAGTCCCAGTAAATCTTCAAGCTACTCGCCGAGTCTGCTCATCCGACTCGGCGAGTCCACGCCATGCAGTCAATCGAACTGCTTCCTGAAATACATATATTCCCGAATATACAAACATGGGACCTTCTGGACCTCTAAGGGTCCTAATACAAGGTTATAAACATTGGATAACGACACAACAATCCATCTAATCTCCAAATGGGTTTCATAAACCCTAAATTCGTGTACACATCAAAATAACAGGAAAGATCCGAAACATAACCTGAAAACGTACCCTCTGCGTCCCCAAACCTCAGAACTCGATCCCCTTGATCTTCCTTTGGCCAAAATCCTTCCTCTTCTTGCACCACAATTCCTTCAAAGTCAATAATGGCCTTCAAGCTTGCTCTAGATGCCACAGTCGTTTAGGGTTCCCTCAATCGGCCAAAAGACGAACAATGACGACATAAGATCCCTTATATACGTCCCAACTGAACGGCTAGGGTTTTCCACTGAACAGCGTCGACTCGTCGAGTCCCTACCTGGACTCGTCGAGTCCAGTCGCGAACCCACGACCCAAGCTGTGACCCCACTCGGCGAGTCTGGCTCCAACTCGCCGAGTCTCCCCTTTAAAACACCCCAAAAATGCAATTAGATAATACTTGAGATTTTGGGCTGTTACAGCTAGATTTTATACCATCTAGGGAAGGCCAACGTGGTGGCCGATGCTTTGAGCCGCAAAGCGGCGAGTGCTCCAATTGGAGACATTTTTTTTAGGATGGCGGTGATTTCCCCCTTGTGTTATATGATCAAGGAGGCTCAAGTGGAAGGGTTAAAGAAAGAAATCTAGAAGATAGAGCATATTCGTGGGCACATTCCTTTGTTTGTTCAGGATGGTTGCGGTCTTTTGACTTAGTGTGGCCGAGTGTGGGTACCGGTATCTGGTGGAGTGAGGCAAAAGATCTTGGAAGAGGCACACAAATCCAAGTTCTCTATTCATCCGGGGGCCATGAAGATGTACAGAGATTTAAGGTTGAGTTACTAGTGGCCCTGCATGAAGCGGGAGATCGCCTGGAAGATTACCTTACTTGTTATGTAGTAATAACAAGTACAAACATGAAGATCCTTACCTCTTGAAAGCTTTTTGGCCAAAATGTTGCACCTCTAATGGTTCAAAAACACCCAATGCAATAAGATGAGAGGAGAGACAAGGAAAAATCGGCTAGGGTTATGTATCTTATGCATAGGCCAAAAATCCCATGTCCTAGGGCTCTTTATATAGTTATGGGCTGCTAGGGCTTCTGGAGGAAACCCTAATTCCTACTTAAGGATTAAGCGGCCCATGGGCTCTTATTTAGCAAGCCTTGGACGAAATCTATAGGGCCTCCCTATAGGATTCTGTACACTCCTAATTAAGGAGTCCATCGGCCTAGTTTTGCAATTATCAATGATTTGAAAAATAGCTCATTCATTATTAATCAGTTCCTTTAATCCTAAAATTAATGCCAAATTAATTTCTGATTAAATGCTAATTAATAATATGATTTCCAAATAATATATTAATATTATAATATATTAATGAAATCATTTTGAGTACCAATTTATTATTTAAAATAATAAATCCTACTTTCTCTCCACCAGTCATTGTGTCAAGTTGTGTGAGTGAAGGTAACCCAAAAGGACCATGCTCCAATGAAATCAAGTACATACCAATTATAGTTATGGGCTTAGACACCTAATCCAACAATGTTGAAATGCTTGTCAAGCTTAATGTGAATTTTGATGAAGACTTGGCAATCGGCATAGTGTTGAACTCTTTGCGAAGTTGTTATGATCAATCATCTTAACTTATCATTTGAACAATAATTACTTTGTCTCAATTGCATAACCTCCTGTGAAAAGTTGAAGCAGGAATGAAGGGAAGTTGCTTCCATTCATGCTAGTGCTCCCGTTCTATCCATTGGTCAAGGGAAAGGGAATGGACCCAATGGCAAAATCTCAAGCTTGGTCGTCAAGCAATGGACCCAAAGGAAAATCGAGTTCAGATGCTCCCCCTGTCTCTGATTCCAAAGAGGCCACTTGCTTGTATTGCAATGATAAAGGGCATTGGAAATGAACTTGCCCAAAATATTTTCATGACATTAAGGATGGAAAAGAGAAGCCGACTTCTGCAGGTATATACACTATCTTATCTAAAAACTCATTTTGTTCTCATTTTTGGGTCCTTGATACAGGATGTGGACTTCACATTTATTCTGATTTGCAGGGGCTAAGAAGAGGTAAGGATGTGGAGCATAGAAGAATAAAATTGATCATGGGGAGTAGGCGATCTTCACTTGTCACCATGATTGGAGTTTATAGTCTTGTGCTTAGTGATGCATTTAGTTTAGATTTATTAAATTGTTGCTACTCATCAGATCTGACACGGAACTTTACTTCCTTTCATGCATTGTTTGAATAAGGTTTTAGATAATCTTTTAATGATGAGAATGATTCTATTTCTACTTATAAAAATGGTATTTTTTTTATTTTCAAGCATTACCTTGTGATGGTGTGTATGAAATTGTGATGTGTGCAGAAAATTTAGGTAATATTGTATTTCATACTGATTCGTCTAATGGTTTAGACAAATCGTTTTAACATCCCAAAAATCATGACCAAAAATTTCATTTTTAATTATTAATAAAACCATAGTTATCAAACCATTCAATCAAAACATGAGTCAAAGTATTTGAAAACATTGTTATCAGAGTTTCCAAATAGAAACATCAGGGTAAACATCCCAGACTAAATATCATGGTGTGTGCGATGCATTCATCCTGACCCCTTCTCTTCATAACTGGAAGTACCTGAAACCAAAATTAAAAATCGTAAGCAAGAATCTTTGTGAGTCTCCCCAAACTACCACATACAATACACATAATCACATATACTGGGCCCCCGCCCCTTCATCAGGTCCCGCCCGGCATCGGACAGTGTCCGACATTAGGCCCCACCTGGCATCGAGCCCCACTCGGTATACGGATCAATTTCCCCAGGCCCCACCTATCACTGGGCCTCACCCGCTATTTACATACAAACAATAACACATAATCATCCTAGCGCATAAAGGATCATAGATAATACTATATGTTCCAATCGTAAGGCCTCTCCTATCATGGGCCCCGCCCCTACTCTGCTAATGATGAGATATGGAACCTCGTCCACACTCAGCTAGTGATGAGATACGGGACCCTGCCCAGACTCACCTCCCTACCAGGCACATACAAGTATCACAAAGACAACAAGTATAACTAAACATGCATACATTCATCGCCTACCATCCGACATCGAACCTTAGTCCGGAATCATATGTATAAACATTCCTCAGGCCCCGCTCGACATCGGACCGTAATCTGGAAAGTTTATAGACATTCCTCTGGCAATGCTTGAGATTAGATCGTAATTTGGAAACATACAAATATAGACACATGCATGAATCATGAAGACATCAAGCATACCAACATTCCTTGGGCACCGCCCAACATCGGATTGTAATCCGAAAACACATGACATAAATACGGTCCGACATTGGTACCTTCGACCCGTTCAAACAGGAAGAAACTCGCCTAGCAAAGCTGAATGCAGAATCTCACGGTAAGGAATCTCTAATGGCTACTCCGTTGAATCCCCGAGCTATCATTACCAAAATAACACTTAGTCAAAAACCAATATTCCTTATTAGGGTAAAATGACCATTTTACCTGTGATCTAATTTGGTCCACGCCTAAAGCCCAAAACCATAACCTGAAAGGCCCAATACTAGGTAGACTTCCCAAGCCCACTAACGGCCCAATTTTCTAAATTAGGCCCAACCCCTCTAATGGGCCTTAACCTATACCCAAAATAAGATATAGTCCGATAAAGCCCAAAATGACGATCCACTAAGGCCCATAGTAGCAAACTCCAAGAAAATGGCCTAAAACAGAAAGCCCAAACCCCAAAACCAAGTCCAAGACAAAAGGTCTGAAGTCCCCTTGATGCCCCGAACACATGACGTTCCCTAGTGGAGCGTTGGGCGTTCGCCACCGACTGAGATCGCGGATCCAAATCGGAACGCAGGGCGTTCCTCGACCCTACAATGCTCATTCGCATGTTGATTCCAAACACTAACCATTAAGTACTTAATGCTTAAGCCATGCTACCCAAAACATAGATCCAAGCCATTTAGGAACTCTAGAACTATAAAGTCATGGACTTGGTGACTTTGCATGCCCCAAAAGATTTCAACTTCACAATATAGCTTTCAACTCTCATAAGAGGGCTTAATCTAATGCATGGGGCTTACACAATTCTAAAGACGCAAACATTATAAATCTACACCCTCAAAAACGCCAAGAGGAGAAAATCAAAGCATCAACAATGATCACAACTACAAGATCTAAAATATGGGAGCAAAAAGGGGCATTATCCATGAGAACCTAGATCTATGATGTTGAAGCACCAAGATGAGAGCTTTATACCTATAATAGGCTTAAAATGATGTAAAACCTATGGATCTATAAGCTCTCTTCAATCCCGTCCTTCTTCTTCAAATCACCCAAATAACACCAAAATGCTCAAGGTAAGCTCAAAATCATGAAAAAGGCTTAGAGTTTCATTCTTAGGGTTAGATAGGATGGAGGCTGAAGGAAATAAGGTTGGAGGTGAGTTAAGCTGTTTAAATAGGGTTCAAGACCCAAAACGTAGGGTTTAGTCTACCCAGAGAAACGCAGCGCATTCGCTTAAGGAACACAATGCATTTCTATATGCACCCTCGTCCAAAAACCTAAGTATGTCATGCGTACATATCTTGTACGCCCCACGTACCCGGTTCGGCCAAAACCCTTCTAACTTCAAATGGCCATAACTTCTTCGTTATAACTCTAATTTTGACGTTCTTTATATCCACGGAAAGGTGGTGAGAAGCTCTACACAACTATCAACTTATCCTCACATCAAAACCTTCCTCACGAAAATCAAAAATTCATCAAGAGCTCGAACTACCACTTTACTGATATACCCCTTGGCTCAAAGGAACAACCCAAATTCCCGGATCACCTCAATTACATTATCCGTACCTAAATGGGTCTAGATCTCTCTTTCCCAAAGGCCCTATGCCTTATGATAACCCATCTCCATGCCACAGTCTTGAATTAGAAAAGTGATTCAAAACAGGACGTTACAACTTTTCCCCCACTTAAATTAGATTTCTTCCTCGAAATTGCTCCTTACTAACACCCATATCCCAAAAAATGATATGAGGAATGCAACCTATGATTCAACACGTAAAAAAATATTCTAAAGACAACCAAAAACCAATCTGAACTTCCATCACGAAGAAAGTGAACTTTGAGCTTCCACAAACCACTTCTACCTCCCCAGAGTCTGAATCTCATACTGGTCTGTCTCCTCGACAGATTGCCAACGCATAACAATCTACAGGACAATTATACTTGATAGAAGGCTCAGATAATCTTTCGAGTAGAAGATTCATCCCTGCAACGGTTAAACTCAGACAAGAGCTACACAACAAGGTCAAATCAATTACTCTAAAATTATTTAATCAAATTGTAAGTGATGTAACACCTTCGATCAGTAAGCTACTCCAGACACACAATAATCCTCTCATCACTACAGTTTGCTAAACAACCTACTGCCTCTTATCCACTCTATGAATGAATCAAGACCTCCTAGGACCCAACTTATCTGTCAACTACCTGGAATACCAAATTCCTACTCGGTTTCTAAGCCAAGCGCGACTTTTGATGAAAACTTCGTTTATCTATACTACTCTATCCACATTGTCACTCTTGGCTCTATAAATCCTGGGATCCCCGACCCCATACCTCGATGCAACGGTCTCTACCATGTACCATCTGCATTGCTATAAGTATACGGGCCTCACCCACAGGTCCCACCCAAACTATATCACAGAGTGTCCTTGACCACAGGTCCCACCTATCTAGGGCTATACATGCCCAACTCCACCTCGAATCCCAATGACTTATCCCTTCTTGATTCTTATCATATTGTGGCCTTTTCCATGATCTTATGAGATGAACCCTGGCCTAAATTATCTAGATGAATCTGTGAACGCTACGACTCATTCTGCAGTCAAACACCTCTTACTCACACTATCTGGCCACTTATAGGATGCCACGACTGCCCTGCAGTCGCACGTTACTCTTCCCTGCTATCTGGATGCTGGTGAATGCTACGGCTATACCATAGTCTTACAACACTTTCCATGCTAACTCAACCGCTGACCATGGTCTTACCGCTGATTACCAATCCGAACATGTCCAAAGTCGAGCACACACATGGGATAACATCCTGACTAAACTCGTGTCCTGACAGGAATTCATAACCTGATTCCCCAACACCAGCGATCAAACACCAAGAAGACGTGAACCCAACCTTTGGGAAGTTTCCCAAACTCCCTACTCACACTCTCCTTGACCCAAACAGCCACTTGGGCCGTCTTCCTCCCCAGCAGGAATGCGAACACATCCTAGTTTCACACCTACTTTTTTTTGTTGGATATCTGAATGATTCTTCCCCACATTGATCCAACTAACATCTTACAGCACACAAGACTAGAAGGATTCCCAATCCTTCTTACCATCCAATGATCAATCTGCTAGCAACCAACACTTATCACTGTTAGTGTTCCAAAACTAACCAATACTAAAGCAGTATAACTCTTGAAGACTAATGGAACACCTCCCGAGCTATAATCACACTTGCTACAGCTACCACATCTTGGGAACCCACTATATAAGGAGACGACATCACACTAATACTCTAAGATTCATGGTATGCGGGGATCGATGATTGTACATTATTCTATTATCTTTGAGATTTTTCCATGTGTTTAATGTTTATATGATTATATGATTATGTGAGTATGAAGGGGCCTATATCTCAGTCAAGTGTGGGCAGGGCCCGTATCTGAGTTGGTGGGGCCCGTTATGCGCTTAGTAATGCATGGTATGAGGTATCTTGGGGAAGTCACTAAGCTTTGTGCTTACGAGGTTCGGTTTATGTTTCAGGTACCTTGGTTTTCAAAAAAGAAGGGTTCAGGTTGACTGCATGGTACACACATTTTATGTTCCGCATTTGGCTTTGTTCTGGGATTTATACTCTGTTTCTAATGTATCGATTTTGAAACACATAATGGATGATACTTCTTCTATAATTAAAATGAAATTTTATGTCAATATTTTTGGGATATTATAGTTTGGTAGCAGAGCCTTGGTTTGAGGGATTCGGGCACACTCTTGGGTGTGTCTAAACTCAAACTGAGGATTTGGTAAGGTTTTTCAAAAAGAAATATATTTTCTTAAGAAAAGATTCTTCTAAAATAAGAAAAGGGTATGGTGCATTGTTGGAACCTGAAAGTGAACCTCTTGCAATCCTCGATACTAATTCCGAAGTGTGTTTGGTTCTGGAGAAGTAGATGCTCTGAAAGCTGTCCGGAGCTGAAGAAAAGAAGTAATGGAGAAGGAGAGAAGAAAAGCATTCCGGAGTGTCTCTCATGTCCGGAACGCTTACAGATCCGAAGAATGCTATTTTATCTTTTGTCATTTATTATATTTGAATTGATGTAACATCTCATATGACTTAGCTTTTTGTACTCATAGACAATCAGAATGTCAAAAATAGTTCGTTTGTGCAGTCCTATGTAAGTTACATGGTTAATTCGTTGTAATACTCTCTCCTATATATAGGAGCATTCAATACAAGTTAATGACGGATCTTTTTTCTCACTTTTTGACATTTATCTTTATCACATCAAAAACTTTCTACTTGTTCACCTATTGATTTTTCCCTGATCATTATCTACTTATTCATACTTAATGTCTTGATCATTTGTTGAACTAATTATCTAAGACTTGACTGGTCTTTCCAGCCTTGACTTGAACATCTATTTGCAAGTAGACATTGATCTCAAGCATTCACTCAAGGTTTGAGTTCTCAAACCTTGTCCCTGCGAAAAGATCTTATTCTCTCAATTGGTTTCAGAGCTTGATTGGTTGTCCTTTGAATCCATAAGATCAGATTATGGTTGGTTTGAACTTATCTTGGTATTTCAACCATTTATGTGTTAAGGATAAAAGTTCATCTATATACCACTTAAGCTTGAAGATATCTTGACTTCAATTGCTGCTTCAAATCATCAACAAATGATTTCAATGCAAATCGAAAATAGTGTGGGTGGCCCTACACGTGCCCCATTGCTAGTTGTGGAAGAATATGATCACTGGAAAGTCAGAATGGAAAGATTTCTTTTGGCCAAAGATAAAGGTGAAGAGATTTGGAGATCCTTGAAAGAAGGTCCACATGTTCCTGTTAGAACCATTGTAAGAGATGTTGCTGCTCTACTTATGGGTCAAGATGAAGCTCGTCCAGCTCCTCTAACTGTAGATGATGTTGAAAAGCTGCATGCTGATCAAGTTGCCTTCTCGGAAATGGTGTTTGGTGTTCCTCCATCACTCTTTGAGCACATCAAGCTATGAAAATCAGCCAAAGAAATTTGGGACACTATTCAGGATCTGATTGAAGGTTCCGAAAATATGAAGGACAAACGCCTCGCCTCGGTTGTCAATGACTCTGACACTTTCACTACCACTCCAGGTGAATCCGTAGCCTCAGCCTCAACCGATATCGAATCATTGTCAACAACATGACTACTCCTGGGATTGTTCAAACTCCTCTTGAATACAATCTCAAGTTCATTAACATTCTTGGTAAAGGATGGGGAAATGTAAAGTCTTGTCTTCAAAGTAATGGTTCCTTAAAAAACTGAAACTCTATCAACTTTTTGATGAGCTTCAGGGACATGAATCCAATGTTGCTCAAACCATAAGAGAACTTTTCGGAGGACCACTCGCTCTAGTTAGTTCTTTTGAATCAACCATTATGAACCCACCTACTCCGGAACCTTACAAACCAGTTGTTCCTCTGACTCAGTCATCCTTAACCTCCTTATCCACACATATCTATCCTGACGATGATTCCGAAACTTTAGATTCTGAACCTGTTTCCATCAAGAATTTGTCTTACTTTCAATGAAATACAAACGCCCTTTCAATCCCTCTTACAAACCATACCAACACAGGTTCAGTGCTCCTCACCAAAACCATCAACAAACATATTCAGCTCCAGAACCAAAAAATACCTCCGAAAACCCTCCTGCATAGAAGCCTAACCTCACTAAAGCAAATTCAGTCTCGAAATCTTCTCAAAATTCCAACACAAAAAAACCCAAGATTTTGTGCCACAAATGTGGTCATGCAAACCACTTTGCCAAAGACTGTCTAGCTGATGCTCCACAAAAACCAAAAATAAAAGACTCAGCTTATTATGTCCGAAAAACACAAGAAATGGCTGAAAGTGAGAAAGCATATGTTACTACTGTTTCAAGAGATGTCGAAGGATACTGGTCATCCGGAGATGATGAAGATTTGGTATCTGGAAGGAATATATGTTTGATGGCAAGGAAAACAATTGAATGTGATGAAGGTTATTGGTCTTCTGGGTCCGAAGATGAAAATGATGTTGTTGAACCTCAGTACTGCTACATGGCCACCAATGATCCACCAGGTCGAAGCATTGTTCAGCAGGTAAAATCCATGATCTCTGATAATAATTTTGATTTGACTTTATGTGAACCTTATCTGACTCGGATTCAAATATACATGAACACTATCTATAAAGCCTATGAGTCTGCCATAGAAGCCAGTGAGAAGAAAGACTGTGAACTAAGTCGTCTGAGATTACGTTTTGAGGATAAGAAATTGAAATTTGAGTCTCTAGAACATGAACTTGTAATGTCAAAAGATGAATGTATCATTTTGAAGGATAAATGTGAAATCACTTATTCTGAACGAAACATTTTGATTTCTGATAACAAACGTCTCAATGCTAAAATAGATGATTTGCATAACTCTGTAGACATGCTTGAAACTGACATTCGAATGACTCATAATTTTCTTCATCCATGGTCAAAAGCTCCTGGTCTCGGAAGCGAGTTTCTGAAACCAATTAATAGTCCCCTGAGGGAATTGCAAAATTTGTCATTCACAGGAGAGGTTCTGAATATCAAAAATTCAGACACTCCTGTTTCCCTATTATCACCCCTTCAGGAGCATAAAAGATCTTTTGAGTCCCTAATTCCTGAGTTCCAACCTATAGTTATCAAGTGTCCTGATTCCACACCTCTTCCGCCTCTGATAAACCTGGGCCTGAATCGGACGACAGAATATCATCATAGTCTTTCAAATTATGTGGACCATGTTCCTATAAGCAATCACGTCAACAACTGTGTGATTGAGGAAATTATTCCGGAAACAACTGAAGTCAATGCCTCGAAATTAGTAAGGGCATCTTTAGATGATTAAATTAAAGTCTCAAGCAATGTGTCCTCTGATTCTTGTGAATCGGACTCTGTAGTTCTTTCAAAAACCAAATTGGTTCCCATCATTCCCAAATTTTCAAATCTATCCAAAGGACAATCCTCTGGATACTCTCCTCATCCTAAGAGAAAACCAATGTTGAATAGAAATGATGTTGTAGATGTAACATCCCAAAAATCAGGTATACCTTATGAATCTTCATCTTTGAGAAGTTAGCACATTTGGCCCTTATTAAGGAAATGCATGTTTGGTGAGTATGCGGGGTGTACCAATGTGTACGCAGGGTGTACCCGGCCCTGAAGAGAAACCCTAATATGTTGAGCCTCTCTATTTAAGCAACCTTAAGGCCCTTTTGTTTGCCTCCTTTTCCAGAGCTTTACCATTTCAAAACCCTAAATCTCGTTCATATAGCAAGGGAGTGTCTAGGAGGGCTTTGTATTGTGTTCTTGGCCATTTGAAGCAAAGTGATAGCCTCGGAAGAGGAAGGGTTGGAGCTCAAGCTTTTGGATCCGAGTTTATCAGTGAAAGCAGCTTCATTTTGAGGTATAAAGCTTCAAGCTTTGCATCTTTTCTATTCATGCTTTGTAGAGAGAAGGTTTAGGGTTTTTGGTCCCCAAGTTCATAGCTTTTTGAGTAGTTAAGCTCATAGAATCCGAGATCTGTACCATACTAGCTCATTTAGTGTTGTTATGTGATAAAAATCTGGTCTTGGTTGTTAAAGGTTGTTCATGCATGAGATATGGACCTTTTACGGTTGGAAATGGAGTGTTTTGGGTGTTGGTGACTTACACAACCATGCAAAAGCTTAAAGTCACCAACTTTATGGATTAATTTGTATTAGAGAAGTTAGAACTGGCTTTTGGACGCAAGTCTTAACCGATTAAGACCTGAATGGGAAGGAGGAGAAAGCTAGGAGTTACACTGGGCGTAATCCCAGTACGCGCGGCGTAAGGGGCCGCGTACCCCGATTCTGTGAAGCCTCCAGGTACGCTCAGCGTACTGATCTGGTACGCATCGCATACCTCAGAAGGTTGACTTTTGTTGACTTTTAGGGTTTTGTCAACTTTTGGGTATTTCAGCCATGAGAGGGGTAAAATGGTCTTTCACCCTTCTGAGAATGATAGGAAAGGAAAGATTCTAGCCTTTGGGAAATGTATTAATGAGAAGTGTTTGTTATGATCAGGCGGAGGCTAGATATTATCTCACAGAGTCTGAGATTTCTGAGATTTACCCGAGGTGAGTCTTCTCACTATACTGTACCCGGAAAGGTAACTATGTGTGACCGGAAGGTCTTGTATGCTATGAGATGCATGTATTGTATGTTATGCATTGCATGTTCTGTTTTTGTTATGTATGTGATATGTATGCTATGTATGATATGGGCCAGAAGGCATTATGACATGGACCGGGAGGTCAGGTAGTCATGAACCAGAAGGTCGGTATGGGTAGGACTGGAAGGTCTACCGAGACTAGGACGGAAGTCACCTGAGACACATGGACCGGAAGGTCATGAACAGTATGGACTGGAAAGGCGTATATGTGTAAGTGGTATATGGGGAACTCACTAAGCTTCTTGCTTACAGTGTTTATGTGTAATGTGTTTTAGGTACTGGTGAGGACCGTGGGAAGACGTCGGCATGACTCGTACACACACAGACAGATTGGGATATGTTTTGATTTTGGGATTTGAAATGTGTTGTATAATGACCATGTTACATTGGATTTTATGGTTTTGTCTTGAATGAAATTACATTTAAAAATGAAAAATTGTTTTGAAAATTTACGTCGTTACAAAATATCCCAAGGTCGAAGCTAGAAATGCTTTCAAAAAGGAAGTTAGAACTAGACAAGATTCCAGATTCCTTGCTAATTCTAAACCAAGTTTTTTCCGGAATCCACGTGTCTTCACTCATAGTCAAAACTCCTTTGTTCCTACAAGAATCCTGAAGAGACCTTCCGAACCTCCTGTTCGTTCAGAACCAACAGAAGTCCTTAGGTCCAAATTACCTCAAGCTTATGTTAAAGTCAATGTCAAAACCATCTGAAATACCTCACCACCGCCTCAAAATGTATCATCTGTTTTTATTGCAAAATCTGATGGCGCAGTTTTAAACCAAGAATTTCAAAGAACAATGTGTCACCAAACAAATTCACAAGTCCAAAAATCATTGTTTCAAAATCTTCAAACAAAAATCTTGTGTGAAAAATCAAAACATCTGTGGACAAAGCAACTGTCTCGGAGATAACAAAAAGTGTTCATCCTTTGGAAACCAAAGTTCAGAAGAAGTCAATTCCTAACCCACAAACAGTTGAATATGACTATTGGATAGATGAAAAGACTTTACCATTCTGTATTTTTCCAAAACACTCAAGAAATCTCACCAAAAAACAAGTAATTGTTCCAAAGTCACAGTTAAAGTCCAAAGTCCATGCCTATGTCCCAAAATCTAACTCGGAGCCTAAAAGCTCCATTGCTCACTAAATTTGCAGGTACTTTGTGCTTCGGAGGAAGAAACAATATGGTATATTGATAGTGCTTGCTCCATGCACATGACGGGGCAGAAAGACTTTTTGCATGTTTTAAAGCTTTCTCCAAATGTTGGCTATGTAATATATGGCAACAACTCCAATTCACAAATTCGTGGTTATGGAACTCTCACTAATGGAAATTTCTCTATTTCACATGTTGCTTATGTAGCTGACTTGAAACACAACTTGATAAGCGTTGCTCAGCTCACTAACTCAAGTCGACGTGTGGAATTGTGCAAAAAATACAGCTCTGTGATGACTGAAGACCCAAAAGAATGTTTGATAAAGTCTCTTCGCAACAAAAACATGTACCCTCTCGACATCAACATGATTATTGGAAAACCTCAACTTTGTCTTCTCTCCAAAGTTGTTTCTGACGTTAGCTGGTTATGGCACCACAGAACTCGTGTTCTAGAAGAAAGCTTTGATTTTATCTTTGATGACAACTTCGTTCGGAATTCTGGCCCCTCTCACATCACTACTCACATTATCGAGTCTGATGCTCCTCCGCCAGGATCTCCGAACCCTCAAACTATTCTTGAAGTTGATTTTGAAACTCTCTTTGGTCCTTCCAAAACCGCTCTTGATTCTGAATCTCAATCAAAAACATCTCTGATTCAAATTCCTCCTTCGGAAGCCTTAGTTTCTCACAACCTATCCGGTCCTCTTTCGAGCTTTTCAACATTTGATTCCGAACCATTTCAACCTTCTCAGGTTGAGGGGGAGAATAATAATAATCCCTCTTGTGAATCAAATGTGGATGGCTTCCAAGATGTCGTTGTTGAATTCGATGACTCAAATCCTATCAACAATGACGACAACGAAAATTTCTTTGAGTTCCCTTCTGATGATGATTTAAATCTCTCTGGTTCAGAAGTTCATGGGGAACATCATCCTCAAATTCAAATCATTCAGGGGGTGCAACTAAATCCTATTGTTGATATTGAATCGACCGCTGCTCAAGAACTTCCCAAATTGCACGTTTGGACCAAGGATCATCCTCCGGACCAAGTAATTGGAAATCTCAATGCTGGTGTACAGACTCACTTTGCTTCAAGTATCCAAAATGAATGTCATTTCTCAACTTTCATTTCTATGATCGAACCAAAATCCATTAAGGAAGCATTGGAGCATGCTGACTGGATCACAACAATGTAGTAAGAACTGGTTGAATTTGACTGAAACGAAGTATGGACTCTTGTTCCTCCTCCCCCAAACCACCCTGTTGTCGGCACAAGATGGGTATATCGCAACAAACTAGACGATGCAGGAGTTATCATCCGAGATAAAGCAATATTGGTAGCTAAAGGTTTCACTCAAATTGAAGGTCTTAACTACAACGAAACATTTGATCACGTTGCACGACTTGAAGCTATCAGAATCTTTCTTGCGTACGCATCCCATAAAGGTTTAAAATTTTATCAAATGGGTCTTAAGAGTACTTTTCTTAATGGTGAGCTTTACACCGAATTATATCTTCAACAGCCTCCCAATTTCATCAATCTCTCATTTCCGAAGTACTGCTACAAGCTCCGTAAAGTTGTCTATGGCCTCAAGCAAGCTCCTCGCGCCTGGTACGAAACCCTCACTGACTTTCTCAAATGCTCAGGTTTTCAAAGAGGAATTCTAGATCCGACTCTATTCAGAAGATCAAATGGAAGACATCACATGTTGGTTCAAATTTATGTGGATGACATCATTTTTCGGTCTACGGAATCATCCATGGTTGAAGACTTTGCTAACTCAATGATCAAACGATTCCCAATGAGCATGAACAGAGAATTAATTTTCTTTCTAGGCCTTCAAGTAAACAAACTAACAAAGGCATTTTCATCCACCAAGAGAAGTATATTTCTGAGCTTCTCAAGAAATACTCTATGGGCTCCTGTGCCTCAGCCAAGGTAGCCATGGGTTTCGGTCACAAAATCTTTGCAGACCCGAAACTACCCTTCGGGTGTTTCTGTAGATGAAAAGAAGTATCGTGGAATGATTGGATTCTTGCTTTATCTCACTGCAAGTCGACTGGACATAATGTTCTCAGCATGCTTATGTGCCAGATTTCAAGTCAATCTGAAGATTTCTCATCTTTTGGCTGTGAAGCAAATTTTCCGATACCTTAAAGGTACAAAGAACCTCAGAATCTGGTATCTAGCAAATGAAAGTTTCCTTCTGCAAGCTTACTCGGATTCAAACTATGGTGGTCTCCAATTCGATAGGAAAAGTACATCAGGAGGATGTCAATTCCTAGGTGGTCGTTTAGTCAGCTGGTCCTCCAAGAAACAGAACTGTATTGCTCTCTCTACAGTAGAAGCTGAATAGATTGCTGCTGCCAGCTATACCTCTCAAGTTCTCTGGATGAAATCTCAACTCTTGGATTATGGTTCCCGATTTCAACGCATTCATATCTACTTTGATTCTCAAATTGCCATTGCCATCTCTCACAACCCAATTCAGCACTCCATGATGAAGCACATTGACATCCGGTACCATTTTATTAAAGATCATGTTCTAAATGGCAATATTGAACTTATTTTTGTTACATCTAATGATGAAATTGTTGATGTATTTACCAAGGCATTAGATAAAACAAAATTTAATGGCTTTCTGAACAAAATGGGTATGATGATGTCTGATCCTCAATTCCTTCAGGAGACATATTCTCTTTGATAGAAGTATTCAGAAGAAGTATATGCTCCGAACTCATTTATTTTGCTTCGCAACTACTTTTCCTCTAAATACACAGGATCCTTTTACTTGTCTCTTTTACTAATTATCCCTTGGGTTTCTTAAGTTGAACAATTCATTCTCTTCTTCACGACGATCAGGATCGATCATCATCAGAATCATCATGTCCGGAATTTCAAAAATTGCTCCGGAATTTTCAAATCTTGTCCGGAATCTCAAAAATTGCTCCGGAATTTTCAAATCTTGTCCGGAAAATAAAAAATTGCTTCGGAATTTTCAAATCTTGTCCGGAATTTCAAAAAATGCTCTTGAATTTTCAAATCTTGTCCGGAATTTAAAAAATTGCTCCGGAATTTTCAATCTTGTCCGGAATTTCAAAAATTGCTCCGGAATTTTCAAATTTTATCAGGAATTTCAAAAATTGCTCTGGAATTTTCAAATCTTGTCTGGAATTTCAAAACGCTTCGGAATTTTCAAATGTGTTCCGAAAATTTAAATTGCTCCGAAATTTTCAAAATATGCTCCAGAATTTCAAATTACTTCGGATTTTCAAAATAAATTTCAAATCCTCTCCGAAACATTTCTCATTCCGGAACTGCCACAAATGAATAAATTTTGAACTCGCCCTTGTACCTATCGGATCTTAGTCATCCCAATTTTACTCATCCGGAATACCAAAAGGTTTTATGTTGAACCGTCAGCAACGGTTACTTTTCTGAATCCTTATCCCTTCCTCCTTGATCCTCGAGCCATGACTGTACCAACTCTAAAAGAAAACATCGTATCGCCGGTTGCTATTCCCATTTTCAACTCCGAACCACTCAACCTTTCACGTTCCTGTCACCTCAAACCCCAAAAAGGTATAAACTCATATAATGCGACCCGTTTAACCTCGGATCCTCATCGTTATTTTTTTTAACCCGACCCATCTTCCCTTACCTATAAATACTCTCTCAAATCCTCACTTTACCTCTTTACGCTCACTCAACTGCAATTCACCCAAAAACCCTCACTCTTCTTTGTGTTCTTCAAGCACTCATCACTCTTCAACAATGGAGTCCTCCCAAAACCAAATCAAAACCGCTTCGACTCCCAAGAAATTTATCGCAAGGAAGAAGTCATCCAAAGGTTCTAAAGGTTCATCGTCTTCTGCAGATCAAGAACCCTTCCTAAGAGATACAACCCAACTGTTCTCTCTAAACCCATTGGACTATGATGAATCAATTATAGTAATGATCGATTTCATCGCTAATCACTCCATATCCATCCCACTTACCAAAATCCCTGATCCACCACTACCACTTCATCATCTCCACCATGCATTCACAAGTATCACGCTTGAAGATGGAGTTCTGGAAACCACTATCATTGGAGATCGCTCCATTCCCATCTACAAATCGACGTTTCTCAAGGCGATTGGTGTCAAACCTAATCCCAAAGGCTTCGAAATTGTTGAACCATCTACTAAAGATTTCCAGACCTTTCTGCAACATATTGGCTACACTCAAGACTATCGGGCAAAAGACTTCAAGAAAAGTGTTGTCTCTGGGCTATGGACTGCTTTGATGCATCTTATCATTCGTAGTTTGTCTGGAAAGCACGGAGGAACGGACACCTTAAGTAAGGACTGGTTGAACGTCGTCTTTAGTATCTACTCCGGACGTGATAACGCCGTTGATCTTCCCGAAGTGTTATGGCAAGACTTCTGCAAGTTTGCCATTAAGATAAAACCAAATGAAATTTCGAGTCCTAGATTTTGGGCTCTGAAGATCGAACAAATCTTCAAAGAAATCAATGTCCCCATTCCGGTGAACATAATTCCTCTGGAGGTATGTATTTCATTTAAACTTGTTACGACTTATAGAATTCCGGACCAATCTTCATTTGGTCCGGTTAGACGACATCCGGACCACATGGTTGCTATCATTCCTTCCGAATCTCCTTACTTGAAACAACACTTAGAGACTTAGGTTGTGTTCGACCCAACACAACCTGCCCCGGTCTCTGTTGAACCCACTTCGGAAGAAGCCAACCCTGACATGTCTGGACCAAAACCCAAAATATCAGCCAAGATAAAATATTCTCCCAAAAAGCCTAAATCGAAAAAGAAAACCAAATTCAGTGCCTCCTCTCCACAGGAGGGCACCTACGACATTCCGGCTGATTCTGGCCGTCCGCACACCCCCCTGCCCACTCATCCGAGGTACCCCTTGATGTTTCAACATCACATGCACACACTCACGGGGAGTCTCCACATAATCCACCATCACCCTCTCAAAAGGGTGATGCAGGTGTTGAACAAAGTTCCTTGCAGCCCCTTGGAACACACCCACGTGTCAAGTTTGATATTCCCATCATTTCTTCCACACACACACACACTTCGGAACCATTGTTCCGGACCCCAAGCATCCGAAAAGAGGAGTAGTCCCTCCCACTTCTGATGCCTCAACTGGTCTGATACCCGGAAGGAGTAAAGGACGAAAAGGGGTAAATGATCCCGATTAGATAGATTGTGTTAACAGGGCTGCATTCCGGCGTCTGGATCTCACCTGAGCTCAAGTGGAATCCACTCTTATTTCCATGAGAAATAGGGCTATTTAGAGCAACTTTCCCTATACTCCTCCTACTGACGCTGATGCAGATGATGCACTTACTTCTACGCAACCTCGTATCACCACTCATCCAAGTGTTTTCCACATTGATCCGGAAGAAGAAATTTCCGAAGAAATATTGTTGGACAACGATGCCAGGCACATTCCGGAATTCACCTTTAAAGCCTCTACTCACTTCCAATCCAAACCATCCGGCTCTAAGTCTGCGTTTGACTTTAAATCCTCATCCTCCACCTCTCCGGATGCTAACTCTCCCTTAAAACATCAGGAAGACGATGCAACCACCAAACCAGGTCCTTCAACTCATCCTCACTCTCACAAGTCCTCTCTACAACACTCCAACTCTGTTTCAGAATAATATGTTGGTGATTATGTTGATCCTTTTGCTCTCTTGGAGATCCAAACTACTGTCTCTGACACTATGGCAAAGGTGTCATCAGTTGAAAACTCTGTCACTCAACTGAACAACAAATTGGATCAACAAGTCTCCGGAATCGATTCGAAACTTGATGCTATTCTCCACTCTCTCTCCAAATCGTCTGGACCATCTGTTGCAGAAAGAGAAGCCCAGTTGGACCAATTAATCTCTCTCTGCCTAAAGCACACTGTTGAGCAAATTGATTCCAAATATGACACTCTTGTCGATAACTACCTCAACACCATCTCCTCCATGCTCAAAGTGCATGATGACTTGGTAACTGCTACCAACGAACACATCAAGTAGACTCACATTCTCCATTAAAAGCAAATTCAAAGAATGGAGAAAGAGATTAAGCAAAAGGATGAAATGAATATGGTTATTCAACAAGTCCTCATCAAACTTCTTCGTTCAACTTGGAACATCGTTGATGTTTCGAACCAGAAGTTTGATGAGATGAATTTTGTCCTCAGCACCACCTTCAAACACCTTTCTGAGCAAGCTCCCACTGTTGAAGCCTATGATACTCTATCTTTTCAACTCGCTTCCAGCCTTCAGAAAGTCTTCTCCAGGTTTGATGATCTCAAGGACTCTTTGTTCCCTGCACTGGTCCATAGGTTTACTGATGCAAGAGGGGTAGAAGGACCAAGTTAACCATGGTAGCCTCCTACTCAGTTCTCTCTCCGAGATGAAGAAGAGTCGGACGACGAAGAACTTCAGATTCCCTCTAGATCTCCTCCCAAAAGTGCCAAAGAGGAAGCAAGTGAAGATGAAAACGAATATGTCCCTGATGACGCTCCTAAGAGCATCCTCGCTCTTCAAGCTCCCAAGTTGTTTATTCCGAAGGTTATTTCTGAAGAACAAAAGAGGATATGGTCCGCAGTCTCTTGGCTATCCTCACTTCCGGAAGGTTTTGACCAAGCTGTCAAAATGGCTAAGGCCAAATCTATTCTAACCGTCCAAGCTTTCCGAGCTACTCCTTCAGTACAACTTCCTATTCCGGAACACAAAATCGCTCTAATTGATCAGGGCTCTCCACTCTGAACCCTTGATGATATTCTGGAAGAACCACTCCTAAATCCTACTCCGGAATTTAAAATTGATGAGAATATGAAGATCGTTATCTCTGCTCTTCACAAATACAAAGGCAAGAAACCAATGACAACTGAACAATCAGCCTTGCACTTTGGACCTCCTCTCAAACACAAACATGGATGGTCTCAGGAGGAAATTAACCAAGCCCTTGAAGAAAGCATACGGATTCAGGCTCTGAAAGATAATACTGACCCATTGCATGGGATATCTCCTCTTTTCTGTGAAGGCATCCTCCAAGATCACCAAATCATTCCATTCATGTCCTATGACATCCCCACAAGTGATCTTGAGCAACTGGATCTTCCTCTCTCTCCCTACAGCAAATATTACACCAAGTTCACTCTGCTCCATCCCACAGATCCTCCTAAAGTAATCATCTGAACAGAAAGAGAAAGACTTGATACGTAATACTCTAAGGATGCCTTGCCATTCAAGGACGTATGGTCAAAGAAGAGAATCATTCAGGTCTCGGGCTTCGGAAGAAAAATCCTGGTAATGTTTGAACTAAACTGTCCATTGTTCCGGTTTCACATTTTCTGGAATACACCTATTCCCGGGACTCTTACCAATGCGGATTTCCCCTCCATGAATCCAAACGATATTCTTACCCTAGACGCATACTTTAGAGAAAATCAAAGGGATGACCTTAGTATGGGAGCCTATCATGCTGCTCTATGCTTCTTAAAAGATTATGTTGCAGAGTTCAGGCGAAGAGACTATGAATTTGCTCACCTCTACGGAACAAAACAATTTGTTCCGAAAATTGACTTCATCCTTCCGGAAGCTGAACTCCTTGCTGATGGTCCCATTACAGAGCCTGTTCTAGGGTTTTTCTACACTACAAGAAAAACAAACAAGAAGGACTGCTTCTGAGTTCTAGACAAACACCTGATCCCTACCAAATATCTGAAGAAGTTTATTTCACGTGCATCCAAGTCTGGAAAACATTAAGGAAAAGTTTATGAGTCAGTTGGCATGGTATGTTGAAGTCCGAGAATGGTTGTTTCGAGCCTACACCTTCATCAAGGAAGAAATGAAATACACTTGATGGATTGCTAAGTTCACTTAAGGGGGGATTGTTGGAACCTAAAAGTGAACCTCTAGCAATCCTTGATACTAATTCCGAGGTGTGTTTGGTTCAGGAGAAGTAGATGCTCCAGAAGCTATCCGGAGATGAAGAAAAGAAGTAATGGAGAAAGGAGAGAAGAAAACCATTCCGGAGTGTCTCTCATGTCTGGAATGCTTGTAGATTCGAAGAATGCTATTTTGCCGAAAAGTATTAACCTTGAACCTCCGTAGATGTTCATTTTCCTGTGTAGCTAACAGCAGGTCGTAGGAATGGTTAGTCCCGTAAAGGTACCCCTAGTATAAGTATTAACCGTAGGCATCCGTAGATGTTCATTACCTCTGATGCTAACAGGTGGGTGTCGGAATGGTTAGTCCCGTATAGTATCCTTTTATACTAGGATACACAGAACTAATCTACACGTATAGTATGTAATAGTAACTCATCATATAGTTTCTAGGTACAAGTATCCATGTAAGTGTATCCATGTAAGAGGATCCATGTAAGTGTATCTCTTCATATAGCATTTACTATAGACTCATGAATGAACTGACTCTGGTGTGATTCCTTGTAGTAGGAATAATGTTTAGTATCCCCTAAACTATCCCTATAATAGTTTACTGGAATGTATTTGTGGTCCATGAAGGTTTATACACCCTTGCTACTCAAGAGTGTGGGAACTGAATGAAGAATGAAAGCTATCATATCAATACTTATATATATATGAACATAAGTGTATAGATATAGATATGACCAAGGACATGAAAGAGGTTTTGTAAAACATTTAAGAGTTTTGAACAATAAATAACAATGACTTGATGTCATTGTATAAACATGTCAAGTGTAATTCCTTTGATAACAAAACATGTTAAGACAGAAAACCATTTCATGTATCACATTTTGAAGCATGTGAAATCAGTCGGATGAAAACACAGTTATGAATCACATATGATTGGTTCTATAGTATGCTGTTTTCTACCTGTATCCCCCCCCCCCCATTAAAGCATTTAAAATCATTTAAAACATTGATTAAGGGGTACGAACTCAAATGTAGATGGTGGTTTGTATGAACTGAACGATGTAGGATTGCTAAGTGTCAAGTGAAGACTTGTACACACTCAAAGATCCTAGTTAACATATAATCACACATATATGTATCCAATTAGTCTTTAAACTACTAATTGACAATGTTAAGACATCCTAGAACATGCTAAACACCTTATATAAGTGTTATAAGCCCTAAGGATTGCATTTAAGTTGTTGTAGGACAAAGCTATTGGGTTTAGGGTTCCAAAGAACCCCTTTCTTGAGTTTACTCCCCAAGGACCACAACACAATGAGTTTACGGTCGTAAACTCTTGATTTTACGGCTGTAATCTCCTAAGCTTTTGGTCATTTGATGTTTTGAAGCCTTATATGTCTCTTAGAAGTATTTCTACTTGATGGTTTAGTCCTTGGAAGAGATTGGGGCACCCTTTACCTCTATTTGAGGAGTTCACGGCCCTAAGACCAATTCCCTTAGGGATTACGGCTGTAATCTATCATGGACATGGTATTTTTGGGCTTTCAAGTCCTATACACATTAAGGTATGAGTCTAGGCTAGTTTCATAAGAAAGGGAAGGGATTAGGGCACACTTTTGTCCCTTATAGAAGGGTTTACGGTCCAAGGTGTTCTTGGGCCGTAAACTATTTGATCTTGAGGTTTCCTTGTGATTTCTTGATGCTAAGACACATAACAAGACCTATAACACTCTTAGATAGAAGGAGTTACGATTTGGAATGATAATCAGAAGATCCTTGAGAGAGAATCGAGTTTTTCTCTTGTTGGAAATGGAACAAATGAATAAATATGGCTAAGGACCATATATATATACCCCTTGGGTTTTGGACCACAAACTCCATGTTTGGGTCGTATATTTCCAATTTCTTGAAGTATGAAATGTTTTTGTTGCACAATAAACCCTAGGACATCCCCTCTCCTGGCATCTCCTAAAGTGTTAATCACAGAATACCCAAACTTATCCCAAATAGTCTGAAAATTAACAGTAACCGCTCTAACTTCTATTGACTTGGTATGTAGTACAGAATGGAAATTTCGGGTTGTCACACATTCTCTGCTATTGTTTGGGTTGTCAAGGATTTTTATATGCGATTCTGCATGCTGAGAGTCTTCAATGAATCATTAGAGGGTCATATCTTGTTGAGCGGTTTCAGCATGTTCGTTGTTGATCCGGGTCTATGTCGGATTTAATTTGGGGGTATTTCTTGGAGGATCTTTGGTTAGGATTATCGGGTTAGTTCTCCAATGAATTTTGGGTTTAGTTGTTTTATCTTTTGATTTGGTGGGATCGGTAGTCGTCTATGAAAGAACTTTTGGGTTCATATATGACCGTTGCTTAGAGAGGAGCGGTAGCAGGAAGATAGTGGTGTCAGTTGCATGAGTTGTTTGGTCATTGATGTTTCAAGGGAATTGCATATTCACATGGGTTGTAGACGGTTGGAGTTCAGTAGTTCTTTGAGAATGGGTATTGGGGTGAATATTCGTCAGTGCTTGGCAAGGGTTGTAGTTTCTAGTCTCTAGCATAAGAACCCAAGGATTTGTATGGTATCATGGAAGGTGAATTGTGATGGGTTTTGGTCATAAGACATCCTATGTGCTCATACAAACCCTAATGCTTGGATCTAGGTTTCTCTATTGTACATGCTTTGAATCCAAGACTATAAACCCTAATTCTAGCATATGGAAATCAATATTAACATATAATTAGGTTTAGGATATTACCATGATTGTTATGTAGCAATAACAATCCCAATTCCTCCTTGAATTGACTTTGGAAGGCTTAGAGTCATAAGTGTCACTCCTCTAATGGCTTACAAACACCAAGAGCAAGTGGAGAAGGTATAAGGAGAGAGGAGAGGTATAAGAATTCGTCTCTAGGACCTCTTGGGAAGGCTTGGACGAATTCATGCGCCTTGGGGTCTTTATATAGGTGTAGAGATTAGGGTTATCCTTATCTAGTTGCTTGCCCACCAAGTAACCATAAGATAAGCCTTGAAAACCCTTATCCTCGTCGAATTCTAAGGCCTTATCACCTTAAATTCGTCCAACCTATTAATAAGATAATCCTTACCTTATTTTGTAACTATCACATAATTACAATTCAGCCCCTCTAGTTTAATTAATTACACTTGATCACAAAATTAATTCTTAATTAATTATTGACCAATATTAATTAAACAAATATGATTTCTCCTTTAATACATTATTCTTATAACATATTAATAAATCATAATAACCTCTCTCTTTATTTATTTCTCCAATCAAGTTGCTTTGGTGAAGGCAACCCAAACGAACCACGCACCATCGGGTCAAGTACATACCAAAATAGTTATGGACTTAGACACTAATCCAACAAATTGGTGTATCGGACTGGTTAAGATTGAAGGGTTATAGTATACTACAACATCTTATGGTGCACATACAATCCTAAATGCTTTGGATCTATGTTTTCTCTAATTATACATGCAATATTGTTTCCAAAGCATTAAGCCTACAACTATTAAATAATATGGAAATGACATAATTAACTTAAGCTTGAGTTATGGAGTTACCTCTTTGTTATAGTTTGTAGAACTTATTGAGTTTGGCCTTTAAGAACATAGTGCCCCAAGTGTTGCACCTCAAAGGGTTCACAACACACCTAGGATAAAGGATGACTTTTGATAGAATATCCTAACACCAAAAACGGCTCAATGATCTCCAAGAAAAATAGTGTGTAGTTTTGGATGCTAAGGGGGTTCTTATATAGTGTGGCAAGATTAGAGTTACACCATGGAAACCCTAATGTACATGACCTTCCATATTCCTTAGGCTCCATGGGTTTAAACCTCCATGGATCATCCAAGGGTTGTCACATGGGTTTAGCCCAACCTAAAGAATCATGGATCATTGGCCCACACCATAAGAATGAATGATTTACCAAATCAATCCCCATATATATAATTAGTCTCTTTTCATCACAAAATTAATTCCAAATTAATTCTTGATCAATACTAATTAAATCATATGATTTCATATTAATATATTAGAACTTATAATATATTAACAAATCATAAATAACCTCTTCTCAAAAGTCCATCCTATCAAACTGTCCTGGTGATATGCAACCCAAATGGACCATGCTACTCTCGGGTTATGTACAAACCAATTCTAGTTATGGTCTTAGACACCTAATCCAACAGTCTCCCACTTGGATAAGTCTAATAACTATTATTGAAAGTATGACTCCACAACCCAACTAGCAATCGTAGCTTTTAAAAGCCATTGTCGAACTCTGACCTAGTCAATGACACATCCATTAGATAAGGGATCATATATTCCTCCATTCTAGATATCATATGGAGCGGGACATGGATTTTAATCATTCTCTATGTCCATCTGTTGTTTCCCGATTTCCGATTTATGACGACCGACTAATTAAACAAATCAAATCAGTCCAAGCTTGGCCAAGAACTTCGGGTGGTCAACACTAAATCATCGAGGGGCCCACATATATCGCTTTTATCCCTCTAAGGGTAAACGGAATGGATAAACTTCGACTCAAATGCTTGCTTGTACTTACTCATCAAATTACACACAACAATATGTTTGATAACACCAAGTTACTGGAGCGTTTACATATATCAATGTGCAACCGACTTGCAACTACAACTTACACGTCTTGGTTTCAAGAATATAAGATATTATCGTCTCACATTCACTCATGATAAAATCCATGAAGTGATTCAGATGAGCGTGGGTTGTATCCGATACTCGAATCTTATTCTAGGGGTACTCATGAACACTATAGCAAACCCGTGCTATGACTAAAACACCTCTACATACCCATTTATGACAGTCTTGCCTCAATAGCTACTTCCAAAGTATGATCGACTTTGGATGGTTTGGATAACCTAGTTATTCGGGAAGTCAAAATATGCAAAGTGAAGCACAAGAATAATACTAATCCTATATGGCTCCAAAAAATTTTAGTCCCATATTGATTACTTATAATTCATTGTATAATGTTTCGAATAATCAACTTAATAGTTGAATTAAAACAATAGTTGTCCCATGCTACAAGCATGCACACTATGTTTGTCTATGGTCCTTACTTTGTGAAATAGATTAATTAACAACATTTCAATGATGCTCATTTCACAATTCCAAATCCCTATTGCAAGTGTAAGAATTCCAAATTCTTGTCACTGCTAGAAAGTGTTAGATTCTAAACTATCATGCAATGATTCTTTTGTAATGTCTAGGTACCAAAAGTCAGAGAGACTTTAACAACGATATTACAAAATATTCCTTTGGAGATTGTTACAAGACAATTCCATGGAAATGAAGTCTCAAATTCAAAGTACATTCCTTTGAACATCCTTCTTGCATAAAATTTTCTAACTTTCTCATCTATTCTTTGACTCCCAATATGGAAATATTCCATATTTTCCATAAGACAACTCATAATTAATAGACTCCTGTCTATTCATAATAATGTTAATATGGTCCATCCAATACTATGCTTCCAACTGTCCTTAAGTGACCAATCCTTGGTAAACCTTAGATTGCCCTTAACAGTTACTTAACCACTTTAGTCATATCCGGTTCTATTCCTTTTTCCCTCTTAATTCCCTAGGCATTTGGAATATTAGAACACAAGAATATTATAGCATATGCAATCGATCCTATACCCGAAGAATATGTGACACAATTCATAATATATAACATAAAGACATGATACTTGATCAGTCTTTTGCTATAATATTTCTATTTGCCATGTTCTCACAAATCGAATTATGAAGAGGGATGTCGTAATCATAATCGAATTTGAGAACACAATTATCATTTCCATATATAGAATTTTCTTGTGTTGAACCATTCCAACCTAACATTCATATATATTTTTGACTAAATTTGATTAAAATCTCAATCTAAGATTTTATATTTGAAACAAAGTATGAATTCCTCTCCCTTAATTATAGCAAAATGAGTTCTCAAACCCTGCATCTTTGCAAACTGAAACTTTTGTTTTCTATAATTAACATTGCTAAATTGCAACACTTACCATAATAATTATGCTCCCACTAGCATAATAATTATTATCTTACTTGAATAACACTTATGCTCCCACTAGCTTTGACATGTACCCATAAATTAGTTGGACCTCTAGAAATCAATACTTATTGACTTTCATTACCAAAGTTCAGATTTCTGATACGAGATGTTTCGATAACACTTTATCTAGGCTTCCCAAACTCATACACCTTTCCTTAGATAGATCACATGTGTGTCTAAACAATTTTAGAAGATACAACAATAAGTGTCAAATGTTTAGACCTTTTCCATTTCTCACATTTCGAACTATGAAGAGGGATGTCGTAATCATAATCAAATTTGAGAATGCAAGTATCACAATTGCTACTCCTTAGAATCTACTTGGTGAAAGCGTTTCCTCACAATCATTTTCATGAAGTGGAGAGCAACCTTATGACACTCAGACTTTATGGTGTATGTGCTCCTATCCATGTGAATTTGCCAAACCATAATCATAAGACAAGGTTTGTGACAACTCCAAACTCATATAGACTGAACTTGTTCATTCTTAATTTCCTGCCACTTAGTAGCACAAGGGCCTACCATGTCATCCAATTTGTTAAGAAGCTCACCCATACTGATCAATGAAACTTCCATTAATCCAGGTGCTTTGCCATATGCAAACAATTGAGAGCTCATAGAACTCACATGCATAGTTAAATTTTAACTGGAATGGGCAGAAAAAAAAATATATTTCAACACGATAGGTTGCAAAAGTCAAGTCGTGTGCTAGTGATAAACAATTGGTTTTATTCTTGATTAGTTCTTGAAACTTTTTCAAGATCTTTAAGACTCCCACTGCCCTCTTGACATATAAGATTCTCTTGTCATGAATTATTCCTTGACAAAAAAAATATTCCAGAGTTAATGTGGATTCTTATCAAGATAAGCAATTCACACAATTGGTCTTAGTTGGTCTTTATCCTTACCAAGACATCACAACTTACCAATTTCAAATGTATAAGTGAAAAAACATTTTACTCAACATTTGATGAGTGTTTTAAACCTTCTTAACATTATGTCACTCAAGGAACATTCTTGAAGTATGACTCTAAGACTTGTTTTGGAACAAAGTATGACTCATCTTCTTGATTTAACCATTTCAACAATTCACAATTCCTCTTCTTAGCCATACAAATACACTAAGATATCCTTAGAGGATCAAATGTGATATGGTTTTCAATAGTCATTAAGATGATCATAAAACACGATACTAAGGGACTCTCCCATCTTTTCAGATTGGAGAAACTTTTATCTTTCTTCCTAATTTGATTCTTCTTATTCCCTCTACTATACATTGAAACTTTTCCAATGATTCATAATTACACATAATCTTGTAAGTATAACCATATTTACTAAACTTTAGTAAATCATGACTAATAGCCTTATTGTTTTTTGTGGTGGACCTGACCAGTGCACAACCAAGTGTACCCAATCCCCTAGTCCTTCACTTGACTCACATATACTTGTGAACAAGGAATCAATCTAAATTTCCCAAAGGAAAAGGTTCTCATCCATCAAACAATACAAGTTGCACGATCCCCAGTTTATGGACAATTGTAACTTGGGTGATGAAAATCTTTCCTTATTTAGTAAAATTTGACACTATCACAAACGAAAGTATCAAATCCGTTTTCCAATATTGCTATCAATGGAAACATATAAGCAATAATTTTTCACAAATGTCATTGTAAGGAAATCTAAAGTAAGATAAAATTCAAAACTTTTCTTTATTAATAAAAGTGTCGAAAACTTGTCCTTACAATGCAAATACAAATGTATAACGCCCGGGTTTCAGGGCTAAGCATTTTAGACAATGTAATAGTCTAGGTCAACTATTGTAACTCTTTTTGAAGTAATAAAGATGAAATGTTTGAGTATTATGTGAATTATGTGCTTATTATTTAATTATAAATGTATAATTAATAAAGAATAAAAATAAGCATCAAAATTAAAATGTGAGATAAACCCGATATCTTTATATTAAGTTGTAGTGGTCGAAACAAGGTTTCCGTACATATAAAGAACGCCGAAATCTCAGTTATAACGAAGAAGTTATGACCCGTCGAAGTTTCGCGACGAAACCGGCACGGCACCGAGAAGCGTAAATAGTGAATTTATGATAAAGCGAGTTTTAGACTAAGTGATATAAACGAAAATCGTAGAGTATGTTAAACTAAGAACATCGATAAAAAGAACTCCCAAATCTGAATTCGTATGAAGAAGTTATGATTTTTCGAAGTTTCGGATTAGCGGTATACAGCCCGAAATTCGAATATTAGATCGAGTGATTTTTAGCCGACATGACCTAAACGAGAATCGAAGATCTCGTTAAGAGTAGCGTAACGAGAAAAATATGGGCGAAAACGGGACCAATCCTGTCCCGACCGGTTAATAATATAAAAATTTAAAATCGAATCAAAATTAGCCGATGAAGTCTAAACGAAAGTTGTAGAGTACGTTCCCGCCTTCGCGTGGATATAAAGAACGTCAAAAATGGAGTTCGTATGAGAAAGTTACGGATTTTTAAAGATTTTAGTCGAATTTGCGAAGCGTGGTGAGGAGCTGGTGACGTGGTAGCATCTGGGCCGCCCATCGCTGATGAAGAAACATGCTTCGGATCATGCCACGTAGCCCTCGCATACGCCCCGCGTACGAAGACATTACGCCCCACGTTCCGACCCTTATGCGGTTCCGAGAAGAGCCACGATGACCCAGCAGCGAAGCGACACGTGTAGTACGACCGAACCCTTATGCCCAGCGTAGGTCCGAGGTACGCCCAGTCTACCGAGGCCTCGCGGGCTATATAAGGGGGCCGAGGCAGCCTTCATTTTTCACACCAATTTCTTTCTCTCTCTAAATTTCTTTCTTTCTCTAAGGGTTTTAACCCTCCCCTAAGCCTAGGTGATCCCCTAGAACCCGAAGGAAGCCCCGAGGCTCCCGGAGTCCCGAGAAAAAGTGTCTTTCGGTTTCGAAACGCTGCTCCGAATAAAGCCCGGTTTTCTTTAAAATCCGCTGTAAGTTGCTACGCTTACGCAATTTTTAATATAGCTTTCAAATAATTATAGGAATGTTATTAGGTCCTTAAAATAATTATTTGGGCTATTATTATGAGTTATATTGAGTGTTATTCAACGCTTATATAATAATAATAATAGTTAGACTATTAATTTGTCGCGGTTATCGTTAGACTAAACCCTAGTGGTATTGAAACTAGGTTTTATCGAAGGAAAATTGTTTTAAGAGTATCGAAGCGTTGTCTGAGTACTGAATCACCACCTTTCAGGTGAGTGCATAGTTACTTTCAGCTTACACATAGAAATGAAGTATTTTATATAAATTACGTGCTATGTGTGCATATTATTTGAATACTTGCTATCTATGTTGGATGAACGTTTTTATACATGTTTTCAATGATTTAAATTGTATATGTATTTTATATCTACGAAAATGTTGGGGTAAAACATGGGTAGATGTAATAGGTGATGTGTGATAAAATGATGAGAGGCCTCGATGTTGATGTTGTTGATTCTGTCATCTAGCAGAGTATGGATGATGACCACAGACTCTTCTAGACAGTCTAGTGGAACACTAGCAGGCTCGCAACCAATAAATGTTTGTGAATGATGTGTTCACCGGTGTACTCCATCCCCCCACATGGTTGCCTTTAGAACATTTATTGCTAAGGAATCCCCTTAGCAGTACTGTCCATCCCGATGATGATCCTTAGGATAGGTCCCTTATGATAGATGTTTAGGGACGTAATGTAAGGATAACGGGAATGGGTAACCGGGTTATTGTTGGTTAATGAAATTAATAAACTTATTTATTGTGGGTTGAAAAAACTATGTGCTCACCAGGCTCCCAAGCCTGACCCACTCAGTTTCATGTATTACAGGTAGTGGCGCTTGAGCATAGATGTGATGTTTTGGATGAGGGATTACGGATATAGGCCTGTAGTTAAGAAATAATGTAGTAAGGCTTATGTTGTATTGTTTATGCTTATGATTTGTATCGAACATGACATCTCGGGTCTTTTTAATGAAATACATTCCTATGGAAACGCTTTTGATAAATCTTTATCATATTTTTTTTTGGGACAAATTCCGCAACACTTTTATTTAAAATGTTACTCTGATTTTCAAACAAAGCATAAACAAAATCGGTCTTTTCTGGCTGTGAAAATGGGGATGTCACAAAATGAAAACTATGTTGCTGTCTATTCCTAACCAATCTATCATAACTCTTAAGCAGCAGCTCAAAATTCTGATCATCGAGTCATGCGATCGAAATCCATCTCTTCGCGATCAGAATCAGCTTACTCTTCCCTTAGGCTTCATTTCTTTTCTTCGATTCTACAAAACGTCAAAAATGTAATTACATTACATCATGTATTAAGAATCTCCAAATAGGAACTTAATAGAGTTAGACAGTGGGCATGCCTGAAGTAAAACCATACAATTTGATTAAAGTTCTTAGGTAATTAGGGCAGCTTCACTTCCAATGTTCCTTTCCTTGGCAATTGAAACACACAGGCTCATTTGGAATGGCACATGGAACAGTCTCAGAATTGGCCTTTCTCTTATGATCAAAACTTTTGACCATGGACAATTCCTTTCCTTTAGGAGAAGGAATCATTTCTGGGATGTCCATGTCAGCTTGGGATGTAGATCTTCTAATCAAATTTGCTTGACCATTGCGCCAAATCAGTGTTCATTCACCTGAAATTAGCAAATAGGTAAGATCAATAAGGGTCGTGTAGTGATCTGTCACATAGTAGTCTGTAACAAACTCACTATATGACTCGGGAAGTGATTGAAGAACCATGGCAATAGCCAACTTCCTTGGGAACATGACACCCAACATTCACAGCCTGTCAATATGAAACTTCATGTCCAAGACATGAGCATATATAGACTTTCCATCTTTGTGTTTACTAGCCAATAGGGATTGAGTGATCTTGAACTTTTCAAGTCTTCGAGCTGGTAGGTCAGGGAGAATTATTAGAGGAGGTGGAGGAAGTGAAGTATGATTTCGTGGAATATCATCTTCATGTGGAAAAGCTTGTTTCAAAAGATTTAAGTCCTTAATATAACACCCAAATGAAATATGAAGGCTATGACCCAACACAATATTTTACAATTCAGAAGAGGGATTCCGTAATCTAATTGCAAAATATTTGGAGGTAGGTAAATGACGATTTACCAATTTCCACCATGAAAAACAAAATTGATAATTAATTTTTAAATGGATTGAAATTCCTAGATCCTTTGAGATTATTAAACTTTTCAATAGCATTGTTTAAATCTCGATTGTGCCCTTCAAGTTTGTGACTGCGATGTCAAGGATCACAAACAAGGTGTGAATAACCATGAAAATTAGCTTGGTACACTCAATGTTACAACCACCTAATCAATGTGCCGGTTAACCACACACGCTCCATTGATCTATGATTAACATCAAGCTACCCTTTGCTACGCACTGTCAGTCCCAGATTAGTGTGTCGGTTAACCACACACGCTCCACTAATGACTTAACAAGGTGCAAAGTGCAATTTCATGGGTTAGCACCAAATTCACATTTTCCTAAAGTAACTAAGATTGGGAATTTAATAAAAGTTTAGTTACTTTATAATTATCATTATTCTTTTAATTAAAATTAATGTCATGTCAAACCTGTTCGGCTAACGACCCTCAACCAATCAAGGAAGCGTGGGTGAGAGTGGACACCCATTAAACTGCCATTTTATAGGCAGTAACCTTATACCCCCATTATAGACCGGCTTCGTGAATGAGACCTACTAATGGTAAGACTGACTTTTTATGTATACATATAATATATTAAACTTTTAATATTATAATAGTATAAGGGTATATTTTAAACTTTTAAAATACTAAGTTGTTTAATCTATCAATTTAACTATACTCTTAATTTAATTAAACTTCAACCATTTCATTATGGAATTATTTATTCTCTTTTAATTAAAAACTTTAATTAACTATTAATAAAGTCCATAAATATGTAAGATGAATTATTCAAAACACCAAGATGCTAAAAGAGAATTAAAAATATTAAATTTATTATTAAGTTATGAACCCATGAGTTATACTTTCGAAAACTTTTCAGATAACTTTAGTTTTAGAATTCAATGTAGCATAAAACAAACTTTTCAAATTCCAAAACTCGAGGGCAAGTTTTGTAAATCTTGAAAACTTTTAGAATTCCATAAAAGAGGCTTTCCAAGTTCCATAACTTGAGGGCAAGTTATGAAACTCTTCGTAGCCATTTATAAAAAAAAAATTGTAACCTTTGAAGACTCTTTGAATTCATAACTTAAAGAGTTAATGAATGAGACTTTTCACATCCATAGCTTATGGAAGTTTCAAAACTCATAAGATCATAACTTTTAAAAAAGACTTTTGAGTTCCAAAGTTTTATGACAAAATTTGTAACTCCTTAAAAGCATTTAGATCAAACTTTTAAAACAAATAAAATAATCATATCACTCTATCTTTTAATAAATTGAGCTAATTTAACTCTTGTAGTAAAATGACTCAAATTTTACAAATAATTAGTTTTTCATAAAATCAAGTAATTATCTTAAAATTTGAAAAACTTCATGTTTTTGTCCAACTTTGAAAATCAAACATTTGCATCAACATAACAAAAAACAACCCATGGCTCTGTTACCACTAAAGGGTTATAGTATACTACAACATCCTATGGTGCACATACAACCATAAATGCTTTGGATCTGTGTTTAATCTAATTATACATGCAATATTGTTTCCAAAGCATTAAGCCTACAACTATTAAATAATATGGAAATGACATAATCAATATAAGATTAAGTTATGGAGTTACCTGTTTGTTGTAGCTTGTAGAACTTCTTGAGTTTGGCCTTTAAGAACTTAGTGCCCCAAGTGTTGCACCTCAAATGGTTCATAATACACCTAGGACAAAGGATGACTTTTGAGAGAATATCCTAACACCAAAATAGGCTCAATGATCTCCAAGAACACTGGTGCGTCATTTTGTATGCTAAGAGGCTTCTTATATAGTGTGGAAGGTTAGGGTTACACAATGTAAACCCTAATGTGCATGACCTTCCATATTCCATAGGCTCCATGGGTTTAAACATCCATAGATCATCCATGGGTTGTCACATGGGTTTAGCCCAACCTAAAGAATCATGGATCATTGGCCCACACCATAAAAATGAATGATTTACCAAATCAATCCCCATATGTTTAATTAATCTCTTTTCATCACAAAATTAATTCCAAATTAATTATGGATCAATAATAATTAAATATTATGATTTCATATTAATATATTAGATCTTATAATATATTAACAAACCATAATAACCTATTCTCAAAAGTCCATCCTATCAAACTATCTTGGTGATATGCAACCCAAATGGACCATGCTACTCTCGGGTCAAGTACATACCAATTATAGTTATGGGCTTGGACACCTAATCCAACAAAGATTTCTAGAGCACTTTTCAAGATTTCAGAGGTTGGCCGATCATTGGGTTTTGGATGTTAATGAAATACTAGCATTAGTAAGCACAGGTTGTCAGCGGATCGATCATAAGGGGTAAGGTGGATTGGGAATCCTTCAAACCTTATGTGTTGGAAGAGCTTCGTTGAACCAAAGTGGGGGAGAATCATTCAGGTGTTCAGGATCAGAAGCAGGTGTGAAACTAGGATGAGTTTCGCATCCCCGTTGGGGTGGAAGGCGGCCTAAGTGGCCGTCTAGATTGAGGATTGTGTGAGTTGGGAGTTCGGAAAAATTCCCAACATTTAGTTTGCGCCTTCTTGATGATAGATAGTAGGCTTTGGGAGGACCCAGTTTGGCGTTCCAGTCATGATTCAAGTTCAATTAGAGAGTTTGGTTGAGTGTATGTTTGAATTTGGATGTCATTCGGATTGATAGATTAGTGGTAAGACTGTGGGGTGGGCCATAGCATTCACTGGTCCCTGTGCAACGGTGAGAGGGTGGAAAATTTATGATATGCTTGCGGTTTTCTCCTGATGGTTTAGGACATGGTGGGTCAATTGGCAAGGATGTGGGAGGGCCACAGCGTGTCCAGAATCAGGAAATGGTAGGTCGTGGGAGATTAGTTAAAATGTAAGAGCATAGTTGGTCTTGCAACATTCGGTTTAGCATTGGATTTGGTGACGAGATGGTTTGGGTAGTTATTTCCAGTGAGGTTTTATTTCCGAAGTCGTGTGGGGCGACTGTGCGAGCGGCTTTTCACTCAGCAGCCGGGTGGGAATCCGGTATTTTAGATAGTTGGCGGACAAGTTAGAACCAGGGATGTCTCGGCTGCTTGTGGGAAGCAGCCAGGAGGCAGTGTGGTGCCTCGAGCAGTAGTTCTGATTTGAGATTTCATGTGGGAGTGGGGTAACTGGTTGATTGGGAAATGCTAAGTCACTCGTAGTGGGATTAAATAATCTCAGAGTAATTGATTTGACCTTGTCATGAAGCTCTCGTCTGATAACCGTTGAAGGGATGGATCTTCTACTCGAATGATTATCTGAGCCTTCTGTCGAGTATATGTGTTCTGTAGCTTTATATGGGTAGTGACTTTGTTACCTTTCAAGCAACAAGGTGATCGGGGGTTGGAAGCATTTTGTTTGGTATGAAACTCTATGAGGTTGGCATGGTAGCGGTTCAGTGTGAGAGGGTTGTAAGGGTTGTGTTCAAGGTTTCGGATTTTAGGTAAGGTAGGATTGGTTTTCTACAAGGGATTGAGGATTCGTTCTTCATCGGATTTAAAGAACTATGCTAAGGATGGCTCCAGTAGATTTTGAAAGGTCGTTGTATGATCAGGGTTGTGGTTGTGTTCTTCAGGCTGTCTAGCGTGCCTGGATATGGTGAGAAATGATTTCGAGGATGAAATCTAATTTAAGTGGGGGAGAGTTGTGACGCCCAAAATCTTGATGAGAAATAGTTAAGAATAAAGCTTATTTCGAGTTGGACACTACATGTTGGAGGGACCAACACGTCATGTTTAGGATAGAAGAATCGCGGGGATTAAATGAACCAACACCGCGTGTTGAGGTGCCTTAAATTGGCGTGTTGGCATCTGGGAAGGAAACCCTAATTTTTTGGGTGTTGTACCATATTTAAAGGCCTTAAGTTTTGTTGTCTGGCCTCCTTATCAGCCTCCATTGTTATCAAAACCCGGGAACAAGTTGTAACCTCCATTGTCAAGCATTTTTGCCTCGGAAGGAAGCTTGGTGCTCATTTTGTGTATTGAGAAGGAGTTAGAAGATTTCGAAGCTGCTAAGCTTAGAGAAGGAAGTCTTGGATCCAGAATCACTACCCATTTCGCAAGGAGTTTGAGGTATCAAGTTCTTATCTTGATGGCTAGATGCTTAGATCTCTCTTTTGGGTAAAATTGTTATGTTTTAGCCATGGACTGGATGGATGTTGGGATTAGGACGTCCCAAAGCCTTATTCTTCCAAATCTGGGGTTTTTCATGGATTCTTTTGGCATAAAGGTGCCAACTTTATTGATTTAAGGGCTTCATTCATTTATTAAGTCCCTTATTAAGCCCTTCTAGAGCTTTTGAGCTTCTCCTATGCATGCATGAATGTAAAGTTAACAACTTTACATGGTCTTGCAGATCTAGAGAGTCAGATCTGCATTTTAGGGCTTTGTCTTTGAATATTAACAGCTTAATGCTTAAGCCCTCGCTCTTTTAATTCTAGGGTTTGGGTTTGGGTTTGGACCCATTTTGGTGGTTTGGAGCTCTTGGATTCGATGAAGGCAGCTTAATGTATTAAGTTGTTGGGCCTTGGGCGAACTCGGTGAGTTTGTTGGTAAACTCAGTGTGTTCGCTTGGTTTTCCCCGTTTCAAATTGATGGAGAAACAAGACGAGTTTGTTGGTCAACTTGGTGTGTTGGGTCAACATGCATTGTTGATTTTGACTTTTGATATTTGTCTTGGACCAAGTTTGTCCTAAGGGGGTACTTGAGGTAATCTGAATTGTACTAAGGAAATTATGTGCTTAGGATAAGGCCCATATGGGGTTAGGCCCAATTTGGAAAATTGGGTCATTAGTGGGGCTTTGTGGATCTTTTGGTTTTGGGCCTTTTTAGTTATGGGTTTGGGCCTCAGTTTTGGTTCATGTTGGGTCAGGGGTAAAATGGTCTTTTTATCCCAAATATGGATTTATGGTTATGCATTGGAACCCAATTGTTAATTGGGTGTTGTTTTGAGAATGTGATACCTTTATACACTCAAAAACTGTTTTTTTGACTAATCGTCATGTCAAAGTAAACTACCATGTCTTGGACAATTTTACTAAAATGATACTCGCCAATGAATGTTGGGCTTTTGAAGGGGCTATATCATTATTAGTGAAACCGTTGAAGTCAAAACTCAAAATCGTATCACGAATACATATTAAAACACAAAAATAATCATAATCATACCACATATACCACTATCTCCTAATATTATGAAAAGCACTGCGATTGCAAAATACGTATTGGAAAATAAGAATATGGATACTTTTCGTATTATAATCTATTTATAGTCCGTATGTTTTTTGATATCTTATCCAAGTTAAGTATCGAACATGGATTAATGGATACTTAAAAATTAAAATAATATAGTAGCAGAAAAAGGGTTTAAGAAAAGTTGAAATAAAGAGGCACGAGGAGTCCACGTGATAGGAGATCTTTCAGCCTTGAGGTATCCCAATTCCAAATGATGTTGTTGGATCTATAAAAAGTTGGGCCCCGCATCCACCTGATAAACCTGGACCCAAGTGGTGGATTCATAATCCGACCCGAATTCATCAAAACCTTATGGCAGCTCCCGTCCCGTGCCCACGTGCCAAACTTTTCCTTTTGCTTGCAAAGGCCCGACCCGACAGTATAACCCCACATATAAAGCTATTTCTATGTTTTCGAAAAATATCGCCTTTTCTCAACCTTTATCGGTTTGGATTTTTGGAATTTTCTCTGATAATTAAATACAAATCGAAATTGAATCACTTGTGGAGTAGAATGGAATTTGTATTTCGTTTTAAGTACTGAATTCCATTTCATAATGATTAGGTTTAATTTTGAATAAAATGGTATTTGATTAAAATTAAATTTATATTGTTGATCTAATCTAATAAATAAAAATCATTTTGTCATATGTCATATTTTCATTGATTTTGATAATATGTTTTTTTTATCGGTTTTTTGGATTAATTTTTTTAACATTCCATTTTTTTTTCATTTTATCAACTTTCTTATAATATTTAAATGTAATAATAAATATATTAATTTCATTAATTGACTTCCCTTTTAATTTTAAAATTTCTAAATTAAAATATCATTAATTTCTTTTGTTTATTTATCTAGATTTTTATTAATTTAAAAATAAAAAACACATTAAATATTAATAATTCAATATTTTTCTTATTTTTCTTATAAATTCAAACTTTTAAATTTTTAGAATTTCATATTTAATTTTTATTTTAAATAGACTCCTGTAATACTTAAGTTTTACCCCTAGTCTCACTTTTCATCTCATCTCATCTTACTATTCTAATAAATGAATATGTTTATTTTTCTATCGATAATTGTAATAATATTAGAAATCCTCATTAATATTATATGTCACCTGTTATCACATATGTCAATCTATTAATTCTCCATTTCAAATAAAAAATTTTAAATTTTTCATATTAATTAAATTAAATTAACAATTGATTCTTCATTTCAAATTTCAAATTTTAAGTTTCACATTCTAATTACACTATGTTAATAATATTAGAAAAAAATGTAATAAAATTAATATATATTATAAGGTGATATAATTTTATGTATTTATTTAAATCAACGATTATAATTTTATATAACTAAAAAATATCTCTTAATTAATAATATATTTAAAATAATTTATTTGAAATAATTGATTAATAATTTTGAGTTTTTATTATAAAAGTTTAATTAATTTTATAACCGTACTTCTCACGGCTTATAAACTAGTTCTATAATAAAAGTATATAAAATAGAATTCCACTAAAATACCTAATGAAAGTATATGAAACTCAACCTAGAATACTAAACTTCAATAAAACTTGATTTTGAACAAAGTCAATGGGACAATTTTTTTTAATTTTACTCTTATCCAAAAATACAGAATTAAATGAGCCGTGAAACATGTGGGAAAGAAAATATCATCACTTGTAATTGTCACATGTGACGGGTAGGTTCTAAGAATTCAAATGATCATCAAACGCCCAAGACAATTAAAAAAAAGCTCTTATCACAATATATATATATATATATATATATATATATATATATATATATATATATATATATATATATATATATATATATATATATATATATATATATATGGCATACTGATTTGTTCAACGTCACTAGTCTTAATTGTTAAATATACGTCCAAAAATAATTAATAATTATGAGCACATAAGGTTAACCGGTTTAACGTCGTATGTTCAAATATAAGACAACATGCAAATAAATAGAAACATACTTTAATGAGTGGAAATTCACCACGAAGGTTTTGTTGTTTATTTAACATATATGACTTACATTATTTTGCTTTAGATAATGTATTTAGAGTTTCTAGACACTATATTAGTCATTGGATTATTATTTGTTTCATAAGTAGGAGATTTATAGTATTCACATAAGAAATAACATGATAACTTTGTTGTTGATATTAGTGAAACCTCTTGGGCCGGACACAACGAGTGAGTAGTAAATGACTTCATTGATCCTAAGAATGTTATATAGCTTTACATGTGTTGTGAGGAAGTAGTTATTGTATACTACAAGTTAGGGGTGCAAACGAGTCGAGCCGAGCCCGAGCCTGGCCAGGCTCGGCTCGGGCTCTTTTAAGTTCTAAGAGGCTCGAGCTCAAGCTCGGCTCGATTCGAACTTCTTGTACTGAGCTCGGCTCAAGCTCGTAAATAATTATACAAGCTCGACTCGGGCTCAGGCTCGGCTCGTTTTTTGTCTGAATTGCCTAAATAAAATTAAGCTCGGCTTGAGCTCGTTAAGATGCTCGTTTACTAATACCCTAAATTCCTAATCAACAAATATGTTTTTATTTTAATATATAAAAATAAGAAATTATATTATATAAATGCTCGTTTAGGATCGCGAGCCTAATCGAGCTTAGTGACATAGGCTCGAGCTCGAGCTCGTTTAATAAACGAGCTTAATATTAAGCTCGAGCTCGGTTTGGGCTCGTCTAAAATTGGTTTCGAGTCGAGCTTGTAGCAATCCGATCCCGAGTAGCTCACAAGTAGCTTGGCTCGTTTGCACCCCTACTACAAGTTTTTTATATATAATATTGGGCGTCTTTTGTATATATCTAAGAGCAACCATAGCTTGGTCTGATCATGTCTAACCTAGGCCTCTTAGTTATTATAATGTCACCCTCTTTCAGGGGAGCCTTTCCTAAAATTGATGGTGCAATTTTAGAACCTTACTGATTTTTATAGACTTTGGGAGGATTAAACATTCATAGTGTATGTTTCATTAACTAAGTGAGTTATCGTCATTTTCTAAAATATCACACATATAGTGATAATCAATACCATTAAATGGAAGCAACTTCAATTCACACACACACACACACACACACACACACATATATATATATATATATATATATATATATATATATATATATATATATAGGTAAAGGTTTAAATGAGAACCAAAAAAGGTTAAGAACTGTAAGAACCTCTAATTTTAGATGTTTATAAAGGGTTTAGGGTTTAGGGTTTAGGGTGTTTATAAAGGGTTTAGGGTTTAGGTTTAGGGTGTTTATAAAGGGTTTAGGGTTTAGGGTTTAGGGGTTAGGGTTTAGGGTTTAGGGTTACCCTAAACCCTTTATAAACATCTAAAGTTAGAGGTTTTTATGGTTCTTAACCTTTTTTTGCTTCTCATTTGAACCACTATATATATATATGAATTGAAGTTGCTTCCATTTAATGGTACTGATTATCACTATATGTGTGATATTTTAGTAAATGACGATAACTCACTTAGTTAATGAAACCTACACTATGAATGTAGTTTTTAATTCCATATTGGTGTATTAAAAGTCATTTTAAGAATTTTGAAGGGATTACCTAAAAGTTGTCTAGTCGACAATGTTCACTGCCACATAACTTTAAAGCTTGGTTAACTCATTAATAGAGAGTGTCAGACGTCTCTATTCGAGCATAATAGACTTACTGAACCAAATCTTAATGTAGGTGCTAGTAAGAGACCGGTTCTGATCCTATAGGTATGAAAAATTCATGTTCGTATTTGATCTACCCCAGTGCTCCACGTACCACTGTTCCCATCGAATCTGGTGAAAGAGAAGTAGCTAATGAGCACCTATCAATTGCTTTCTTTTTGAATTTCGTATGTAGAAAATAATTTTTGGTAAGTTTGTGAAAAAAGAGTGTAGATTTGTAATGATTTGAAGTGATTTCTTAGACAAAGCAAAAGGATATATATATATATATATATATATATATATATATAGGGAGAGAGAGAGAGAGAGAGAGAGGGAGAGAGAGAGAGAGAGATCATTCACTAAGCCCCCAAAACCAACATCTTTAGCATCTTTAGACTCAATATTAGATCAAATATTTACATATTTAGACTTGATATTAAACCAAATATTTTCATCCTCGAAGATGTTAGGCTTTCAATAGACAATAAACAAAATACAATGGAGAGAAGGTCGGATGTGACATTGTCTAACATCCGGATTCCCAAGTATATTATTTTAATTATGTATTTTTGAGGTTCATTGATCTACTCGACGAGTTGGTGCTATAACTCGCCGAGTAGAAGCAGGAGTGGCCACGTGAGTTTAATGATCTACTCGACGAGTCCGAGAGTAGACTCGCCGAGTAGGCGCTGTGAGTGGAAACCCAATATCCCCGGGTTTGGGGCCTATTTAAAGGCACTTATAGCCTTATTTGCGGCTACATCTTACTGAGAAGAAACCCTAATCGCCCTCATTGAGCTTTTGAGAGTGTTTTGAGACTTACTTGAGATTTGTGGGTGCATTTTGGTAGAGGAAAGGAGGATTCCAAGCAAGGATTGTGAAGAGGTTGTTAGATCTGTTGCATATACATCCAAGAGCTTCTGTTAGAGGTATCAAGTTCGAACCTTACTCTTTTGTTTGAGTAGATCTCTCATTTTGAAGATTAGGGCTTCTTTCCTTTATATTTTGGGACTTTGAGGATTTGGGATTCCTGAGGAGGCTTGAACTCCAGATCTAGACCTTAGGAGGTCCTTAGCATCTAAAGTTTCCTGCTTTAGTCAGCCTTGATGGAATTTATGACTGAAAAACCCATTTAGATCGTGTTCTTGGCATTTCATGCCCAAAATGCCATGCATGCGACGTAAAGTCTATGACTTTACATGATAAATGATCCATGAGAGTATGGATCTAGAGTTTGGGAAAGTATCATGCCTTAAAGTCGTCTGAATACAAGTTGAGTCTGAATGGACTCGCCGAGTTGATGAGCCGACTCGGCGAGTAGATTAGGGTTATCCTAATTAGTTGGATCAGGCGAAAGCTCGATGAGTTAGGGGTTAACTCGACGGGATGGACCTTCATGAGAGTGTCGACAATCGATGGGACTCGACGAGTCGCACGATCGCAATCGGCAAGTCTGATCAATTTGGACTGTTGACTAGAGTTTGACTTCTTTTGACTTTAAGGACTGGTCAAAAATAAGTAATGGAGGTCAGAGAGGGGTAAAATGGTCTTTTACCCATTGATAGGGCTAAGAGTGTAAGAAAGATCATTGAATGGTGTATTTGTGTGTAAGGAGAATATTTATTAGAGATATTATCCTTGTGATAGGCGGAGGCTAGATCGAGGATTCCGAGCATGCGATTTTACTCGCTAGCTTACGAGGTGAGTCTTCTCACTATACTTACCAAGAGTGGTATCTATATGTGATTGAGATATTTTATGTGTTTATCTATGTATTGTAATATTCTGCATTATGTCTTGTGATTATTGTTGAATATTGTTGCTATGAGTTTACTGAGTAGGAACCGGAGGGTTCCACTGAGACTCATTGACCGGAGGGTCTTATTGAGTTATGGCCAAGAGTGGCTAATGAACCGTGTATGGAATTTTGGTGAACTCACTAAGCTTTGTGCTTACTGTGTTATGTGTTATGTGGTTCAGGTACTTCTGATGATCGCGGGAAGGCCCTAGCTTGATTGTACACACACACTCGCTTTGGAAACATATTTTGGAGGATCCTGGTTTACATGATAAACAACTTTTGATAAGCAAATTGTATTAATGTTTATACTAAGAAATATGACATGTGATTTTTATATTCGTAATGGAAATTTTGGTTTGAAAAATTTACGTCATTACAAGTTGGTATCAGAGCCTTTGTTTGAGGGATTCAGATACACCTCCTGGTGTGTTTGGACTCAAACTGAGGATTTGTGAAGAATTTTCAAAAGAAAAGAATTTTTCCAAAACAAGAACGAGTTTTAAGAGAAACAAGTTGAAGCGGTGTGTACAATCGGCCAGAGCCCGAACGGTGATTTCCAAAAATATCTTTATGTCGTATTATGTGATATTTATGAGATATTTTACTAAAATTGCATGCTAGAGGGTAATCTAGGTATTTCATATTCTAGGGCTAGAGTTGCCTGATCTATGATGCCTTAGCCTAGGGGATGCTTTGATCAGCGTTATCGGTTATTGTTTGAGTATGTGCTGAGTTTTGAGTCATGAAATAGTCTAGAAAGAGATACTTAGATGAGCTTAAAGGGGGTCTTCTGAGAAAGTAGTCTGTGATTCGTGAGATATAGAGTATTTGTGAATTAGAATCTTAGGAGGAGGACTTGGAGTGACTACAAGTGGGGTGTGGAAGGTAGTGTTGGGCCCGTACTACTGAAATCACCCGATATGCAGGCAACCCAAGTAAAAATCCTTAGGATGCTAAGGATCAAGTAGGGATGAGTGGTCGAGTGTTAGTATACTCAAGCGAGTCTCTGATTATTTTGTGTTGTGTTTCAGAGACATCATGGTTGGTACGCGCCACACCCCACGACGAGGTGGCCGCAGCCGTCCGGGAGGCTATTCCAGAGGTGTTTGGGTCTATAAAGACCACTTTGATCGAGACGTTTGATGAGCGATATGCTGCTGTTTCCGAGGCGGCTGCTGCTGCAGCTACCGCAGCTGCTGCAGCTATCGCAGCTGCTGTAGCCATCGCAGCTGCAGGGGTGACTCGTTACTGTACTGAGAGTTCAACAACACGAAGCCACCAAAGTTTCATGGGACTTAGGATCTGATTGTTGCGATGAGGTGGATCTATGATATTGAGGGATGTTTCTACACTTGCTCATGCCCAGAGCATTTGAGAGTACGCTTCACACTGAACCAGCTTCGCTTGGGAGCGAAGGACTGGTGGAAGTTTGTGACATCTAGTTTCATCCCTGCAGAGCATGCTGCAGTGACTTCGGGAGATTCGTTGAGATGTTCCGAGATGAGTATGTTCCCCCTGTGGAAAGGGAACATGTAATACCCGATTCCTAGTACGTATAAAAATTCACGAAATGTTGCAATTTACTCTGGGACTCGACGAGTTGGAGGCCTGACTCGTCGAGTAGAGTCGTCATTTATCGAGGGTTTAAGTGACATACTCGAAGAATTGGGAGACCGACTCGCTGAGTAGGAGCTATCTGAATGAAACCCTAAATTTGAGGGTTTGCACCCTATTTAAAAACTTTATGAGGATTCAATCATAGCCTCCATCACCTCCATACCTTGCTCACGAAACCCTAAGCCTTATTTAAGTTTTCTGGAGCTTTTTGGTTCCATTTTTGTGTGATTGATGTTTGAGAAGGAGAAGGAAGCTTGTGAGATCAAGAGGAAGGAAGAAGATCCAGAGTTTTGGGCACATTTCCAGCGTATTTGAGGTATAAAGCTGAAACCTTGGCTACTCATCACTTAGATCTTGATTTGGGGCTATTTTTTTTTATATTTTTCTAAGTATTAGTGAAGTTATATGCGGGATTGAGTGTAGAAGTGGGTTTGTGCTTCAAATCTGGAACCATTGAGGGTTCCCATGGCATAATGGTGCCAACTTTATGGCCATGGGAGACCCATGCATCTTGTAGACCTCCTTTTATGGCTTTTTGAGCCAAAGGCCCCATGCATGTACCTCGAGTTTGAAGCTTTACGTATAAAATGAACCCTAGGAGGCCAAATGTATGCTTTTGACGCTTTATGACCCATTATAATTGACTATATAGTTTTGGACTTAGAGGAACTCGATGAGTCCTGGTGTATTTTCTACCAAATACTTTCTGTTTTGGAGCATTTGTTAAGACCAAAGGTTCCCCCAGTTGTTTAGGTATCACTAGGGACCTGAAAATCATAGGACTCGGCGAGTTCAAGGCAATGTCCCAGCCACATGAAGACAGACTCGGCGAGTTCAAATGGAACTCGACGAGTCATGGACTAAACATCTTCTTATGGATCAAGATGAACTCAGCGAGTTCAAGGACAAACTCGACGAGTCGGTTGAAGATTGTCCGATGTGTTGTTGAAGGCGAACTCATCGAGTAGGGACGAGATTATGGAATTTTGTGGATATGGGGACTCGACGAGTTGACGGGCTCACTCGGCGAGTCGAGTCAGCCAGATGTTGACTTTGACCAAAAGTTGACTTTGACCATGGATTTGACTTTGACTTTGACTTGGACTGAGTGACCCTTATAGGGGTTACGAGTATGAGTTGATAACTTAGAAGATTTTTCGTGTAGGGATTAAGGATTCGGGGAGAGTCGATTTCTACACCGAGATCAATGTGGACACTACATGACTTCGAGGTGAGTTTCCTTCTAGTAGGGGTGGGTCTACAGCCACATTGCCGACCCACAAGTGAGAGTGTTGGATAGGTGTTTGTCTTTGTGATAATTATCTAGGATTGATATGTGATATGCTTACTGTGCTTGATATGATTATTGTGCTTAGTGTGTGTTAGCAACAGTAGGGGTGAAATAGTCTCGGTTACCGGTTGAAAGATAACGAAAGGGAGGTTAGCTCCTAGTTACCAGTTGAAAGATACCGAAGGGGGAGGTTAGTTCCCAGTTACCGGTTGAAAGATACCGAGAGGAAGTCCAGCTCCCTGCTATGCCTGATAGTTACCGGTTGAAAGATACCGATGATTATGCATTATTTGGTATGAGTATGATGGGGGAACTCACTTAGTTTTGTGCTTATGGTTTTTAGTTTTGGTTTCAGGTACCTCTTCATCTAAGGGGAAGGAGTCGGCGGTGGATCAGCGCATAACACATTTGCACATGATTTCCACATTTGAGAACCTTGGGATTTGTACTCTGATATTGTAATATTCATTGGAATGTTTTTGAAACTTTTGACTTATGATTGTGGTAAAAGGAATTGTAACGATGTTTTCGATGAATATTTTTATAAGTAATATATTTTCAAACAAAAATTTTTGGGTCCCGATTTTGGGGTGTTACCGAAAGGTTGGCCCAAGAGTTTCTATCTCTTAGAAAGAAAATAGAGTCGGTGACTGTGATTACGTGGACATTTCATGAGAGGGCGTTTTTTTGCCCTAAGCATGTGGTGACTGAGCAGGCTCGCATGAGTCGGTACTTGAGCATTCTGAGGAGGGATATTCAGGAGTTCGTGGTGAACTCGTCTTACCGTACATTTGCTGAGCTCTAAGCAAGTGCCAGGAGGAGGGAGATCGAGCTGGAGACTCAGGCGAGGGAGGACACGAAGTCTCAGGGGAGAGACCGGTAGCCAATGCAGTCACAGCCGGCAGCCAAGCGGACTAAGCCCGCTGATCCGAGATTAGGAGGCCAGAAGGCCCGCACTTGTGGCAAGTGCAGAAAGAGTCACGAGGGATCTTGCTAGGCGGGGATTTGCTATAAATGTGGCAAGGAGGGGCATTTGGCAAAGGATTGCTCCCAAGGGTTTTACAGTGTGTTTCCACTGCAATCAAACCAGCCATTAGAAGGCCGAGTGCCCTTAGCTTGTTCAGGGATCAGCCCAGGGATTCACTCTTGCTGCTTTGCGTGTTACTGATGTTAGGCCGGTAAAGGCCGAGGTTCCGAAGGCTCGTAGGAGAGCTTTGCAGCTGACAGCGGAGGAGGTCCACACAACACCTGATGTCGTGGGTGGTATGTATTTCTTAATTTATTCATTTAATCATTCTGTGCTTCTCTTTATGTTTATCCTGTGCTATAATTAGGTACATTTCTTGTGTGTTCTGCGCCTGCTTTAGTGTTATTTGACTCGGGTGCGAGTCGATCCTTCGTATCCATAGCCTTTAGTCATCACATTGGCAACCAGCGTGATGCATTGAGTCGACCTCTGAGGGTTTCTTAGCAGATGAGCATGCAGTTTTTGCTACCGATGTGTTCCGAGGATGAGTGTTGGTTTTGGTGTCAAGTTTCCGATTCACCCGGTACCGATCGCGATGGGTGATGTCTGTGTCATCGTGGGCATCAATTGGTTGAACCGTTTTGGAGAAGTGATCGACTGCGAGCGCCAGTTGGTGATTATACGAGACCCTAGTAGGGGAGTGCTTACAGTGTATGGCGAGGGTACTAGATCTGGGTCAGCTTTCTACTTTGTCGCTAGGGCAAAGCAGAGTTTACAGCAGCTTTCTACTTTGTCACGAGCGGTGTCAAAGAGGCTGAGCTTTGTATTTGAGGTTCTGATAGATGCGAGTTCCCTGATGTTTTTCCCGAGGAGTTACCGGGTGTACCTCCCGAGAGGAAAGTGGAGTTTCAGATTTATTTGCTTCCGGGGGCGGTGCCTATCACAAAGACACCTTATCGCCTTGCGCCACTAGAAATGCAGGAGTTATCCTCGCAGCTTCAGGAGTTGCTGCGGAAGGGATTTATTCGACCGAGTAACTTGCCATGGGGATCGTCGATCCTTTTTGTCAAGAAAAAGGAGGGTTCACACCGGATGTGCATTGATTACCGGGAGTTGAACAAGTTGACGGTCAACAACCGTTACCTACTTCCGAGGATTGAAGATCTATTCGATCAGCTGTAGGGGACATCCTGGTTCTCCAAGATTAATTTGAGATCTACAAATCACCAGATGAGAATGTGTGAAGAGGATATTCAGAAAACAGCCTTTAGAACTCGTTATGGGCATGACGAGTTTGTGGTGATGCCTTTTGGGCGCACCAACGCACCGACAATGTTCATGGACCTCATGAACCGGGTGTGGAGGCACGTGTTGGATCGATCGGTGATCATGTTCATCAATGATATCCTTGTGTACTCGAGGTCCAGAGAATAGAATGAGGAGCATCTAGAGAGGTTTTCGGATTTTTGAGATCGGAGAGGCTATATGCCAAATTCTCCAAGTGTGATTTCTGGTTACACGAGGTCCAGTTTCTAGGGCATCTCGTTAATCAGAATGGGATATTAGTCGACCCGACCAATATTGAGACAATTATGCGATAGGAGGTGTCGAGATCCCCATCCGAGATCCAGAGTTTTCTGGGATTGGCCGGCTACTATCGGAGAGTTATCCGTGATTTCTCCAAGATTGCGGTTCCTCTCACCAAGTTGACCCGAAAGGGCGTTACTATTGTTTGGGGGCCTAAGCAGGATGCATCTTTCGAGAACCTTCACCAGAGATTGTGTGAAGCTCTGGTGTTAGCCCTTCCGGAGGGAGTAGAGGATTCTGTAGTCTATTGTGATGCATGTATCTCAGGGATGGGTGCAGTGTTGATGCAGAGGCGTCACGTGATTGCATATGTTTTGAGGCAGCTAAAGCCTCATGAGACGAGGTATCCCATCCATGATTTGGAGTTAGGGGCGGTGGCGTTTGCCCTCAAGATTTGGTGCCACTATATTTATGGTGTTAGGTGTACTATCTACATGGACTACAAGGGCCTGATGTATCTTATGGATCAGCCCAACTTAAATATTTGATAGAGGAGGTGGTTGGATGTGGTGAAATATTATGAATATGAGATCTTGTACCATCCGGGCAACGCTAACGTGGCAGCTGATGGCCTGAGCCGTAGAGCAGAGAGTGCTCCTATCCGAGATGTGTGCATGAGGATGATAGTGATGACTCTATTCTTTGATACCATTCGAGAGGCCTAGGTGGAGGCCATGAGACCGGAGAATCGCAAGAGGGAGTAGGTGATTGGACAAGTGTCTGAGTTTTTTCCTGATAGTCGAGGGCTTACGACATTCTGGGGGGCAGATTTGGGTGCCCTACACTGGCAGAGATCGTCGTATTTTGATGGAGGAGGCAAAAAGATCGAGGTTCTCGATCCATCTAGGAGCCACTAAAATGTACTTGGACCTGAAGAGAGATTATTGGTGGCCCTGTATGAAGAGGGACATGGCTTGGGTAGTTTAGAGGTGCTTGACCTATCGTCTGGTTAAGGCCGAGCACCAGTGTCCTCATGGTCCGTTGTAGCCTTTAGAGATTCCCCAATGGAAGTGGGAACATATTTCCATGGACTTTATCACCAAGTTGCTGATGACTGCGCATGGAGTTGACACGATTTGGGTGATTGTAGACCGGCTGACAAAGAGCGCTCATTTCCTTGCCATTAGCGAGAGCTTTTATGCAGAGAGATTGGCTGAGATTTATGTGAGGGACGTGGTAGCTAGGCATGGAGTGCCGACCTAGATAGTGTCAGATCGAGACGTGCGATTCACTTCCAAATTCTAGAAGAAATTTCATGAGGAGTTGGGTACCCGGCTACACTTCCGTACCGCGTACCATCCGCAGACAGACTGGCAAAGCGAGCAGACGATTCAGACGCTTGAGGACATGCTGCATGCATGTGTCATGGATTATGAGGGAAGTTGTGACACTAATTTACCATTGGATGAGTTTTCTTACAACAACAGTCACCATTCCAACATTGGTATGCCTCATTTCGAGCTCCATTATGGGAGAAGGTGTCGGACTCCTATCTGTTGGGGAGAGGTGGGGTAGTGAGTGATGGGTAGCACTGAGATAGTGCTCAAGACGACCAAGCATATTCAGCAGGTCAGGCAGAGGTTACTGATGGCCCAGAGTTGCTAGAAGATTTACGCAGACAGGCGACGATCCGAGCTTGAGTTTTAGGTTGGAGATTTTGTCATTCTGAAGGTATCCCCTTAGAAAGGCATGATCCGATTTAGGAAACGGGGAAAGCTTGGGTCCCGATACATCGGTCCTTTCAGGGTGACCACCAGAGTGGGTAGTGTAGCGTACCATTTGGAGCTACCTGCGGAGTTGAGTCAGATCCATAATACCTTCCACGTGTCCCTATTGAGAAATTGTGTAGCCGTCAAGACAATAGTGGTACCACTGGAGGACATTCAGGTAGATGCGAGCCAAAATTATATTGAGAGGCCGATCGTGATCTTGGATCGAAATGTGAAGGTTCTGAGGAACAAGGAAGTGCCCCTGGTTCAGGTCCAGTGGCAGCATCGGAGAGGGTCCGATATGACTTGGGAGCCGGAGTCAGAGATGCGGGAGCAACATCTAGAGTTATTTGTGGAGCATGACTTCGAGGGCTAAGTCTGATTCTAGCGGGGGAGAATTGCAACATCCAGATTCCCAGGAATATTATTTTAATTATGTATTTTTGAGGTTCATTGATCTACTCGACGGGTTGTTGCTATAACTCGCCGAGTAGAAGCGGGCATGGGCACGTGAGTTTAATGATATTCTAAAGAACAAAGTCACTGATCAACCGCAGCTAGCAAATAACAAACAACTCCACACACAGACCCCAAGTCATTGAAGTCGCTCCTACACCACTTCCTACCACATGAATGCTTTCTAACAGAATTACCGGGGACCTCCCTGGCCCCACCCTGTCTGCCAACTAGGGATGGCAAAAAAGCCCGAACCCGATGGGAAAACCCGAAACCCGATCATTTCGGGTCGGGTAACGGGTCGTTATCGGGTTTTTTATCGGGTTCGGGGCAGGGAGTGGGTTATCCTCGCCCCGACCCGCCCCGCCCCGATTATATATATATATATATATATATATATATATATATATATATATATATATATATATAATGTTCAAAAATTTTTGCTGTTAATTGTACGCGTTCAAATATAAAATACTTATTGTGGACAATTTTTTTAGTTATTAACAATCTGGTGTTAATGATCATTTTTATGTGTTTTGACGTATTAAACAAAACTTAAATCAAATAATTTTTAATATAACGTCCAGTTTATTTTATTAAAGTGATGCATCATGTTTTTAATTTAAAAGAGTTGCTAGAACATGTATATTTTATAAGACATTGGGGTACCCTAAAAGAGAATAAAGATTTCGTTATCAATTGTTGTAAACCCGATAAGATACCCGAAACCCGACGGGGAAACCCGAAACCCAATGGGGCGCCCCGATAAGATACCCGAAAGTTATCGGGGCAGGTTTGGGAATCCATGCCCCGCCCCATTGCCATTCCTACTGCCAACTGTCTAGAACACTGGACACCTACCCGATTGATGAGCCAAAACACACTCAGCAGTCCCCTGCGGCCTCCGAAGGATACCTCATCTAAACATAACTTCCCTATCCCCTCCAATCCATTTGATCCATCCGATCGAGATAGGCTGACAACCTGTCGCCATTGAACCTGACGAAAAACGACGAATACTACCATAATAGTTGTAGTCTTACATCATACCTGGTCTCTTCCGACCTAACATTTCCTGATTCCGACATGTCGTGGCTCTATTACAGATAGAGCCACCCGAAACGTATCACAATGGCTTAAACTACCACTAGACCAACCCGTTCACCACCCTGGAATTCTGTCCTCGATGCGCTTGGCATATAGATGCCCCACATCCCATATCACTGAAACAAAACCCTGTACAAGTTCTGATTCGAGTTCCTATCCATAGATCCTCAAATCGGCATTTGCATAATGCCGCATGACTTCCTGTCATCCTTTACTCAACTGATTACTAAACATCCTTAGCCGATTCCCTGAGACTTCCAGTCTCGCACCCGATCCAACCACTAGGTTCTTATGAGGTCCAATATCAGGGCTACCCAGCCGTAGCCCTCCTATAACGTGCACTACTCATCTACATGATCCTATATCACAAGGTCCAACCCTTAGCTCAACAGTCTCTACCGGTTCCAGATAACTGATCGGTCAATCACATCTAGTCCTGATTCTAACTAAGTTGTGGCTCCCCAACAACCCTGCGAACTAGCCTACCCTAGATCAGATCAACTGAAAGAAACCGTGAATGCAATGGCACCCCCATAGTCTTACAACACTCTCTACTGCTAGTGAATGTTACAGCTCCCCTGCAATCTTACAACACTCTCTACTGCTAGTGAATGATACGGCTCCCCTGCAGTCTTACAAAACTATACCCTAACTGACCATTAGTGAATGCTATGGCTCCCCCGTAGTCTTACATCACTTTCACCCTTGCTTCTGCGCTGAATACCTGAATGGTTCTCCCCCACTTAGATTCAACTAAGTCCGCTCGACACACGAAAACTGGAGGATTCCCAAATTCTCATTACGTTCCAATGTTCACCTTGATGACGAACAATTCTTACCAAAGCTAGCACATTATGAATACCCTTCCAAAACAACACACATCCCGAAAACCAACTAACACATCTTGTGTCCCAACACTTCCAATAACTTTAGCTATTCACACTGATATCACATTCAGATATCAAAGTCCTAAGGTCGGATGCTCCCACAATACTTCAGCGACAGCTTCTCTCTCTCTCTCTCTATCTCTCTCTCTCTCTCTCTCTGTCTCTCTCTCTCTCTCCCTCGGCAAATCCAAGAGGCTTTCCTAACTTAATTTCTAAGGTTACTAAAACCTATTCAAAATCCCCTCTTACGAACCCTTGAACCAACCCCGACCATACTCACAATGACACTCGAATGTTGGAATATTCGCGATATATCAAGAGATGACCCCGCAATATTCCATCCAAATTCACAATATGCAGATGGGATATAGCTCTCTTTGAAGGTGCGTATAACTCAACTGCCACCAAAGATAACAACCAATGATACGACCACCCATGCTGATGAAAAATAATTGATACAAAATACAGGCAATGCTGGTGGGGAGGCAAAAGGGTACTTACCTCGCACCCTTGCCTGCAGGTGTTCCGATCTCCCTTGTCTGACCTTGTAAAGTGGGGCCCCTCCCTAATGGGCCCCGAATCTAGTCTCTTATCCCATGGTGATCCTCAAACTAGCTAGAGTGGATGCACTCACCGCTCCTCTCTGATCCTCAAACGGTCGACCTATTTGCCACCCTTCGGATCGCAACAAATATAACATGATTGCCTCCTGTGGGCAATCCCAGAAAATGTGACCAAACCTGCTGCACCCGTAGTAACCCAGATCACTGGACAGATTCTGACAACGACTCGGAGTAATCACAGTACACGCAGATTCCGCTCCGCGAGGTACATCCGTCTAAAGATCTCTCAAAGTTTCCTTGACATGCTGAATGACATCTGGTAACCCTTGCTAACCTAGAAAATAGCAGAAAACCGACCCAGGATCCAACTTATCAAAAATCGCAAGCGATACTAATACCTGATACCCACCGGAAGTGGCCGAAGATAGCATATTCATAAACATCTGAGGGAATCCTGATCACCTCCTCCTGTGATACCTCGACCACCCTGAGAACAAGATGAAACACTTCGTTCCAATTCCAATGACAATCTAAACCCTTGGAATGAAACTTCATCGCACATTTTCTACAACGTTGCACTGGATCCGACCCTGCTGGCCTCTCAAATATTGATCCAACTCTTGGGTATCCGCTTGAAACCCTCCAATAAATTCAACTGATCTAAACATCTCTTATTGAGGTACTCCTAATCAATCTTCCGTCATCGGCTCTGTGATCCATACTATTTAGGGTCTCGCACCCCAACACCCTTACCAGTTCAATTGCTAGCGGCTGAACTACAGTAGTTGGAGCAACCTATCCTCTAAGCAAACTATGAACTATTCCTAAGACATGGTTTCCAATACCAAAAAATGAAATAAATCACATAATCAATCCTTGCCACCTGATACCAGAGATCTAAGGCGAACTCAAAATCCCGACAGTCCTTCCGCTATCTGGCCCAACACCGGAGCCGGGACCAAACATTGGTCCTCCTCCTTGCATGCTCATCCACAGTCTGCACAACAGTTATCCCCAAGGTTCAATCGTAATAAAAAATTCTCTTTCCCAGGCTTCTTAGATTCTCTAAGACTCTCACTAATTCGAGTATGGATCCTGTGCTTTCAGTAGTATGGGCCCATACTACCTTCCACACCTATCCATACTTTCCTCAGTAATCCTCCTGAATCCTCTAAGTCACCTACCCCATTGATCCACTAAATATCCGCTAAATTGCAACACAATGTCCACTGAAGCACCTCCTAGGCTTTTAACCTCACTGAACCGCCCCACTATCTCACTGGAGCATAACCTAGGCTTTCCTAGGTTCCCAACCTCATCCTGCCATCAGCTGCTGAGGAACTCCTCATGATGCCAGCCATCCACCTCCTGGATATCATCATATCCACTTAGTGGCTGACTCCCATCACTCAAGAGTTTCACAAAGCACAAAGCTAGCAGCATTCGTGCAGTAGCACTCCAATCCAAAGAACTGCCATAAAACATTCCACTCGTGCTATCCATATCCATCCATCCTCACTGTCGGCTGCCTTATGCATGCAAATTATACACATAACAGGATCTAATAGACTGCGAATAATTGACTTTACCCTAGGACCACAACCAGACAAGGAACATGAAATAAGGCCAAATCAATTATTCTAAGGCTATAAGATCCTAACCGTATACAATTTTGAAAGCATACACATAGCAGTTACAAATACCAATTATCATTCTCATTCTAGCATGGCATCCAATATTCTCACGGCTACAAGCACCACATATCAGGCCAACCTATTGCTTACTACTCAACACTAGCATGCAAGTGTACCAGCTCATACAACATATACATGCATCTCCCCTAGCCCTAACTAGCATGCGATTGACAGATTCATAAACCAAGTCATAACATATAACATATGTGGGTATTCTGGGGATACTTACTTGAGCTCGGTTGATTACATGCACCACACCCCTTTCTTGTCTTAGAAAGTCTTTACTTAAAACATTGTTCTTTTTGAAAACTTTACAGATCGTCAGTTTGAGTTCAGACACACCCAAAAGCATGTCCAAATCCCTCTACCGTTATCCACAAAGGCTATCTCTACAATTAGCCACAAGGTTATCTCTACCATCAGCCATAAAGGCTGTCTCTACCATTAGCCATAAAGGTTATCTCTAATATTAGCCATAAAGGCTGTCTCTACCATTAGCCACAAGGCTATCTCTACCGCATATCATGCAATACATACATATTACACACCTCTACATAGCGAGTATACTAACTATCATAAAATAGACCAGCCTTGGTTCCTTAGACCTATTGGTATGGTGAGAAGACTCACCTCTCGACTGCTTAACTGATAAGCTGAAATCAGACATATCCCACACGTTGCTCCTTCTCAACTGCCTATAATCATCAGGTGATTAACTTGACACAAACCCATAAATACCCTCAAGTCAACCCTGGTCAAAGTCTATGTCTGTAGTCAAGGTCAACAATCCATATTGACCTCGACTCGTTGAGTACAATTAGCCACTCGTCGGGTTCCTTGCTTAACTCGTCACTCGCCGAGTCACCCGAGAGATTCGTCGAGTTCCTAAACCTTCACGGTTCTAAACCACCAGCCAAACACCCTTGACCATAAACCCTTGCCCGTGAACCCTTGATCGTAAACCCTTGACCGTGAACGAGAAACCCTCTCGACTCGCCGAACCACTTGCACGACTCTCTGAGTCCTCTTAGTACCTTATGTTTACGTCCCTTTCCAGTGGAACTCAAGGTCCCAAACTTCAGATCTATACTCTATTAGTGTGGATAGCACGTAAATTTGCAAACTTTACATGCATGCAAGGCCTCACATGGTCATAACACCAAACTAACCTTCAAACAAGGTTTTCATGCATGGAGAGGGAATTAGCTTAATAAAAGGTGAAACTTTAAGATATTTAGGACCTAAGAAGGTCCAGGGAATAACATAGGGAGCATCTTAGAGAGGTTTTGGGAGTTTTGAGATTGAAAAGGCTATATGCTAAATTCTCCAAGTGTGATGTTTGGTTACGAGAGGTCCAGTTCCTTGGGCATCTCGTTAATCAAAATGGGATATTGGTCGACCTAGCCAAGATTGAGGCAGTTATGCGATGGGAGGTACCGAGACCCCCATCCGGGATCTGGAGTTTTTTAGGATTGGCCGATTACTATCGGAGATTTATTTGAGATTTCTCCAAGATTGTGGTTCCTCTCACCAAGTTGACCCGAAATGGCGTTACTTTTGTTTAGGGGCCAGAGCAGCAGGCATCTTTCGAGACCCTTCGCCAGAGATCGTGCGAAGCTCCAGTGTTAGCCCATCCGGAGGGAGTAGAGGACTTTGTAGTCTATTGTGAACTGTCTATCTCAGGGATGGGTGTAGTGTTGATGCAGAGGGGTCACATGATTGCATATGCATCGAGGCAGCTAAAGGCTCACGAGATGAGGTATCCCTCCCATGATTTGGAGTTAGGAGCGGTGGTGTTTTTCCTCAAGATTGGGCTCCACTATCTTTATAGTTTTAGGTGTAATATCTACATATACCACAAGAGCTTGAAGTATCTTATGGATCAGCCCAACTTAAATATGAGACAGAGGAGTTGGTTGGATGTGGTGAAATATTATGATTCTGAGATCTTGTACCATCCAGGAAAGGATTACGTGGTAGCCGACGCCCTGAGCTGTAGAGTAGAGAGTGCTCTGATCCGAGATGTATGCATGAGGATGATAGTGATGACTCTAGTCTTAGATACCATTCGAGAGGCCCAGGTGGAGGCCATGAGATTAGAGAATCGCAAGAGGGAGTGGGTGATTGGGGAAGTGTCCGAGTTTTTTCCTGAAACTTGAGGGCTTATGACTTTCCGGGGGCGGATCTGGGTGCCCTACACTGGCGGAACTCGCCGTATTTTGATGGAGGAGGTGCATAGTTTGAGGTTCTCGATCCACCCAGGAGCCACTAAGATGTACTTGGACCTGAAGAGAGATTATTGGTGGCCCTGTACAAAGAGGGATATGACTTGGGTAGTTGAGAGGTGCTTGACTTGTCATCAGGTTAAGGCCGAGCACCAGCGTCCTCATGGTCCGTTATAGCGTCTGGGGATTCCCCAGTGGAAGTGGGAACAAATTTCCATGGACTTTGTCACCAAGTTGCCGAGCACTATGTGTGGAGTTGAAGTGATTTGGGTGATTATAGACCGCTGAAGAAGAGCGGTCATTTCCTCGCCATTAGCGAGAGCTCTTCTGCAGAGAGATTGGCCGAGTTTTATGTGAGGGAGGTGGTAGCTAGGCATGGAGTGCCGACCTCGATAGTGTCAGATTGAGACGTGCGTTTCACTTACAGATTCGGGAAGAAATTCATGAGGAGTTGGGTACCCGGTTACACTTCAGTACCGAGTACCATCCGTAGACAGACGGGCAAAGCGAGCGGATGATTCAGATGCTTGAGGACATGCTGCATGCATGTGTCATGGATTTAGAGGGAAGTTGGGGTGCTTATTTACCCTTGGCTGAGTTTTCTTACAACAACATTTACCATTCCAGCATTGGTATGCCTCCTTTTGAGCTCCATTATAGGAGAAGGTGTCGAACTCCTATATGTTGGGGAGAGGTGGGGCAGCGAGTCATGGGTAGCTCAGAGATAGTGCTTATGACGATCTAGCAGATTCAACGGGTCAGGCAGAGGTTACTGACGGCCCAGAGTTTCCAGAAGAGTTACGCAGATAGGCGACGATCCGAGCTTGATTTTCAGGTTGGAGATTTTGTCCTTCTGAAGGTATCCCCATGGAAAGGGGTTATCCGATTCAGGAAACGAGGCAAGCTTGGGCCCCGATACATCGGTCCTTTTTGGGTGACCGCCAGAGTGGGTAGGGTAGCAAAACGTTTAGAGCTACCTGCGGAGTTGAGTCAGATCCATAACACCTTCTACGTGTCTAGTTGAGGAAGTGTGTAGCCGACGAGACGATAGTGATACCACTGGAGAACATTCAGGTAGATGCGAGCCAAAATTATATTGAGAGGCCAATCGCAATCTTGGATCGAAAGGTGAAGGTTCTGAGGAACAAGGAAGCGCCCCTGGTTCAAGTCTTATGGCAGCATCGGAGAGGGTCCGATTCGACTTGGGATTCGGAGTCAGAGATACGTGAGCAGCATCCAGAGTTATTTACGGAGCATGAATTTGAGGGCGAAGATTGATTCTAGTGGGGAAGAATTGTAACATCCAGATTCTCAGGTATATTATTTTAACTATGTATTTTTGAGGTTCATTGATCTACTCGACGAGTTGGTGCTATAACTCGCCGAGTAGAAGTGGGCGTGGCCACGTGAGTTTAATGATCTACTCGACGAGTTCGAGAGTGGAGTCACTGAGTAGGCACTGTGAGTGGAAACCCTAGATCCCTGGGTTTGGGGCCTATTTAAAGGAACTTATAGCCTCATTTGTGGCCACACCTCACTAAGAAGAAACCCTAATCGCCCCCATTAAGGTTTTGGGAGAGTTTTGAGCCTTACTTGAGATTTATGAGTTCATTTTGGTAGAGGAAAGGAGGATTCCAAGCAAGGATTGTGAAGAGGCTGTTAGATCTGTTGCTTATATGTCCAAGAGCTTCTGTTAGAGGTATCAAGTTTGAACCTTTCTCTTTTGTTTGCGTAGATCTCTCATTTTGAAGATTAGCGCTTCTTTTCTTTATATTTTGTGACTGAGGATTTAGGGTTCCTGAGGAGGTTGGAACTCTAGATCTGACTTTAGGAGGTCCCTAGCATCTAAATGTTCCTGCTTTAGTCAGCCTTGATGGAATTTATGACTGAAAAACCCATTTGGATCGTGTTCTGGCATTTCATGCCCAAAATGCCATGCATGGACGTAAGTCCTATGACTTTACATGATAAATGAGCCATGAGAGTATGGATCTAGAGTTTGGGAAAGTATCATGCCTTAAAGTCGTCTGAATACAAGTTGAGTCTGAATGGACTCGCTGAGTTGATGAGCCAACTCGGCGAGTAGATTAGGGTTATCCTAATTAGTTGGATCAGGCGAAAGCTCGACGAGTTAGGGGTTAACTCGACGGGATGGACCTTCATGAGAGTATCGAGAATCGATGGGACTCGACGAGTCGCATGAGTGCACTCGGCAAGTCTGATCAATTTGGACTGTTGACTAGAGTTTGACTTCTTTTGACTTTAAGGACTGGTCAAAAATAAGTAATGGAGGTCAGGGAGGGGTAAAATGGTCTTTTACCCATTGATAGGGCTAAGAGTGTAAGAGAGATCATTGAATGGTGTATATGTGTGTAAGGAGAATATTAATTAGAGATATTATCCTTGTGATAGGTGGAGGCTAGATCGAGGATTCCGAGCATGCGATTTTACTCGCTAGCTTACGAGGTGAGTCTTCTCACTATACTTACCAAGAGTGGTATCTTTATGTGATTGAGATATTATATGTGTTTATCTATGTATTGTAATATTCTGCATTATGTCTTGTGATTATTGTTGAATATTGTTGCTATGAGTTTACTAAATAGGAATCGGAGGGTTCTACTGAGACACATTGACCGGAGGGTCTTATTGAGTTATGGCCTAGAGTGGCTAATGAGTTGTGTATGGTATTTTGGTGAACTCACTAAGCTTCATGCTTACCGTGTTATGTCTTATGTGTTTCAGGTACTTCCGATGATCGCGGGAAGGCCCCGACTTGATTGTACACACACTCGCTTTGGAAACATATTTTGGAGGATCCTGGTATATGTAATAAAAAACTGTTGGGCTGAAGATTATTTTGAAGATTGCGTCTTTTGGGCTCGATAGTATAAGTTATTTTGTTTTCCGGTTTGGGCCTGTCCAATCGAGAGCCTTTTATGCTTTGTATATAAGTTTATGCTTGCATGCATATTAGGTTAACGATTTAGAGATTAACGAAATAGTGATTCATCTAGAGCATAACAGGTTTATTTAATCGTTCTTGTAACCTACCAATCCTCTACAGTTGTTGTTCTTTATCGAGCTCTTCTGAGGATTTTGTTTCATCATTCGACACGTTTGATTCAATCTTGTCTTGTTCTTATTATTGTATTCTTACAGTTTTATATTTACATACTTGTTCAAGATCTAATCGATCTTCATAGATTAAAGATTGTTTTAATCTCATCAATTGGTATCAGAGCAGGAGGCTGTGTAATCGATACACATCTTTTCTGTGAAAAAGATTTTCATTAGGGTTTTTCCGCAACTATCGACATTTATTGAGCCGCCATCTCATTATTGACGTATCTTGATATTTATTATTTTGCCCTAATCTGCTTTATTACAAGTCTGATCTTTGAACAGGTTTTTTCGATCATAATGGACGAGACGCAATCAAATCCAATTAATATTTCCAACAGCATTGGTTCGACGACAAAGATTCCAATCTTATACACCCATGACTATGAAGTATGGGTGCATCACTTTGAAGACTACGTGATTGGATCGGAGGATAATGGGTACCTCATATGGGAAGCCATCATCAATGGACCGTTTTCTCATTCTGCAACGTCCAGGATTGTTAAGACACAAAAGGAGTACAATGATCTGCTGAAGGATGTGAAGGATATTGCACAAGATGAAAAGGACAAATTCCAGTGCAATATTAAGGCGTTAAGGTTGATCAGATTCGCCCTTCAGTCCGACACATTCAGGTTGGTCAGCTCATGCACGATGGCGAAGGAAGTTTGGGTTAGACTTCGCGAACTGTATTCTACAGACGAGGATCTAGAACATTCTATCCAAACCTTGCTCTTATCTGAGTTTGGAGAATTTAGACAAGGAGCCGAAGAAACGGTGACCCAGACGTTCGATCGCTTCAATCATCTTCTCAGCAAGATGATCAAACACAATATTGAAAGGAAGCTTATCGAACAGAAGGTTACTTTCTTGAATGGACTGAGGTCTGAATGGAGAGCAGTGGTTTCCACAGTCAAAGCCCATGAGCAGTTTAAATCATACTCTTTGGCGAAACTGGTGGGTATTCTCAAGTCCCAAGAGAAGATTGTGCTGCATGAGAAGAACGTCGTTTCGAGTCTTGGTTCGTTGGCCCTCCTATCAAAAAGTAAAGCTGTGATGGAGGATGAAGATCTCAACTTGGAGGAATATGACCTCACGTCTGAGGATTATGCCATGATGGTGTCCAATCCCAAGAGGTTCATAAAGAAGAGATTCCCCAGCAACAAAAACCGAAACTGGCAGGGGAGTTACAGCTCTGAAAAGGTGAACAATGAACCGAAGGCTGAGGAGCCCAAGAAGGAACCGAAGGTGGATGGCGATTCCGGAGTAAGCTGTTTCTACTGTGGTGGGAAAAACCACTATGCTAAAGACTGTGTTCTTAAGAAGATGGCTGAAAAGGATGATGGAAATGATGAGGAAGCTGTGTTGCAGAAGAGACTGGATGAGTTGAGAAAGAAGAAGTCTACCGCTAACCCTTCTATTAATGCTCTTATTGTGCAGGGTTCGGTTAATGATGACGAGTTCGGTAGCACGGAAGTTTGGTCTACCGACTCAGAGGACGATGAAGTGAGGAAGCCTACCCATGGAAAGGCTTATGTGGCTAAGAAGGAAAGCAGTGGTGGAAGATGCTTCATGGTGACTGACGTATCTCAAATGAGGGGATACAACACCGATGGTGGAAGCGATGGACAGAAGGTACAGGAGGACATGTGCTTTACGGCCAAACCACTCAGCCAGCAGTTCAATGAGCTTGATGAACTGATAAAGAAGGTACAATCTGTTTTTATTTCATCTAAAGTACCACCATCCTCATATGAGAAAGAACTAAAAAACGTTAATACAAGAATTTCTCATCTAGATAGTAGCTTAACTCAAACTCGAGTCACTAATTCTAACCTAACTGATCAATTAAGCAGGGTGGCGTCGAAGAGTGAGGAACGGAGAATGTGGATCGAGTTAAAGGAGTCGGAATGAGTTAAAGTTAAAGACGAAAACATTTATTTGCAAAGAGACAATTTAAAATTGTTAAAACAGCGAAATGTTTTTTGTTTAATTGCTAAACGTTTATATTCTAATATTACTCAGCTTCACTTGGATTTTGAAATAGGCCAAAAGATCCATCGCATGATTTTGCCCTTCCTAGAGTTTAAGGAGGATGAAATCGATGCCGAAGCCTACAATTGTGAGAGTGTGATATCGTCTGATGATGTGAATCCGACCTACATGTATGGACTGGACAAAATTGAGTCCTTCATTAAATCCAAGGACCACAAGGACATGCTTAAAAATCTTTTGGATGAAAATGACAGACTTAAACTGAGAACCGAAACCATGCAAAAATTTGACTCTTTAAACGCCAACGTTAGCTCAGAAAACAAAATTGATGTTGAAAATGCATCTGAGCTTAACGAGGACGACAACATGAGTGAAATTTCTGTAGAGGACACGGTTGACTGCTCAGAATTTATTAAAAGCGAACCTGAAAACCACAAGAATCTTATTTCTGAAAATTCAGTGGAGTTCGCTCGATTGTCCCAGCAAAAGTCCCCGGTATTAGTTGAGAAAGCAGTTGTGTATCAAAAGGTCAGGACCACTCCGAATCAAGTATACAAGGTGACTGGAGTAACCGAACATCAAACAACTGAACTCACAGCTATTGTTAACGAAGACAATGCTGATGGCTGCGATGAGTACTTCTGGGAAGCTCCAATAGATAATGCAAACGAAACCGTTGGCTTATCTGAAAGAACCTCCTGGATGAGTAAAGGAAGATACATACCTGAACCCTTGAACAAGCCGGATAATTTCAATGAGCCAAGCACCAGTGGTACGAAAGATGTTCCTCAGGAGGATGAAAGATCAGCAAAAGAAGACGATCCCTCGGCTCAAAGTGAAACTCCTTCATACATTCCCTCTGCTTCCTCAGCTACAAGTAAAACTCCTACAGTTCAAAAGGAACCAACCAAGGAGACACCAAAAACAAAAGCGAATGTTCATCATCAACCTAAGCAGATGAGGAATAGGAAGAGAGAAAGGAACCTAAGATACAGGAAGAACCTTTCGGAAAGGAAACAATTCTGGCAATCCCAGAACGCATACTTCTCACACCAAGACAAGAATCTGAAGTATGAAAACAATCCTGTAGGAAAGCCTGAAAGTCACAACAACCGAAAGCCAAGGTTCGGTTCACAAGAAAATACCAACCGAAGGCAAAGGTTCGGTTCTGAAAATGACCTCAACCGAAACCAAAGGTTCGGTTCTGAAGTCAAAAGAGAACAAGACTCTAAGGTCAGTCCCTCCAATGATCAAAAGCAAAAGGGTCACCTAGAGTCTCCAGCCAGGAAGTCCTCTCAATCCAAACCCTCTCATTCTAATTCTTCTCGTTCTTCTAATTCTTCTACTACCACCAATTCATCTCCATCTTGCTCTAAAGCAAATTCTGTCTGTTCTCAAAAAACTCATTCGTCAACTGAACAAAAGGGAAAACAGAAGGTCAATGAATCCAAACCAGAGTCCAAACCGATCACACCCAATCCTAATAAGATAAAAGTTTTTACCATTAAAATGAAAGATGAAACAACACTCATAAAACGAACATATCTAGTTGACATCTCTCTTACTGTTCCTGTTCCCATGAAAAGCTCACGAGGACCCAAGAAACTTTGGGTTCCTAAATCTGCTTAAGTTTTGCAGGTTATAAGTGACGAGCAGTTCGACGAAGAATGGTACATCGACAGTGGCTGCTCATGTCACATGACAGGGAGGAAAGAGGAGCTCAGGGAATACAGATCTCTTGCAAATGGTGGCAACGTTAAGTTTGGAAATAATTCTTTCGGCACCATAAAGGGATACGGAATGATAACAAATGGGGACTTTTCTATAAGGAAGGTGGCTTATGTGGAAGGACTCCAACACAACCTCATCAGTATATCTCAGCTTGTTGGAGGGACAGGTCTCAAAGTCTCATTCGATGATGAAGGTTCTGAAATCATAGAGAAAAAGACAAAGAAAGTGATTCTCAAGTCAGAGCGAAAGGGTGAAATGTTTCCTCTAAACATGAAACCCATCAAAGGAAACCCAGCAATATGCCTGTTATCAAAAGCTCAATCCGACGAAAGCTGGTTGTGGCACAGAAGACTTTCTCATCTCAACTTTAAAGATATCAACCGACTTGTCACTGGAGGTCATGTAAGGGGTCTTCCATTGCTCAAGTTCGACAGAGAGCATTTGTGTGCTGCATGCGAAATGGGGAAGCAGAGTCGTCAAAGTCACCCATCTGTAATCAACACAAAAGTTGTTGAACCACTCGAATTACTTCATATCGATTTGTGTGGTCCTTCATGTATCGAAAGCATCGGTGGTAGCAAGTATATTCTTGTTATTGTTGATGACTTTTCACGATTTACATGGGTGTTCTTTCTAAAGCTCAAATCTGAAGCGACTCAAAAGCTTAAAGTGTTTATCAAGCAAATTGAAGTACAGCTCAAGAAGGTTTTTCGCAACATTAGGAGCGACAATGGTCTTGAATTCAAGAACAGGGAGTTTGAAGAGTTTCTTGCAGAAAAGGGAATTAGTCACAATTTCTCAGCTCCCTACACACCACAACAGAACGGAATTGTCGAAAGACGAAACCGATCTTTGTGTGAAGCTACCCGAACTATGCTAAGTTTCGCTTCCTTACCTCTTTATTTTTGGGCTGGTGCTATTTCTGCTGCTTGTTTTACACAGAACAGGTCCTATCTCAACAAGCGATTCACGCTCACACCTTACGAGATTCTAAACAACAGAAAGCCTAATGTAAAATTTTTCCATGTGTTCGGCTGAAGGTGTTTCATCTTTAACTCTAAAGAACACCGCAACAAGTTTGATGTCAAAGCCGACGAGGGAATTTTTCTGGGTTACTCGCTCACATCCAAGGCGTACAGGGTCCTAAACAAGCGTTCGAGAAGGATTGAAGAGACATACTACGTGACCTTTGACGATAGCTATGTCAAGAAGCTACAAGCCAAAGAAGACACCGCTGGGGAAATCTTTCCTCAAACTGGCCAAGTCACAGTCTCGATCGCCAATTTATACGAGAAATTTCTGGAACTCATTGACGAACCAGAGAAAGCTTCTCTCTCCGAAGCAGGTGCCGCAGACAACAAGGTTGATCATATGAAGCGGATTGTCGAAGATGCTGCAAGAAGAATGCATGAAGGAGGATCGCCCACTGATGACTCTCCATCCAACAATGCTTCAGTCGAGGGGGAGCCAAGTTCTCATGTCGAGGGGGAGCCAAGCTCACAAGTCCAGGGGGAGCCAAGTTCTACAACTTCAACCGAAGGTCCTTCACCAACCGAAGGTACTTCTCCAACCGAAGATGCTTCTCCAACCGAAGGTGCTTCAACGCCTGAAAATCCAGCACCACAAGAAACCCTTGAACCTCATGTTTCTCAAAGCTCATCAATTGAGGGGGAGCATGATGATATGACGCTTGATTAAGATAGCCAATCTGAGCCAGAAGAAATAATTAACGTTGAACTAGATCCAACCTTTGATCCGAATTACCCTCCTCTTACCAAATGGACCAGAGATCATCCTATCTCTCAAGTAGTTGGTGATGTATCTGAAAAGGTTCTGACCCGATCACAACTGAAGGCAAAACAGACATCCTTATTTTCAAAGGTTGAGTTTTGTATGTTTAACTCATTTGTATCTAAAGTTGAACCGAAGACAGTTAACACTGCCCTCGATCACTCTGACTGGGTTCAAGCAATGCAAGACGAACTGAACAAATTTGAATGGAACAAAGTATGGCGCCTCATTCCAACTCCTCCAGATGCTTCGGTTGTTGGTCTCAAATGGGTTTTTAGGAACAAAATGGACAAGGAAGGTAATGTAATAAGGAACAAGGCTCGTCTGGTGGTCAAGGGATACTGTCAGGAGGAAGGTATAGACTATGAAGAGACTTTCGCTCCAGTAGCTAGGCTAGAATCTGTTAGAATATTTCTGGCTTATGCTGCTCACAAAAACTTTGAAGTTTTCCAAATGGACGTCAAGTGTGCATTTCTCAATGGAGAACTCGAAGAAACTGTGTATGTGGAGCAACCTCCTGGGTTCGTGAACGAAAAGTATCCAAATCATTGCTATATTCTGGATAAAGCTGTGTACGGTCTCAAACAAGCTCCGAGGGCCTGGTATGAAACGCTTACTAAATTTTTAAAGATGTCTAAATTCAAACAAGGTTCGGTTGACCCAACCTTCTTTCGCAAAAAGGAAGGTAACCACCTTATGATAGTTCAAATTTATGTCGATGACATCATCTTTGGCTCCACGAATCCTAGCTTAACAGCTAAATTCAGAAAGCTGATGGAGACTAAGTTTGAAATGAGCTCAATGGGTCCTATTAACTTTTTCCTTGGTTTAAATATAAGACAGGGACCCGAAGGCATCTTTATTAATCAGGAAGCTTACACGAAGACTCTCCTAGCAAAGTTTGGCATGATGGGAGACTCAAAAGTCAAAATCCCAATGGCATTCGGCACCAAGCTTACTCCTTCTCTAGACAAACCGGCTGTCGATATCACGCTCTATCGTCAAATGATAGGCTCACTGATGTATCTAACTGCTAGCAGGCCTGATATCATGTTTTCTGTGTGTTATTGTGCTCGATTTCAGGCAAACCCACGCGAACCTCACATGTTGGCAGTGAAGAACATCTTACGCTATCTTAAGCGAACCACCTCCTTAGGTCTATGGTATCCATCCAACTCAGGCTTCTTCGTTCAAGCCTATTCTGATGCTGACCTTGGAGGATGTGGACTCGACCGTAAAAGCACAACTGGTGGTTGTCAATTCCTTGACGGGAAGTTGGTCAGCTGGCAATCCAAGAAACAAACGTGTGTGTCGTTGTCTACTGCCGAAGCGGAATATATTGCCGCTGCATCCTGCACATCACAAGTGATTTGGATCCAGAGTCAACTTCGAGACTATGGACTCAATATGAAGAAGATCCCACTATATTGTGACTCTGAAAGTGCAATTAGGATCTGTCATAACCCAGTGCAACACTCTAAAACCAAACACATAGCACTGAGGTATCACTTCATCAAAGATCATGTGGAAGATGGAAACGTCGAAGTTCACTTCATAAGAACCACTGATCAACTGGCTGACGTCTTTACCAAAGCTCTTCCTGAAGCATCATTCAATAAAATATTGCAAGGGCTAGGTATGATGGAATCAGAGTCAGTACCTCACACTACCTCTCCATCTCAAACGTAAGAAGCGAAACCAACCGAACGTTCGGGTTCGGTTGAACCATCTGATTCGCTCATCACTTCAAAGGTAGTTTTTCTCTGTTGTATATTTCTTGCACAATTTTGTTTTTCTTTGTGTTAAAAGTTTTTTTTATTGCATGTCTAAATTCCCTGGTTTCACAAAATTTTCCAAAACCGAAACCTACCGAAGGTTCGGGTTCGGTTTTTCAAAATTTTGTTGAACCGAAACCAACCGAAGGTTCGGGTTCGGTTTTTCAAAATTTCCTGAACCGAAACCAACCGAATGCTCGGGTTCGGTTTTTCGAAATTTTCTGGAACCGAGACCAACCGAACGCTCGGGTTCGGTTTTTCAACTTTTCTCAACCGAGACCAGCCGAACGTTCGGGTTCGGTTTTTCATATCTTTTCCAAAGTTTTTTTTCTCTTATTTTTTTTACTTACTTATTTTTTTTTCTTCTTCTCTTTTATAAGTCTCAAAAACTCCAAAAATAATTTTTTTTTGTGTTTATTCGTTTATGGGGGTATAATTTATGAATTACTTAAGTGTCCCTAGAAGCATGCTGCTATATGTGTCCCAAAGCCTCATAAGATTTTGAATAAAAGCCTTCATGACCTGGTATATACAAACCTTGTCTTCCCAATAAGGCTAACACATTTATTCTAATCGTGAGCTACCTCTCTCTCTTGTCACATGAGTTAAGCGATTCCTGCTTGGTCCTTATTTTCGCAGTAGAGGTACTATGTTTTCTCAAACCATCTCTATTAAACTTCTCCATTACATTCGTTTCATCATCGTAACCCTTGAGACTCTCAGACGTTACCACTGAGGTTTATGGTTACACAACATCTGTGTTAATGATCATAGTTTCGTGTCACTACGAGCTGAGTGAAACCCAAAATTCAACACCTAATGAATTGACGGTGAACAATTAATTTGCTCAAGTTTTCACCAACGAATTGACGAATGTACCTTCATGAAATCTCAAATTTTATTTTGTGTGATTCCTATGAAATTGTTACATACCATAACATTTCTTCCCAAGGGATCCAATTTTAAATTTTTTTTTTCTGAGATTTTATATCTTTCCAAGCCAATACAAAATAAATTCCTACCTACTTGTTCAACAGACTACACCGGTCTCACAAGTACTTTGTTCACTTTCTTACTTATATCAAGAACATAATTGATGAATCAAAGCGAAACCACCCTTATTAAGCCTTATTAAAAGAAGCCTTTCAACATTTATTAATAAGTGTTTGATCGTAATTCAACGGGATTCCACACTAACACTTTGAGGTCTCTCTTGACCTTGAAGGAAGAAATTCTTGCCCGGGATCATCAGTTTCGTGTCATTATTGACATCATAGAATATCCTTAAAAGAGTTGCTTTATTTCTTTTTCTTTTACACTCTTTGCACAAAAATCCTTGATTTTCCAAAATTCCGTTACTAATGATTTACAGGCTGTATTCTTACTTGGTGGTTAATTATGGACTTGTGGTTACAAACAGTCCACGTGGGCGTTTAATTCAAAAAGATGCCGTTTAAAAAGGATAAGACGAAAGGTTGCTGACTCGGCGGGAGTTAAAGGGATTGAAATTCAAACGACGGTAAAAAGGGGCGCGTGTGAATATGGAACGGCCATGCTTTTACTGACAACGTGGACGCGTGTGCGAAATCCAAGCGTCATCTCTCTGGCAATTAAAGGCGCGTGCGGATTTGAAGCGATTTTCTTCTGAAACGACGCTTGTTGGGTAGCGTGATCCTAGGATTCTGACAATCTCTCTCCTACGTGATCATCGCATAGAAGATATGAAACGATTTTTCTCTCTCCAATCCCTCACTATAAAAGGCAGTCCACAAAACCTTTTACCTCTTTACTGCCTCCGAAATTTCTCAAGAGCAAAAATTCCCAAACAGCTTCACTGTTCATCATCTTCTCAAATTCTTCAACAATGGCTGAATCTTCTTCCATCCATGCTACTTCACAGATCCTCCCCATCCGCCCACAACAATGTGTAGTTATTGATCTTAACCAACTGGCGTACGACTCCTACATGTCGCCGGTCATAGAATGCTTGAAATACTCACAACTTGCTCCTGCACTCTCAAGAATCGAATCTGTGCCAATGGTGGCCCTATCGCAGATCTATGCGACTGCTTACTACGACAAGGCCGTCGACCGGTTGTTTTTCGAGCTTGCAGAACACAAGACCTCCGTTTCACGCCAACGGTTCTGCACCATGCTGGGGTTTGCCGTTGATCCTTCAAGAGTCCATCCGGAGACGATTCCGGTTGGCCATCTGTATAACATGTTTTATAACATGGGATACACAGAGGTTCTCACCTCTGTCGCCAAGTTTAAAAAGTCTTGCCTGCCGCCACAGTGGAATGGCTTATTTACAGTCCTTTTCAAGGGCTTGTCAGAAAGGAGCTCAGGATCTGATGGTGCAAGTCGTCTCTTCCTGTCAATAATGTACGGGGTCTACAACGGGATTAACCTGGACTATGGGTGGGTCCTATGGCAACAGCTCATCCAGAGCCTCTCTTCATCATCCCGACACTCTGAGGTGTCGTTGGCCCGGTTCTGGATCTTGATTACAAGATGGGCCATGGACAAGTTTGATGTTCCCACTGCTGTCGGTGCATTTCTGTCTTCTGTTGGTACATTCCATACCAAGAAGATCATCGTCTCAGATGCATCGAAATTTTCTTTCATTGGCTCCATCCCGGAGACGATGTATGGCGGCGTGCCATCTGACAGCAGGTTGATTCGGACGATCAAGGAGTTTAGACCAACTGGTCCTAGGGAACTGACACCGGATATGCTCAGGTCGATTCACGATGCAGACAAACCAGTGAACAGGGGCAAAAAGGCAGAAAAAGGGAAGCAAGCGACCAAAGCTCCAAAGGGTCCTTCTCCCAAGAAGAGGAAACAACCGAAGGCTGCACAGTCCCCACAGCCGAAGAGGAGGAAGACTCAACAGAAGCGAAAGCTTGTAATTCCCTCTTCTTCCAGTGACTCTGAGGGTGAGAGTTCGGGTTCCGAAGGCTCTCAAGGAGACGAATCTCCTCAACGAGGCAACACACCACCTCGGTCCCCTACCCCAGAAATGGAACTTCATAACTCCCCAGTTCCTTCCCCTCCACCAACCATTCCTACTTCCATTCCAACCATAAACCCCACCATTCCCCCAACCTCTTTCCCTATACCACCACCCATTTTCACCACTACAACCGAAACACCACCAGTTACCGAAACCCCTCCTGTAACCGAACCACCACAAACCGAAACCCAAACTCAACCACCACCCGAAACTACCCCACCCCACAATCAACCTCCAAATACCCCAACCACAACACCCCCAACTTCACCCCCCTCCATCTCCAGAAAATGCCTCTGATGGAGACGATACTTACCTTGGTGGTGATCACATGAATTTTGATTCGGTCTACTATAGTCCGTTTCAAGTTCAGAGTGATGAGGAGGATGATGCTCCAGTGACAAAGAAGCATCTCAAAGAGCTTCACGAGAAGGTTGATCTACTTCTCGCCTCCTCTTCCAACCAGCAGTCCTCTCTCTCTGAAGCTGCCCTTCAGAAAATCGTTGATGCCTTCTCCAGGGCTCAACATGATTCGGTAGCCTCAGCCACTGCTGCGATTGATGCCTCCACCAGAGCCTGCGAGGTTGCGACCGAAAAAGTCGATAAACTATTCTCTGACGCTTCTGTCCTGCTGAAGTCCTTGCAGGAAAGCGCCGACGCCACCGAGACAACTTTGGAACCGATTGTTCAGCAATTGGCCAAGTTCGTCTCAACGGAGTTGACTTCGTTCGCTTCTCTACGCCAACACCTAAGCGATGACAACTCGGCCCTTCGTGCCTCCATCGATGCGCGCCTAGCTAAGCTACAAGAGGATCTTGCAGCTGAGAATTCTTTGATGGACGTCCTGGCGAGCAAAACAACCGCCCTCAAGGTCAAGAGCACGCAACTTTCCAACTCCCAACAACAATTGGAAGCTCTTCGATCCGAAAGGGAAGTGATCAGAACGTGTGTTTCGGATGTCCATGCAGCATTATCCAACATCCTGGAAGCACACGATCCCATTCTTAACCATTCGGTGAGGCGTACCCTCGCTGAAAAGCTCTCTCCGACCATGGACCTTCTCAGCAAAATCGAAGGCCTACCGAGTTTCGTGTCCATTCCGAAACAAGAGGGAGATGAGCAGACCGGATCGAAACCACCTCCTTCCTCCAAAGCTACTCACACAACCGAACCTCCTCCGACTGGTCATGCTTCGGGTTCGGGTGTGAAGAACAAGGGCAAAAACATAGCTGAGGAAGAAGATGAAGATGAAGATGAAGACAAGGAGACGATTGCTGACATGTTAAAACGAAAGAACTGTCGCAATGCTGACGATGATGCCAGTCGTGTGGCGCGAGAGGCTGAAGAAGCCGAACGCAAGCAAAAGGAAGCCCACGATCTCCTTGAGAGCCGAAAGACTCTCTTCCCTGCCTGGACCAGGGAGCGTATGATTAAAGAGGCCATACAAACTCCCAGCATATTATGGCTCGAGCCGGTTATCTCGTTCGACTGCAACAACACTTTCGATTCGCAGTTTGATATGCCGCTGACTCGAAAGGCGTTCATCTTCCACGCCTTCTCTAACATCTTTGAAGTCCCACATCCGAACGATGAGCTTGACAGGGAGCTCATTGACTTCTATCTGGCGGCTGCTCGTCCTCAATACCTTACCTGGAGCGCCCAGAAGATTGTGAATGTTCGGGTGCTGAAGCGTTATGCCGTAGGGAGATTCACAAACGTTAAGTTCAAGCTCATTTGAGGATCTGCAAGAACTGCTCATCTTATCTCCCTGGCGGATCTACCGAATCTAAATCCTCATGATTGGATTGTTCTGTATAATATCCTTTTGACTGATGAAGCCGAATATGGTCCTATTATAGACCATGTCAAAAGGATGTTAGCCTGCTACATCATGGAGGTTGCCCTAATGGATCAGGAGGTCGCCACAGTCTTCAAGAAGAAACTGAAGATAGCTCCTGTGGGATCGGCCAGTGATCTCAACCAAATGCAAATGGGCGAAATCGACCCGAGACGCAACTCGGTTATGTTCACTAGAGCTGAAGGACAGATATGTCTCTTCGCTTTAGCTGACAAACACCTTTACACCACTGCTTGTTTGGAGCATGTGCTATCAATTATCAAACGGTGTAAAGAGAACTCGGCTGATGACATCAAGTACTTCAACGACATGATCAATTGGTACATCCGGTTTAGACAGACCATTCTCTCCATCACCAAATGTTTGTTTAGCACCGTGAAGAAGAAGGTACCTGCTTCAGCTGCTGGCCCAAGTAAAAAATGAAGGTCTCGCTCCAAATTGACGCAAAGGGGGAGATTGTTGGGCTGAAGATTATTTTGAAGATTGCGTCTTTTGGGCTCGATAGTATAAGTTATTTTGTTTTCCGGTTTGGGCCTGTCCAACCGAGAGCCTTTTATGCTTTGTATATAAGTTTATGCTTGCATGCATATTAGGTTAACGATTTAGAGATTAACGAAATAGTGATTCATCTAGAGCATAACAGGTTTCTTTAATCGTTCTTGTAACCTACCAATCCTCTACAGTTGATGTTCTTTATCGAGCTCTTCTGAGGATTTTGTTTAATCATTCGACACGTTTGATTCAATCTTGTCTTGTTCTTATTATTGTGTTCTTACAGTTTTATATTTACATACTTGTTCAAGATCTAATCGATCTTCATAGATTAAAGATTGTTTTAATCTCATCAAAAACTTTTGATAAATAAATTGTGTTAATCTTGATACTGAGATTATTGGGAAAATATGACATGTGATTTTTATGTTTCAAATGAAAAAGTTGGTGTAGATAATAGAGTAGCGGTGCACATGTTGTTAAAAGCAACACACAACCAGTAGACTGTTGAATGCATCGATGAGTGTGTATAAGAGAGAGAGATGAGTGTGTGAAAGTTTGTTAGGGTGCAAATTCACGCTTGGATGTAGAACGTTAGGCTTACCCTCTTGTATGTGTAAATGGTTTGATTCTTTCCTATAAATAGGAAGTGAGTGACTCCCATTATATAAGGAACCATTTGGAGTGTTAGACTAGAGAGAGAATTTGAACAAGACCCACTTTGTATGTTCTTTCTAGATCTAATATGAGCTTAACAAGATTTATTTACTCCATGTGTTCTTGAATTTTTATGATGATTCACTAGATCTTTTTTTATTCCGAACATGTCATCATAATCAACAACTCTACAATTGGTATTAGAGCTGGTGTTGTTGATTGGATAAGGAATTTCTCCTTGATGGCTTTCTAGATTTGGTGATTCTTCTTTTTGATCTTTGATCTTCGTGATTTAGAGAGTTTTTGGATTCTGTAAATCGAATTCATCTTCGATTCTATTCAAAATTCGATTTTCTTCACTAGAATTCAAGTGATTTTTACTTTCTCTTTCTAGAAAACCCATTTACACATATAAGAGGGTAAGCCTAACGATCTACATCCAATCTTGATTTTTCACCCTAACACCCCCCCCCCCCCCCCCTCAAATTTAGGATTGGATGTCCGAGCTTCAATATCCAACGAGCTCACATGCTGAATTCCAAACTCCCCTTCGAAGTACCCGCTTCGAATACCTACTCTTCAAATTTAGGTCCACTAAGAATAAATTTATATACCATGACCTTAGCTTAGTTTTTTAAATATATTTAGAAGGCAATGCATTATTTCTACTTCATAAGTGGAACTGTTTAACTAAGAGGAAATCTATATATTCCCCTATTTAATAGGTCAAACATAACTTTGGTGACATAGACAACAAAATGAACATGTAGGGCCATTTAAACCAAAACCCAAAAAAGTAGTTGGGGCACAGTAACATTATATATATATATATATATATATATATATATATATATATATATATATATATATATGGGTTCTTTATTTCTATTGTAACGCTTAACACTATGTTTGTAATTGCCATCAATACATATGACTATAGAAAATGTATATGGCACATTCTAATGGTTTTTGAAGAGATTTAAAACCTTTAAATCTATGAAGATCGATTAGATCTCAAACAGGCAAATAAATATAAAACTGTAAGAACACGAAAATAAGAAGAGACAAGTGTGAATCAAACGAGTCGAATGATTAAAACAAAATCCTCAGAAGAGCTCGATTAAGAACATCAACTGTAGAGGATTGGTAGGTTACAAGAACGATGAAAGAAATCTGTAATACTATTGTTACGCTCTAGAATAATCGCTAAAAAATCCTTAACCTAATATGCATGCAAGCATATACTTATATATTAAACAAAAAGAGCTCTCGGTTGGACAGGCCCAAACCGGAAGATAAAATAAATAAACTATCGAGCCCAACGACGCAATACTTCAAAATAATCTTCAGCCCAACAATCTCCCCCTTTGCGTCAATTGGAGCGAGACCTTTACTTGTTGCTTGGGCCAGCAGCTGAAGCAGGTACCTTCTTCTTCACAGTGTTAAACAGACATTTGGTGAGCGAGAGTATTGTCTGTCTAAACCTGATGTACCATTGGATCATGTCGTTGAAGTACTTGACATCATCAGCCGAATTCTCTTTACACCTCTTGATGATCGATAATACGTGCTCCAGACAAGCGGTGGTGTAAAGGTGTTTGTCAGCTAAAGCAAAGAGACATTTCTGTCCTTCTGCTCTAGTGAACATAACCGAGTTGCGTTTCGGGTCGATTCTGCCCATTTGCATTTGGTTGAGATCACTGGCCGATCCCACAGGTGCTATCTTCGGTTTCTTCTTGAAGACTGTGGCGACCTCCTGATCCATTAGGGCAACCTCCATGATGTAGCAGACTAACATCCTTTTGATATGGTCTATAATGGGACCATATTCGGCTTCATCAGTCAAAAGGATATTATGCAGGACAATCCAATCATGAGGATTTAAGTTCGGTAGATCTGCCAGGGAGATGTGATGAGCAGTCTTTGCAGATCCCCGAATCACCTTGAATTTAACGTTTATAAAACGACCTTCGGTGAAAGGCTTCAGTACACGAATGTTCACTATCTTCTGGGCGCTCCAAGTAAGGTATTGAGGACGAGCAGCCGCCAGATAGAAGTCAATGAGCTCCCTGTCAAGCTCAGCGTTCGGATGAGGGACTTCAAAGCTGTTTGAGAAGGCGTGGAAGATAAACGCCTTTCGAGTCAGCGGCATGTCGAACTGCGAGTCGATAGTATTATTGCAGTCGAACGAGATAACCGGCTCGAGCCATAATATGCTTGGAGTATCTATGGCCTCTTTGATCAATCTCTCCCGAGTCCATGCAGGGAATAAAGTCTTCCTGCTCTCGAGGAGATCGTGGGCTTCCTTCTGCTTGCGTTCGGCTTCTTCAGCCTCTCGCGCCACACGATTTACATCTTCATCCACATTGCGACTGTTCTTTCGTTTCAACATGTCAGCAATGGTCTCCCTGTCTTCATCTTCATCTTCATCTTCTTCCTCAGCTATGTTTTTCCCTTTGTCCTTCACACCCGAACCCGAAGCTTGACCAGTCAGAGGTGGTTCGGTTGTGTGAGTAGCTTTGGAGGAAGGAGGTGGTTCCGATCCGTTCTTCTTCTCATCTCCCCCTTGTTTCGGAATGTACACGAAACTCGGAAGGCCTTCGATTTTGCTGAGAAGGTCCATGGCCGGGGAGAGCTTTTCAGCAAGGGTTCGCCTCACTGAGTGGTTTAAAATCGGATCATGTGCTTCCAGGATGTTTGATAAGGCAGCGTGTACATCCGAAACACAAGTTTTGATAACCTCCCTTTCGGATCGAAGAGCTTCAAGTTGTTGTTGTGAGTTTGAAAGTTGCGTGCTCTTGATCTTGAGGGCGGTTGTTTTGCTTGCGAGAACGTCCATCAAAGAATTTTCAGCCGCAAGATCCTCTTGTAGCTTAGCAAGGCGTTCATCGATGGAGGCACGAAGGGCCGAGTTGTCGTCGCTTATGGTTTGGCGAAGAGCAGCGAACGAAGTCAACTCCGTTGAAACGAACTTGGCCAATTGCTGAACAATCGGTTCCAAAGTTGTCTTGGTAGCATCCGCACTCTCTTGCAGTGACTTCAGCAAAGAAGAGGCGTCAGAGAATAGTTTATCGACTTTTTCGGTCGCAGCCTCACAGGCTTTGGTAGAGGCTGCGATGGCAACAGTGGCTGAGGCTACCGAATCATGTTGAGCCCTGGAGAAGGCGTCAACAATCTTCTGAAGTGCAGCTTCAGAAAGAGAGGACTGCTGGTTGGAAGATGAGGCGAGAAGTAGATCAACCTTCTCGTGGAGCTCCTTAAGATGCTTCTTTGTCACTGGAGCATCATCCTCCTCGTCACTCTGAACCTGAAACGGACTATAGTAGACCGAATCAAAGTTCATGTGTTCACCGCCAAGATAAGGGTTGTCGCCATCAGAGGCATTTTCTGGAGATGGAGGGGGTGGTGAAGCTGGGGGTGTTGTGGTTGGGGTATGTTGAGGTTGAGTATGGGGTGGGGTAGTTTTTGGTGGTGGTTGAGTGTGGGTAGGTTCGGATGTATGGGTTTCGGTTTGTGGTGGTTCGGTTTCGGGTGGGGTTTCGGTTACTGGTGGTGTTTCGGTTGCAGTTGTGAAAATGGGTGGTGGTATAGGGAAAGATGTTGGTGGAATAGTGGTAGTGGGGATTATGGTTGGAATGGAAGTAGGAATGGTGGGAGGAGGTGAAGGAACTGGGGAATTATGAAGTTCCATCTCTGGGGTAGGTGATCGAGGTGGTGTGTTGCCTCGTTGAGGGGATTCGTCTCCTTGAGAGCCGTCAGAACCCGAACTCTCGCCCTCAGAATCACTTGAAGAAGAGGGAATAACGAGCTTGCGCTTCGGTTGTGTCTTCCTCCTCTTCGGCTGTGGGGACTGTGTAGCCTTTGTCTGTTTCCTCTTCTTGGGAGAAGGACCCTTAGGAGCTTTGGGTGCTTGCTTCCCTTTTTCAGCCTTTTTGCCCCTGTTCACCGGTTTGTCTGCATCGTGAATAGACCTGAGCATATCCGGTGTAAGTTCCCTAGGACCAGTTGCCCTGAATTCCTTGATCGTCCGGATCAGTCTGCTGTCAGAGGGCACATCGCCATACATTGTCTCCGGAATGGATCCAATGAATGAGAATTTAGATGCATCCGAGACGATGATCTTCTTGGTATGAAACGTACCGATAGAAGACATCGATGCACCTGCAAAAATTGGAATGTTGAACTTGTCCATCGCCCACTTCGTAATCAAAATCCAGAACCGGGCCAACGACACCTCATAGTGTCGGGATGATGAAGAAAGGCTCTGGATGAGCTGTTTCCATAGGACCAACCCATAGTCCAGGTTAATCCCGTTGTAGACCGCATACATGATCGACAGGAAGAGGCGACTGGCACCGTCGGATCCTGAGCTCCGTTCCGACAAGCCCTTGAAGAGGACTGTAAATAAGCCGTTCCACTGTGGCGGCAGGCAGGACTTTTTGAACTTAGCGACGGAGGTGAGGACCTCCGTGTACCCCATGTTTTAAAACATGTTATACAGATGCCCAACCGAAATCGTCTCCGAATTAATTCTTGATAGGTCAACAGCAAACCCAAGCATGGTGCAGAAACGTTGGCGAGAAACTGATGTCTTGTGGTCTGCAATTTCGAAGAACACCCGTTCGACTGCCTTGTCGTAATAAGCAGTCGCATAAACCTGCGATAGGGCCACCATTGGCACATATTCGATCCTTGAGAGTGCTGGAGCGAGTTGGGAGTACTTCAAACACTCTATAATTGGCGACATGTAGGAGTCGTACGCCAAAGGGTTGAGGTCAATCACCAGACATTGCTGATGACGAATGGGGAGGATTTGTGAAGTAGCATGGACGGAAGAGGATTCAGCCATTGTTGAAGGTATGAAGAAGATGATGAACAGGAAAGCTGTTTGGGAGTATTTGTTCTTCGGAAATTTCGTAGGCAGTAAAGAGGTAAAAGGTGTTGAAGACGGCCTTTTATAGCGGGTGATAGGAGAGAGAAAAATCGTTTCAAATCTCTTATGGAAATACGAAAAGGTTTCCTGAGTGACAGATGGATGACAGTTAAGGCGTGTGATGATCACTTAGGAGAGAGAGTGTCAGATTCCTAGGATCACGCCGCCCAACAAGCACCGTTTCAGAGAGAAAACCGTTTCAATTCCTCACGTGCCTTTAAATGCCAGAAGGATGTCGCTTGGATTTCGCACACACGTCCACAATGTCAGTAAAAGTATGGCCGTTTCAAATTCACACGCGCCCACTTTTCACCGTCGTTTGAGTTTCAATCCATTTAACTCCCGCCGAGTCAGCAACCTTTCGTCTTATCCTTTTAAACGGCATCTTTTGAATTAAATACCCACGTGGATTGTTTTTGACCACAACTCCATAATTAACCACTAAGTAATAATACAGCCTGTAAAATGTAGTAACGGAATTTTGGAAAATCAAAGATTTTCGTGCAAAGAGTGTAAAAGAAAAAGAAATAAAGCAACTCTTTTAAGGATATTCTGTGATGTCAATAATGACACGAAACTGATGATCCCGGGCACGAATCTCTTCCTTCAAGGTCAAGAGAGACCTTAAAGTGTTAGTGTGGATTCCCGTTGAATTACGATCAAACATTTATTAATAAATGTTGAAAGGCTTCTTTTAATTAGGCTAAATAAGGGTGGCTTTCGCTTTGATTCAACAATTCTATTCTTGAAGTAAGAAAGAAAGTGAACAAAGTACTTGTGAGACCGGTGTAGCCTGTTGAACAAGTAGGTAGGAATTTATTTTAAATTGGCTTGGAAAATTATAAAATCTCAGAGAAAAAAAATAAAAACTCGATCCCAAGGGAAGAAATGTTATGGTGTTTAACAATTTCATAGGAATCACACAAAAGAAAAATTGAGATTTCATTAGGGTACATTCGTCAATCCTTTGGTGAAAACTTGAGCAAATTAATTGTTCACCGTCAATTCATTAGGTGTTGAATTTGGGGTTTCACTCAGCTCGTAGTGACACGGAACTAAGATCAAAAACACAGATGTTGTGTAACCATAAACCTCAGTGGTAATTTCTGAGAGTCTCAAGGGTTACGATGATGAAACGAATGTAATGGAGAAGTAAAATGGAGATGGTGTAAGAAGATAATAGTACCTCTGCTGCGAAAATAAGGACCAAACAGGAAACTCTTACCTCATGTGAGAAGAGAGTGAGGTAGCTCACGATTAGAATAAAAGTGTTAGTCTTATTGGAAGACAAGGTTTGTGTATACCAGGTCATGAAGGCTATTATTCAAAATCTTATGAGGCTTGGGTCACATACAGCAACATGCTTCTAGGGACACTTAAGTAATTTATCAATTATATCCCTATTAACGAACGAACACAAAATAAATAAAAAAAATATTTTTGGAGTTTTTGAGGTGTATCAAAGAAATAAAAAATAAAAGAAAATAAAAGGAATAAAAAATAAGTAAGAAAAAAAAATTAGACTTAAAAAAAAACTTTGGAAAAGAATATGAAAAACCGAACCCGAACGTTCGGTTGGTTTCGGTTGGGAAAAAGTTGAAAAACCGAACCCGAGCGTTCGGTTGGTTTTGGTTTAAAATTTTTTTTGAAAAACCGAACCCGAACCTTCGGTTGGTTTCGGTTCAACGAAATTTTGAAAAACCGAACCCGAACCTTCGGATGGTTTCGTTTTTGGAAAATTTTAAGAAACCGAAGAATTTAGACATGCAAGTGGAAAATACTTTTAACACAAAGAAAAACAAGATTGTACAAGAAATATACAACAGAGAAAAACTACCTTTGAAGTGATGAGCGAGACACATGGTTTAACCGAACCCAAACGTTCGGTTGGTTTCGCTTCTTATGTTTGAGGTTGAGAGGTAGTGTGAGGTACTGACTCTGATTCCATCATACCTAGCCCTTGCAGTATTCTGTTGAATGATGCTTCAGGAAGAGCTTTGGTAAAGACGTCAGCCAGTTGATCAGTGGTTCTTACGAAGTGAACTTCGACGTTTCCATCTTCCACATGATCTTTGATGAAGTGATACCTCAGTGCTATGTGTTTGGTTTTAGAGTGTTGCACTGGGTTATGACAGATCCTAATTGCACTTTCAGAGTCACAATATAGTGGGATCTTCTTCATATTGAGTCCATAGTCTCGGAGTTGACTCTGGATCCAAATCACTTGTGATGTGCAGGATGCCGCAGCAATGTATTCCGCTTCGGCAGTAGACAACGACACACACGTTTGTTTCTTGGACTGCCAGCTGACCAACTTCCCGTCAAGGAATTGACAGCCACCAGTTGTGCTTTTTCTGTCGAGTCCACATCCTCCAAGGTCAGCATCAGAATAGGCTTGAACGAAGAAGCCTGAGTTGGAAGGATACCATAGACCTAAGGAGGTGGTTCGCTTGAGATAGCGTAAGATGTTCTTCACTACAAGCATGTGCGGTTCGCGTGGGTTTGCCTGAAATCAAGCACAATAACACACAGAAAACATGATGTCAGGCCTGCTAGCAGTTAGATACATTAGTGAGCCTATCATTTGACGATAGAGCGTGATATCGACAGCCGGTTTGTCAAGAGATGGAGTTAGCTTGGTGCCGAATGCCATTGGGACTTTGACTTTTGAGTCTCCCATCATACCAAACTTTGCTAGGAGAGTCTTTGTGTAAGCTTCCTGATTGATAAAGATGCCTTCGGATCCCTGTCTAATATTTAAACCAAGGAAAAAGTTAATAGGACCCATTGAGCTCATTTCAAACTTAGTCTCCATCAGCTTTCTAAATTCAGCTGTTAAGCTGGGATTCGTGGAGCCAAAGATGATGTCATCGACATAAATTTGAACTATCATAAGGTGGTTACCTTCCTTTTTGCGAAAGAAGGTTGGGTCAACCGAACCTTGTTTGAATTTAGACATCTTTAAAAATTTAGTTAGCGTTTCATACCAGGCTCTCGGAGCTTGTTTGAGGCCGTACACAGCTTTATCCAGAATATAGCAATGGTTTGGATACTTTTCGTTTACGAACCCAGGAGGTTGCTCTACATACACAGTTTCTTCAAGTTCTCCATTGAGAAATGCACACTTGACGTCCATTTGGAAAACTTCGAAGTTTTTGTGAGCAGCATAAGCCAGAAATATTCTAACAGATTCTAGCCTAGCTACTGGAGCGAAAGTCTCTTCATAGTCTATCCCTTCCTCCTGACAGTATCCCTTTACCACCAGACGAGCCTTGTTCCTTATTACATTACCTTCCTTGTCCATTTTGTTCCTGAAGACCCATTTGAGACCAACAACCGAAGCATCTGGAGGAGTTGGAATGAGGCGCCAGACTTTGTTCCTTTCAAATTCGTTCAGTTCGTCTTGCATTGCTTGAACCCATTCAGAGTGATCGAGGGCAGTGTTAACTGTCTTCGGTTCAACTTTTGATACGAATGAGTTAAACATACAAAACTCAACCTTTGAAAATAAGGATGTCTGTTTTGCCTTCAGTTGTGATCGGGTCAGAACCTTTTCAGATACATCACTAACTACTTGAGAGATAGGATGATCTCTGGTCCATTTGGTAATAGGAGGGTAATTCGGATCAAAGGTTGAGTCTAGTTCAGCATTGATCATTTCTTCTGGCTCAGATTGGCTATCGTAATCAAGCGTCATATCATCATGCTCCCCCTCGATTGATGAGCTATGAGTAACTTGAGGTTCAGAGGTTTCTTGTGGTGCTGGACTTTCAGGCGTTGAGGCACCTTCGGTTGCATTTGCAGAGCTTGGCTCCCCCTGGACATTTGAGCTTAGCTCCCCCTCGACTGAAGCATTGTTGGATGGAGGGTCATCAGTAGTCGATCCTCCTTCATGCATTCTCCTTGCAGCTTCTTCGACAACCTGCTTTATGTGGTCAACCTTGTTGTCTGCTGCACCTGCTTCTGAGATAGAGGCTTTCTCTGGATCATCAAAGAGCTCCTGAAATTTATCGTATAAGTTAGCGATCGAGACTGTGACTTGGCCAGTTTGAGGAAAGATTTCCTCAGCGGTATCTTCTTTGGCTTGAAGCTTTTTGACATAGCCATCGTCAAAGGTCACGTAGTATGTCTCTTCGATTTTTCTCGAACGCTTGTTTAGGACCCTGTACGCCTTGGATGTGAGAGAGTAGCCCAGAAAGATTCCCTCGTCGGCTTTGACATCAAACTTGTTGCGGTGTTCTTTAGAGTTAAAGATGAAACACCGTGAGCCGAACACATGGAAAAATTTCACATTGGGCTTTCTGTTGTTTAGAATCTCATAAGGTGTGAGCGTGAATCGCTTGTTGAGATAGGACCTGTTCTGTGTAAAACAAGCAGCAGAAATAGCGTCAGCCCAAAAATAAAGAGGTAAGGAAGCGAAACTTAGCATAGTTCGGGCAACTTCGCACAAAGATCGGTTTCGTCTTTCGACAATTCCGTTCTGTTGTGGTGTGTAGGGAGCTGAGAAGTTGTGACTTATTCCCTTTTCTGCAACAAATTGTTCAAACTCCCTGTTCTTGAATTCAAGACCATTGTCACTTCTAATGTTGCGAACGACCTTCTTGAGTTGTACTTCAATTTGCCTGATGAACACTTTCAGCTTATGAGTCGCTTCAGATTTGAGCTTTAGAAAGAACACCCATGTAAATCGTGAAAAGTCATCAACAATAACAAGAATATACTTGCTACCACCGATGCTTTCGATAGATGAAGGACCACACAAATCAATATGAAGTAATTCGAGTGGTTCAACAACTTTTGTGTTGACTATGGATGGGTGACTTTGACGACTCTGCTTCCCCATTTCGCATGCAGCACACAAGTGATCTCTATCGAACTTGAGCAATGGAAGACCCCTAACATGACCTCCAGTTACAAGTCAGTTGATATCTTTAAAGTTGAGATGACAGAGTCTTCGGTGCCACAACCAGCTTTCGTCAGATTGAGCTTTTGATAGCAAACAAATAGCTGGGTTTCCTTTGATGGGTTTAAGGTTTAGAGGAAACATTTCACCCTTTCGCTCCGACTTGAGAATTACCTTCTTTGTCTTTTTCTCAATAATTTCAGAACCTTCATCATCGAATGAGACTTTGAGACCTGTACCTCCAACAAGCTGAGATACACTGATGAGGTTGTGTTGGAGTCCTTCTACATAAGCCACCTTTCTTATAGTAAAGTCACCATTTGTTATCATCCCGTATCCCTTTATGGTGCCGAAAGAATTATTTCCAAACTTGACATTGCCACCATTTGCAAGAGATCTGTATTCCCTGAGCTCCTCTTTCCTCCCTGTCATGTGACGTGAGCAGCCACTATCGATGTACCATTCTTCGTCGAACTGCTCGTCACTTATAACCTGCAAACATTAAGCAGATTTAGGAACCCAAAGTTTCTTGGGTCCACGTGAGCTTTTCATGGGAACTAGAACAGTAAGAGAGATGTCAACTAGATATGTTCGTTTTATAAGCGTTGTTTCATCTTTCTTTTTAATGGTAAATACTTTTATTTTATTAGGATTGGGTGCGTTCGGTTTGGACTCTGGTTTGGGTTCATTGACCTTCTGTTTGCCCTTTTGTTCAGCTGATGAATGAGATTTTTGAGAACAAACAGAATTAGCTTTAGAGCAAGATGGAGATGAATTGGTGGAAGAAGAAGAGTTAGAAGAACTAGAAGAAGTGGGTTTAGATTGAGAGTGCATCTTGGTTGGAGACTCTAGGTGACCCTTTTGCTTTTGATCATTGGAGGGACTGACCTTAGAGTTTTGATCTCTTTTGACTTCAGAACCGAACCTTTGCTTTTGGTTGGAATCGTCTTGTGAACCGAACCTTGGTTTTCGGTTGAAGTCTTTCTCAGAACCGAACCTTTGCTTTCAGTTGGTATTTTCTTGTGAACCGAACCTTGGCTTTCGGTTATTGTGACTCTCAGGCTTTCCGACAGGATTGTTTTCATACTTCAGATTCTTGTCTTGATGTAAGAAGTATGCATTCTGGGATTGCCAGAATTCTCTCCTTTCAGAGAGATTCTTCCTGTATCTTTGGTTCCTTTCTCGCTTCTTATTCCTCATCTGCTTTGGTTGATGATGAATATTAGCTTTCGTTTTCGGTTTCTCCTTGGCTGGTTCCTTTTGAACTGAAGCAGTTTTACTTTGAGCCGAGGGAGTAGAGGGAATGTCTGAAAGAGTTTTACTTTGAGCTGAGGGAGTAGAGGGAACGTCTTCTTTTGCCGAACTTTCATCCTCCTGATGAATGTCTTTCGTACCACTGGTGCTTGGCTCGTCGAAATTATCCGGTTTATTCAAGGGTTCAGGTATGTATCTACCTTTACTCATCCAGGAGGTTCTTTCAGATAAGCCAACCGTTTCGTTTGCATTATCTATTGGAGCTGACCAGAAGTACTCATCACAGCCATCAACATTGTCTTCGTTTACAATAGCTGTGAGTTCAGCTGTCTGATGTTCGGTTACTCCAGTCACCTTGTATACTTGATTCGGAGTGGTCCTGACCTTTTGATACACAACTGCTTTCTCTGCTAATATCGGGGACTTTTGCTAGGACAATCGAGCGAATTCCACAGAATTTTCAGAAATAAGATTCCTGTGGTTTTCAGGTTCGCTTTTAACAAATTCTGAGCAGTCAACCGTGTCCTCTATAGAAATTTCACTCATGTTGTCGTCCTCGTTAAGCTCAGATGTATTTTCAACATCAATTTTGTTTTCTGAGCTTACGTTGGCATTTAAAGAGTCAAATTTTTGTATTGTTTCGGTTCTCAGTTTAAGTCTATCATTTTCATCCAAAAGATTTTTAAGCATGTCCTTGTGGTCCATGGATTTAATGAAGGACTCAATTTTATCCAGTACATACATTTAGGTCGGATTGACAACATCAGACGATATCACACTCTCACAATTGTAGGCTTCGGCATCGATTTCATCCTCCTTAAAGTCAAGGAAGGGAAAAATCATGCGATGGATCTTTTGGCCTATTTCACAGTCCAAGTGAAGCTGAGTAATATTAGAATATAGACGTTTTGCAATTAAACAAAAAACATTCCGCTGTTTTAACAACTTTAAATTGTCTCGTTGTAAATAAATGTTTTAGTCTTTAATTTTCACTATTTCAGACTCCTTTAACTCGATCCACATTCGCCGCTCCTCACTCTTCGACGCCGCCCTGCTTAATTGATCAGTTAGGTTAGAATTGGTGACTCGAGTTTGAGTTAGGCTACTATCTAAATGAGAAATTCTTGTATTAACATTTTTAAGTTCTTTCTCATATGAGGATTGTGGTACTTTAAATGAAACAAAAACCGATTGTACCTTCTTTATCAGTTCATCAAGCTCATTGAACTGCTGGCTGAGTGGTTTGGCCGTAAAGCACATGTCATCCTGCACCTTCGGTTCATCGCTTCCTCCATCGGTGTTGTATCCTCTCATCTGAGATACATCAGACACCATGAAGCATCTTCCTCCACTGCTCTCCTCCTTTGCCACATAAGACTTTCCATGAGTAGGCTTCCTCACTTCATCGTCTTCTGAGTCAGTAGACCAAACTTCAGTGCTACCGAACTCATCATCAGCAACTGAACCCTGCACAATAAGAGCATTCATAGAAGGGTTAGCGGTAGACTTCTTCTTTCTCATCTCATCCGACCTTTTCTGCAACATAGCTTCCTCATCCAATCCATCATCCTTTTCAGCCATCTTCTTAAGGACACAATCTTTAGCATAGTGGTTTTTCCTACCACAGTAGTAACACCTTACTCCAGAATCACCATCAGCCTTCGGTTCCTTCTTGGGCTCTTCAACCTTCGGTTCATTGCTAACTTTTTATGAACTGTAACTCCCCTGCCAGTTTCGGTTTTTATTGCTGGGGAATGTCTTCTTTATGAACCTCTTGGGATTGGACACCATCATAGCATAATCCTCAGACGTGAGGTCATACTCCTCCAAGTTGAGGTCTTCATCCTCCATCACAACTTTACTCTTTGATAGGAGGGCCAACGAACCAAGGCTTGATACAACATTTTTCTCCTGTAGCACAATCTTCTCTTGGGATTTGAGAATACCCACCAATTTCGCCAAAGAGTATGATTTGAACTGCTCATGGGCTTTGACTGTAGAAACCACTGCTCTCCATTCAGACCTCAGACCATTTAAAAAAGTAACCTTCTACTCGATAAGCTTCCTTTCGATGTCATGTTTGATCATCTTGCTGAGAAGATGATTGAAGCGATCGAACGTCTGGGTCACTGTTTCTTTGGCCCCTTGCCTGAATTCTCCAAACTCAGATAAGAGCAAGGTTTGGATAGAATGTTCAAGATCCTCGTCTGTAGAGTACAGTTCGCGAAGTCTATCCCAAACTTCCTTTGCCGTTGTGCATGAGCTAACCAATCTAAAGGCGTCGGACTGAAGGGCGAATCTGATTAACCTTAACGCCTTGATATTACACTGGAATTTGTCCTTTTCGTCTTGTGCAATATCTTTAACATCCTTCAGCAGATCATTGTACTCCTTTTGAGTTTTAATAATTCTGGACGTTGCTGAATGAGAAAACGGTCCATTAATTATAGCTTCCCATATGAGGTATCCATTATCCTCAGATCCTATCACGTAGTCTTCGAAGTGATGCGCCCAGACTTCATAGTCATGGGTATATAGGATTGGAATATTTGTCGTCGAGCCGATGTTGTTGGAGATATTTATGGGATTTGATTGCGACTCGTCCATTATGATCGAAAAAACCTGTTAAAAGATCAGACTTGTAATAACTCAGATTAGGGCAAAACAATAAATATCAAGATACGTCAATAATGAGATAACGGCTCAATAAATATTATTAATTGCGGAAAAACCCTAACTGTAACCTTTTCATAGAAAAGATGTGTATCGATTACACAGCCTCCTGCTCTGATACCAATTGAAGAGATTTAAAACCTTTAAATCTATGAAGATCGATTAGATCTCAAACAGGCAAATAAATATAAAACTGTAAGAACACGAAAATAAGAAGAGACAAGTGTGAATCAAACGAGTCGAATGATTAAAACAAAATCCTCAGAAGAGCTCGATTAAGAACATCAACTGTAGAGGATTGGTAGGTTACAAGAACGATTAAAGAAATCTGTAATACTATTGTTACGCTCTAGAATAATCGCTAAAAAATCCTTAACCTAATATGCATGCAAGCATATACTTATATATTAAACAAAAAGGGCTCTCGGTTGGACAGGCCCAAACCGGAAGATAAAATAAATAAACTATCGAGCCCAACGACGCAATACTTCAAAATAATCTTCAGCCCAACAGTTTTGTAGATCAAAAATATTCTCATATAATATGTATGCATTAAAAAATAATTTATAGAATAAAACAAGCTTCTTGGGTTGAAAATTTCATTTAGGTGAGAGAATCAAAGAGTTTTTGTTTTTTTAAATGAGGTGTGTTTTACAAGAAGTTTAAAGGAAACATAATAATTTTCTTATTCTTGTAAGTATACTACATACTTCACATTGGAAACAACATCTCAATATGTAACAATCCAGTTAAGCTAATCACCCTTCTTTCCCTTAAATGAAATCACTTTACAAAAATGGTCCCTTTTCGTACGTTGGGCGTACTTAAGAGTACACTTAGCAGTTTGTGGAAGGATGATCGCGAGGGTGAACCACGTATGCAGGGTGTACGAGAATTGTGACGTAGTTAAATACCCTTAACTCATTTAGACCTCTCCCTAGCCAACCTCCATCACTGTCAAACGTCCCTAAAACCCTAAAATCCATAGTCTGTTTTTCTTGAGCTTGTGAGTGCCTCAAATACCTCATTCTTGGTGTGTTAGCAAAAAGGAAGAAGTGGAAGCAAGCTTGAACGAGGGAAAGGCTTATGGATCTTACATATAGAGCATCAAAGGAAGCTTGTGGAGGTAAAAAGCTTTCTCATTGCTAATCGTTGATGCTTATGGATCTAGGTTTTTCTTTGTAGTCCTTTTTTGAGTTCATCAATCATCTCTTGGGAGTTTGAGCAACTACAGAGATTAGGGAGGGTAGATCTGAGGTTCTTTAGCTTGTCCATGTCATAAAAATGTAGATTTGTTGGTTGTTTTAACTTCATGCATGAGTTAAGACCCTTGGAAAGGAAAGAGTTATTGGGAGCATATTGGGCATGCAAAGGCAAAAGTTTTCAACTTTATGCCTTAGGACTCTTCAAATGACCTAAATCAAGGTTTGGAACGTAATGTATTCATGAATTAAGCACTTAATGGAGGATGTGCTTATTCTATTTGTACGTTGGGCGTACCAACCAGTACGCTGCATGTGACAACCCAAAATTTCTATCTTTTACAACCATTCAACTCAATCAAAGTCAGACTCGTTTTTGCTATCTTTTAGCACTGTTTAGGGTCTGTTTGAGCGTTCTAAGCCTAGTACATGCAAGGAATGAGTGTTAGCAAGTATCTACTGAAGTTCAAAACCATCAAACTAGCCATAAACTCCACATCATCTGAGTTTATGGCCGTAAACTCAAGGTGGCCGTAAACTCATGGCCTTAAGTAGGATATTCCTTCCTTTTTCCTCATTATTCACCATTTCAAGTCAAGAAACTCGAATTCTCTCTTAAGTATCATAAGGATCTTCTTTTTTATCTTAAAAAATGTAAGTGTTTCATCCTTTGTTTAGTTGATACATCTCCTTAACTAGTATCACCCTTTAATTTCATCCATGAAATTCATCTTTTGGGTTAGATCTTCAAGAACACCAAGAACATAAAGAACACACACTAGCTCTTTGGGTCGAAATCAATCCTTTTTGTTTCCATATTGTAAGTGTCCTTTTCCTATACTTTCTATCTAGTAGAAGCTCTTAATTTACACCCTTGAAGGCAACCTTTTCCAAGAACAATAAGAGTTTACGGCCAGGAGCATCTCCCTTGGCCGTAAACTCTTGTTAAGGCTATTAGTTTGGCCATAAACTCTTCTTAAGGCTAGGATTGGGTCTAGAACACTTCCTTGTTGCTTGAAAGACCTTAAAAACACCCTTTAGTATAAGACTTCATGAGTTTACGATCGTAAAGTTATAGGGCCGTAGACCCATTGGCCGTAAACACCTTGAGCCATGAACATCATGGCCGTGAACACCAAGTGTGGCCGTAAACTCCTTTTAAGTGCAATCACATGTGATTGTAGCACTTCCATTAAAGTATTTCCTAGTCCCTCAGGCGTTTCCTTGCATGATTAGTTGTATAAACATTAATTATATACATATATGTATCATTATATGCCTTATATGATCTGTTTGTGCCTAGGATTTCACTTAGCACTTAGCCTCCTACAACCGATCTTTCATTCGTATCACTCACTACAGGTGAGTTAATACCCCTTAACTTATCTTTTAAATTATTTAAATGATTTTATGGGGGAGAATACAAGTAGAATTATTATAGTTATTATGTCAATCACATGTGATTAATAACTATCAAACAAGTGGATTTTCTTATACTTTAACTATTTTATCAAAAAACTCTTCAAAACATTTTATAAAATGACATCAAGTCATCCGTTGCCATTCAAATGGTTAAAACTCTTTTATATGTTAAACTTTTATTAGACTCTTTTAAACTTATATATTGTCAAAATCATGTCTCTCTCTCTCTCTCTCTCTCTCTCTATATATATATATATATATATATATATATATATATATAAGTAAGGTTGAAAGGACTTAAAACTGATAACTCACTTTATTTCCTATTCCTTATTTGGCTGTGGACATAGGGTATCCGGTTGTTTGTCCGACTTTCGTTTGAATCTTAGTTATATATTATGTATATATGTATAGATATAAAAGTGCTTACATCAGTTCAGCACCTTTGGGTAGCAAAGGTGTACAAACATACTCAAGCATTCAAACAACATTACTAGTAAACTATAACAGGTATAGTTTAGGGATTTACTACTCACTACTTCTAGTACAATGAAACATACAAGAGTCGGTTCATTCATGAGTCAATAAAAACATACTATGAGGAGAAACTAAGAGAACATACAATAAACTATACAAAGAGAGTATACTATACACTAGAACAGAGAGAACATACAATACACTAGAACGTACTATACAATACTAGAATACTATAACATTAATGTGAGCCACTTAATGGCATGGCAATCTACTGCTGTGTCATGTTTTGTAACCGGAGTCTCCTGGAGGGAGTGCACGAATTTGTGTATAGATCTATACGGGACTCACCGTCCTACACCTTGCTGCTAGCTATAGTGGGACCTGCAGGTCTACGGGTGACAAATGTCATACCATTTCGATGTCTTCTAGGGTCGTGTTTTACTGGTCGATCAAGTATGGTTACAATCATATCACATTTTAACTTAATTAACAAACTAGTTTAAGGTAGTTAGTACATTGGTAGTTATTTATATACAATACTACAATACAACGTTATTTTCCCATTGCATTCACATTGTGATCTTCTCACATAAACGGAAATGTAAACTATATTTTGGTAATGGTAGTCATACTTGGGAAAGACACACAATTTTACAAACAAACTAAACACATAACATTCGGGCCTTGGTAGAAGGCTACTTTTAGTAGAAAATATACGATTTTCTAGGAGATACAAACATTCATTACAAAAACTTACACACATTTACACCAAACATTTTCATACAAATAATGACACTAAAATACTTATGAATTCACCAGCTTAAATGCTGATCTACTCTTTCAAAATAACTTGTATTCTCAGGTCACCAGTAGACAGGTACCGATGACCAGGTTTTTGAGAAGACAGAGCTTTGAAGACTCATCTTTATTTTGATTATTCATTTCTGGTGTCTTATAAACTATACAGAGAACACACTTGTATTAAAATTATATTATTAATGCAATGGATGATGTTGTTTCCTGTTTACTATTATGCATCGTTGTGATATTGTACATGACGTCCTCCGCCCCATAACGTTTCTGTCGTTCAGGTTTTGGGGTGTGACACTACATGTAGAACCAATGAACCTAGTATGCTTAGCATCCTTCTGATGAACGCCGAGTATATGCTCAACTGTGAGAATTGGGCTTTGGTGAGGGCCATTTGGACTTCACTTAGCTTTGGGCATGGATCGTTATAATAAGGTTGGGCCTTGGGAATCGCTTTGGGTTTTTAATGTTTTGATTAGGCCTTATTGAGGAATATGGCCCATTAAAGTTTGGACATTGATCTTGGGCCCATTATTGTGGGATAGACTTTTGGGCTTCAATGGTGGGCCAAAGATTATGATGTTGGGCCCTTAGCTGAATTTGTGTCATAAATGTAATTAGGTTAATTTGTATATCTACACAGTTAGAGATTTGGGTTAGTAGTCGAGCAACTATCGTGTTCAGCTTGCTGAGGTGAGTCTTCAAACTATGCCAATGGGTTGAAGGCACCAAGGCCTACCCATTACTTGTTATGCGATTAATAGTTTTTATGAATGCTTTGTTAGTTGGTATGTAATGTTTTATGTGAAGAGCATGGGGGAGCCCATGGAACTTGGGTATCAGACCATAGGGGCAGCGCATGGCATTCGAAGTAAAGACCATGGGGGGAGCCGATGGCACATAGTTATCCAACCATGGGGGGAGCCCATGCCATTCCATGTAAAGGCCATGGATGGATTCCATGGCAACTCTTATATACTTGTATTGCATGTCATTATGTGATTATGTGATATGAGTATTTTAGGAAATTCACTATGCGTTTGCTTACAGGTTGATGGTTGTTTCAGGTACTTCGGGATCTAAGGGCAAGGGCCCGTCATGATGGCGCAGCGTGCACTCTCCAGTATTCTTTCCATACTAGTTGTTAGGGATACTTTAATCTTTAAAATAATTTGATTATGCATTGGAATATCAAAAACAATATGAATGGAATTTCTAAGTATTAAATGGGATTTCTAGTTATTAATTTTATTTTTGAATTTTTTGGCCATTGCAAGTTGGTATTAGAGCCTTGCTTTGACAGATTCGGGCACACTCTTGGTTGTGTCAGAACTCAAATTGAGGAAATGGTAAAAATAGTTTTTCAAAAAGAAACCAAAAGCTAAAATTTTATTGAAGGAGATTTTTGTAAGTAAAAGGGGAGAGTGCAATGCGCGTAATTGGCCGAACTCAAGTAAATGTTTCGCATGTTTTAGTCATTCTATAGTGTGTGTGTATATATATATATGGAAATTGATGATTTAATGGATTATTTCTAAGTGTATGCTTTCCAAGTTGTACATGTTTAGGATTACAGAGCCCGGAATGAGGAAAACCGCCTTATTCTTGTTCCTAGTTTGGTTGTGGTTTAGGGTGGAAGATTATTTGACAGTCTATGTGATTTGCTTTGTGTATAACTTGCATGCATAGGGCAACCTGCTATGAATAAATTGGGTTTTTTTGGTTTGGAAAAGGATTGAGAAATCCTAGGATAGTATAGGATTTGAATTGGTGTTGTGCTTGTGAGTCATGATTTATGGTTCAATGAATTAGGGATATCATGTATGGCCATAATGAAGGTATAGCAAGGTGTGGAAGGTAATATTGGGTCTATACTACTGAAAGCACATGACCTGTACCCAAATCAATGACAAACCTGATTGGTTTTAGGAGTCTGACAAGGAGAAATCCCCTTTCAATATCTTATCATTTTCCGGTGATATTTTTAGTTGAGGATGGTGATGATCACGTAAGGGTCAGGTTCAGGATCAGGATCCGGATCAGGTTCAGGCTCGGGTGTCGAGCCCATTGATGATAGGATGCACGATCTTATCAAAACCGAGGTTACTCGTGGCATACTTGTCGCTACCCCGGTGATCTTTTGTACCGTCAAGGAGGGTGTTATGGAGATTATGGAGGAGCGGCTCTGGTGTTTCCGAGCCGATATTGACACATGCTAGATTGGGGCCTGAGCTCCCTTGTTCAGGGAATTGAAGGCCTGTGGAGCGCCCAAGCTCTTTGGGGTCAAGGATCCCATCACTAGTCGATGCTGGGTGTCAGACATGGAGAATGCCCAACGCATGAGCTTTAGCCATGAGGTGGAAAAGAAGGGTTTCACAACTTACATCTTGAGGGACCGAGCACGAGACTAGTGGTAGGAGGCTACCCGTATGGTGGGATAAGCGGGAGTGGCTGAGATGACTTGGGAAGAGTTTGTGAGGAGGTTTGATCAAGTGTTTGCACCATCCATTGAGGTGTAGCGTTTGGTGAGAGAGCTCCAGGATTTGCAACAAACTACGAAGACGGTGGTGGAGATCACCGCCAAGTTTTGGGAGAGGGCATTATTGGTTCTACAGTATGCTACAGACGAGGTGATGAAGAAGACTAGATATCAATCCATGATGAGAGACGATATCCGAGAGTTTGTGAGTTTTTCAGGGTGCAAGGCCCTAAATGACATGGCGGAGATGGTCCGGGAATGGGAGATTAAGTTATAGCTCCACACGAAGCGGATGTTGGAGCAGGCTCATACAACTGTGGGTTAGGGTAAGAAGCTTAAGACCTCCGATCCTCCCAGTAGAGGTCAGTAGGGTTGGGGCCACTATGCCAAGTGTGACATGCATTAATTTAGAACCTATCTGGTGTCAGGTTCATCATGTTATGCGTGTGGCCAGTCGAGCCACATGACGAGGGATTTCCCCAAGAAGTGCTTGATTTGTTTCCACTGCTACCAGACCGGTCATAAAAAGTTCGAATGTACGAGGTTGTCTGGAGGAGGAGGAGCAGTGGCGGCACCTGCACCTGCCACAAAGAGGATCATCGATGGCCGCCCGGTCAAGGCGGAGGCTACTTCGGTGAAGAATCACGCATTTCAGCTGACCACGGAGGAGGTTCAAGTAGCACCGGAGGTCGTGACTAGTTTGTGATCTATTTATGTATTATTTATTTTACTGTTATGCTTATGTTGTTATGATTATGTATAGGGACCTTTTTGTTCAATGGATTGTCGGTGGATGTTCTTTTTGAGAAGTAGAAGCATCACCATAAGTAGTCATCTGTAGAGAATAAGAAGTTTTAGTTAGATCATATAAATCCTTAATATTTTTAACCCATAGTTAATATTTACTGCTAGGTTCTAATATAACATTTCACAACTAAATAGAGGGATGCAATAATCTTATTGCGAATTTATGAAAGGTAGGTAAAAGCAATTCACCAATTTTGAACTATGAATTTTCTAGATCTCTTTAGATTCATTAATTCTTATGAATGATATGTTTAATCTCAGATTACACTCTTCCAATTTTTTCTATGATGTTGAGGATCACAAAGAAGATGTGAATAACCATACGAATATGCTTGGTACTCTCGATTTCATTTATCATCTCCATGTAATGTGCCGATTAACCACACATGATCCATTATTAATGATAATTTTTTAGATGCCCATTATTACTCTTTGTAGTCACTATTAGTGTGTTGGTTAACCACACATGCTCCGCTAACAACATATAAAGCATAATGTGTAATTTTATTGATTAGCATACTTTTAATATTTTTCCTAAAGAAACTAAGAGTGAGATTTTATAAATAGTTTAGTTAATTTATATAATTATACTTATTAATGAGATTATATCCTATCAAATCTGTTTGGAGAATGACCCACCACCATACAAGAGAGCGGTGAGTTTAGAGTGGATACCTAATGACTGTCATTTCATAGGCCATTTCTTTAAACTCCCCTTATAGTATGGCTCCATTAATAAGGCATACTAGCGATTTGACAGACTTTTCATATACATATAATATATTAATCTTTTAATTATATATAGAATAAGGTCTATTTTAAAACTTTTCTAAAATACTAGGTTTAGGTTTAAATTTTTGGAAATTAATAAAAATGAATTTAGTTTTAAAAATAAACCAATTTTCATTTAATCTCTACCTTTTATCTATAAATAAATACACTATGGATTAAATAATTATTTACAATTAACCAAACAAATAAAATAATTCAAATTTAATCATAATCTTAAGCCTTCTAATTTTTGAAAATAGCTTAGGGTTTATCCTGTTCTAATTGTTTAAAATTTAAGGCTTTTGAATAACAAATAAGGAAACAAGGTAAACCCTAAAAGGGGTGCTCGATTTTCAAAAATGGTCAAAGGAGGTTAGGGTTTCTAAAACCCTTGCTAAATTCGAAAATATGAGGGCGGAGGCTAGAGTTAAATATGAGCACCAATTTGACTTTCATGCTGTCGCTAATGAATAAGCTTTGTTAAGTATATTTGACAAACTTGATCTTTATAAACTTTGCAAATAAAAACATTATCAGTTATATATATATATATATATATATATATATATATATATATATATATATATATAAAGGAAATTATTGAAAATGTATTAGATGCTTAAATATGGCTTCGATACAAATACTTGCGTAATGGGATTAGTTACAGTCATAATGAGCTATACACTAAGCATATTTGTATCTTGTTCTCCAAACCACAATGTACTCTAATTCTGATGTGTAACTGTAACTAAAAACTACGTGGAAACACTATCCATGCAACATTCACTTCATTTGGAATGAGGACACACCCGATTGTGATTGAGAGTCATCTCAATCTATTTGAAAGTGTAGCACATGTGCAACAAATTTAAATATAACTTTCTTTCAAATACTATGTAGATTAGGAATATTTATCTAGTTCTCGTAAGTACCATAGAGTGTTTCTTTAACCCACACCATGATTTATTCTTGGATTATACTGGTATCATTTAACATGCTCCAAGCATACGACATAACCATTATGCATAATATGACATATATGATTAATGCAATTGCAGCAGCATATGCAATACAATGATATTATCTAGTTCAAAACATTACACTTGGATTTTACTCAAAATCATGTCATGTGGTATTTGACAAGATAACTCTTACAATCCTTTGTCTTAAGTTCTTTAAGATCATTGGCCATTAATGTAATTTTACTTAATCCTTTAATTTGCAATGATCTATCTATATAGATCTTTATTCCAAGAATTAGTATATCGAGTACATATAAGAATAGGAATGTTACTACATTCCCACTAGCTTTATAGAAAATACAAGATTCCTATTGATTTATAATTAAATCAAACTATGTAATTATCCTATAAGAAAGCATATTCTTACTAAGAGATGTTAACTTAAATCTTGGAAAGATTTTCAATCATGTATGTTTTCTCCATTGAAAAATCACTTATTCTTTATATTCATAATGTATTGATGAAGATTAATCAAGCCCATACTTGATAATAATATATGAATGCCTCTCCATGTTTTTCATTAGTTTTCAACCAACTATTGAGAAGATTCAGTAACAGTTGAAAACTTGCTAGTTCCAAACTATGATACATTTAGCTTATGGCTCTTTAGCGCTTAAAGTTCCATCTTGCTACCACTTAGAAAAAGAACATTCTAAGGCTACGTCTTCTAGAATGACAAGTAGTGGGATTAATATAGACTTCATCTTAAACAATCATTTATGATAGTCTACATCAATGTTGTTAGTAGATATTAGAGCGAGTTAAGCTTATTGTCTAACATAAGCTTCATAACTCCATACCTTATAGACAAGGATAAACCATTACATCCTTAGTCTAATGAAATTATTTAATCTACTTGTTTGGATGGAAATATATGCATTCAATACATATTTTTGTTGTAGTAAGCACAATGCCACAAATATTATAAAATAAATAGTTATTTTAAAACATCATATAATAGAGTGCTTGGTCTATGTTTTATCATCTTCAAAAAGTTGTACTATCGACATTCAAAAAGTGGCCAGGTGAACCTTTCCCACTAGAGAACTCGAAGGTTACCTCAAACATCAAAAGATATATCCAATTGACCGAATGATCTTGTGCCACAAGAACCTTAGTAATGACAAGTGAGTCAAATCTTTAATTCTTTAACTACTAATAGATAAAGACACTTGCCAGTTATCTTCCCATTTAAATAGAATTCACATATATAAAATGAATCAAGCTCATTTTCCGTAAAAAATTCCATCCTTTTAAAGTTGGTATATTTTTTTTTTCATATTTATATAGTCATCATGATTATGACATAGATAAGTTTCAATCAAATATCATTTGATTATATAGGTGTTACCTTTAGATCTATTAATTTAATGAAAGCTTATAGATTTACTTCATAATTAACATTATGAGAAAATATTCTTTACCACAGAGTACAACGTTTCAGAACATGAATGTCAACATCTATTTAAACGTTAAGTAAATCTAGATTTATTCATAAATTGTAGCTCTTACATGTCCTTATAAAACAGGTACCAAACATCAATTGTTTAAAAAACGACTACAAAATCATTTGTTATATATTGAACAAAAAATGACATTCATTTATAACCAGTTGATTATTTCTTCCCATCATAATCATATAATATCATTTTTTAGTTTCACCTGAAGTATGACATACTCAAGTGAATGATGGAAAAATAAATATTCTATCATATAGATATCTAAAGTCTTGGTCATGCCAAACTTCCTTAAGCTGGTGAGATTAGAGTAGTATTTTCTATTTCAGTGTCCAGTTTCTTCCATAATAGAAACAACATTAATCATTTACATCCGTTCTTGATTTTGGGTTTATGTTGTATATCCTATTACTGAACTATAATTCTATTAGAGCACACAATCTCTTAGTTATTCCTTTTCTTCAATGTTTGAACAGGTTTGAAGCATGTTCTAATATATATATATATATATATATATATATATATATATATATATATATATATATATATATATAATGAATATCATATTACCTAAGTGTCAAAAGATTGTATGCTAGATAGGGTAATACCTTGGAATATTCATATTTGCATGTATAATAGAGAAAACATACATCCAAGGTATTTAGGGTTGCAAGTACACTTAGGAGTGTTAGAATGCTCAAAACCTATCAGTTTCTACCACAGGGTTTAAGATAAGTATTAAGACCAAAACCTAGGCAAAAAACATGCAAGGAACATCCTTTATATATTCCATGCAAAGTAAAGCCTAACCACTAAAATAATCGAAAGTATTTATAGCCTTTAGCAGCATCGAGAGACAAAGCATGGAGGTTGACAAGAAACCTCAATATTTCTTTATTAAATTTGGCCATACCTCTCAAAAGAGGATGGATTCTTTAATTTTTTATAAACTCTAAGCTTATAAAATATAGACATTGTCTTTAGGTAAAAGACAAAAGAATCCAACGAGTCCAAATGGTTGTACATGACTTATTAATTCATACCTTATGAAATAATAACTAGTTATACTATCTTATAATTATTCATTTCATAAAACAATAATTATCCCTTAATTAAATACACAAATTGATACAGTTTATTGATAATTAGTTTAATAATAAATATACAAAATATTCCAACTTGATAAAGGTGTGACCCTATAGGATCATATATTATTAGCAATGTCACTCAATAACGATTCTTGGGCCTATATATTCAACATATTCCAGTTCTCATCACCCAATGCCCCATACATTAGGCTACACAACATAATATTATCTATATGGGATCACTAATTGATATCTTAAACTCAGAATAAGTAACATCCGCCTTTAGTGTAATTCATGTTCTGCTACTTCTAAGGTCAGTTGAAATGCCCGTGCCTTTGGTTTTGGTGACACATTTAGCATTGCAACTTCTTTTTCCTTTAGGTATTCATTTATTATGTCCCTTTCTTATGTACATTCGAAACAAACCCTCCCATTGTACTTGCATTATCAGAATAGTAACCAGGCCTTCCACACTTGTAGAATAGTAACTAGGCCTTCCATACTTGTAGTTAGCCCCAACCTTATTGTCATTGGGGCTAGATTTTGAAATCCTAATCTTCTTATTGGACCTTGAAGATCCTTCAAACTTCCTTTTCTCTCACGACCCTTCTCCTTTATCTAGCTCTTTACATTTTTAGCATCCCAAAGGGCTGCATCTGGAGTAGTCGCTAGCTTCACCGTTAGACCAAAATCTACTAGTAGTCCACCAGCAAAGTTATTTACTTTGGAAAGTTTCATAGGAACCAAGTAAGGAACTAGCTTCATCTTCTAAGTAAATGTTGGCGCATACTCATTGACACTCATTTTCCATTTCTTCGAATTCTGGAATTCATTATTGATCCGCAAAAGATCTTTTTCAAAGCAATATTGCATCTTCAAATCCTCAAGAAAGTCCTCCCAAGACTACTTAATTTCTTCTCCTATTGGAATGGAATCATCCAAAAACTTCAACCAACTTAATACTCAAGTCTTTAGCTTCCTGACTGCTAAGATGGTATTATGTCGGTCGCTGCAGTCATAGCTATAGAACACCATCTCTATTTCATAGATCTAATCCATAACTTCCACTAGTGTTGGGCTCCCATAAAGACTTGGTGGTTTGAAAGCGATGAATTCCTTGTACTTGGATCTATTCCTCGTAATCTCCGCGTCGTGGTTGTTCCTTCTAATCCTTCATAGTCATGCTTGATCAACAATCTTAGTGATAGATGCCATTTTATATATCTTTCAGGGAAGTTTTTATTACCATTTTGGATCAAAATTTGCACATTTTCATTTCATTATCTTAAAAAATGTTCAAATCATGTCTTTCGTCAGAAATCATACACCACTAGCGTTTTTCTTTCGTTTTCAGATAATTCAAGTGGAAAAGTACTTTGGGAGCAACTTTGGATGTGATTAATGGAGCATTGGAGTCTAATTGTAGTTTAGAATTTATGAAGGATGTTGAGGAATTCTTGGAAGCTATTTTAGTCAAGAAAAAAATAGACGAATCACACGAAAACTACAAATTCGATTGTGCTTCACCACAAATTTGATCGATTGATCCTACGAAGTTAGATTGCTATACTTTCAAGCCTAAAGGATGTTGCTGGCTTCTTGACCCATTGTCAGTATTTTGACCATATCTCATGACTCGTAACTCCGATTGACAAGATTCAAGATTTTTCGGAAACTAGACAAAATTTCAGATGCCTTTCTTGATTGTTAAAAAGTATAAAAACTTAAAAACGTGATTGAATTTTCTCTATCAATCGTGTTAGTTGTTCGAAGTTCATAATTATCATATCATTTTAATGCCAAAATTCGATTAGGGCCTACAAAATTTGATCATGTTTCTTAATCATTCAATCGAATTTTATGCTTTCTTACTCCAAAAGTTATTGGCTTGCATATAAATAGATCCTCTATTATCAATTTTTAAGGGACACGATCAGACACGCTCCAAGTTGAAGAAAAGCCCTTCTGAAGGCAATTTTCTACACTTTTCATCACTTTCTAAAGATCTGAAGGCTGAGGACCATTTCAAACATTTAGTTTACTAAAATTTAGTATTTTAATATTTTATTATACTAGTTTTGATTTGATTTTAGCCATGTCTGGCTAAAACCCTAGTTTTTAGATCTAAAAAAGTCTAGTACTTTTCATGTAATCAAACATAAGATTTGGTTTTCATGGTGTTGTTCTATTTAGTAATTTTTGTTTTGTCCTTAATGAATGTTTGATTTTGATTCTTGTTAGTTTGATCATATATCTAGGATTTAATCATTCTAGTTAATTAGTTGTTGAAATTCATAATTGTTTTGACAATATGGTAGTAAGTAACCAGTAATAAATTGGTTCCATGTTTGGATTCGACTTTATTATAACTGAAATTTAATATCCTTATGCTTTCGTGCTTGTGAGAAGTATTAGATATTGTTGAGAATTTAACAGAGATCTTAATGGAGATTTTCTTAATTTAAATAAGAGATTGTTTAACTAGATCAGTAAAAGGTTAGGGTTAATTGAAGATTTTGTTTTGACTAACTAATTAGGTAAAAGAGAATTACTAAAGCCTGTTAGTTTTTCCCAGTACTAGCTTAAATATACCACGTTTTGAATAACTGATTCTGGATTGATTGCATGATTAGAAAAGTCACAGCAGAATACAATTCGTTTTTAATATTGAATTTTCATTAGTTATACTCACTTTTATTTTACTTTTAGTTAATAATAAAAAATCCATGTTTTTAATATTTTATGTTTTATGACTAGTATGTGACTTACATAAAGATGCATTGATTATTAGGTTTTATCCCTGAGGAATTAACACTTCTTGCTTGTGATATATGTTTAATGAGACAAGGTAGTGAATATTTTATTTGTTTAAATTGTACGTGACAACAACTTAACAAATTGGCGCCGTTGTCGGGGACACGGTATTGCTAATAGTTTCTATAAAAATATCTTTACGTAAATATACACCACTAGAGTTTGATCCAGATATTGAGGCAACAACAAGAAAACTAAAGAAAGAAGTATCAAAACAAAAACAATCAGCTGGTTTCTTTGGTACATTATGCTCATTAACACTAGAAATGACCACACCACAGGGCAGTCTCTTGGGGAACAAACTTGAACCCAGTTTTTCCCTATTTCTAAAAACAACTACATCCTCACCTTCACATAGCTCATCGAAAAAATACGTACCAACACCGTTAGTTAAATCTAATAACACCAAATCGTCTGATTCAGATTTTGAAACAAAATTTGTCTTGAGTGGCGCAAAAGACGATAATGTGAAAACTCTTAGAGAATAGGACACAAAAGAGCTTACACAACAACCTCTATGTATGGCTTTTCCAGAATCTCAGAATTTTGAATTGAAGTCTATTTGAATGCATTTGCTCCCTACTTTCTAAGGCCTGGAGAAGGAAGACTCGCACAAATTTCTCAAGGAGTTCCATGTTGTCTATTCTGGAATGAAGACACATGCTATTACAAAATATCATATCAAGTTATGGTCATTCCCTTTTCCAGTTAAGGATGCAACAAAAGAATGGCTACATGACCTCCTTTCGGGATCTATCACTACATGGAACGAGCTGGCAAAAATTATTCTGGAAAAATACTTTCTTGAGGAAAAAGTTTCAAATCTTCAGAGGGGGGTTACTTGGACTAAAAAAAGGAAAAATAGAGGCTCTTCATACATATTGGGAGCGATTAAAGAAGTTATTGGTTTGTTGCTCGCAACATGGGATGAGTAATTATCAGCTCTACCAATGCTTCTATGAAGGTTTAACACCTATGGAGAGGCGACTAATCAATGCTTCGAGCAGAGGTCCACTTTCAGATATGATGACAAATGAAATCCGAGCGTTAATAGAAAATTTCGTGATCAAATCAAAACATTACGCAAATGATGAAAAATGGTACCAAGATCACTCAAGAGGAGTACAAGAGATCAAAAATGCCCACCTCCAATCTCAAAGTTTCGATTTGACAAAAGCGGTGTTGTTACTGACAAAAAAAAAGAAGTGGCAAAGAAATAGTGATGTAACACCCCAAGTAGTTTTCAAAAACATGTAGAAAACGTCGATGCAATTTCCATAAGTATATAAAACACTTAAATCTGACTTCGTATGAAGAAGTTATACTTCTTCAAAGTTTCACGATTAAACCATCACGACTCTACGTATCGCAAAAAGTAAATTTTTGATAAGCTACTTTTTAGATTAAGTGATCTAAACGAAAGACGTAGTAATCGTTAAACCGATAGCGTGCATATAGAGAACGTCTAAAAATGACTTTATTAGAGGCGGTTATGATTTTTTTAATGATTCAGCATACCAGTGTACATCTCAGAAATCAAATTTAAGATCAGTCGATTTTTAGCCGAAACAATCTAAATGAGAATTTAGTATCTCGTTAACAAGAACCTAACACTATAAGGATGGTAGAAAATGGATTCCAGATAAGAAAGTTATGTATTTTATATTAGCGTTACCAATCTAAGCCTGAGTGAAAAAAATAAATTCCATATTAGCCGATGGAGTCTAAATGAAAGTTGTAGTTCTTGTCAAGGGATTTCCATGAATATAAAGAACGTCAAAAAATGGAACTTGGGAAAAGAAGTTATGCAATTTTGAAATTCAAAATACTTCAAGCGCACACACACATGTCGTATAGCTTGCCTCTGACATGAGCCACGCAGCTCCACTCAATAGAGGACACGTGTCAACAAACCAATAGAGCCATGTAACTCCTAGTGCGTGCCACACATGCCTAGAGTGCGTGACATGCATGCTTTTTCTTACATATTTAAGGCCTATTTCTCATATGCTCTGACCCTCACACCCTTACAACCACCATAACAGAGTTTTCTTTGCACTTTTAGCCAATTTTTTTTTAGATTTATGTACTGCGGTGAAACCCTGTGACACCCCTGGGTACACTTAGTATGCCTCCGTGTAATTTATAATTATAGTTATAAGTTGTTACTCGGAACGTATAATTAAGATTTATCAGTAATTCCATGTCATTATATTGATTGATCTACTTATGGGAGAGCTGTCTAGAATGGTTGCATTGGCATGTTTGTTAGATTTCAGAAAAGCTATATGCCGAAATGGTCCTGCCTCCCAACTGTCTGGCTTGGTTGATCCTTATTTTATAGAACTGTTAGTATTTATTGGTAATAGTGATAGGTCTAACCCACATTGCCAAATTTCCCTAGTATATAATAAGCGTTAGTATGATTGGTTAATAATCATCAGGTACGTTACCATCATTAGTTCGTCAGTAGCTTCTTCTTAGTTGTCATAGCCACTCTCCAGGTGAGTTCAACTCACTATATTAGGATATATGAACCAGTAGTGTAGAGTCCATAGTATAGTTTGTATGTGCCTGTATTAGTATAGCCAAATATTTGGTATCTATGTGTGCGATTGTTGATATGCTTAAAAGTTCTTGCAAATAATTTAAGTGATGATGCTAGGACGACAAAGAGGTCGGGAGCCAATAGGCCCACAAGTTAATGAAATGGCATGTGGGTTGTAAGTACACATTTACATGTGTTAACAAAATGACGTGTAGGTCGTAAGTACACGTACACTCGTGTAGAAGACAAAGTAACGTGTAGGCCGCAAGTTTAAGATACGCATATTATTTGTATGCATGTATGTGTATTGTGGTATATGTTATATTGAGGGAACTCACTAAGCCTAACGCTTACCGAATTGTTATGAATGTTTATCAAGCACTTCGTCAGTTCGTGAGAATGGCAAGGTTCGACTATTCTTATGCGCATTCGCAATCATGTTTTCCGCATTATACTATGATGTAATTAAATATTTAATAAATAATAATGATAAAGTTTGGATTGAAAATTGGCAATTTATAAGTTAGTATTAAAGCTCTAGTTTGAGTGAGTTGGATAAACACTCGTGTGATTCAAGACTTAAACTAAGGATCTGAGTAATTAATAAATATTTTCATAAAAAGAATAATACAAAAAGGAAAGAATATGATGCGTGCAGTCATCCACAGCGCATAAAGGAAAGAGATTCCTAAAATATCCATATTTGTTATGTTTGTTGATATATGAATTGTTAGAAATCCATGCTAGTATGTAGGCTATGAATCTTTCGTGGAATTTTTGGTTAAAATTGCTTGATACATAGATACCTTGTTGCCTAAAGATTTTCTTGTTAAATGCCGCTTAGAACCAATATTAATATTAATTTGTTATTTGACAAATACGTTAGGTTGCATGCTACCCAAGTTAAATAGCTTTAGATTGCTTGATTTAGTGCTATTCTGCAGCTCTTGTCGAAGTCCAACCATTGTAGTCTCGAATCTTTCCATCAAAAAACTGTTTGATTTTAGCAGCATGCAATTATATCAATCTGACAATAAGTTATTACTGTTAGAAGTTCTTCTTCGGCTAATAGTTGGGTGAAGTGGAAAAGAGTTCTATAAGTATAATCTAGGAAGTTTGATATACGTTTGATAGGGAATATGTTCATAAGGTAGAGTATCAGTAGAGACGCAAGAACCTAGTAAAGTCTAGGAAAGAGAGTAATTAGACCCTCGAACAACGAGTGTTTGAAAAAGTATGTCTATAGCCAGAGCGTAGCAACTTAGAAACATTGGGATGCTTCTTGGAATATGTATAAATTGGTATGGAAAGTAGTATAAGGGCCCATACTACCAAAAATACAGGGTTCATAATTGGATCAAGAAGAATCGCGACGTCACTCAGAAGCTAGAGAAGATCGATCATTACCCCGACGTATTAATCTAGCCCCATATATATATATATATATATATATATATATATATATATATATATATATATATATATAGAATGGTAGTGATCATAAGAGGAAGAAGTTCATGTTCAGGATGAGATGGAACAGGACCAAACGAGACTAACAGTTGTGTCTCGATAGAAGTAAAAGTATCAGCCGTCATAAGAGAAATGATTCCAGAGATGTTAAGATCTATCAAGACCGAACTAATCGAAATGTTTGACATACGGTATGCTACTATAGCTACCACCACCGCTGCAGCAACAACTATTGTTGTTGTTGTTGTTGTTGCAGCCTCGCCTAAGGAGAAGGAGATGTCGTATAGAGAGTTCAACAACACTAGAGCCCTGAAGTTGAAGGTGTCAGGGATGCAATCGCTTTAATGAGATGAATCTCTAATGTAGAAGGTTGCTTCTATAATTGTGGTTTCCCAGCTAAGCTAAAGTTTAGGTATGCACAAAATCTTCTCCGTTATGGGGCGAAAGACTAGCGGAACTTTGTCACAAAGGACTATTCACCGGCTGAGAAGAGCGCAATGACATGGGAACAATTTATCGAAAAGATGAGGGAAGAGTATGTTCCACTTGTCGAGATGGAGCGACTAGATCAGGAATTGTTGTCCCTCAAGAAAACAATAGAGTTGGTGATCGAGATCACCAAGATGTTAACAAAAAGGGCCCAATTCGGCTGAGAATATTGCTCGTCAGAATAGGTGGAGATGTCTTGGAACCTGAGAATACTCATGACCGATATCAGAGAGTTTGTATTGAGCAATCAATATAAGACCTTCGAAGTGATGGAAGACCATGCCCGGAGGAGGGAGATCGAGTTGGAAACTCAATAAATTTAAAAGAGGAAGACTCAAGCTCCGTCCCAACCAACAACCAAAAGATCTAAGTACACAAATTCGAGGTGTGGAGGACATAAAAGTCCAAGTTGTGATAATTTTGGAAAATCACATGAACGGGTTTGTTATGTTATAATATTCTACAAATAAGGAAAGGAGAGACACTATAACCAAGACTATAAGAAAGGAGCACAGGAAGTGCATATCTGCTTCCATTGTATTCAGATGGGCCACATCAAGGCCAACTTCCTTTTTCGGAACCCAACAAGCACAATACAAGCTGCAACAGCTACAAGATTAAGGATAACTGACAGACAACATGGCAGAGTTAAGGGCCCGAGGGCAAATGGGTGAGACTTTCAACTCACGGAAGAGGAAATAAGGGAAGAAACAGGGTTTGTAGTTGGTTGTTCTTTGAATCGAGGGAAAGCTTTGGGATGAGTGTGATCACGTCGTAGAAGTTAATAGTACCCTTACAATTGAACTAACGTAATAAATGTAAGAAGAAAATATTATAATAAATATGGGATGTTTACTTTACACATGGTTGCTAGTGTTAAAATAGTCAAACATATACGTTAGTGTATTCCAAACAACTTATGCTTATCCTAATTTAAGGAAGTCACTTGTGAAGAATACAAGTAGTAGTAGTACGATAGGAATATAGAAGGTCATTGGATATGACAAACATGAGTTTCTTCAAAGTAAAAAAGGAACTACCAATTATATTAGCAAAGCCACCCTAAGCCTTGATCAGTGACAAGTAGTAGAAGACAATGGGTCAAACCCAAGTTCAGGAGAACCGACCAATAAGGAAAAAGTATGAGGAGCAGCTCAACTCTCAGCTTCGACATCAAGGTATAGAATTGGAAACACAATTAGGTGAAGGTTATTAGTTTCATTGTAAGGAACACGACCTAAGTAGATATAAATTTTCATTTAGGCCTAGGGTAAAGAACGAAGGAAGTCCCCTGCTAACATTATCCATAGGTTATGAGCTTCTTGCTTCTCAAGGAAAGAATTGGTCTTTCCAGCCAAGCATCAGATATGATAAAGAAATTACCATATTCCTATATTAAGCTCAGATCGTTAAAAGGACCGATTAGCTTGTGCTTTCAAGAATCTAGTATTTATCCTCGCAACAGATGATCAGTAAATAAGAATTTCAATGGGTCGCGTAGATCACTATAACAAATATCAAGTACTCAAGACATATACAAGACTTAGATATTTAATTCAAACCATGGTAAGGATTTAGTAAACCCATTATAGTAGTTTTGGTTAAATTTTAGGTTTGTTGGACACCTAAAGTAGGAAAATAAGCTACCTATAATCAAGGATCATAAGTGTTTTAAGGGTACGTCATAAAGAAATGTCATCGGACACAAAGTCAAAACTATACACTATAAGCCTTTTACGCATTCTTAAAAGTGAACTCCACTAAGAATTTTTAAATACATTTCCCTTTTTTCTCACATTAAAACAAGTCAAAAGTGCTCCTAGTCAACAAAACAAATCAACATTTCACTTCTGAATGTGACCATTCATCGTAAAATATAAATTAAGAGAGTCCCAACAGAGGATTTCCAGGTCTTGGAAGACTTCACGTGGACCTCACGAATATGTCTAAGGTAGAAAAAGATGTTGTATGAGATGTGTATATTCAACAACATCGACTAGATTTTGATAACCCCATGCTAAGTGCCCTAAGAGTAGGATTTCGGGAACGACATCTTTGTAAGAGGGGGAGAGTTGTAACACCTCATATTTACCATTTCGTAGGATTCAATATAAAGCATTGTTTATAAAATTTGAAGTAGAAATATATTACTCTTTAGTCCAAGTAAATATCATAAACATGTAGGAAACGTTGACGATTAAACTGACACGACTCTATGTATCTTAAAAAGTAAATGTTTGATAAATTAATTTTCAGCTTGAGTAATCTAAACGAAAGACGTAGTAGTCGTTAAACTAAGAGTGTTCATATAGAGAATGTCTAAGTCTAACTCTATGAGAGGAAGTTATGATTTTTTTAAGAGGTTAGTCGATTTTCAGTTGAAACAGTCTAAATGAGAATTGAAGATCTCGTTAATAGGAACCCAATGATATAATGACTGTCGAAAATGGACTCTGAATAAGAAAATTTTGCATTTTATACGGACTTTAGCAGTCTAAGCCTATGTGACAAAAATAAGTTCAATATTAGCCGACAAAGTCTAATGAAAGTTCTAGATCTCGTCCAAGGCTTTCGTTGATATAAAGATCATCAAAAACAGGTCTCATACGAAGAAGTTATGCAATTTTCACAATTTAGAAAACGCCAGGCATGCACGCACGTCGCACACTCCTTGCGCCCGAGTTCAATTATGTGGCCCCACCCAATAAATGACACTTGTCAACCAACCAGAGGAACCATGTCACCCCTATTGTGTGGCACGCATTCCAAGAGCATGAGGTGCGCAACCTCTTTCTTGCCTATATAATGCATGTTCCGCATATGCTCCAACCCTCACACACCTATAGCCTCTATATTAAAGTTTTATCTATAGTTCTAGGCCATCTTCTCTTGATTTCTGTACTGCGTTAAAGCCATGTGACACCCGTGGTTACTTATCTAAGTAGTAGTCTTCGAGTTGGAGATCCGGAGTCGATATTCTGTCTGCTTAGATCCCAGTTCTCATCAGTAAGACTTTTTATGTTTTCTACACTTACTCTGCCTCTCTATAATTTATAATTATAGTTATAAGACGTTACTAGAAACAAATAATTAAGATCTATCACTAATTCGAAGTCATTATACTGATTAATCTACTTACGGGAGAGGTGTCTACAATGGTCATGTTGGCTTGGTTGTTGGATTTCAGAAATGCTATTTTTATAGAACTGTCGGTATTCATTGGAATTAGTGATAGGTATAACCCACATTGCGATATTTCCCTAGTATCTAATAAACGGTTCTATTATAGGTTAATACTCTTCGCGTATGGTACCATCAATGGTTTGTCAGTAGATTGTTGTCAGTTTTCAGACCAACTATCCATGTGAGTTCATCTCACTATATTATGTATTCTAGTATATTTTTGTGTATGTTAGGGTATAGTAACAGTTCATGAACCCCACTGGGAATCTGTCAAATACAACAAAGCCGTCAGTCTGACAAACGAATTATAATGATGAACAACTAATGTCGGGTCCTCGTGATCGATCATACCCTCCCGCTCCCATGCTTATTCCTTAGCGCCTAAGCATCAAGGCCAGAGTTATGACAAAACAATACCAACCCATTCGCAGGGCGATAGTTGTCGTCCTTAGAACATCACACATGGCAAAGCTACACCAATAGCAAGCAACCACTTGTAGAACATGGTTCACCAATTAGAGTTCACCTAGCTCTGGCGGAACCTCAAAAACCAGAAAGTATTGTCAGGGATATGTCCCCCCTTAGCCACAGGTATAAAAGGCACCCATTTCCCCCAAGAAAAGGAGCCAAGATCTTCCACCCTTTAACACTCTCTTTATGATTTTAACCACTTCTCTCTCAGACCCTCACCCATTTGATCGTCGAAGCCTCTTTCCAGGATCACCTGTCGGACGATGACTGACAGTCTTGTTTTATTTGTTGTGATTCTCAGGCTCTTCATTTCCACCCTTTGGAAATATGGAGTTATGTCGGTGACATATTACAATAGTTGGCGCCACTGGACGTGCACCCAACATGGCACAACCCACTAAACAACAACGCGTTCTAATCGATTACTTCCTTAGTGAACGAAGCGCTGATACTAGATACACAAAGAAAGCAAGACAAAGTGTTCACGATCAGTAGGTCATGCAGGGGACGAGAACGAACTCAAGCAAACCACAATGTGCATGCGCTAACTTGACGGGTCAACAGTATTAACTTTTCACCAGACGACCCGAGACCGCCAGAATGGTATCCCAGAGACCTAATCCTCATAACCGCATGCATAAGACACAAAAAAATCCACTGAGCCTACATAGATAATGGCAGTAGCACAGACGTCTTATACGAACATTGATTATTGAATTTACCAAAGTCATGGAAGAAGGAGTTGAAGCCCCCAGCAGGTGGATCCCTGATCGGCTTCACAGGGCACAGTCTATGGCCTCTCGGCACAATATACCTCACACTGACTCTAATAAGCTAAGACAGAGAGAGAGAAAAAAACATGAACAATTGAATTCTCTGTAATCCGTCAGCCAGCGGAAGAAAATATACTGTTCGGGCATCCAACACTCTATGGGTTACAAGCCAGACCATCAACAATTCATGGAACAATCAAATTTGGCACAAGGAACGGATCAGCAACCACTGTCGCCAACAACCTGTACAGAAGGACGTGTCACTAGATCATGGCGGCGGCGGACCTGGTAAGAACCACCAAGAAATGCAAAGAAGATTACCCACTAGAAAAGCACATCACACACATTAAACACCCCAAAAAAGCAATAAAGTTCGGATCTAACCTATCGGCGGAAATCAAAGCCCAACTAATCGTGTTACTAACAAGGTTCGCCGGGATCTTCGCATGGCAACCCACATATATGACAGGTGTAGATAGAAGGATCATTGAAGTCAACCATAGCATCTTACCAGGTAGTGCTCCGATTAAACAAAAAAGGAAGGGGCAGGTGAGTGATAGAAACAAAGTGATTAATGAAGAAGTTTCGAAACTCGTGGCTGTGGGCATTCACTAGGAAGCAATGTCCCCCAAATGTATAGGAAACTCGGTAATGGTAAATAAGCATGATGGCTCATGGCGAATGTGCATCGACTACTCCGACTTGAACAACGCATGCCAAAAAGACCACTACCCCCTCCCGAAATCGACCAAAAGATCGAATCCCTAGAAGGCTTCAAACTCAAATGCTTACTTGATGCCTATAAAGGCTACCACCAAGTCCGGATGTGGTGAGAAGACAAGGAAAAGACAACTTTCCACACCGATCGAGGCACAATATGCTACCAGAAGATGCCCTTCAGCTTTAAGAACGTTGGGGAAACATATCACCGCCTAATGGATGAAGTCTGCGCATAACAAATTGGAAAGAATGTAGAGGTCTATGTTGACGATATAGTCATAAAGAGCCATAGTGAAGCAACATTGCTTCGTGACGTGGAAGGACCCTCCAGACGCTAACACAATCCCAGATGAAGCTTAGCTCAGGAAAGTGCACTTTCAGAGTAGAGGAGGTCCAGTTCCTAGGATACCAAATAACCAAAGAGGGAATCAAGCCAAATCAGGTCAAAATCCAGGAATTACTCGATTCCAAGATCCTAGACAACATAAAAGGGGTCCAAGAAATCAACGAGAGGCTAAACGCGCTAGGTAGGTCCATCATCAAGTCATTAGAAAAAACATTACCGCTTTTCCCAACTCATAAATGATCTGTCGACAAGAACCACATTAATTAGACAAAGAAGGCCGACGTAGGCCTCCAATGCTTAAAGGGGGCCCTAATTCAGTTACCAACAATGACAAGCCCCCTTCTATGTGAAGCCCTAAAAGTATACCTCGTGGCCATTGATGAAGCCATCTCGTCGGTTCTGTCGGTAGAGAGAAACAATAAACGGTCGCTGATACATTTCGTGAGCAGGGCACTACAAGGTCTCGAAACTAATTACCCCATTCTGTAAAACTACTATCGGCACTAATCTACACGGCCAAGTGCTTACGGCGCTACTTTCAGGGGCACAAAATCGAAGGCTGACCAGCCACCCGATAAAACAGGTCCTACTGTGACCCAAAAAGTCATGACGACTGGCAAAATGGGCAATAGACCTGGGGGAAAACGACATAGAATACCGACCGCGAACTTGTATGAAGGCCTTCGCCTAAGTAGACTTCGTGGTGGAAATACTAGACATGTTTTGGGGAATACCAAAGGCCTTGCCTATAGACCCGCTGGAGCCGGAAACAAGAAAATATTTATAGGAACTACACACCGATGATGCTGCAAGTAAGGAGGGTTTTGGCGTGGGCCTGATTTTGAAAACCCTAGGGGGGGCGAAATAACGTATGGCCTGAGATTCGATCAAGTCTCAAATAATGAGGCCGAATATGAAGCGCTCCTAGCGGGCCTTTGCTTGGCGTAGGAAGTCGAGAAGAAACACCTTCGAGCGTTTAGTGATTCGCTGCTAATAACAAACCAAGTAAATTGCACTTACGAAACCATAGAATGGAGAATTCAAAGATAGCCGAAAATACACAGTAGCTAGCACACTCATTCGACAAATTCAAAATCAAACAAACACCCAGGGGGAAGAATACAAGAGCTGAAGCTCTTAGTAAATTGGCCTCAACGTCCTTCCACCATTTAACCATGAAGGTGCTGGTAAAAGTGCTTGGATTAGTTTCTATGTCCATAACTATTTTGGTATGTACTTGACCCGATTATGAGCATGGTCCTTTTGGGTTGCCTTCACCATAGCAATATGTAGGATGAATTAAGGAGAGAAAGGTTTAATTATGATTTATTAATATATGATGAGAATAATATATTAAAGGAGAAATCACATTGTTTAATTAATATTAGTCAAGAATTAATAAAGAATTAATTTTGTGGCTAAAATAGATTAATTAAACTTAGAGGACTGGAATTGTAATTATAAGATAATTTCAATTGGGCTATGGATAACCTTGGAATAATAGGTTGGACGAATTCTATGGGGCAGCCCATTAGAAATCATCCAAGGCATGTTCCAGAAGGGGTCCATGGGCTGCTTAGGGCTTAGACAGTCAAATTAGGGTTTCCTTGTTAGATAACCCTAATTGCCTACCTATTTAAACAACCCTTGAGACCTAAAAACATTGTGAGGTGAGCACTTAGATTAGGGTTTCCAGCTGTTTTTAGCGCATCCCCTTTCTTCTCTTTTTCATCCAATTGCTTAGTGGTGTTTGTGACTCCATTAGAGGTGCAACACTGGAGGCACTAAGCTTTCTGAAGCCAAGGATTGATTGTTATTGCTATATAACAATCAAAGGTAAGATCTAAACCCTCATTTCAGTTATAGTTTATTAGATCTTGGATTTATCGATTTGGATTATCAATTGCATGTTCATTAGACAAACTAGATCCAAAGCTATTAGGGTTTGCATGTACACCATAGGAATGTCGTATTGCTTAAAACCCAACAGTGATATCAAAGCCTACGGCTGTTTGTTGATGCATTGATGCTTATTTTATAGTTTATTGGCTGAAAAAAATCATTTTTTGACCTTCTGCTTGACTCACTCGGCGAGTCAGTATATGAACTCGGCGAGTCCGAGGGTTTGGCAGCGTTTTTTGGCGATTTTCTTGCTGTATTGGCTTGGGATACTTACCATAAACATTTTTTAATCAATAAAATATTATTTTTATTGATTTTAGGTGAATATCCTTAATAAAATAGTAGATAATTACCATTTAATGAAATATTTGTTACCTTATAAGATAATGTTTAATTATTTGAGTTATTTGATGAATTATCCTTCAAGATATTTGACTAGTCAAAATTAGATAATTGCCATATTTGAATAGTTTCAAATTACTCCCTTTAAGTTTTATAGTTTAATTTTGAACTTAAAAGTTTTGTTCTTTGAAATTTAAATAGTTAAACCTAAATGTTTTGAAAAGTTTCAAAACTTGCCCTCAAGTTTTGGAATTTAAATTTTTGATTAAAAGTTTAATTTTGAAATATTTAAATTCTATATATATATATATATATATATATATATATATATATATATATATATATATATATATATGAGTAAACAGTCATTCTTACCGTTAGTAGGCCTCATTCACGAAGCTGGTCTATAAGGGGTATTTAATGAAATTGCCTATAAAATGACGATTGAATGGGTATCCACTCTTACCCACTGCACTCTTGACTAGTGAGGGGTCGTTAGCTGAATGGGTACGATAGTAAAGAAACCTTCCATTTTAAGTATAATGAAGTACAAAGTAACTAAATGTTTTTCAAATTCCCAAATCGTAGTTACTTTAGGCAAAATGTGAAATTGTATGTTAATCCATGGAATGACACTTTGTACCCTTGCTGAGACGTTAGTGGGCGTGTGTGGTTAACCGGCATACTAATTTGGGGTTGGCATTGGTAGAGAAGGGTGACTCGATGTTTATCGTAGATCAATGGATCGTGTGTGGCTAACTGGCACATTGATTAGGAGATAGTAGCATTGAGTGCACCACGTGATTCGCATGGTTATTCACACCTTGTTTATGATCCTCGGCAACCCAGTCGCAAATAGTAGGGAATAATTGAGATTAAACATGCCATTGAACAGTTCAATGAATTTCAAAAGATCTAGGAGTTTCAATTCATTTAAAACTTAAATTTTCATTTTCGTTTTTCAAGGTGGAAATTGGTAAATCGTCATTTACCTACCTTCAAATATTTTCCAACTAGATTACGACATCCCTCTTCTTGGTTGTAGAGTATTGTGTTGGATCCTAGCCTTGATGTTTCAATTTGGGTGTTACATCAAGGATTCTAATCAACTTAACTTGAATTTTCTCCCGTTTTGTCCCAAATCCCATGGAACAAGCTTTCAAAATGAAGATGATATTTCACGATATGATCGAGGAACCAGAGATCATGCTTCACTTCCTCCACCTCCTCCAATTATTCTCCCTAACCCACAAGTGCGAAGGCTTGAAAAGTTCAAGCTCGCTCATGCCCTTTTGCCAAGTAAACATGAAAATGGGAAACCTGTGTGTGCACACATCTTAGAGATGAAGTCATACATTGATATGTTAAGGATGATGGGTGTCGATATCTCAGAGATGTTGGCTGTTGATTGGGTTCTTCAGTCACTTCCTAAATCATATATTGAGTTCGTTAGAGAGTATTATATGATGGACCACAACGTGAACCTCATTGATCTCACTTATTTGCTTATAGTTGCTGAATCAACAATGATTTGACGTGCTAGTCAAGAAAATTTGACTGGTGAATCAAACTCCCAAACTTCAATGGACATTGGCAACTTTGGAAGTCCGGAAAGGACTAAGTATGAGATTGTCCCATGTGTTATGCCAAAGGAGTCCATTTGCTTTTATTTCCAAGAGAAGGGGCATTAGAAATGAAGCTGCCCAAACTACCTGAGAGATCTAAGAGATAGGAGAGTCAAGACGTATGGCTCTACTTTAGGTAAAATCCAATAACTAACTCTATAAGTTCCTATTCTTTGATTTTCAATACATGATGTGATAAGATTACATTTTTATGTTTTGTAGGATCGAAGAAAAGAGAGGAAGCTTAAAGGAAGAAGTAAGCTGAATCTGATCGTGAAGAAATATATTTCGATCGCGTTGCTTGAAGATCGGATTTTTAAGCTACTACTTTGGAGTTAGAATAGATTGCTTAGAAATTGAAATAGCGTAGTTTTCATTTGAATTGCATTGTAAGGACAAGTTTTTCCACAATAAAATGAATTTTGATTTCGTCTTCTTTATTTATCCTTGCAACGGCATATGTGAAAATGGATGTTTATGTATTTCTAATTTTAGCAATGTTGAATTCGATGTGATTCTTGATTTTGTTATTTGTGAAATGTCGAGAATTTACCAAATAGGGAGAGTTTCTCATCGCCCAAGTTTCAATTGGATAGAAACTTGGAATCATGCAACATGGATTACGTGATGAATGAGAAACTTGATATTTGGGAATTAGACTAAATCTTTGGCAAAGTGTCAAGTGAAGGACTAAGAGATCGAGTACATAAGGTTGTACATTGATCAAGTCCACCACAAGAGTGATAAAGATATTATTGAGAGAAAAACTTGAGACACACTTCAACAAGCATTGGAACAAGTATGATTGTGGAATCATTTAATCTCAAAGGATGTAAAAGCTCAACAATAATAAGTTAATATGTTAGATGGTTAGATAGTTAGTTGCGGAAATATAAAGAAATGTAAATGACAGCAGGTAATATATCAAGCAAACACATAAGTTGATTCATAATATGGAATGCATTCAAACCAAGTTAGTGAGTGAGATCAATGTTAGTGATGAAGTCACGAATGACTTGCTCCGAAGAGAAGTATTAATCAGTTGTGTTCGAGAGGATTTTAGAGAGTAAGAAAGATATGAGATGTGTAAGGATAAGTTGAAGATAATTAAGATCTAGAGATGAGTAAGAAGAGATCTGTATTGATTGATAAAGCGTAGTCTCTATTTATAGAGACTAAAGAGATACAATAGATTTACTCTATAAGAGTAGCCATGCAAGGCATACTGGACAATAGAGAGTATTACAAGAAATAGATACAAAATAGACTAAGTAAAGAAAGAAAGACTGTGGTAGCTTTGATGACTTCGGATGTGATTGCCGAGGTAACTTGACTGCCGAGAGCTTTAGACTGCGGTAGGCAAAATTAAGAGGGCCACTTCATGTATCAACAATTTCCCCCTAAGCGACCTCTAATTTTCTTCACTTATCAACTTTAAGGAACTTGATCAGGATCCACCAAAACTTCCTGACGTTTTCCAACCAAGTGATCCTTCTTAAAATCTCGAACTTGACTTCGGCAGTTGTATGTTTTGATTTTTCCACTGCGGTTCGACAGATTTCAAGTTGTTTCTTCGAGAGGTGGTTCATGGAGGCCATGGGGATGAAGTACTTGACTTGATCAGTCTTCCTTTTGAAGACAACTCCAAGTTCAAGAAAGTTTGTAGCACCAAGGGATCTTTCCTCATAGCCTTCGGTTGGCATCAGTGTGGGATCAAGAGGAGGTAGATCAATCTTTTTGGCAAGGATTGGGTGGATCTCTGCATTGATCTTAGAGAAGTCACACATAGTTTCTTTCAGATAAGTACTTGCCCTTTCAAGTGTTATCTTAATCTTCAGATGCTTTTCACACTTATTCTGGACCACCTTGGCTATCAGGAAGACTTCTTCTGGTTTCATGCAGGGGATGTCAGCTTGGGTGCGGACATAGTCCAGATTCCTTCTTGTGAGTGTGTATTGCACAAAATGAGCCTTCATAAATTTGCGAAGTTTGAAGTTCTTGACTGCTGATGGTCTGTCGTTGGACCAGATCTTCTCAATGGGAGACGCATGCTTGGCATAAAATCTGTTAAGTCTCTCGAACTCCATTGGCCGTCTCTTGTGATCAGGAAGGTTGCGACAAACTGCTCAAATACAGTGAAGTATTTAGCATTTGCGGAGATAGGGACATCCCAGTATCCATCCGAAGGAGGTTCAGCATACATGAGGAATGGTTTGTAGTTGTCATCAAGAAGTCTACGGTGGGGATTGATCCAAGAGTTTATTAAGGATTCATCCATCACAGTTTCAAAACCGCACTCTCTCCAAATGAGTTCTGCAAGTTTAGCTACTTTCCAGTCAGCTTTCTTCTACTTAGTTATAGGGGAGTCATTTGAGCTTGGAGAGGACATGTGATCCGCCAGATTCTTGAAGTGTGGGTGAGTTTCTGGTCTTTGAGGGGAAGGGATGATTGTGTGTTGCAGTGGTGGAGAGTGGTGTTGCGGTGAGAGTTGTGGTGAAGGGATTTTCTGAGAAGCAGTGTTGGAATGATGTTCTTCTTCATAGTCTTCTTCTCGATGGTCTTCTCCTTCACTTCCCCCTCTTGAGGAGTTCATACTTGGAGCCTCTTCAAGCCATTTTTTAAGGCCATCGAATTTAGCACATACTTCATGGAAAAGGGCTTTGAGAACCTTAGCCAGTTGCTGGTTGTCAGGAATAGTGGTGTTGAAGAGCAGTTGATGTATCTCCTTTGTTAATTGGAGAATTTCGGAGCCATCGAAGTTTGATGACAATGAACGCTGGAGTTTGTTGATGGTTGTGTGGTGAACTGAGATAGTGGACTCATATGTAGTGTGATTCTCATCTATCAGTTTCTTAGACAGAGAAGATTGATCCGCAATGGCTGCCTGCAAATTGTCCTTTATTGCGAATACCTCAGATATAAGGTGCTCCGCAGCAACCATAAACTCCTTGTGATCCGCTTGACGATTGTTGTCAAGGTACCTTATCCCTATTTCAACTTTGAGAGAAATTCTCTCAACATCCATTCGTTCCCTTGCTTCTAGTCGTTCAATCCTTTCGATTAAGGACTGTGGCACAGGATTGTCATCAGACTGTGGTCGAGTTGACTTTACTGTGGCCAGGATTTGATCAACCTTGGATTGAAGATTGAGAAATTCTTTTCTTGAGACGCTCATCTTTTTCTTCTTTTTCTTCTCCTTTGGTTTGGAGGTCGAGTGCTGAGAGCCACCCGATTCTTGTTCTTCAACATACATCATAAGGTCATCATCCGAAGGGCTTGGTTGATTGACCTCTTAAAGATCAACATCGTCAAAACCCAAAGGTAGGAGCAGAAGTAACTTTGATTTCGGCGCCTGCATCTTCGGAATCTTTGGCAGTTGAAGATGGAGGAGGCTTTGAGGGAGTCTGATAAGCAGTCGCCTCTTAAGCCATGTGGATGGTATCAGCCATTTTGTCCATCAGGGCATGGACTTTGCAGAAAGTAGCTACAGTATTGGCATTGTTGATTGCGTCTGCCCAATACTTAGCCACAAAGAGAATTTCTTGTTGTTTCTGCTAAAGTTGTTTTGTTTGTCTTGCTTTTCTTGCTTGGAATGCCCTACGGAAAGCAGCATATTTCTTGGCTTCGGCTTCATTGGATGGCTGATACTTACTCCATGATTCATTCAGGTCTATGTCGACAATTCCTTGAAAGTGCACCGAGGAGTCCCTCGGGTTCACGGATCCTTGCACATTTGTGCTCACCGTGCCTAAACCACCTGTTACTAATGTAAGTAGAGTAGGATTTCCTGAGCTTCCTCGGTCTCCTTGACCTAAAGTCAAGTCTGGCCTCGGCTCAGTTCTGGAAAAGGCTGAAGAATCGCTTTGCGATTGGGATGGTGTTTGAAGTGTTTGGGTGACAGACAAAAGAATGGAGTGCAAATCCTCAGGGGAAAAGAAATGAAGACGGGAAGCCCTAGAGACCTTAGGTCGGGAGCCTGAGCCATCCTCTTGGGATTAACCTAGGGGGGAGTCTCCTCGTTGTGGTAAATCAGATGCACTACTTGCGCCTAAATGGTATAGGATGGTTGTTTTGAATGGATGTGCGGCTATCCCAAGGACTACCGGAGCCTGTTGAGAGGCTGCGGTATCAGTCTGTCACGCATATGGCTTGTGGGATCAGATTTGCGTTTCTTGAGGATTGCAATGGGTTAATCTTCCTCATTAGAGTCACTGCTGGAGATACGTCTTCTTGGTTCGACTATAGTGATCACTGGTGGAGTTTTTCTTTTCTTGGAGGGCTTGGAAGGCTTGGAAGTATCCTTTTTAGGAGTTCCTTGTTTCTTGGTGTTGTGGGGGCCTTGACGAGCAGAGACTAGCTGCTTGCGTCCTTGGGATAAGGAAATGTTGGAAAGAGTTGTGGAAGATGGGAATGCGGTACTAGTTGGATCAAGAACTATAGATTGAGTTGGAAGAGGTGGGGTAGGAAGGTATGGGGCAATACCTTCCGTAGCCTCAATGTGATCTGAGACATCAGCAGTCTCAAGACCGAGGGTAGAAAGAATGTGAATGGGTAGTCTTCGTATTCGTCCAAAAGCAATTTGATCAGATGAGGGATTGTACCTTTTGAGATCCTTAGTGATAAAGAAGTTGATGTTGTTGCCCATGCTGATTCCTGCATCTACATGGAGGTCGGAGATGCAAAGAGACCAAAACCTTGCAAATGTGAGTTCGGTAGGGTTCTCTCGTGGGATTTCTTTTGGAATGTACTGCAGGAAATCATCCCATAGGATCTGACCGTAGTTGAAGTCATGACCTGTGAAGATGCTCCATACTAATTCTAGGAGTTTGAGTCCTATGCTGTGTATGCCTCCAGTTTTGTCAGATAGACTGCGGATGATGAAGTGACAGACGAATTGCCAGACCGCAGGCAATTGGTTATTCTTGAATTCCCCAATTCCTTTGATTTTCTTCTGGTATCCCATTTGGTAAAGCGCAGACAATATATCCGCCATTGATGGAGTAAAAACCTTGATGGATGGATGAACAAGAAGGTTTATTGCAGTGAGAAATTTCTCCATGGTCAAGATGACCAGAGAATCGTTGACTAGATTGAGATGCACTTCCTAACGATTCTAGAGTGGTCAATAGGCTGAAAAAGCACATTTGAAGAGGGTTGAGAGAGGAACAACGTCAGTGAATGAATCGAAGGGTCCAAACAGTGTGTGATTGGACAAGAACTTGATCATTAGTTTTTTGGGGGCGTTGTAGAAAGATTGGTCTTCAAACACGGCCCTGGAGTTGCTTGAAGCAATTGTCGGTGTGAGATGTCTAGAGGCAGAGTCTGAACCAGTGGGGTTCACTGATCCAGATGTCTTGGAAGGTTTCTTGGATACATCAGATTTCACCATAGTTGAGTTTTTTTTTTTTTTTTTTTTTGAAGAAGCTTTGAAGAAAGAAAGTAGAATGAAAGAGAAAGGTTTATGGTTTAGAAAGTGTAAACTTTTCTTTGTGGAGAAGAAAGGGGTTTTATAGTGGCTTAAGGGAGCGGGAAACGTTTTTGCCCTAAGTGAATTTGGGGGCTTATTTTGAATTAAGAGCATTAATCTCAGCCACAGATTAAGAAAAGAGGGAATAAATCTGAATTTGGGGTTTACCAAAAAAGTTTGCATTTAATGAAATCTCAGATTTGTGACCATGTCTGGTGAACATGCGGTGAGGGTGAGATCCATCAGTTGGGTAAAGGGAAGTTGTAACGGATTTGATGTTTTAGGGTAATAGGGAGAGACATATTAAAAGGATTTGATTTGGAAAATCTTTCTTTTTGTCATCATACCTAAAATAGGTCTGACACTAGATTTATTCAAAAGAATGAGACAGATGCACAAAGAATGTTTTTCTTTAATGTTTTCTGTATTTAATGAAGGATCAATAAATAACACACCATTTTTTGTAATTCCCCAAAATTGTCTGTGTATCAATCAAATTCGTTTGATGGCGCGGAATCCCAATCAAACGGATGATGTCAGATCAAATAGAAGAGAAGGAGAAGAAGAATAATATGAATCTTCAATGTATTGAATATATTGGAATGATGCTCCTTTACATGAGATTCACACACACACATAAGCTCCCATTTGTCTCTATTTAGTTCATCACCCTATTCCTCACACCCCTCATCCCTATATATATACACACGGGAAACATGGGTCTTTAAGTGGGTTTACAGTCGTAAATGGGATTACCCATTGGGCCGTAAACATCTATACAATATTACATAACAAATCAATTTCCTAGAAAAGCAAAGTATAAACCATAATATTGACCAAAAAATCTCCCCCTTGGTTTATAGCTTTCTTTTCTTTTCTTAAATGACCCAACAAGCCCCCCTAAAAAGTAGCTGGCTTTCTTGATAATCTTCATTGGGAACTTGGCTTCAACGTTAATCTTCAAATTCTTCACGACTTCAAGATGAACTTGATGAATCTTCAATGAATGACTTCATCTTGAGCGGTTGGGCTTTTCTTCAGCATTTGGCATTGAACGCACGTTGGGTGAGGAGGCTTGACGTACTGATTTTTGAAAGATAGTGCTTTTAGCTTGAGAATCTTCAGAGAGAACATCAGAGAGAACAAATCTTCTGGATCACTTCAGCAGGTTTAAGATTGTAGCAGACTGATTGAAGAGGCTTCAATGAAATCCGTCACATATTCTTCAATTGCATCTTCACCTTTCTTCTGGGGTTGAAGGATTGAATCTTGAAAGAATAATCTTCATTTCTTGCTCCTTCGAATGCGAATTCTTCGATGCTCACTGACGAGGCTTTGGCTCAGAAATCTTCAACACAAACTCCATGAGTCTTATCTATACCTGAAATCACTTTCCAAGACAAAACAAAACTAAAATAAAACATAGCACACAAATTAAAACAGAAACAAAAATATTTTTGGATTTTTATTTTATTTTTCTGAACAAGAAATAAAACAAAAACAACACTATTTTTGGATTTTTTATTTTTCTGATTTTTCTTTGATTTTGATTTTTAAATTTTTTTTTCATTATTTTTAATTTTTTTTAATTCTCCCCTAATATTTAAATTAGAAGAAACTATGACAAAATTTAACAAAAATAAAAATGATATCTAACTTTAAGAGTGATTTGGGATCAAAGTTTTTAGACAACCTTTATCCACTTGTCGGTACCTTTCATATTCACATCTTTGTCTGGTCGATCGTCGGTATTGTTGTCCACTTAAACACGAAAAATTGTGACAAATTTAGGACATACTATTTGTTACAAGACAGGTGAACTTAAGTTCCTAGATATTATATCTGATCCTAAGTTCCTAGATACTATATCTTAAGGACCATTCATCTGATGACGACCAGGGATATTGTGGTCCACCTAAATTGAGCAGCGAGATCTACAGACAATCTCTATGTGTTCAATTTTATGTGTACTAGAACGTGTTTCCCGCTTCCTAATATGCCCCAGCCATCAAGAACTTCCAGAGTACTCCTTACACCGAGTGTGCAAACAACCATTCAGATAGAGTATAGATTCAGAATTCTATTACTTATTACTTAAGAGGGTTTGAGAAGTAGAAGGTTGCATATGCTGTGTACCAGGTCGGATTAGAGGTCACGCAAAGGAGACAGCATATGGCTAACAGGTAAGAAGTATTTCACATATATAACATGCAGAGAAATAGAGTTGCATATGTTGTGTACCAGGTCGGATTGGAAGTCACGCAAAGGAGACAACATATGACTAACAGATGGAAAGAAAGAAAATGATATTCTACAGACCTAATTTATCGGAATTTACCAGTCGCCCCATCCAACCGGAATTAAGGACAGAATCCGCACATCGAGGAAGAGTTAAACCACGGTTCCAAGTACGGGTTCAATTTAAGTGACGAGTAGATTTCCATATATATCTCCCTGCTCAACCTATCCGAGTGTCGTATTGTCAGGTTGAACGGATCTAACTAGGTCAAGATTTGTCAATTCTATAAATTTCCTAAGTTCAATTCTGCCTAGTCATGTCCATTTAAAATTTTTTGTGCCTACCGACACATCAAACTAGAGCAAAGATGTGACATCCCTAATTTGTCGGCCAGAAAAGAACGATTTAATTTATGCTTTTTAAAATAAAATCAGAGAAATCTTTTTAAAAGATGTTGCGGAATTGGTCCCCAAACAACATATGATAAAAGTTTATCAAAATCGTTCATTAAGAAGGTATATATTTTCCATATATATCAAAACCTCAGGATGTCATGTTCCGATACAGATCAAAAGCATAAACAAGACATTATAAGCCTTTCGAACGTTATTTACAACTACTGGCCTATAATCCAAAAATCTTTCGTCGTCCTCAGACTATGCTCGGGGTCCACTACCTGTAATCATAAAAACTGAGTGGGTCAGGCTTGGGAGGCTGGTGAGCATATAGGGTTTTCAATCTACAATAATATACTTATTAAGTTCACCAATCAATAATAACCCTGATTACCCATTCCCGTTGTCCTCACTTTACGTCCCTGAACACCTATCACAAGGGACCTAGCTTAAGGATTATCATCGGGATGGACACTACTGCTAAGGGGTTTCCTCAGCCATACATGTCCTTAAGGCAACCATCAGGGGGATGGAGTACGCCAATGAACATTTAATTCATCAACACCTACAAGTTGCGAACCTACTAGTGTTCCACTGGACTGTCTAGAAAAGTCCATGGTCGTCATCTATACTCCGCTAGATGACTACAACAACAACAACAACAATATCGAGGCCTCTCACCTTTTTGACACACATCAACTATTTCATCTACCCATGTTCTACCCAACATGTTTTGTAGATAAAAAGCATATACAGTTTAAAACTTGTATAAAACATCAATTCCATAGTCACCTCAATTAAACAATTAATATATTTACACATAACACGTATTTCAAGGTAAATACTTCATATCTATGTGTAAATTGAAAGTAACTACAGACTCACCTGATTTGATGATAATCAGACATCAATTTGTTTCCTAAAATGATCGTTTCTAATAAAACCGGGAGTTTTATTGAGAAACCGGGCTTTGTAAAAGTCGGGCTTCGAAACCGAAAAGATAAATTTTTCGGGCTTCACGGGCACTTCGTGGAGTATTCCGAGCTTTACAATCGATACCGGGGCTTCGCGGAAGGTTAAGGTGAAGAAAATATGAAGAAAGGGGCTAAATATGGCAATTTCTTAAAAATATCCGAGAAGACTCGCAACCTTCTATTTATAGGGTGAAGCTTCTGATCCAAGGGCTGAGAGTCTTCTGATCCGACGGCTGAGAGGCTTCGCAGGGGGGTGGCTCGCATGAGGGTTGCGCGTGCGAGGGGATCGGTGGCAGCTTCTGATTGGACCGCGGCTTACTAGTGCACATGCGAGGTTCGGAGCTAGGCTATGCAAGGCTCGGAGCTAGGCTATGCGAGGCTCGGAACACGCAGCAGTAGGGCGAAGCTTCGGCCGAAGAGCTGGCTGCTTCGGATTGGGCCTCCTCCTCGGTCGAATCAGGATCTGACACTTGGCTTCGCATGACTCAGCAACTTCGGTGACTCAGCAGCTTGATGACTCGGCAACTTGGTGACTTAGCAGGACACATGGCACTTTTTCAGCGAGGGTGACGTGGCAACTCGTGACTATGCGAATTTTCTCGATTTTCGCGCCAAAACTTCTAAAATCCATAACATTCGCATACGAGCTCCGTTTTTGACGTTCTTTATATGCACGCGTAGCTAAAATTACGCTCTACAACTTCCGTTTCGACTTTGTCGGCTAATTTTGAATTAATTTTTATATTATTATTTTTAACGGACCGGGACAGGAAATCTATTAAAAATTCATAACTTCTTCACCCGACGTCCGTTTTCGTCAGACTTTTTACCGTTGTGCTCCTAATAACGAGACCTTCAATTCTCATTTAGGTTGTGTCGGCTAAAAATCGCTCGATCTAAAATTCGAGTTTTTAGTTGTCTGCTGCTAAGCTGAAACTTCGAAAAATCATAACTTGCTCATACGAAGTCAGATTTGGGCGTTCTTTTTATCAAACTTCTCGGTTTAACGAATACTACGACATTCGATTAGATTACTAAGGCTTAAAAGTAGTTCATCGAAAACTCACTTTTTACGACATTCAGCACCGTGCTGGTTTAGTCGCAAAAGTTCGACAGGTCATAACTTCTTTGTTATAACTCGGTTTTTAGTATTCTTTATATCCCTAATATCCTTGTTTCGACCACTACAACTTTATGTAAAGATATCGGGCTTATCTCACACTTTAAGTTTGACGCTTATTTTTATTCTTAATTAATTAAGCCCTAATAATTAAGTATAAAACACATACTTCACATAATACTCACATAATTCCTTTTCATTTCTTCAGAATGAGTTACAAAGGTTAACCTAGACTATTAACTCAATATAAATGCCTAGGCTAGAAACACGAGTGTTACAATTCTCTCCCCCTTAGGAAGATTGCATCCACGGAATCACATATCACCAAACAACTGCGGGTAGCGACTCATCATGTCACTCTCCGTTTCCAAAGTGAGATTAGGTCCATTCGTATGTTTCCAACGCACAAGCACTAAATCGACCATCTTGCGTCGCAACTTCATAGTCTTACGGTCAACGATTGCCTCAGGTTCCTCGATCAACCTCTTGTTTTCATCCAACCTTAACTCAGAAATCGGAATTATGTCGGGCACATCTCCTATGAACTTTCTCAAATAACACACATGAAATGTGTTATGAATACCCTCTAGTTCTTCCGGTAACTCTAGCTTGTATACTTGATTCCTGATCCTCTGAAGAACTTTAAGTGGTCCAATAAACCTTGGACTCAACTTCCCTCTCTTACCAAATCTTATAAGTCCCTTCCACAGTGAGACTTTAAGTAAAACCGAATCTCCAACATCGAAGGATATCGGTTGTCTTTTCTTGTCAGCATAACTCTTTTGTCGATCTTGAGCAGCTAACATCCTTTCCCTTATCACTTTCAACTTTTCAGTAGTCTGATGGACTATTTCAGGTCCCATAAACTGCTTTTCCCCAGCTTCCATCCAACATGATGGCATTCGACACTTTTCCCCATACAAGGAGTGATAAGGTTCCATTCTAATGCTTGAGTGGAAACTATTATTATAGGTGAATTCTACTAAAGGTAAGTGTTCATCCCAGTTACCTTGGAATTCTAGGGTACATGCTCTCAGCATATCCTCCAATGTTTGAATCGTTCGTTCGCTCTAACCATCGGCTTGCGGATGGTAAGTTGTACTCAAACACAACTTGGCACCCAATTCCTCTTGTAGACTCCTCAAAAATCTCGAGGTAAAACGGCTATCACGATCGGACACAATCGTTAACAGAACACCGTGAAGCCTCACAATTTCCTTCACGTAAGAATTCGCAAGTTTATCCATAGACCACTTCTCTTTGACTTCTATGAAATGCGCACTCTTAGTGAAGCGATCAATGACCACCCAAATCATGTCGTGACCGTTCCTTGTTCTTGGTAGTTTAGTCACAAAATACATGGTGATGTCTTCCCATTTACCCATGGGTATGGGTAAAGGTTCTAAACTCCCATACATTTTCTGATGTTATGCCTAAACCCTAGCACAAGTTACACACTCGGCCACATACTTAGCAACATCGATCTTCATCCTCGGCCACGAATAATAGGGTTTTAGATCCCTATACATTTTTGTACTGCCAGGATGAATCGAGTACATGGTCTTGTGAGCTTCTTCCATCAGAAGATCTCTTATTTCGCCCGTTTTAGGTACCCAAATCCTATCTTGGAATACCTTCAACCCTTGGTTGTTTGTACCGAACACTAACGTTTTTCCCAAACGTTCTTCCATTTCGGTCATTTTTCTTTAAAGCTTCCTCTTGAGCTTTCTTTATACTTTCCACACTTGTCGACACAACTTCAATTCTCAACACTCTTGGCCTTTTCTTTTCAAGGTTCACCTTCCGACTGAGAGCATCAGCAACCACATTTGCTTTACCAGGGTGGTAAAGTATTTCACAGTCGTAGTCCTTGAGTAACTCTAGCCAGCGTCATTGCTTCGTGTTCAACTCCTTCTGATTAAAGAGATATTGAAGACTCTTATGATCAGTGAAAAGTTTACACTTTGTGACATAAAGATAATGCATCAATATCTTTAAGGCAAATATTACCGTTGCCAACTCCAGATCATGAGTGGGGTAGTTCTTTTCATGCTCCTTCAATTGCCTCGATGCATACGCGATCACTTTATCCCTTTGGGTCAGAACACAACCTAACCCAACTCCAGATGCATCGCTATAAACTGCGAAGTCATCAACTCCTTCAGGAAATGAAAGAATCGGTGCTTCACACAGTCTCTTCTTCAACTTCTCAAAGGCTTCCTTATGCTTCTCATTCCAAGCATAAGTGGCTCCTTTGTGGGTCAAAGCTGTTAATAGAGTAACAATCGAAGAAAAGCCTTGGATAAACCTTCAGTAATATCTAGCTAATCCTAAAAAGCTTCGCATCTCCGTAGGACTTTTTGGTTGTTCCCACTTCATTACAGCTTCAATCTTTGCTGGTTCAACCATTATTCCTTCTTGGTTAACCATATGACCTAAAAATTGGACTTCTTGAATCCAAAATTCACATTTGGAGAACTTTGCATACAACTTCTCCTTTTTCAGGACTTCTAACACTTCACGTAGATGCTCTTCATGTTCCTGCTTGCTTTTCGAATAAATGAAGATATTGTCTATGAATACTATCACAGATTTATCTAAGAATGGTTTACAAACCCTATTCATCAAATCCATGAAAGCTGCTGGGGCATTGGTTAGTCTGAACGACATAACCAAAAATTCATAGTGTCCATATCTCGTTCTAAACGCAGTCTTTTCGATATCCTACTCTTTCACCTTTAGTTGATGGTATCCCGACCTAAGATCGATCTTTGAGAAATAGCTCGAACCCTGCAACTGGTCGAACAGGTCATCGATCCTTGGCAACGGGTACTTGTTCTTTATCGTCACTTTGTTCAGCTCTCGGTAATCGATGCACATTCTCATGCTCCCGTCTTTCTTCTTTACAAATAACATAGGGGCTCCCTAGGGCGATGAACTAGGTCGAATGAAACCTTTGTCCATTAACTCCTGAAGTTGTGTCATAAGTTCTTTTATTTCGGTTGGCGCTAATCGATAAGGTGGTTTTGCTATCGGCGTCGTTCCTGGTAACAAGTCGACACCAAATTCTACTTGTCAATCAGGGGGCAATCCGGGAAGATCTTCGGGAAAGACTTCCGGATAATCACACACCACCGGAATATTCTGCACCTCCTTCTTTTCCATCCTAGCATCGATCACGAACGCTAGATATGATGTACAACCCTTGGCCAAAAACTTTCTGGCTCTCATTAGGGAAATGATTCCAGGATTTACTCTGCGTTTGTCTCCATACACCATAAACGACTCTTTCCCTGGCGGGTTTACTTTTACTATCTTCTTTCTACATAGTATTTCTGCATCGTTGGCGCTAAGCTAATCCATTCCTAAAGTATGTCGAATCCATTTAACTCGATAGGCAATAATTCCTCTTGGAACTTATTCCCATCCAAGTCAATGAGGATGTTTTTCATACGATGGCTAACAGGTACAAACTTGCCACTAGCAATCTCGACTATTATAGCATTAACTAGCATATCTACAGGCAAAGCTAGCTTTCTACCAAATTCATGCGATATAAAGGAGTAATTGGCTCCAAAATCAAACAAAATTTGGGCAGACAATTCGTTTACGAGAAAGGTACCTCAAGCAACATCGGCTTCTTCTTTCGCAGCTTCGAGTGTCATCTGAAAGGCTCTCGCCTTCGGCTTTGGTGGTAGATTCGGTTTTGCAGCGTCCTTCTTCTTCGGGCAATCCCTCAAAAATATGCCCTTCTTCATTGCACGCAAAACATACGTTCTTATTGAAGGTGCATTCATTGGCATAATGCCCTGGCTTTCCACATTTGTAACAAGTGACTTCCATGCTGCACTTCCCAACATGTTTCTTCTTACACCTGTCACCCCACTTGGCTTCGCTTCCTCCTCCAAACTTTCTCAAACCAGTCTTTGAGAATTTGTTCTTTTTATTGGAACCTGAAGTTCCTTCAAACTTTCTCTTTTCGCCAACTTCAACCTTGCTGGCGGCTCTCCCTTTTATCATATCTTCAACAGACTTGGCAGCCAAAGATAGCTGCCTCCAAAGTAAGTGCCTGATGTACTGGCACCGCGTACTCCCATGGAAGTCCCTTTGCATACCTGTCTATTTTTTCCAACTCATCTGGGACAATACGCAAAGCAAGCTCTATTTTGTCTGTGAAGTTATTCGTATATTCGTCAACGGTCATACTCCCCTTCTGCAACGTTAGAAATCGGTTTTCTAACTCAAGTACGTTTTGGGCCGAGCAGTACTTGCGCTTGAAGTGCGCTAAGAACTCTGCCCAAGTTAATTGCAGTGGCTCATTAGGGCTTAGGGTTTTCCCCAAAGTACTCCACCAACGAGCAGCACTACCCTTGAACTGACGTACTGCAAAGGTAGTTTGTAACTTGCCTTGGCAATCACAAGTCATGAAAGCCAACTCCATTTCCGAGATCTAGTCCGTTACTCCGACATGATCTTCTTTTCCATTGAAGGTCGATGGCTTGCAAGTCATAAAGTCCTTATACTTGCACCCATATCTCTCCATCCTACCCTCGTGGTTATTTCCCCCAACCACAAGCGGTTCACCATGACCAACCGATCTATAGTTGTTCCCTACTTCAGATCGATCGTCATTTAGTTCACGTTGTTCAACAGGAACTGAAGGTTCATCTCTGTCGTTCAGCAACATTTTCCTCAATTCATCCCTCTGTTCAGCCAACATGGCCTGAATCATAGTTCGTACTCCAGCCATGGTGATGGGTTCGGGTGTAACTCCTACAATAGGCACCTATTCCACCACTTGAGGTTGAGGTTGTTGGTTTCTGTTTGCATTTCCAGCTCCACTCCGAGTTCTTGCCATTACAATCTATATACCGAATAAGGTGAATTTAGGTCTTTATCCTTGTTAGAAATTTTAATTCGCTTATCACTCCGAAATGTTTACATGTTAGTTCTAACTTCGATTCATACGCTTAGAATCCTACACACATAAGGTTTCCAGATCCGGTCGTCAACAGACCGTAGATCCGAACAAATAGTGGCACACATGGCAAACACATAGCATTTAGCACATAAGGGCATTTTAGGAATCTTCCCTAAAATAAACTAGTGCTCTTGTCTAAAATATGGTAGACACTCATCTCACAATCATCAATTAGCATTCTAAGTTAAAGTCTAGAAATTCTACAATTTCTTAGTTCGCTTAAACTAATGCTCTGATACCAACTGTGACATCCCCTAATTTCTCGGCCAGAAAAGACTGATTTAATTTATGATTTTTAAAATAAAATCAGAGAAATCTTTTTAAAAGATGTTGCGGAATCGGTCCCCAAACAACATATGATACAAGTTTATCAAAATCCTTCATTAAGAATGTATATATTTTCCATATATATCAAAACCTCAGGATGTCATGTTCCGATACAGATCAAAAGCATAAACAAGACATTATAAGCCTTTCGACAGTTATTTACAACTACTGGCCTATAATCCAAAAATATTTTGTCGTCCTCGGACTATGCTCGGGGTCCACTACCTGTAATCATAAAAACTGAGTGGGTCAGGCTTGGGAGGCTGGTGAGCATATAGGGTTTTCAACCCACAATAATATACTTATTAAGTTCACCAATCAACAATAACCCTGATTACCCATTCCTGTTGTCCTCACTTTACGTCCCTAAACACGTATCACAAGGGACCTAGCCTAAGGATTATCATCGGGAGTTTCCTCAGGCACACATGTCCTTAAGGCAACCATGAGGGGGATGGAGAACGCCAATGAACATCTAATACATCAACACCTACAAGTTGTGAACCTGCTAGTGTTCCACTGGACTGTCTAGAAAAGTCTGTGGTCGTCATCTATACTCCGCTAGATGACTAGAACAACAACAACAACATCGAGGCCTCTCACCTTTTTAACACACATCAACTATTTCATCTACCCATGTTCTACCCAACATCGAGGCCTCTCACCTTTTCCGGGCTTCACGGGCACTTCGTTGAGTATTCTGGGCTTTACAATCGATATCGGGGCTTCGCGGAAGGTTAAGGTGAAGAAAATATGAAGAAAGGGGCTAAATATGGCAATTTCTTAAAAATATCCGAGAAGGCTCATAGCCTTCTATTTATAGGGTGAAGCTTCTGATCCAAGGGCTGAGACTCTTCTGATCCGACGACTAAGAGGCTTCGCAGGGGGTGGCTCGCACGAGGGCTGCGCGTGCGAGGGGCTCGGTGGCAGCTTCTGATTGGACCGCGGCCTACTGGTGCACATGCGAGGTTCAGAGCTAGGCTATGCGAGGCTCGGAACACGCGGCAGCAGGGCGAGGCTTCGACCGGAGAGCTGGCTGCTTCGGATTGGGCCTCCTCCTCGGTCGAATCAAGATCCGAAACGTGGCTTCACATGACTCAGCAGCTTCGGTGACTCAGCAGCTTTGTGACTCAGCAGGACACGTGGCACTTTTTCAGCGAGGGTGACGTGGCAACTCGTGACTATGCGAATTTTGTCGATTTTCGCGCCAAAACTTCTAAAACCCATAACTTTCGCATACGTGCTCCGTTTTTGACGTTCTTTATATGCACGCGTAGCTAAAATTACGCTCTACAACTTCCGTTTAGACTTCGTTGGCTAATTTTGACTTTAAATTTTATATTATTATTTTTAACAGACTGGGACACGAAATCCGTTAAAAATTCATAACTTCTTCATCCGACGTCCGTTTTCGTCAGACTTTTTACCATTGTGCTCCTAATGACGAGACCTTCAATTCTCGTTTAGGTTGTGTCGGCTAAAAATCGCTCGATCTAAAATTCGAGTTTTTAGCTGTCTACTGCTAAGCTGTAACATCGAAAAATTATAACTCGCTCATACGAAGTCAGATTTGGGCGTTCTTTTTATCGAACTTCTCGGTTTAATGAATAATACGACTTTCGTTTAAATTACTAAGGCTAAAAAGTAGTTTATCGAAAACTCACTTTTTACGACATTCAGTACCGTGCCGGTTTTGTCGTGAAACTTTGACAAGTCATAATTTCTTCATTATAACTCGGATTTTGGTATTCTTTATATCCCTGAAATCCTTGTTTCGACCACTACAACTATATGTAAAGATATCGGGCATATCTCACACTTTAATTTTGACGCTTATTTTTATTCTTAGTTAATTTAGCCCTAATAATTAAGCATAAAACACATAATTCACATAATATTCACATAACTCTTTTTCATTTCTTCAGAATGAGTTACAAAGGTTAACCTAGACTATCAACACAATATAAATGCCTAGGCTAGAAACACGAGTGTTACAAAAGACCCTTCAACTTTAGGTACGTTACGCATACTCAGGTTGCCTGTTATCACTTGATAATATCACTTCCCAAAACATCTCCCTTAAGCACATTTCATAACCAACATTTTCTTTTTCTGATTTTCTAATGTTTTTGGATTTTTGGATTTTTTAAAATTTCTAACTTTTGTTTTGTTTTTATTTTGGCATTTTTTGTTTTTTCAAAAGAATGTAACAATCTGAAAATCAATTAAAGTGATTGCGGATAGATACTTCATTGCAGATGGATCATATGTCGTCAGATGGATGACTGTGGTAGATGAACTGAGATGAACACTTTGAGAAAAGATTAGTAGTAATAAACAATAAGGACCATTGAAGTATAATTATGATATATGGTTGCAGTACATAGAATATACCAAAACCATCTAACATAGATAAGTTCAACTAGAACCACAACGGAGACCAAGGATGGTTTGCGGTACCTACCAATTCAAAAAGAATTGTGGGCCTGGATTCATCATTCCTAACATTTGTAAGAATGTGTTGAGTTTTGTAAAGTCAGGTGCCTTTGTAAATACATCAGCAATCTCTTCACGAGTATGGACAAAAATTAGTTCAATGTTACATTTCAGGATGTGGTCCTTAATGAAGTGATATCGTAGTTCAATATGCTTGGTCTTAGAGTGCTGAATAGGTTTGTGAGAAATCGCTATGGCACTTTCAGAGTCACAATAGATTGGTATCCACAGCATTCTGTAACAGTAGTCTAGCAGTTGTGGTTTCATCCATAAGACTTGAGAGCAACAGTTGGCTGTGCCCCATATTCAACTTCTGCGGTAGACAATGATACACAGTTTTGTTTCCTTGAGGACCAGCTGACTAGTCTTCCACCCAGAAAGTGACATCCACCTAAGGTGCTTTTACGAACAAGTTTTCATCTGCCATGATCCGCATCTGTAAATGCTTGAAGACTGAAATCATTTCCTGCGGGGTACCATAATTCAAGAGATTTGCTTCCTTTTAAGTACCGTAGGATTTGTTTGGCTGGGTTCATATGAGACACTTTTGGGTCAGCCTGGTACCTTGCTCATACACCCGTTGCAAAGACTATATCCGGTCGGTTAGCAGTGAGGTACATTAGAGAGCTAATAATACCTCTATAAGACTTGTGATCAACAGATTCACCTCAGGGATCAACAGATATCTTATAAGTGAAGGCCTTGGCGACCTTAGCTGAAGAACAATTATCCATTGAGTATTTCTTCAATAGTTCTGAGGTGTATTTTTCTTGATGAATGAATATCCCTTGTTTCTCTTGAAGTCCTAGAAAGAAATTAATCTCTCTATTCATGGTCATTTGGAACTTGTTGGTCATGAGCTTAGCAAATTCATACAGCATCTTTTGATCAGTTGAGCCAAAAATGATATCATCCACATATATTTGTACAAGCATAAGATGATCACCATTTGCTTTTCGAAATAATGTGGGATCAATCACTCCTCTTTTGTAGCCTGGAGAGACAAGAAATTCAGATAGAGTCTCATACCATGCTCTAGGGGCTTGTCTTAGACCGCAGACTGCCTTTTCAAGTTTGTAGCAGTGGTCTGGGAATTTAACGCTTTCGAAACCCGGAGGTTGCTGAAGATAATCCTCTTCATTTAATTCCCCATTGAGAAAAGCACTTTTCACATCCATTTGATGAACCTTGATGTTTTTGTGTGCTGCGTATGCTAAGAAGATCTGGATGGCTTCCATTCGTGCTACCGGAGCATACGTTTCATCGTAGTCAATGCCTCCAAGTTGACTATATTGCTTGGTAACTAGCCTTGCCTTGTTTCTGACGACCGCACCAGATTCATCTAACTTATTCTTGAGCACCCATCTTGTGCCAACAACGGTGTGGCCTTGCGGTTTTGGAACGAGCTGCCATACCTTGTTCCTTTTGAATTCTTCCAATTCTTCTTGCATCAAGGAAATCCAGTCTGGTTCAAGTAACGCTTCTTTGCTCGATCGAGGTTCGACGGAGGACAAGAATGATGTGTACTGGCAGTGATCGGATAAGTCCTTGGATGACCGAGTCTGGATTCCTACGCATGGGTTGCCAATAATTTGACCTGGTAGGTGGTCTCTTGTCCATACATGTAGACGAGGTATCAGATGATCAGCAACAACAGTGGAGGGAATGTCTTTAATATCAGAAGACTCTGGAGTTGGAGAGGGCAGTTGCCCCTGGACTTGAGAAAATCCTGCTGAAGTGTCTTGAACTGGGAAGGCGGGATTAGAATTATCTTGGGCAGATGTTGAAGGTTCCCCCTGGAGTTTAGAAGGGAGTTCGCCTTGAACCTGCAAAGGTTCCCCATGGATTGTGGATGGAAGTGTGATAACCCTTGGTTCTGTTCTTGTGTCAATGTGTTCTACGTTTTCGTCATCCGAATCCGAAGAAAGGTTTGATGGTTGAAATTTTCTGCGAATTGGAGCTTCATCTTCTGGTACTGGAACCTCGATGATTTTTGTGTGGTCCGGAGTGGAGTTTTCCCCCTCAATCGGCGAGGTGGAAGTATTTAGCCACTCTTCTTCGGACGCGGTTGGACTAGATACATCTACATGTTGTTGTTGATCTTCTAGAGACACGAGAACTTCGGATAGCTTGGCTGTATCAACAGGATCAAAGAGATCATCATAGTTTATTTCAGTTAAATTTAATGGACCCGAAGAGGCAGGAATATCACTTTCTAGAATTACGGTGGTTTCAGATGACGAAGTGGAGTTGCAGATGTGATAATCATCAAACTTTACATCGAAGCTTTCAATTATCAACCTTGTGCGTCTAATGAGAACTCGATAGGCAACTTTGTTAGTGGCGTAGCCAAGGAAGACGCCTTCATCAGATTTCGGTGCAAATTTATTGAGGTGAAATCTGTTGTTTATTACAAAGCATCTACAACCAAACATATGAAAGAATCAACCATTTGGCTTGCAGTTGTTAAGACCTTCATATGGTGTTTTTTTGAGACGTTTGCACACAATACTATTATTTTGAACAAAACAGGTTGTGGCCACTGCTTTGGCCTAGAAGTAGAAAGGAAGATTTGCAAAATTAAGCATAGATCTGGCAGCTTCTACTAGAGTGCGGTATCTTCGTTCTACTATGCCATTTTGTTGTGGAGTGTAAGGAGCTGAGAAATTGTGTGTAATCCGTTTGGAGACCAAGAAACTATTTAGAAGATGAATAGTAATCTCGGTTCCATTGTCACTTCAGATACGTCTGACTGGTAACTTGATCTAAAGTTCGATTTCCTTGATGAAGTTGATCAACACCTGTGGTGTTTCTGACTTGAGTCAAAGAAAGAAGACCCATGTGAAGCGTGTGAAGTCATCCACAATAACCAGTATGTATTTTTTGTGATGAAGACCGTAGAGATCAATGTGTAAAAGTTCCAATGGTTCAGAGATTAAGGAATCAATCACCGTGGGATGACTTGTCTTGAATTGATTTCCACATTCACATGCAGGACAGAGAGTATCATTGCTGAACTTGAGGATTGGAAGACCTGTGACTAGTTCTCCGGTGACCAAGTTTTTAATGTATCTGAAGCTAATTTCGAATACAGCTTTGGATAGAAATCATAACTGTGGTCTTCCTATGATCAAAGATACATCAAGAGGGTACATAGTACCTTCGGACCTAGACTTGATCAGACAAGTGCTTATATCGCTTGTCATTACATAGCAAAACTGGTCATAAAATTCAACACAATGGCCTGCTTTACATAGTTGACCAACACTGATGAGATTGTGTTTAAGGCCTTCTACATAAGCAACCTTTTGAATAGAGAAGTTTCCTATAGTGAGAACACCGTAACCTCGGATTATCCTGTTAGCATTGCTCTCAAAAGTGACATTTCAACCGTTGCAAATTGGCCTGAAATCTCGAAGGTATTCTAACCTTCCCGTCATGTGCAAGGAGCAGGCACTATCGATTAACGATTCTTCTTCTTGTTCCTCCTTGCACAAGGCCTGAAAATTACACGATTAGTTTAGGCATCGAGCTTCTGATTGATGCATGAAAAGAGGTTGCAGGGACTAGTTTCGTGTCAACTTTTAATGCTAGTCCTGGTTGTTTTTGAGTTTTTGGAGCCTAGTGCCTTTTTGAAAAGTTACGAGGTTTCTGAAAAAGGTCAGTTTTGACATGAGAAAACTTTTTCTGACAACTACATTGACATCGACATGCTGAAATTTTGTCTTTTGTTTTGGCTCTTTGTTTGGTCAGCGGTCGGAAGGGTGTGGTTGATTTGTGACTGGTCTGAGGTTGGTAAGATTTGACACGTGAATTGTTGGATTTAGAAAAATTTTGTCGTGAAGAAGATGTTGCACGTATAGACACTTTAGACCTATTCTTGGGATTTGGTAAAATGTCTTTCTATTTGTTTAAACTTTGAGGTTATTTTAAAAGTGTTGGAGTGGGTAAGATACCCTTCCATTTTGGATCATCTGACGAATAGATTTGAAAACCATTGTTTTGAAAAGACCTCTCTTTCTTTTGGGTTTTGTCTGATAAATTAGGAACGGATGTTGAAACTGCACATTCCTTTTTGCATGGTTTCTTGATGGGAGAGTTTTTTGAAAGATAGTGAGCAAAAACAAACTTTTCGGGACTCTTAGATTTTGGAAATCTGATATGTCGTTTGTTTTTAGAAAGGGTTTGTCGATTTGTTCCTCGAGATCGAATATCCTCTTTGAAAGCCTTTTTTGCTAATGTTTTTGGAGATCCGTAGTCTTTAGTGTTTAACTACAGTTTCCTGGAAGCCTTTGAAAATTTTTGAAACCTAGGGCTTGACTCATCAGAACTTGAAAATTCAGGATTTTTAGAACATTGACCTACTTCAAAATTTTCTATACGTAGTTCATGGTGAATTGGTTGAAGAGTCACTGAACCATTGATTTTGGACTTTGGTAAGGAAGACTTAGCTACCATAGCATAAGTCTAGGTTGTGACGGGAATGGGATTTTTCTGAGAAGTATGGCAGTAGTGAGAGGCACCGTGGTCTGAGGACAAGGGTGGAAGGTCCTGTGAGACTTCGGGACTTTCTATGACTATTTCTTCATCAACAAAAGATGAGGTTGAGAATTTGGACTGATTGTGTCACAGATAAGAGGTTGATCACATGTGTGATCTGAAGCCTCAGGCACAATTTCCTCAATGACACAATTATTACTTAGATTATGAAGTCTACCGAAGTGTGTTCGGATATCTTCGGGACAAGTATTGTCATTGACTGGAAAATGAAATTCTTTGTCCGGAGGGACATAAAATCGATCTTCGTTAAACCGGGGTGAGAAATCCTCTGCGGTAGGATATCCATTGGACCAACCCCAATTGTATGTATTGTCCACGGTTCCAATATTAACTAAATTTTCAATAGCTTCACTTTCATTGAACAACTTTTCTATTAAAAGATTTAAACGTACAATCTCAACCTGAGCTAAATCTCTTTGACTCAAAGCTATTTTTAGTTGGGTTTCACTCAACATTCTTGCTTCTTTTTCAAACTCTAAATCTCTTTCTAACATAGCCATTTTGAGTCTTTTGTTGTCCAATCGTCCTCTAACATTAAACATCCCTTGTAACGCTATGTTCTTCTCATATAAGGCTTTGTTGTAGTCTGAAAGGACGGCGGCACATGTGTCATTAAGATTGTCTATGAAAGGTTGATGGTCATGCATGTTATAGTTTAGAGTTCGGATCATGAGTTTTACCTGATAAAAGATGCTTAGAGTTCCATCCTTTCCCATGTAGTAGTAGTTCCTTTCCAACTTCGTAGAGCCATCATCATCAGTAGTTGCTAGCATGCAGATCTTGCCTTTCCCTTTGATGTTGCTGATGTTTTCTTCTTCTTCCCTGGATGACCACATACGCCCTAGCCTTTTCCTTTTCTTCCAGTTCTTGAGCCATTCTAAGGTAGATTGCTCTGTCTTTCACTACATTGTCTTCGCAATCCTTTGGAAAATGATTTTCTTTGTTGCATTTGTTGCATATTACAACATCACTTTTTTCTTCTAAAGGGGTACCGGAGTCAGAGGTTTGCATGGACTGCGGTTTCTCCTTTGGTTGAGGGTTTTGAGATTACGGTTGTGGATGTGAACTTTTAGTATAATGAGAGTGATTGTTTTATGGATTGAAGCTACGATTGAAAGGATGTTTGTTGAATTGTTGATTTTTGAGAAAAGAGTGAGGTAGTAGTCAGTTGAACTGTTTACTATCTAGAGCAATAGTTTTCTGAAATTCTTCTTCATCATCATACTTTGAGTCAGCTTCGTATGACTACGGTGTAGTATCATACGAGGGAGAGTAAGACTGGTTGTGAGGAGCTTGTGCTACAAGAGCAAGTGGTCCTCCGAAGTCAGCACAATCGTTGAGTATGATGGATTCTTGTGTTTGCAATTCCCCATATAGATTGTAAAGAGACAGGGAATGAATCTTTCTATCTCCTTGAACTATCATCTTAGCAGTAGTCGAATGTCTTCCTAGCCCGTTGAGAAATTGAAAGTTTGTTTCATGGTTATTGCAGATGGAGCCAGCATTTGATAACTTAGTAACAATCAGATTGAACCTTTTGAAGGATTCCTCTAAACTTTCACCAGCATGAGCTTTGAAGTTGTTGAATTCATTGAGTGCAGTTGTGAGCTTCTTATCTTGAGCTTCTTCTGAACCTTCATACAAGTTATTGAGAACATCCCAGATCTGTTTTGCTGATTTATAGTGTAACACCGTAAAAATTTAAACTATTTTTCGCATTTTAAAATCATATAATTTCATTCACATCCACATTTTAAAGCATTGTATCATCATTATCTTAATACAAAATTCCACGATCAAAATATATAAACTCCAATGTGCGTGTGTACGAGTCATGCCGACGCCTTCCCGTGATCATCATTGGTACCTGAAACACCACACATAACACTGTAAGAATATTTGCTTAGTGAGTTCCCCAAAATACCACATAAACGCATATCAGCCACTCGAGGTTGTAACTCTACTGACCCTCCGGTCAAATATCTGTGACAACCCGAAATTTCCATTTGTACGAACATTATCTATTCAATAGAAGCTAGTCCAGTTTCAGTGATTTTCATACTTTTCCGAACAAGTTTGTGTACATTAGGGTTTACGTTTAAGGAGATATCAGGACAGTGGATGCTCCTGGTTTTGTGAAATTTGAGCATTCCAAGTTTCATAATGTTGCAGTCCAATATCCAGAATAAAAATATTTTTTGCCAAAATATTTCAGGACTATAAATAGATTTTTGAATTTAATTTATTCATTATTCACAATTCCAATTAGAGAAAAGCCATTTTCTCTCTGACGGATCTTCGGGTTTTCATCCCAGATTGTGAATCTACTTTCCTAGATGTGTTTCATTACTTATTATATGCTTTATGACATCAATTACATGTCTAAACTGCAAGATCCGGGAGTTTACCGCCCAAGAACGTTCTTGGGGAGTAAACTCCAAAATGGAGCTTTAAGGCTACCTACTCCCATTTCCTTGATAGACAACTAGTTAGGGACTTACTGTATGATCTTTAGAGACTAGAAAACAACCAAGAACAACAAATAATAGGAGTTTACGGCCAAGGACATTTCTTGGGTCGTAAACCCCTTTTCAAGGGCTTAAAGTGCCCTAAACCACCCCTAAAGCCTAAGGACAATTACCCTCTAATGCTTGTAGCTATTTTGGACTTCAAAACACTTCAAAATCATAGATTTATAGGAGTTTAGGGCCAAGAATATCTCTTGGGCCGTAAACCCCTTTTTCAAGGGTAAAATACACCCTAAACACCCCTAAGGCTTTAAGACAATTACCGTTGAACACATAGGACTTGAATGGGGAGTAAAAGACATCAAAACCATCCCTTAAAGGGAGTTTACGGCCAAGGAACATTACTTGGGCCGTAAACTCCAAGTGAAGGCACAAATGTGTGCCTCTTGTCCCCTTTAGCCTTAGATAAAAACATGGAATCTATCCTACATGTGCAAGTGCCTCAAATGAATTAAAACCAACACCCCATAGGAGTTTACGGCCGTAAACTCTAGGGGATATGGTCATTAGGCCGTAAACTCCTCAATGGAGCATTCTAGGGCCTTAAACTACTTCAAGGATTATTCCAACAAAGCTAGGTTAATTCTAGGATCAAGATAACACCTTAAAACACCCAAAACCACCAAGTGAGGAGTTCATGGCCATAAACCTATGAGTTTACGGCCGTAAACTCCAAAGGTGGGGTTTGGTGGGTGGTGAACTCTTATACAAGGCCATTTGATGCTTCAAACCCTTTTGCCTTGTCCCGTAGCAACTTAGATGCAACCATTAGGACCTTTAACACTTATGAAAAGTGTTTACATGTTCCTAAGTGTCTTAACTTATTTGTTAAGTTATTAATTGGCTAATTAGTTATATATATATATATATATATATATATATATATATATATATATATATATATATATATGCTTATTATATGATAACTAGGCTCGTGCGTGTAAACAAGTCTCCGTTTGCTACCTAGCACGGTATCCGACACTGCAAGTGAGTTCATACCCCTTTAATCAACCTTTGAAATGATTTTAAATGTTTTAAATACTTTATGGGGGGATGCAAGTGAAATACTTATAGTTATTGCTTCAATCACATGTGATTGCATTAATCACATGTGATTAATAACTAGGAAACCAATGATTTTATCACTATTCAACCTGTTTATCAAACTGTTTATCAAACTGTTTTACTTCAAAATGTTTTACAAGTTCTTTTACTTTCCAAACTTATTTACAAACTATGATTCAAATATATGTTCCTTATACTTAAACTGTTTTATCAAACTTATGCCTTCAAATTGTTTTATAGATTGACATCAAGTCGATCTTTTTCTTGAAATAATAATTATGTTTAAAATGTCTTATAAAAACTTATTTATGCTTTTATATTATAAATTGCATGTCCATATATGTATAGATGTATAAATAATGTTTAAAGGGCTTAGGAAGGCCATCCGCCCTATTTCCTTTTCGCGCCTTGAGATGTGGTCTGGTGGGATTTCGGGTGACCATCCGAATGTCGTTTCAATATTAATTATATATCAACTATACATATATAGACATAAAAGTACTTCCATATTCACACGTACTAGACACATCATTAGAAGGTTGCCATCGGGGTAACACAGGATCATACTATTACAACTGCTAGTTCAATGAGTCAGTTCATTCATGAGTCCATATACAACTATACTACGAGAACATATACAACTATAATAGGAGGAGAACATATACAACTATACTAGAACTAGAAACATTACATTACATATACAAGAATACGTTAACAATTGTGATCCACTGTATCGGAGCATGCCTTAAATGTCATGTCCCGAGTTGTAGCCAGAATTCTCTTGGAGGGAGAGTGTGAGTTTGCGTATAGATCTATACTGGATTGACTATCCTACACCTTGCTGCTAGCTACAGCCGGACCTGCAGGTCTGCGGGTGCCAAACGTCATTCCGTTATTACGACCATTCGTATGTCGTTGTTACCAGTCGATAGCATGGTGCAATTTATCACATTTTACCTTAATATAAATCCGGTTTAAGGTAGTTAGTACAACAGTAGTTACTATTATACAAAACTACAGTACTACAATGATTTACCCATTACGTATTTTAGTGATAACCTCACTTAAGCATTAATGTACAGACTATATTTTATTAAATGATAGTTACACTTGGTAAATTACTCACTTTTACAACAAACGAGCATACAAAACAGTTAGGCCTTGGTAGAAGGCCACTTTATTAGAAAATATAGGTTTTTCTGAGAGATTCAAACTTTTACAACCGCTTTCAACCACTTACTTACATTTTACAAACTTATACACTGAGACAGGTTCAAACGTTTTTGACAACAAACATTGACACTAAAATACTTATGAACTCACCAGCTTAATGCTGATAAACTCTTTCAAAATAACTTGTATTCTCAGGTCATCAGTAGACAGGTACCGATGCCAGCTTTTGAGAAGATGGAGTGCATTCAAGACTCATCTCATATTATTTTGTGTTACATTATTTTGGTGTCTATAACTGTATAGAACACACTTGTATTAAAATTATATATTTAATGCAATGGATGATGTTGTTTGCTTATTTACATTTACTGTGTTGTGATACTATACATGACGTCCTCCGCCCCAGAACGTTTCCGCCGTTTTTGGTTTTGGGGTGTGACAATATCTCTGTGGGACCCTCTTGGTCCCATAACCTTGTGGACCCACTGGTCCTAACTCTGTAAAATCTGAATCATGCATATCACATATCACAATAAATCACAACACATAATAACATTCAAATACCCTGGCATATAACTCTAAAATATTCTGTCACATAATTCTGTTACCACACTAGGTAAAGTATAGTGAGAAGACTCACCTCAGATGTCTCGGTAAATCTATGACTCGCTAGAAATATGATCTAGCCTCCGCATAATCATATAAAGTAAATATTCTCATAAATATAACTCTCGGGACTAGACTCAACCCTCTCTAAGCACCCTCAGTAGGCAAAAGACCATTTGCCCCTCTTTTAGCTCAAAGGCCACACTGTTGACCCAACCCTAAAAGTCAACAAAAGTCAGTGGTCAAACTTTGACCTGACTCGTCGAGTGCACTTGGGCGACTCGGCGAGTCTACACGTGTCCACTAATTCTTTAGTCCCGCTTGGCACGTTGAGTTCCTCCCCTTACTCGACAAGTCACACTTGGCATGAATCGTGGGGCCACCCCGACTCAACTCGCCGAGTCTCAAGAACAACTCGGCGAGTTCCGCCTTCAACTCCAGTCCCCTAATCCCCCTCTGACTCACTGATTTGTTTCCCCAAATCGGCAAGTCTACTCACTGAGTGATTTACGGGAAACCCTAACCCTACTCGCCAAGTCTGATCTTTGGGCTCGGCGAGTTCATGCCATGCACAACCTCCATATACCTCCTGAGGTCAGAGTTGTTCCTTTAATCCATAGATCTGACCTTCCCAAGCATGCTAATCACGTAAAGTTCAGACCTTGACACACATATAACATCTAGATGGTCTCCTTGGTGATTTAGCCCCAAAAATAACATCCTAAGTTCATGGCCCCCAAAATAACTCATAATGCTCCAAGGGTTAAGGTCTCTGGACCACTTTGAGTCCAGATCCAAAGCATAAACTCGAGAGGGTACCAATTGCTCCACATATGCATCCTCTAAAGGGGCTTAGAAAACCCTAACTCTAAGAATAAACACCAATCTGAAGAAGGTCCGAATAAATACCTGAAGATGAAGTCTATGAACTCTAAAATCACCAGAATCGCACCTCCTTCAGCCTCCTCTTGCCTTGGTCACCTCCTTCTTGCAATTACACCAACAAAATGATCAAGAATGGCCTCTCCTTCCTCAGAAACACTCTAGATCTCTTAGGGTTTTTCTCTGGGGTTTGGTAGCCGCAAATAATAGCCCTAAGGGCCTTTAAATTGGTCCCAAACCTAAGAAACTAGGGTTTCATTAAACAACGTGGACTGGCCGAGTCTACTCATGAACTCGTCGAGTCCAACTGTGAACACGGATATGAATCTGCGACCATACTCGGCGAGTCTGAACACCAACTCGCCGAGTCCCCTCCCAACCTCCGAAAATAAAGGAATAAATAATATACCTAGGAATCTGGGTGTTACATACAGTTTATGATAATGTCGAAGTTTTAAGGAGCAACTCCACAAGAGATTTCATAAAAAGCAACGACATCATTTTCCATTTTATCATGATGATCCTTGGTGGGACGGTTCAAGACTGGTTGTCCTCCTCCTAGTCTAGCTGTGGCACCATCGGTTTTAACAGGTATAAGAACAGGGACATGTGGTCCTTCTTCAACAGATCGCCATACATCTCTACCAAGTCTCCTTAAGTATCTTTCCATTCTTTGAGACCAGTGATGGTATTCCTTTACAACCAGTACTGGAGCTCGATTTGAACCACCAACACTTTTGAAAACATTTAGAGAAAGTGCTTGTGCCATTTTTTTTGTTTAAAGAAAATGAGCATCAATGGTATAAAAGGCACTTTGAAAGGATAACTTGAAGATAATTAGGATCTAGAGATGAGTAAGAAAGATATGAGATGTGTAAGGATAACTTGAAGATAATTAGGATCTAGAGATGAGTAAGAAGAGATCTGTATTGATTGATAAAGCGTAGTCTCTATTTATAGAGACTAAAGAGACACAATAGATTTATTCTCTAAGAGTAGCCATGCAAGGCATACTGGACAATAGAGAGTATTACAAGAAATAGAAACAAAATAGACTAAGTACAAAAAGAAAGATTGTGGTAGCTTTGATGACTTCGGATGTGATTGCTGAGGGAGTTTAACTGCGGAGAGCACTAGACTATGGTAGGAAAAATCAAGAGGGTCACTTAATGTATCAACATATATTCGTCATGATTGACTAAAGTTTAGTAAATATAATTATACTTATAAGATTAAGTGTAATTCTGAGTTGGCTGAAAGAGTTTCAATGAATAGTAGAACGAATAAAGAAGAATCAAGTAGGCAAAAAGATAAAGGTTTTCTCCATTCTAAGAAAAAAGGGGAGTACCTTTTATTGTGTTTTATGATAAGCCTTAATGATTAAGAACCATATCTCAGTTGATCCTCTAAGTGAGTCTTAGTGCATTTGTATGTCTAAGAAGAGGAATCGAGAATTGTGGAAATGGTTAAATCAAGAAGTCAAGCATACTTCACTCCAATATCATGTCTTAGAGTTATACTCCAAGATTGTGAATTGAGTGACACGTCTTTAGTAGGTTTATAACACTCAACAAACTTGGAATTGGAAAAAGTCTTCTTATTCATGCACATTTGAGATTGGTAAGTTGTGACGTCTTGGATAAGACAAAGACCAACTAGAACCAATTATGTGAAGTGTTAGTATTGATAAAAAGACTACACTAACTCTTGAATATTTGTTTTGTCAAGGAATGTTTCTTGACAAGAGAATCTTATATGTCAAGGAGTCAGTGGGAGTCTTAATGGTCTTGAAAGGTTTCAAGAACAAATAAAGAGTTAAACCTAGTTGATCATCACTAGCACACGACTTGAGGTTTAAAGCCTATCGTGGATGACATACTCTTTTTCTGTGCCATTCCAATTGAGTTAAATATGCATGTGAGTTCTATGAATTCTCAATTGAATGCATAAAGACAAAGCACCTTGATCAATGGAAAGTACATTGATATGAAAGGGTGAGTTGCTTGGAAGACATGGTGGGGATTCATTTTACCATGAGGCAAGAAATCGAGATTGAGCACGTTCGGTCCATATGAGTTTGGATTTGTCGCAAACTTTGGTTTTGGCAAATTCACATGGATAGGAACACATACATTTTAAAATCTAAGTGTCATAAGGTTTCCCTCCTTCATGAAAATGATTGTAAGCAAAAGGATTTCACTAAGAAAGATTTTAAGAAGATTTCAATTGTGAAAATTGTATTCTCAAATTCGATTATGATTACGACATCCCTCTTCATAGTTCAAATTGTGAGATTTGGCAATTAGTCTAAACATTTGGGACTTAGTAACATAAGCTCTGAAGTACTTTAGACACACATGTGAGCTTTCTAAGGAAATGGTGTATGAGGTTAAGAAGCTTAGATAAAGGCTTATCAAAGCATCAGGTATTTAGAAATATGAACTTAAGGAATTCAATAAACATTGTTTTCTGGAAGTTCAGATGTTTTCTGAATATATGTCAAAGCTAGTGGGAGCATAAGTGCTATACTTGTATGGTAATAATCATCGTGTTATTGGGAGCATGATTATTATTTCAAGTATTGCAAGTTAGCAATATTAATTATAGAAAACAAAGATTCACTTTGTCAAGTTGTAGGGGTTGAAAAGTTTTTTTGCTATAATTAAGGGAGAGAATATTATACTTCATTTCAAATCTAAAGGCTTAGATTGTGGAATTTTAATCAAATTTAGTCAAATATATATGAATGTTGTGTCAGAATGGTTCAACATGAGGAAATTCTATATACAGAAAGGATAATTGCATTCTCAAAAAATTTGGTTATGATTATGGCATCCCTTTTCATAATCAAAATTTTGAGTACATGGAAATTACAAATATTATAGCAGAAGTCTGGTAAAGTACCACGTCTTCATATTAAACATTATGAAGCGTGTTCCATACACTTCGGGTATAGGATCGATTGCATATGCTATAATGTTTGATCATTCTAAAATTTTCCAAATGCTTAGCGCATTAAGAGGGAAAAAGGACTAGAACAATTTTGGCTAAAATAATTAAACAACAATCAAAGGGCGGTCTAAGGTTTGCCAAGGATTTGTTGCTTGTGAGTAGCTGGAAGTATGGTATTGGATGGACCACGTGAACATTATTTTGAATAAATAAGACTCTGTTTAGAATGATTTGTCATATGGAAAATATGGAAATGTTTCCATATTGGGAGTTGGATATTGAGAGTCTATGGCTAGATTAGAAACTTTTATGCAAGAATGATGTTCAAAGGAATGTACTTTGAATGTGAGACTTCGCGTCTATGGTATTGTCTTGTACCAATTTTCGATAGAGTACCTTGGAATTTCATTAGCCAAGTCTTGGTTACTTTTGTGCTAGGACATTACGAAAGGATCGTTGCATAAAATGTTAGAATCTGACATATTCCAAAAGTGGCAAGAATTTGGTATTCTTACACTAATGATGAGGATTGGGAATTGTGAAATGAGTTTCATTGGAAAGGTTTTAAATTGATCTATTTCACAATGTAAGGATCATAGGTAACATAGTGTGCATGCTCGGAGTATGGGACAACTATTGTTGTAATTCAAGTAATAAGTTGATTATCCGAAACATTAAAAACAATGAATAATGAGTAGTCAATATGGTGTTTAAATAAAAGTATTTTATTTTATGCTCAAAAGTTTTGGGGCCATATAGGATTAAGTATTGCCGTTGTGTTTCATTTTGCATGTTTTGACTTCCAGAATAACTGGGTTATTCGAACCTCCATAGTCGGTCATACGTTGGAAGTAGGCATGAACGAAGACTGTCATGAATCTGTCAGTAGATTGTCTAAAGTGTTTTGACATAGCACAAGTTTGCTGTAGAGTTCATGACTACTTTGATAAGATTAATGTATTGGATTAAATCCACGCTCACGAGAATCACTTCATGGATTTTATCATGAGTGATTGTGAGACAATAACATTGTATATTCTTGAAATCGAGACGTGTGAGTTGTTATTTGTTGGTCGGTTGCACATTGATGATAAGTAAACACACCAGTAACTTGGTGTTATAAAACTTATTGTTGTGTGTGATTCGATTAGTAGGTGCAAGCAAGCATTTGAGTCAAATTTTATCCATTCCTTTTACCCAAAGTGGGATAAAAGCGATATATGTGCGCCCCTCGATGATTTAGTGATGACACCCTAAGTGCTTGGCCAAGCCGGGACTAAGTTGATGTGTTCAATTGTAGTTTGTTGTCAATCGTCATAAATCAAATGTTGGGAAACAATACATAGACAGATAGAATGATTTAAATCCATGTCTCGTTTCTATACGATATCTTGAGAATGGAGGAATATATAATCCCTTATCTAAAGGACATGCTATCAGATAAGATCAGAGTTGATAGCGGCTTTTGAAAGCTACGATTGCTGACCAGGTTCTGAAGTTATGCAAAATAGTTATTAGACTTATCTAAGTGGGAGACTGTTAGATTAGTGTCTATGTCCATAACTATTTTGGTATGTACTTGACCCGATTATGAGCATGGTCTTTTTGGGTTGCCTTCACCATAGCAATATGTAGGATGAATTAAGGAGAGAAAGGTTTAATTATGAATTATTAATATATTATCAGAATAATATATTAAAGGAGAAATCATATTGTTTAATTAATATTAGTCAAGAATTAATAAAAAATTAATTTTGTGGCTAAAAGAGATTAATTAAACTAAGGGGACTGGAATTGTAATTATAAGATAATTGCAATTGGGTTATGGATCACCTTGAAATAATAGGTTGGACGAATTCTATGGGGAAGCCCATTAGAAATCGTCCAAGGCATGTTACAGAAGGGGTCTACGGGCTGCTTAGGGCTTAAGCAGTCAAATTAGAGTTTCTGTGTTAGATAACCCTAATTGCCTACCTATTTAAAGAACCCTTGAGACCCAAAAACATGGTGAGGAGAACACTTTGAATAGGGTTTCCAACCATTTTTGGTGCATTATTTGAGGCACTAAGCATTCTAAAGCCAAGGATTGATTGTTATTGCTATATAACAATCAAAAGTAAGATCTAAACCCTAATTTCAGTTATACTTTATTAGATCTAGGGTTTATGGCTTTGGATTATCAATTGCATGTTCATTAGACAAACTAGATCCAAAGCTATTAGGGTTTGCATGTACACCATAGGAATGTTGTATTGCTCAAAACCCATCAATAGGAGCATAGAAAACAAACAAGTCAATGTCGTGACAGAACAACCATAGTGGACCAAAGCGAACCCAGATTACTTGCATCATGGGATTCTCCTAGATAACCAGAAGCCAGGTAGACAAAAATCAAAGCCCCCCGGTTTGCTGTGAATGACGTGTAACAATACAAAAGGGGATATCAGGCACCGTGGCACAGATGTATCTTGCGCAAAGAAGGCCAAGCTCTCCTAGAAGAAAACCACTCAGGTGAGATGGGAGCACATGAGGGGGCGCGAGCACTCACAGGGAAATACTACACCTAGGAGTATACTAGTTCAACGTGTACAAGGACGTGGTGGGAGTCACGAAAAAAATGCCCGGAGTGCCAAGCATTCGCCCCGTTCCAGAACCTACCAGCGACAACCATGACCAACATCAGTTGTCCATGGCCTTTCCACCAATGGGGCATCGACATCGTAGGACGATTCCCAACGGCCCCAGGGTGATTAAAATTCCTATTAGTCGCAATCGACTACTTTACAAAGTTGATTAAAGTAGAGCCTTTGGCCACAATCACAGGAAAATAGATGATTAGATTCATGTGTAAGAACATGCTAACTCGGTTTGGAACTCCAAAGGTCCTAATAAGTGACAACAACACCCAGTCTGAGGGTATCCCCTTCAAAGAATGGTCCGAGGATAAGCAAATCCACCGTCGCTTTACCCCAGTCACGCACCCCCAGGCTAAAAGACAAACAGAAGTATCAAATAATACCATCGTGAACAAACTTAAAAAAAACGCAAAATGAAAACAAATGGGGGCCTGGATCGAAGAGCTTCCGATGGTGTTGTGGTCATACCGAACCACCGAGAGGTCAGGAAGTAGAGAAACACCCTTCAGTCTAACATAAGGCATGGAAGCGGTGCTTCCGCTCGAGATTCTCAGTGAATCCCTTCGAGTAATGAACTTTCACACAAACTCGAAAAAGGATATGCTAGATGAGAAGTGTCAAGCAGCACAGTTGCAACAAGCAGCCTACAAAGCCCACATGGAAAACTTCTACAGTAAACGAGTGTGAATAAAAACATCAAAATCAGAGAATGGGTGTTGAGAAATAACAAGGTCAGACACTCGGAAACGCAGGGCATGATGAGAGCGACCTAGGAAGGCTCGTATAGAGTAGTGAAGACACACCGAGATGGAGCGTACACACTAGAAGCACAAGACGGGAGACCAATATCCCGAACATGGAACACACACCATCGATGCCACTTTTACTTATAAAACAAACTGCAAATAGGATAGCACAAAAAAGGGAGGACAGTGTTGCTCGAGCCTTTAGCCTCAAGGTTGCACCCAAGTCAAAGTGACAACACGTAAACCTTTGTGATTTTCTCTAAGCACTTTCCAAATAGTAAAGTCTTGCATGAGAACATGACCGTCAACTTATATGCATGCGCACGCAGATGCAAATATAAAACCCAAACAAAAAAGAAGGGTTGCACGAATTCGCCAAACGGAACCACGGGCAGATCACCCACATTGTCTGGGCAAACCAAATCGCCAACATCCAACCGTAAATCGAGAAATGAAATGACCCCACAGCGCACACGTCGCTTCGGCCAAACAACAATGCTCTTAAGCTCTTGAACCAGACGTATACAAAGGGTATGAAGGATCATAACCTTCCCTAAAAACAAATATTTAACAGTTGCAGGTCTAGCGAGCCTCGAGGTGACGACCTCGGCTCACCGTAAGTGACCTCAAAAGGAAGGTAGTAGGTCACTCGGCTCAGGGATGAAGTCCAGGCCTACAAAATACCCTCTAAGGAGAAGCTTTGTCAAAACAAAGGCAAACATGATGACATTTCAAAAAATAAAAATTAATAAACACTGAAAGCATCTTGTGGTGTCTAACAAACAAAGGCAAACATTCATATGAAATAACAATGTCAAGTGTACAAAAAAACAAGATTGCGTTCACACACTGCCCTCAGCGTCGTCGCCTGGAACAACATCCTCCTCCTCGGAACACAAATGGCAGAGATCAGCAAGACCAAGCTCACCCAATCTGAGATAAGATACGAAGTCCATCTCATAAAAGCCCAAATGGCAGCATGCATTTCATCAGTGGACCGAGCCATGGCGCTCGGTTCGGATGGGCCGAAGCCGCTACCAGAGGACAATGCCAGCATTTCCTTTTTTCCCCTATCCACACCATCATCCACACACGCTACCTTCACACGGCGAATTCCAAGCGCAAACTCACTTCTCTCAATAACACGGTCCACTACACTGACAACCCATTTTCGAAACCTCGGTTGAGAGCTCACGGCCTCACAGTGACATACGTTCCACAAATGTTGCTTTCTGTATAGCCAAATCTTGGACCTGCGAGGATAAGCGGTCGACCTCCCTATCCAGGGCCACCACCTGAGCCTCAATAGCATTCTTATCCCCAGATAGCACAAAGTAGTGTTTATCAAACTTACATCGCTCCTCCTCGACGAGCCAAACTTTCTCCACGAGCTCGTTGCACTCTGATTTAACGAGAGCCAACTCCCCCCGATTTTCCCCGATCTAACTGAGACGACCAACAGGCGCCACCAAATAAGGAGCCACCTGAGCAGTGGCGTACTGAAGATCATCCGCCATATAAGAATAAGAAAGGGCATCAAGGGCCTCTAGCGTAGCAGAAGGAAATGCATGATGGCACCATTCGCTAGCAGTACCATGTTCTAATAAAAGAGAATTGGGGTTAAGGTCCACCCTGAGAGATTCACACCAGGGGAGCCAAAAGAAGAAGGCCCCACCTTCGATGGGATGTTATTCGAAGCCGAGGGTGAGGTGGAGCGATTTCCCACAGCAATTGTTTTTCCTTGACGAGGTGAACAAACCGCCCTTGCCCCTTACAAGTCATCACTATCAACAAGCTCAATGACAACAGGTGACTTAGTGAGAAAACGGTCGTTGTTGTGTTTATGGCGTAAGCATTGAGCGATATTATCACCACCAAAATCCTCCCAAAGGGCAGAATCTGCAACTATGGACCGACGACATGAGGCGACCTGGAAACTAGGCACACCGACCCCTTAGACGAAGAGGCAACCTCGACTATCGCTACGACACGAGAGGAATTGCATTTGGGAGAAGGTCCGACAGTAGCCAGGGCAATTAGCGTCTCCACCATGGGAACCTCGTGATACTAGAGATCACTCCCAAAATTCCCTCGAGGTACTTGTTCGAGAGACAAAATCTTCTCATCACCTACACCAACCACAAGTAGGACCCGTATGAAAATAAAAAACAAAGAAAAAAGAAGGAGAAACATGACGACAAGCAAAGGGGGAGGGGGAAAAGAAAGCAACACTTACCACCATTACTCAAAAATAGCTGAGGCATCTTCCCACACCAACGCCAAACAGCGCTCATCTCGTCTCCCGCCAATATGCACCCCGCCAGTCCTCGCTGTCAAAACAAATTCCCCTAAGTGCGCAGACCATAGATAAACCGACACCCGACATATGGGGCGCCCATTCCAAATCCATGGCCACACAAGGATAGCTTGCACCAACCAAATCACTGTTGACCCACTGCCATTGATCCTGCTAGTTTTTATGTGGTGCCTTTTGGTTAACTATAAAGGAATTTGTGTTGCGGCGCTGAGAAAATGTTTGAACACCTGAATGAGTCCACAAATTAAAGAAAGACTGTAACGCTTGAAAATGAGGACCTACACTCAACGCCCAACACCCCAAGTCGACCCCAACTATCTTGTTCACGGCGTTCAGGATCAGATCGTGAACAAAAACACCATGCTCCTGCATGTCATAATCGAAGAAGTTGGAAACAGGAAGACATACCCGACCTCGAAAATCACCACCGAAATAGTGATCTTCCCAGCCGACGGTTGATAAATAATAGATCCCTCCGACGGGAACATGACCCCATGCTTGAGCATAAACCCAAACTGGAACTGAATAGACTTAAACTCCTCGGGTGTAGGGACGATTCCAGATCTGATAGAAGCCATTGAAAACCAGAAAGGAAAAATGTAAGGGAAAAGAGAAACGACGAAGAAGGCTGAGACGACAGATTATGGAGAGAAGAAACATGTAACCGTTCCTAGAAACAAGCGACCTTTATAAACATTTCAAAAATAAAAAAAGTGAGAAAAAATTGGAATGATACTCTTTTAACAAAGGGATCTATTACGATAAAAACACCTTGTCAGTCGCCCCCATGTGACTCGTGTCTAGGCCTAAGCTACAACTACTAAACTACCCTGGACAAATGTTGATTTCTACTAGCCTAGGGGACTTGTTGACGTACCCCACCGAGAATCCGTCAAATACAACGGAGCCAGCAGTCTGACAAATGAATATGAATGACGAATAGCTAACGTCGGGGCCTCGTGCTCGCTCCTACCTTCACGCTCCCATGCTTATTCCTTAGCGCCCAAGCATAAAATCTAGAGTTGAGACAAAAAATTACCAACCCACTCGTAGGGTGACAGGTGTGGTCCCTAGAATATCACACCGGGAAAACCTACGCCAATGGCAGACAACCACTTACGGAACATAGTTCACCAATCAGAGTTCACCTGACTCTGGCGGAACCTAAAAAAGTAGAAAGTAATGTAAGGGATCTTTCCCCTCTTTGCTACAGGTATAAAAGGCACCCTTCTCCCCCAAGAGCAGGGGCCATGATCTTCCACCCTTTAACACACTATTTATGCTTTTAACCACTTCTCTCTCAAACCCTCACCGACTTGATTGATGGAGCCTCGTTTTAGGACCACCTCCTAGAAGATGAATGACGATCTTGTTCTCTTTTTTGTGATTCTCAGACTCTTCATTTCCACCCTTTGGAAATATGGAGTTAAGCCGATGACATATCACAACAGGAACCAGTAGTGTAGAGCCCATAATATAGTTTCTATGTGCCTATATTAGTAGAGCCAAGTATGTGGTATCTATGTGTGTGATTGTTGATATGTGTTAAAGTTGTTGCAAATTAATTAGGGGATGACGGTAGAACGGAAAATATATTGGGACCCTATAGGCCTAAGGTTTATCGAAATGATATCTAGTCCGTAAGTACATATTTACACATGTTAATGAAATAGCGTGTAGGCCGTAATTTTAGGATACACATATTATTTGTATGCATGTGTGTGTATTGTGTTATGTGGTATATTGGCGGAACTCACTAAGCCTAGCGCTTACCCGGTTGTTATAAATGTTTTCAGGAACTTCATTGGTACGTGGGAAGGGCAAGGTTCGACTGCACTCACATGCATTCGCATTCATGTTTTTTGTATTACACTTTGATGTAATTGAATATTTAATGAATAAAAATGAAATAAAAATTTTGGTTTGGAAATCAGGAAATTACAAATGTGGAGTCTGCTTGAATACCGAACATCCAACATATATGTGTCCACTACTGCAAGAGGATGTTCGTCCAATAAAAATTGTCGGAGGATATCAACAACCAAAAAAAATTAATTAGCCTCCAAATTATTGCCAGAACAATAATTATCAGCAAAAACAACAATTTCAACATCCTCCTACTTTCCAACAACATAATTATTATCAAGATCAACATCAATATTTCCTTAAGCGGCGTCATGAAAATTACCTACAACAACAGATTCAACACCCTTGAAATCAGCAATCTAGTAGTTCCAACATGCCCATATAAGCTATTATTAAAAGCTTAGAGACCAACACTCATGCCTTCTAGATTGAAACCAGCATGAGTATCAAGAATCAGGAACAGTAGGTGTCAAAACTTGCCACTTCGGTAGGTCAATTGGAGTCTCAAGGAAAGCTACCATGACAAATGAAAATCAATAGAAAGCATAATGTAAGTGCACTTTCCTTGAGAAGTGGAAAGATTTATGAAGTCTGAAGCACATCTAAACAGATGGAAGAGGCTGAGAAAGAATCTGAAGAGATTTTGGATGACAGAGAAGCTGAAAAGGTGGAAGAAAAAGAAACTGCAAGACCAGTGAAGCCAATTTGGAAATAATATAATCCAATCCTGTCATTCTCATCACGACTGAAGAGCACGAAATGTGAGCAAGAGGACGAAGAGATCATGACTATTTTTCATAAGGTAAGGGTAAATATCTCACTCAATAATATACCCAAAAGATGTTGTTAAAAAAGTTCCTTGTTATGCTAAATTTTTAACAGACTTATGTGTTTCTGTGAAAAAGATGAAAATAAATGAAACAATAAAAACTAGCAAAAAACATTTCTACGATTTCGTAAAAACGTTTACCCCCAATAGTGAAAGGATCTAGGAATTTTGTTGATACCTTGTAAGTTGGGAAACCTTACTTTTCAAGAAGCAATGCTATACTTAGGTGCCTCAATCAATGTCTTCCCACTTTATATTTTTTAAAAATTAAAATTGGGGTCTTTACAGAAGACCGGTAAAATCATTCAGTTGGTCGATCACTTAACAATATACCCAAAAGATGTATTGGAGGATAGTCTTGTCCAAGTCAATGAACTCACTTTTCCCACTGATTTTTACATTTTGGAAATGGGCGATGTTGATGTTTCTAATAAAAAATTCAATCATTTTAGGAAGGTCGTTGACAAAAATTGCAAAAACTAAAATTGTTGTTTTTAATAGCTTACTTTCAATGGAGTTTGATGGGCATGTGGTGAAATTTAATATTAGTGATGTTGATATCTCTGATAATGGTTCTGTTAACGTTCTTGGTACTAGTAGTCCTTTACTTGAGGAATCTTGTGATTTTACTAAGAGTTTTGTGCAAGAAATACTTTCAGATATAAAATGATTTGATGATGCATCGCAAGAGCTGAAATGAAATAAGCTCGGGGATGTGAATGAATATATGATTTATGATGAAGGTGTTGATACAAAGCTGACAAAAAAAGACAAGCTTGGGGAAGAGGTGGAGTAGGTGAATTCTGAAAACAATCTACAAAGAAAAAACGTTTAGAAAAATGTGAAGATTTCTGGATAAAATGTAACATCCATAAAGTTATAAGGTAAAACTTTCATTTTTCATTCAACCTTAAACACCATTTATCCTTTTTAGTCATTCAAAAGCATATCAAAGTAAAAATAGTACCAGAGTACAATCCTAAAATCACAAAGTGCAGAAACATGGGTCGATACGCAGCGATCAAGCTGAACCTTCCCTTTCCAACCGGATGTACATAAAACCATAACCGTAAATTGTGAGCACAAAGATTGGTGATTTCCCCAAAATACCACATACCATACATACATACATCCGTTGGGCCTCGCCCGGTATTCATTAGGCCCTACCCGACATCTATCAGGCCCTGTCCGATATAGATCTGTCAGTAAGATGCTATGAGCCCTACATAATACACTCTTCAGGCTCTGATTGACATACATATAACACATTCAACACATGAAAGAGTCACACAAACAACTAACATACAAATAACATTAATCCATGTGCCGCCATTGGTGCATTCAACCCGCCGAACACAGGGAGGAGACTCACCTCAAAATGAGATAACCAAAATACACGTACTGTTGCTACAGAGTTTCTCACAATAAACACAACCAAATTATCCGTAGTCAATAATTAAGACAATTTCACATAATCCAAGGTCCAATTCATTATATATCATTTCCATGGGTAAAATACCATTTTATCCTGCCCATATCTGACCCAACAAATCATGGCCCAACTTCCAAATGACCCAAGGCCCAAAAAGAGAACCTTTCAAGTATGCCCCGTGTACTAGACTTATACGCACCGCATACTGCTCATTGATGCTTTAGGCACAACTCGCCATTACATGAAATCGAGAAGACATACATTACACTAAGCGTACACATATCTACACCCATCATACCTCCTTAGTGACAAATTCTCATTTTAGGACTTAATGCTTAAGATCAAAACATCCAAACTCACATCTAATCTCAAAACATCGACTTATGTCATAAAGTTTCCACCTTTATGACTTTCCATGGTTAGAAAGGTCCAAGATCACATTTTTAAGGTTCTTAATAAATCCATAATGGATAAAGTTTCCAAATATCCATTAGAATGGTCTAAACAATCAAGATCTAGTCATTAAGTCTCGAAGGGAGCAAAAGCTCATCATTTTCAACTTAATCCATAGTCCAAGTCAATAACCTTCTGATTTGAATCAATATGATGGTTAGATGGATAAAGTTTCTAACTTTATCCATAACAACGTCAGAAACTTTGAACATCTAAACGTTTTGAACTAAACTAACCAAAAGCGCATAACACCCAAAACCAGCTAGATCTAACAAATGCATCATCAAGATTCAAGCTTTATACCTTTAAAATAAAGATTAAGGTGAACAAAGTTTGGATCTACAAACTCTAATGGAAGAAACACTTCTCCAATGATCTCCATCTTCTCCAAGATGCACCAAGAGCAATCCAAAGCACTTAAAAACACCTTATTTTTTCTCACAAGGCTCAAACTAAGGCTAGGGTTTTAAGGGAGGGTATTGGAGAGGTAGAGGCTGAGAATGAAATGGGTTGAACTCCTGTCATAATGATTGGTTCAACTACTGGCACAACTTCTGGTGCATGCTAGATCACACGTCGAGGTTCATGCTTCTGGTTTGTGTTACTGTTTCTCAGTCTGCTATGTGCTCTCACCATGTTGTTATGTACACTAAACAATCATTCAGCTGTTGCTCTCAAGTCCTATGGATGAAGATACAACTGTTTGACTACGGATACAGAATGCTGTGGATACCAATCTACTGTGACTCTGAAAGTGCCATAGCGATTTCTTATAATCCTATTCAGCACTCCAAGACGAAACATATTGAACTACGGTATCACTTCATCAAAGACCACATTCTTAAAGGTAACATTGAACTCATCTTTGTCCCTACCCATGAAGAGATTGCTGATGTATTTACAAAAGCACTTGACTCTACCAAACTCAACTTTACAAATGTTAGGAATAATGAATCCGGACCCTCAATTCTTCTTGAATTGATAGGTACCGCAGACCATCATTGGTCTCCATTGCGGTCCTAACTAAAAGTTATTGATAATAAATGGTTTTGGTATATCCTGTGTACCGTAGTCTATGTACCGCAACCATATATTATATTTATCTTAAACTGGTCCTTCTTGTTTGTTATTACTAACTTATTGTACAAGTGCTCTTCTCAGTTTCTTCCACCGTAGTCATCCGAAATGGAAAAGGATTCATCCGCAATGATGTGTCCATCCACAGTCATATTAATTGATTTTCAGACTGTTCATTCTTTTGAAAAACAAAAAAAAAACATGGTGTACTATTTAATGATCGTTCATTAAATAAAAAGCATTCCTTGAGAACCTGTCTCATTCTTTTTTCTCTAAACCTCGTGTCAGACCTATTTTAGGTATGATGACAAAAAGAAAGATTTTCCAAATCAAATCTGTTTAATATGTCCTTTCCTATTACCCTAAAACATCACATCCGTTAAAACTTCCCCTTTAATCAACGGATCCATCACCACAGGTTCACCAGACGTGGTATCAAATCTAACATTTCATTAAATGCAAACCCTTTTTGGTAAATCCCAAATTCAGATTTAATCCCTCTCTTATCAATATGTGGCTGAGATTAAAGACCCTAATTCAAAACATAAACCCAAACGTTTTTACCCAAATTTACTTAGGTAAAAAACATTTCCCGCTCCCTTAAGCCACTATAAAACCCTTTTCTTCTCCACAAAGAAAAGTTTTCGCTCTCTAAACCCTCAACCTTCTCCTGCATTCTTCAAAGCTTTCTCAAACTCTCAACAATGGTGACGTCCGGTGTATCAAAGAAACAATCCAAGGCTTCTGGGTAAGTGAACCATACTGGTTCAGACTCTCCCATAATTGCTTCAATCAATTTCAGATCCGTCTTTGAAGAACACCCTTTCTACAATTCTCCCACGAAACTAATGATCAAATTCCTGAAGAATCACCCTCTGTTTGGTCCGTTCGATGCTTTCACAAGTATTGTCCCAATCTCAACCCTCTTCAAATGTGCCTTTTCCACCTATCGACCACTCGAAAACCCCCAAGAAGTTCATCTCAACCTGATTAACGATTCTTTGGTCATTCTATCCAAAGAAAAGTTTCTTACTGCCATTAATCTTCTGGTTCATCCCTCCATCAAGATTTTCACCCCATCAATGGCGAACATTACTTTGGCACTTTACCAAATGGGATATCAAAAAAATATCAAACGAATTGGTGAATTCAAGAAAAACCAATTGCCTACGGTCTGACAATTCGTGTGCCACTTCATCATCTGCAGTCTATCCGGCAGAACCGGAGGCACGGAAAATATGGGACTCAAACTGTTAGAGATGGTGTGGAGCATCTTCATAGGACACAATGTGAACTACAGACAGATCCTTTGGGATGACTTTCTTCAATATATTCCCAAGGAGAGCCCAAGGGAGAACCCAACCGAACTCACTTTTGCAAGGTTCTGGTCCCTTTGCATTTCTGACCTACATGTGGATGCAGGGATCGACATGGGGAGTGACATCAACTTCTTTGTCACCAAGAATCTCAAAAGGTACAATCCTTCCCCTGATCAATCAATTTTTGGACCAATCCGAAGACTTCCTACCCACATTCTTTCTACCCTCGGTCTTGAGACTACTAATGTCTCAGACCACATTGAGGCTACGGAAGGTATTGACCCATACCTTCCTACCCCACCTCTTCCAAATCCATCCGCAATCGTTAACCCTGAAGGCACCGCAATCCTTTCCTCCACAACTCTCTCCAATATTTCTCAAACAAAAAGATGCAAGCATAAAGTTTCTTCACTTCATGGCCCCCGCAACACCAAGAAAACAGGAACTCTTAAAAAGGATGCTTCCAAGCCCTCCAAGAAAAGGAAAACACCACTAGTAATCACTGTTGTGGAACCTAGCCAACATGACTCCAGCAGTGACCAGACATATACCTCAGCCTCTCAATAGGCTCTAGTAGTCCTTGGGATGCCCGCACATCCATTTGAAACTAAAATCTTCTAACTCTCAAACTCAGAAAGTGATTCTGATTCCCAGCAACGAGGAGAGGCCCCCCCTAGTTAAATCCCAAGAGAATAATATTGGTTCTCGCCCTAAAGTCTCTAGGGCTTCCCGATTGTATTTCTTTTCTCCTGAGGAGTTGAACTCCATCCTCTTGAATGTAACCCATACACTGCAAACACTTTCCCAACCGTAGGGCACTTCTTCCGCCCATGCCAGAACTGAGCCGAGGCCAAACTTGACCATGGGTCAAGGAGACCAAGGAAGCTCAGGAAATCCTACTCTGCTTACATCTGTACCAGGTGGTTTAGGCATGGCGAGCACAATTGTGTAAGGATCCGTGGACCCGAAGGATACTTCGGTGCGATATAAAGGATTTGATGGTGAGGACTCCAATGATTCTTGGTTGAATTACAATCCGGTAACAGAAGTCGAGATTCAGAAATATGTCGCATTCCGTAGGGCATTCCAAGCACGCAAAGATCAACAAATCAAGCAACAATAGCAGAAGGAACAAGAAATCCAAGTTGTGGCTAAGTATTCGGCAGATGCAATTAATAATGCCCATACTATAGCCACCATTCTAAAAGTTCAAGACTGGATGTCTGAAATGGTCGAAACCTTCCACAAGGCTCTGGAAGCAACTGTTGACCAACATGCTTCCAAAGTTCCTCCCACTCCCATTGTTCAAGAATCACAACACGAAGGACCCGAAATAGACGTGAGCTCTGCTCTCACCTTCGGATTTGATGATGCTGACCTGCAAGAGGTAAACTGATGGGTTTGAGCCATAAGAACTTTCCTATGTGCACATGCAAACCCTAATTTCTTGGATCTAGGTTTTTCTAATTGAACATGCATGTATCCAAGACTTTCATTCATAGATCTAGTGTAAACAAACAATTTATAACATATGAAAAACAGGTCTAGAAGAATACCTTGAGTTGCTTGTTTGATACTTCTTCTTGGAGCTTAGAGTCACAATTGTCGCTCCTCTAATGGCTTACAAACACCAACTAGCAAGAAGATAATTTGAGAGAGAGGAAGGAGGGTGAGAAATCGGCCCTAGGGTTTCTTGCCTTGCATGAGTGTTGATTTCCCTCACCCTAGGGGTCTATTTATACTATGTGATACTAGGGTTTCACCTTTAACCCTAATTGAATAACTTAGGCCTTAAGCAATCTAAGATCCTCCTAGATATTAGGCTTGGACGATTTTGAGGTTCCCAAACCCTAAATTTTGTCCACCCCATTATCTATAAGGATACATAGCCCAAAACACAACTATCACACATTTGACAGTTTATGCCTCTTTATTCAATTAACCTCTTTAAGTCACCAAATTAATTCTTAATTAATATATAACTTATATTAATCAAATAATATTGTTAATCCTTTAATATATTATTCTCATAATATATTAACAATAATATTTCTTCTCTCTTAACAAATCATCCTGTCAAGTTGCTATGGTGAAGGCAACCCAAAAGGACCATGCTCAACCGGGTTAAGTACTTACCAAATATAGTTACAGCCTTAGACACTAATCCAACAGTTTCCCATTTGGATAAGTCTAGTAACTATATATGCAAACATAAATCGATTAGCAATCGTAGCTCTCAAAGACGCTGTCAACTTTGATCTTATCAATGTCCTGTCCTTTAGATAAGGGATCGTACAGTCCTCTGTTTAGATATTATGCTGACAATTTTATGGAACTTATTGTCCAACATTTGGTTTCTCGATCTCAGATTCATTTGACATAGAACTCAATTTAACACATCAATTCAGTCCTGACCGGGCTCGGCACATAAGTCAAATCAAATCATCGAGTGGCCGAGATATCGCTTTTATTCTCTTAGAATGAAAGTAATAGATAAACTTCGACTTATATGCATTTACTATTTACTAATCAACTATACACAACAATGCGTTTTATGACATCAATTTACTGATGCGGTTTCGCATTGTCAATGCACAACCAATTAATAAATAACAAACCATATATCTTGGTTTTAAGATCATATGATATTATCATCTTGCGATCGCGTGTGTCGCATTCCATAAAGTGATTCCAGCAAGCGCGGGTTTATTCCAATGCTTAAAACTCGTTCATAAGCACTCATGAACGTTGTAGCAAACCTTTGCTATGTCTAATACTCTTTTAGACAATCTACACACCAATTCATGACAATCTTCATTCATACCTACTTCCAACATATGAACGATTGTGGACCATTCGAATAATTCGATTATTTTTAATAACTTAATTATTCAGGAAGTCAAAACATGCAAAGTGAAAAAATAGTTAAACAGTTAACATAAGACAGTAAGTTTACTTATAAATAATATTCTTTTATTTAATCATAAAATGTCAATTACATTTATCTATTACATGTTTCAAAACTATCTAATCTAAACTAGTATCGTCTTTCAGCCCAATGCTCCTAGCGTGCTGCAAATGCTTAACCCTACTTAGTCCCTTCGTAAGAGGATCTACTGGGTTATCCTCTGATGATACCCTCTTCACTACGAGGTGTCCTTCTTCTACTCGATGTCTAATAAAGTGATATTTTATGTCGATATGTCGAGATCTACCATGATCCCTTGGTTCCTTGGTCAAGGCAACCGCTCCTTCATTATCATAGAAAATTTCCATAGGCTCTTTTATAGCAGGCACAACTCCAAGGTCACCAATGAAGTTCTTCAACCACATCGCCTCCTTTGACGCTTCGCTCGCTGCAATGTATTCTGATTCACACGTTGAATCAGTTACGGTCTCCAGTTTGGAACTTTTCCAAGTCACTGCTCCTCCACTAAGGGTAAAGACCCAGCCCGACTGCGAACGGCAGCTGTCCCTGTCGGTCTGGAAGCTGGCGTCACTATACCCTCGCATCATTAAGTCATCACTCCCTCCGAGGACTAAGAACCATTCCTTGGTCCTCTGAAGGTACTTAAGTATATTCTTAACTGCAATCCAATGAGCTATGCCAGGGTTCCCATGATATCTACTGACCATGCTCAAAGCAAAGGCCACATCAGGGCGAGTACAAGTCATAGCGTACATGATTGAGCCAACTGCGGAAGCATATGGTACTCGGCTCCTCTCAGCTATCTCGGCTTCGTTACTCGGACTTTGAGTCTTACTCAACTTGGCATTACTTTGTATCGGTAGTTCTCCCTTCTTCAAGTTTTCCATACTAAAACGTTTTAGTACTTTATCTAAGTAAGCATTCTGACTAAGTCCTATTAGTCTCTTACTTCTTTCTCTCAATATCCTTATTCCCAAAATATAGGAAGCCTCTCCGAGGTCCTTCATAGCGAAGCACTTCCCGAGCCAGGATTTAACCTCCTGCAAGGTCGGGACGTCGTTTCCTATGAGCAGTATGTCATCAACATACAAAACGAGGAAGCTAACTATACTCCTACTGGCCTTGACATATACACATGATTCATCTTCACTTCGTACAAATCCAAACTCTTTGACTTTCTCATCGAAGCAAATATTCCATCTGCGAGACAATTGATAAAGTCCATAAATGGACTTCTCAAGCTTGCACACTATATTGGGATGCTTCGGATCGACAAAACCCTCTAGCTGAGCCATGTAAGCATCCTCAGCCAACTTCCCATTAAGGAAAGCAGTCTTGACATCCATCTGCCATATCTCGTAATCATGAAATGCAACAATGGCTAGCATCACCCTAATAGATTTTATCTTAGCGGCTGGTGAAAAGGTCTCATCATAGTCAACTCCGGGAGTTTGAGTAAAGCCCTTCACCACTAGTCGTGCCTTATACTTGTGCACATTCCCATCCACGTGGGTCTTCTTCTTGAAGATCCATTTGCACCCAACTATCTTATGTCCGGGCACATTGTCAACCAAATTCCAAACTTGGTTGTCATACATGGACTGAATCTCGCTGTCCATTGCCTCTTTCCATTTAGTAGACTCCAGGCCTGCCATGGCTTCCTTATAGCTGTTAGGTTCATCTAGATTTACGAGTGTACTGTCACTAATATAAGTATCCCCTTCGGTAGTAATATGAAATCCATATAACCGGGTTTGAACTCTAACTCTTTTGGAATGTCTAAAAGGTAGGGACTCGTCAATTGGTTCAACCGGAGTTTCCTCCTCGTGTTGAGCGCCATCGTTAGAGGTTCCTTCATCGCTCGACTCTTGAATCTCTTCAAGATCGATTTTCCTCCCACTGTCTCCTTGGCTTATGAGTTCTCGCTCTTGGAAAACCCCTCTCCTCGCAACGAAGAAAACATTGTCACTCGGTCTATAGAAGAGATATCCAAAGGATATCTGCGGGTAGCTGATGAAAATATATCGCTCACTACGAGGTTTGAGCTTGTCGTGAGTCTCTCGTCTTACAAAAACCTCACAACCCCAAACCTTGATATGTGCCAATGAGGGAGCTTTCCTTATCCACATCTCGTGAGGAGTTTTGACAACCTTCTTTGTAGCGACTCGGTTAAGGATATGGGCGGCAGTCTCTAAGGCATACCCCCAGAATAAGATAGGTAGTGAAGCACGACTCATAGAACGAACCATGTCTAACAGGTTTGATTATGCCTTTCTGCCACACCATTCAACTGCGGTGTCCTAGGTGGCGTCAATTGCAAAACTATTCCGCATTCCTTGATATAGTCGTGGAATTCAAGACTTAGGTACTCTCCTCCTCGATCGGATCGAAGCATCTTGATTTTCCTGCCCAATTGATTCTCCACTTCATGTTTGAATTCCTTGAACTTTTCAAACGTTTTTGACTTTTGCTTGATTAAGTAGATATACCCATATCTACTATAATCATCGGTGAAAGTCATATAGAAGCGGTTCCCATCCTTTGTGGTAGATCTAAAGGGCCCACACACATCGGTATGTATGAGATCCAATAAACCCTCACCCCTCTCACAAGTGCCAGTGAAGGGCGACTTGGTCATCTTTCCATGTAAACAAGATTCACACGTGTCATCTTCCGTAAGGTCGAATGACTCCAACACTCCATCCTTTTGGAGTTGGGCTATGTGCTTCTTGTTGACATGTCCAAGATGACAATGCCACAAGGATGCTCTATCCATACTATTGGAAGAATCCATACACAACACATCATTTCCTAGGTTATCTACAATCATAACAGTTTCATAAATTCCATTACAAGGCATTGCTTCAAAATATAAAACACCATTTAGATAAGCATAACTCGAACCATTCTCATTATTAAATGAATATCTAAATCCTTGTTTAAACAAACCATGAAAAGAAAGATGTTTCTTGCCATATCTGGCGGGTAGCAACAATTATTTAAATCTAAATTCAATCAATTACTAAGAACTAAAGAATACACTCCAATCTTGGTAACAGGCGACGATCTTCTGTTCCCCATGATTAGATTTATTCTTCCGAGCTCCACATCCCTACTTCTTCCTAGTCCCTGCAAATCAGAACGAATGTGGTAACCACACCCTGTATCAAGAACCCAAGAAATAGCATGGGATGAATCATTGGATTTAATTGTGTATACACCTGCAAAAGATGGCTTGATCTTTCCATCCTTGATGGCTTGCAGATATTCCGGGCAGCTTCTCTTCCAATTCCCTATTTTGTGGCAATGATGGCACTCTGCCTCTTTTGGGTTAGGGTTGGGCTTAGCAGGATCAACCTTGGTCCCATTAGAAGAGGAACCATCTTAGGACTTTCCCTTGCGGTGGTTCTTCGAAGAAGCCTTCCTCTTCTTGCCCCTTCCCTAGCCAATAGCCAAAACAGGAGCAGCAGATGGATTGGGAGATGCTACAACAGACTTGTCCTTAAGGTTGCTCTAAGCAGTCCTTAGGAGCCCTTGGAGTTTTCTTAGGGTGACCTCTTCCTTATTCATGTGGTAGGTTATCCTAAATTGGTTGTCGCATGAGGGCAAGGAGTGGAGAACAATGTCGATAGCCAAATCTTCCCCAAAGTTGACATTCAACTTGCGAAGAGGATCGACATACCTTTGCATCTTTTTCAAGTGCACGGTAAGAGATTCTCTACTTCCCATCTTAGCAATGATAATATTCATTATGATCTCATAGCGCTCTTGCCTCGCACTTTGGTGGTATCGCTCCATCAAGTCTAGATGCATCTCATAAGGATACATGTCCTCATAGGACGTTTTGAATTCGGAGTTAATGGTGGCTATCATGATGCAATGGACTTTCGTTGCATCATGCTCATGTGTTTCAAACACACCCATTTCTTCGAGAATGGCAGTTTCTGGATTGATCTTCTCGAGCTTCTCATCGAGAACATACTCCTTGTCCTCGTAACGCGCGATCGTGTGAATGTATCTTGTCCATTCGCTAAAGTTCGATCCATCGAAAGTCACCTTTTGACAAAGGCTCATTAGCGTGAATGAGCTAGCAGCAACGTTGTTTGCATTAGACATCTACAAATAGAAAAGAACAAAGTTGATTAGAGTTAAGTCCCTAATTAACACCCAAAATGGAAATTTAGGGCTAGGACCCAACAACATTATTTACACATTAGAAAAGCGATATCGTAATCCAACATGCAAATAATTTGGAGGTAAGTGAATGACGATTCACTAATTCTTCACCATGAAAAACATAAGCTTTAAGTTCTAAATGTATTGAGAATTCCTAGATTTTGAGATTCATTTAACTTTTCAATGGCATGTTTAAATCTCGATATGCCCCTCTAGTTTGTGGCTGGGATACCAAGGATCACAAAGCGGGTGTGAATAACCATGCAAATCTACATGGTGCCTTCATTGTTATAATCATCTATTCGATTTGCCAGTAAACCACACACGCTCCACTGAACTATAACAAACAATGAATCACCCTTTTCCACCTTTGCTTAGAACCAATTAGTGTGCCAGTTAACCACACACGCTCCATTAATATCTAAACAAGGGTGCAATGTGTAATTTCATGAGATTGCATCAATTCACTTTTCCTAAAGTAACTAAGATTAGGAATTTTATGAAATAGTTTAGTTACTTTATATAGATTCATTATACTTATTAATGAGAAGAGGTTTGCCCTATCCTACCCGTTTGGCTAACGACCCTCCACCAGTCAAGCAAGCGGTAGGTGTGAGTGTACACCCATTAAGCGTCATTTTATAGGCAGCAACCTTATACCCACCTTATAGACTGGCTTCGTGAATGAGGCGTACTAACGGTAAGACTAGCATATTTTAACTCATACACACATACACACAAACACACACACACACACACACACACACACATATATATATATATATATATATATATATATATATATATATATATATATATATATTAAGCTTGTAATCATATAATAGTATAGGGTTGAATTTTAAACTTGTAAAACTCTAGGGTTTGAAATTTAAATTATTCAAATTAAACTTTTAATCACAAAACATAAATTTCAAAAACTTGAGGACAAGTTTTAAAGTTTTCAAAACATAAGGATCAAATAGCAAATAATGTAAATCAACAATTAGATTATCTCAATTTGATCTTATTCAATATTACTTGCAAAACAATTCACCAATTCAATTAAAATAATAAATTATCATCACATAAGGAAATTATTATTGAACTTATTAGTAATTATCTTTTGTTTGGTCAAGAATATACTCATATATATGGTTAAAATCGGATTTTAATGACTCAAAACAGTTAAGGCAAGTTTCCTCAAGTAAAACAGCAATAAAGTCCCGAAACTCCCTCTTTCTGATGCTCGAACTCGCCGAGTTCTCACTATGGACTCGCCGAGTTGGAGCTACTCGCCGAGTCCACAGTGGAACTCGCTGAGTTCATCAGGCAGAAGACCAAAAAACGAATTTTTCAAGCAACAAGCAAATAACCAATATATCAATTCAATAGAAATCAATCAAAACTCTGATACCACTGATGGGTTTGAGCCATAAGAACTTTCCTATGTGCACATGCAAACCCTAATTTCTTGGATCTAGGTTTCTCTAATTGAACATGCATGTATCCAAGACTTTCATTCATAGATCTAGTGTAAACAAACAATTCATAACATATGAAAAACAGATCTAGAAGAATACCTTGAGTTGCTCGTTTGATACTTCTTCTTCTTGGAGCTTCGAGTCACAATTGTCACTCCTCTAATGGCTTACAAACACCAACTAGCAAGAAGATGATTTGAGAGAGAGGAAGGAGGGTGAGAAATCAGCCCTAGGGTTTCTTGCCTTGCATGAGTGTCGATTTCCCTCACCCTAGGGGTCTATTTATAATATGGGATACTAGGGTTTCACCTTTAACCCTAATTGAATAACTTAGGCCCTAAGCAATCCAAGATCCTCCTAGATATTAGGCTTGGACGATTTTGAGGTTCCCAAACCCTAAATTTCGTCCACCCCATTATCTATAAGGATACATAGCCCAAAACACAACTATCACACATTTGACAGTTTATGCTCCTTTATTCAATTAACCTCTTTAAGTCACCAAATTAATTCTTAATTAATATATAACTTATATTAATCAAATAATATGATTAATCCTTTAATATATTATTCTCATAATATATTAACAATAATATTTCTTCTCTCCTAACAAATCATCTTGTCAAGTTGCTATGGTGAAGGTAACCCAAAAGGACCATGCTCAACCGGGTTAAGTACTTACCAAGTATAGTTACAGCCTTAGACACTAATCCAACATAAACAAACCCTCTCCCTCAGATGATGATCTTATGATGTTCGATGAAGAAGAAGAATCCAGTGGTTCTCATCATTCAACTTCTAACCCAAAGAAAGGAAGAAAAAGAAGAAGAATGTTGTCACCAGGAAAGAATGTTTAAGTTTACAAGCAAAACTCGATCAAATCCTTGTTGAGGTCAAGCCAACTCAACCGCAACCAGAAGATATCCCTAGACCGCAATCATTGATCGAACGGATTGAATGCCTAGAAACACGTGAGAGATTGGATGCTGAGTGAATCTCACTCAAGGTTGAAATGGGAATTCGGTCCCTTGACAATGATCGACAAGCAGATCACAAAGATTTCATGGCTGCTACGGAACGCCTCATCTCTGAGGTAACCGTAATCAAGAAAGATCTTCAAGCATTCGTTGCGAATCAAGCCTCACATTCTCAAAAGCTGATTGTTCAGACTCACACTACTTATGAGTCCACAATCTCAATCCTTGAAGCTACAATCAACCGCCTACAGCGATCCTTGTCCACAAATTTCCATGGTCCCAAAATCCTTCATCTCACCAAGGAAATTCACAGGCTACTCTTCAATCCCTCCATGCCCAACAATCAAGAACTGGCCGAAGCCCTCAAAGCTCAATTCCAATATGTTTTTGCCAAAGTTGATGGCCTTCGATAATGGCTTGAGGAGGCTCCTGGTCTGAACTCCTCAAGAGGGGGGAGTGAAGAAGAAGAAGTCCATCACTCCAACCACTCCATCTCACAACATCTAACTCCCCCTATCACTACAGAAAAAATTCCTACACCACAACCTTCACCGCAACCATCTCATCACACTCCACCTCATAATCTCTCCACCGCAAGAGGAAGACACTCCTGAGAAACCAGAGACTCCCCCTCACTTCAAAAATCTTGAGGAGCACATATCTTCTCCGAGTTCAAATGACTCTCCTGCCACCACCCAAAGGAAAAAAAATTGGGAGGCAGCCAAACTTGCTAAAGAAGTATAGAGACTATGCGTTTTTGATACTATCATGGATGAGTGCTTGATAAATTCTTTGATCAATCCTCACCGTAGACCGCTTGATGATGATTACACTCCTCACCTCACCTATGCGGAACCCCCTTCGGATGGCTAATGGCATGTTCCAATCTCTCCGAATGCCAGATACTTCATAGTATTTGAGCATTTCGACCGCAACCTTCCAGAATCCAAAAGACTGCCAATGGAATTTGAGAGACTTAGTCAGTTTTATGCCAAGAATGCCTCTCCCATTCAGAATATATGGTCTAACGATAGACCATCCGTAGTCAAGAACTACAAAATCAGGAAGTTCATGAAGGCTGACTTCATTCAGTACACTCTGACTAGAAAGGAACATGACTATGTCCGCACCCAGACTGACTTCCTCAGTTTGAACCCGGAAGAAGTCTTTCTCATTGCAAAGGTGTTCCAACACAAGTCGGAGAAGCACCCAAAGATGAAGATTGCACTTGAAAGGGGTAATACTTTCTTGAAGGAAACAATTTGTGATTTTGCTAAAATCAACGCAGACATCAACCCACCGTTGCCAAGAAATTCGATCTGCCACCACTTGACCCTACACCAATGCCCACCAGAGGCTATGAAGAAAGATCCTTAGGTGGAACCAACTACCTTGAACTTGGAGTCATTTTCAAAAGGAAGACCGATAATGTCAAATACTTCATTCCTATGATTGCCATGCATCGTCTTACCAAGAAGCAACTTGATATCTGTCGAAACACAGTTGAAAAATCAAAACACACTACTGCGGATGTCAAGTTCGATATCTTAAGAAGAATCATATGGTTGGAGAACATCAGGAAGTGTTGGTGGATCCTGATCAAGTTTCTTAAACATGATAGCTGATCAAAAGTTAAAGAGGTCACTTAGGGGGAAATTGTTGAATCATAAAAAGTGGCCCTCTTGAACTTCAGTTGTCGCAACCATCAAGCCCCTGCAGTCAAGTTTCTTCATCAACAATCGGAACCGCAATCTCTACCTACCGCAGTCTCTTTACTAGATTACTTTACCTGTCTTTTATTGTAATACTCTCTATTGTCCAGTATGCCTTGCATGGCTACTCTTAGAGATGTAATCTAGTGTACTTCATGAGTCTCTATAAATAGAGCTCGTTATCTTGTATCCAAGAAAACACTTACGCATCTAATTCTGAATTGCAATCTCTAAAGTTATCTTTTCTATCTCTCTTACTCTCACTTCTTACTCTCGTAATCGATTACAATCTCGCTTCAGAGCAAGTCTTTTGTGACTTAATCACTATGTTTGATCTCACTTATTAACTTGGCTTGAATGCATTCCTCATTATGAATCAGCTTAAGTGTATACTTGATATAACAATTGTTGTCATTTCTATTTCTTTACTTTTTCGCAACTAACTCTCTAACATCTAACTCAAAATATTATTGTTGAGCTTTTAGATCCTTCGAGATTAACTATTCCGCAATATACTTGTTCTAACGTTTGTTTAAGTATGTCTCAAAGTTTTTCTCTCAACAGAAAGAATAATAAAATTCTTCCAATATAATCAGCAAGAAGTAGTCCATCATGATGATCGAAGTTTGATAAATGTCCAATAATGAACTCTTTCGTGAAGACAATAAATCAAACCTTGAAAAAATATTTCTTCACAAAAGTGCTTCAGATCATGGGTTACAGTTGTAAAAAAATTGGTGTTAAGAAAAATAATTGTTGATAAAAAAATTGGTGTAAAAATAATTGGTTTTTTTTAAAAAAAAACTTGGTGTTAAAAAAATAATTGGTATTTAAAAAAATTGGTGTGAAAAAAATAATTGGTTTAGAAAAAATTAAATGAGCAAAAAAAATTGGTATTAATAAAAATAACGGAGTGAAAAAAAAATTGGCTGAAAAAAAAAATATTGAAGAAAAATTGGGTTGTAGTGGTAAAAGTAGTAGAAAATGAGGTTTTAAGAAGAGGGGAGCAGTTGTGAGGAAGGTTGAGTGGTGGAGGGAGGAGGGATGCGGTATTGAGAAGGGTTGAGAAGAGGAGGAAGGATAAGGAGGTCTACGGTGAGAGGGGGTGGGTTATGGAGTGAGGAGGGTTTGGGATAGAGCACTTGATGGCAATGAGGGATTGGCTAAGTGGACTAGGGTCGCCCGTGGGAAGCTCTACATTGAAATGTTAGAGGGTTAGGCGGGTGGATGATTGCGGTAGCGAGGTTTAGGAGGTAGCAAGGAGCAGGTGGCTGAAGCATGCTTAGCGAGGACAAACACGGAAATGTAGAATCAGTCTTTGGTATGTGAGGTCTAAGGTTTGTGAGGGATAGTAGTGGCTGCATATAATAGTATACCGAAGAGGCTGTGCAAGCGAAGATCAACAGACTTCCGGTAATAGAAAACTTATCGGTATAGGCAACATCTTTGGTCAGGCCTTGGTCCTCAGTTCTGAGCTTCGAGGATGAGCATGCCAACGACAAAAGGCCATTTCTTAATGGAAATTGATACCGAAGGGGCTATAACATCATGCTAATTTACGGAAATAATTTCTAAAGCATGTGGGGATAAGGTGGGGTGTTGGGAAGATGCAAAGTGGCAGAAATTATGAGAGAGAAACGCAAAAAGTAAGGATAAGGTGTGGGTTTCAAGTAAAAGTATGGGTGTAGATTGCCTGTCACATGAGAATGGTCAGGAAAGTATGGGAAGACTACATGGTGAAGTAAGGAAATATAAATTTATCATTCTATTAATATAGCAAAAGAAGCATGTCTCATGTATCAATATATGATTTTAAAAAGGTTTGTAGAGTCTTCACCAAATATCCATGATATTTTGTCACCATTCCAAAGCAACAAAAGTGTCTAGAGTAAAATCTTCAAGAGTTTTAGACCATAAATATCATCTTTCTTCTTCTTTTTCTTCAACAACAATATAAAATCTTCTTAAACCCAGATTTTCAGCAAAAATATGAATGAGACATCAACAACATTTATTCTTGAATGCTTGAAAAATCTTTGAATCAATACTTCAAAAATCGAAAACTCATCATAAAAAAAAATTGGTTGCGAACCGAGAAATTCTTGTATGAAAATCAAAAAATACAAGATGAAAATAGTCGGTCAGTAGTCATTCCATTGAAAGAATCGCCTAGATCTTCAATGTACAACTCTGATACCAATTGTAGGAGCCCATTTGTATGATTGACTAGTTGCGGAATAATAAGATCTTGATATTTAACGATAACAAAAATATAAATGAAGAAAATAAGATGAGTAACCGAATGATATTACTAGAAAGAGAGGTTACAATATGAAGAACGAAGAGCACCTTGATGGGAGAGATCCCAACCGAGAGTTTCTTTCTGACTAATACAAAAGACTACATATTTGGTGGGCTATAGATAAAATGACCACTTTCTCTCTATTTATAGAGAGAGGTACCTTACAATACAATAAACGGTAATAAAATAACATAACTTATGATTCATAATTTGTAGATCATTTTCATGCTCCAATAGTTGCGCAGAGACTATAGAGGTGTGCATCGTGCCATCAAGTGACTTCGATCCTCTCATCTTGTGACATGTGTTGAAAAATGGGTGGCCCGTGTCTCACCTTCTAGAAACAGTGCAAACAAATTTTTAATATTTTAAAAAATTTCATTTCTTTTTCATACGAGCTCCATTTTTGATGTTCTTTATATTGCTATAGGTGTACTTAGTTTTAAAGTTATAAATTTAACATGCTTAGAGTGTTAAAGAAATCATAACTCTTTCATATGAATTTTGTTCTCTAGTATCTTTATATCAACGAAATCCTATTCACAATATCTTCATGTCTCATTTAGATTGCTTTGTCTAATCAATCAACCGATTTTTGAATTTCGATTTATGTGTTAATACCGTTGTGTTGAAACTTTGAAAAATCATAAATGCCTGATATGTAGTCCGATTTTGAAGTTCTCTGTATGCTCGAGTTCATTTAATAAGTACTACAACTTTTGTTTAGAGTACTTAGGCTAATAAGCAACCTATCTAAAATTCATTTTTTATGACACACTTTGTCATATAAGGTTGAATGCAAAACTTAAATACAGCATAACTTATCCATACGAAGTCAGATAAAAGCGCTCCTTATATGTACATGATAGTCATTACGAATACTACATATTTAGCTAATATTATATATTATATCATATACTTCTAGCACAAATTTATGGGCAATACACTCTACCCTATTCATGAATGGGAAGAGATCTCTGAATCTACATCGATTGGGAAGGTGAACTAATCATTCTTTATAAAGGAGTTTAAATACCTTCCATGTCTTAACGCATTTATAAATTTGTGTAGGTAACATATCCCATCAGAATTATTTAACTAAGGAGTTTGAGAGAGAGAGAGAGAGAGAGAGAGAGAGATATCAATTTCAAGATAGGTGAACCATGGGAAGTTTTCATATCAGTATAAATAATTCAATATATGCTTTCGAATTCATATTTGAAATAAAATGGCATTTATAAACTCAAGCAAGTCAAAAGGTTTCATGTACTCACATCTCGTAGGAAATACAATTAACAAGGACTTTCTACCCTAAAGTAAAAATCATTTAGATTACCTATGTCCATGTGAAATAACTCCCCTCTAGGGCTTATAAGAGAATAAATTTTCTCGTAATCTAATAGGAAGTCTTACACCCTTCGCTAGCAAACTCCAGCTGAACAATATTTCGTGATGGGAGGTAGTATCGTCATTATCCCTTACGAGAACCACATAGACCTATATCATGAAAACTATAAATTCATTCATATCATCACATAATGAAAACTCATCCTAAGTAATCAAACTACACATAAAACGTAACACATACACTTACATAATCCAATAAACTAACGAATACCCCTTTTAAAAATTATTTCAAGATCAATTAACATATGGCATGCTATCTTTCCAAATTATTTACAAAACTGTCACACGAACAAACTGGAACGGCGGAAACGTTCGGGGGCGGAGGACGTCATGTTTAGTATCACAAAACATGTATCATAGCAATCATAGTAACAAACAACCATTGTATTAATATTAAAGTGTTTACAAGTAGCGATTCACAAAAGATTGAATCCCAAAGTAAATAACAAAATACGACATGAAGCTACTATACTTTATTTTCTGAATCCTAGAGCACGTACCTATCTACTAGTTCCCTGAGAATACAAGTTATTTTGAAAGAGTAGATTAGCATTTAGCTGGTGAGTTCATAAGATTTTAGTGATGTAAAGTAAGTTGAAACTTCTTTTTAGAAAAGTTCGCATGTTCCTCTAGAAGATCCTATATTTTCTAATATGATGAAAGTTATGTAAAAATGGCTCTACAATCCTTTCTATGAGTAGTAAATGGAGACAAGTTATATAAAACTCGGAGTAAACAAACAATCGGTTGTCTGAATCTGCCCTAAGCCCACAACCAAACAAGGAACATGAAATGAGGCGGAAGTCACACATCCCATTGTTTGTTAGGCCTTTGTTTTATATGACCCCGGTGTATTCACTTGGTACTCACGAAGTTAACTGTAATAGTTCCTTTATATTTGATGAAAACATTCTTTAAGAAAAACCCTTATTTCCTTTAGTAAAAATGGTAACCACAATAGTTCCTTCTATAATCACTTAGTTTATACTAGTTATATATAATCTAATATCGAACGGATAGTTAATTGTGTGAATCTGCCCTAAGCCTACAACCAAACAAGGAACATGAAATAAGGCAGAAATCACTGATCCAACTACCTATCGGATATTAATTATATATAAATCTAATGTATAAACTAAGGTATTATAGAATTAAACACTTAAGGTCCTTTAAGTTATATTGGTTTAAGAAAATGGATTAAACCCTTTTACTGATAAGTTTCTAGTTTAGTCTACTAAATGTTCTAACTGAAAGGTATATCTTTGTACTAGGAAACGATGCATTGAATTTGTATACTATGACCTGACCCATACCTGGTACTCCTTATGATAACTTAGTGTATACGGAATATGTATAACTTAGATCGGATAGATAGTAGACTGGGTGCATCTACTCTAAGTCCACAACCAAACAAAGAACAGGAAATGAAGCGGAAAGCACACACTCTACTTTCTGCCGGACCCGATTAATATATATCCTTGATGTATACACTAAGGAATCATAAAATTAGCATTATAGCCCTCTTTCTAATTGAATGTACTAAGACTTGACTGTACTGTTTGTCTTTTGTAAAAATGAAAGTATTCAGTAATGTTTGTAAAAAGTGACTACTGAAGTACTAACTACCTTAAAACTAGTTTGTTGATTTAGGTTAAAAGGTGACGTGATTATAACCATACTGATATGACATGTGCTTTAACACAACGCCCTAACGGCGCTGAAACTGATGTGACATTTGTCGCCTGAAGACTTGTAAGTCCCACTGTAGCTAGCAACAAGGTGTGGGGTGTCAATCTCGTATAGATCTATACAAAAACTGATGCTCTCCCTCTAGGAGACTCTGGTTACAAAACGCAACATAGCAAGTTTATTTCTAAGTCATGAAGTACTAGCTCACATTAATGTTATAATATTTTTGTATTAGTATTGTATGTTCTCTCTGTTCTAGTGTATTGTGTGTTCTCGTTTTATAGTTTGTAGTATGTTCCTTCATGTTTCTCATTATAGTATGTTCCTCCCTATTTCTCATTATAGTATGTTTGAACTCCTAAACTATACCTATTATATTTTACTAGTATATTTACTTGAACTGATATTGACTTGAATAAAAGACTCATTAACCTACTAAGTTATGATTGTACTTTAAAAACGTTGTTTTATAAACAATAAAGTAACATAACTTAAAAAGAGCTTTTGAATTGATTTGATCACTTTATAAACCTAAGCAATCCTTTGAAATGATGATTATCCTAAAACATTTACACAATTATCATTGTGTTCAACTTGTATCCCCCCCCCCCCTTAAAAGCATTTAAAACAGTTAAAAGATTGATTATACGGGTATGAACTCACCTTACGTGGGTGATTTAATCGAGTATGCGCGTAAGGATGAGAAGTTCCATGAATGAATTCCCGAGACACAAACGAGTCCTAATTGACATATAATGGCATATATATAGGCATGGAATTAGTGTTTTACACAACTAATACGCAAGGAAACATCCTTAGGGACTAGGAAACACTTAGACTAAGTTTTACAATCACATGTGACTCACTAAAGGGGTGTATATGGCCTAACCTTGGAGTGTACAGCCGTGAGTGTACGGCCATGGAGTGTACAACCGTACACTCATGGTAAAACATGCACAAGAGGGTGTTTGAACCATGGGGAAGCTTGTAGTTCAATTGCTCATAAAGATTTTGAACTATGTTCTCCTTTTGAAGGCCATTTTGGGGTGTTCTAAGGTGTGTACGGCCATACACTCCTTTTTTTCTAGTTAAATGGTCGATTCCAATGTGTTTAACACGAGCTTCTAACGTATACTAAGCATAAGGAAAGGATACTTACGTTTTGGAGGCTCAAAGAGGGTTCACGACCACCAAGAACAAGTGTGTGTTCTTGGTGAAAGATGAAGATCTACCCAAAAAGATGATTTTCATGGATGAAATTAAAGGATGATACATGATTAAGAAGGATAACAACTCAAAGATGGAAGAATCACTTACGTTTTTTAAGATTTAGGATGAAGAACTCGATGATACTTGAGAGAAAATCGATTTTCTAGACTTGGAAGCGTGAGAAATGACTAGAAATGAAGGGATACTCTACATATGGGGGAGGGTGTACGGTCAACATGGGTGTACGGCCGTATACTCCCTTTGATAGAATGTTCAACTTGATTTCAACGCGTAGAACCTAAGCAACACAATCCTATACCCAATGCTTGAATGTACTGAGCTTAGAACCCTTAAATGATCCTTAACCATGCTAATTGATAGCAGAAATGAGTCTGACTCTCGGTTGCATTGAATGATCCTTAACCCTTAAAATCATCCCCTCGTTAGATGGAATTTCGTCCCGAAATTAGCTTTCTTAGTAGTACTACTGTGGTTGTGCTCCTCTGATTGGCAGAATACCCACTCGTAGACCTGGAAACTTTTCCCTAATGTTCATGACAGGATTCATACCTGGTCCATTTATCATTACCTCGTGTATACAACTCGTATATAATTAAGATTAGTAAGACGGTAGGATGTGCGACTCTGCCCCAGGTCCAAAACCAAACAAGGAACTAAGATGGAGCGGAAACACACATACTAAATCTACATAATCATAATTATATACTACTCTCGTGTATACACTTATTAGTGATAGTTGGGTTGTATTCGTCCTTATCCTCTGTGCTTGAACTTGATCTGTTGGACGAGTGGTAGTTCGAGAAGATCTGTTGAATATACGGCGTAAGGTTTCGGAGGGCAAGGTACTTTTCGCATGAGTACTTCGGGGTCTAGAATACGACGTAGATGATTCCGAAGACGGGGTCGGGCTGTCATTACAAATGACGAGGGTTTCGTGAATTTGACAGTCGAGGCGATGGAAACATATGAACTTAGTAAAGTGAGGAAAACTCCAATTCATTACAAATGATAGCAACAGACTCTTTACAAAACAAAAGTTTGGCCCATTTGAAAGAAACGTCTGTTATATGATGATGTATCCCTAGTGTGCTCGACAATATACTCTATGTAAATGTTATAGTGCTTTTTGTTTTCTCCTTAATATTACTACAGCCACCAATCGTACCTCTATGAGCGAGTACTAATAGTGCAAGTTTCTTGATAACTAGTGTCGATACTCTATAAATATGATCCTCCTCGGTACCACTATGATCGCCTGACATATACAAGTTATGTATATTTAAGATTAATAAGACGGTCGACTGAGTAACTCTGCCCTAAATCCACAACCAAACAAGGAACCAAAATTAAGGCGGAATCACTCACTCTAAGTCTACAACATCTCAGCTGTACAGAACCCTAATGTATAAACTAAGCCATCATAGCTTCCCTGAATGAATCTTTAGTTCCTTTGTGAATGCTGTGACTAGTTACTTATGAGTGACTTATTATAACTACTTTTAAATGTTTTCCCGATGTTTTAATCTTATATAAATATAAATTAAACTTTAAAGAAAATTATAATTCGAAGACGTACTGCTGGTCATTGGGGACTCCGAGGTATATTCTTTTACGGTGATCATCAGAATCTGTCCATCCGCTCCTCAACTCTTGGTTATCGGGCAGTCCCTCCTATGGTGTCCAATCTCACCACAGCCATAGCAGGCTTTGTTATCTTCAACATTAGGGACTTGGGAGATCAGTTGAGCCAATGTCATACAGAACTGGGCTGTGTACCCCTTCGTGTCACAATTCAGGCATTGCATTTCCCGACACACTCCGGTGTGGTGGTAATTACACCCATCACACTTCGGGAGAGTTCCAGCATACCGACTGGTAGGTGCGGGAGCAGCAGGTGTTGTGGCGACATAGATAGCACCCTTTAGTTGCTCCTTTGGGGTTTCCTGGGTTGTTCTCCCTTTCCTCTTTTTCCCCGATGTTCGTTTATGGTCTCCTCCTTTGGATGGCTCGGGAATGGGGATCGCTACGCCATGATGGACTCCATGGTCAATGAGTTGATGGGCCAGGCGTTTGGCGCTATCAAATGTAGTTGATTTAGAAGACAATACATCTCCTTGAATTCGGGTAGATAAACCCCATATGTACCTTTCTATCTTCTTACTCTTTGCGGTAACTATCTCAGGGCATAGTGTTGCCAGATCGCTAAACCTGTCAGTGTAGGTCACTATGTCTGAGCCGACCATGGTATGCTCCCATAGCTCTTGTTCCAGCTTTTGAACTTTGCCTCTTGGGCAATATTCTTCCAACATCAACTCTTTTAGGGGTTCCCAACCTATTGAGTTAGCCAATGATAGGGTCAGTGACTTAGCATGGCTATTCCACCATGTCAGGGATCTGTCGAAGAAGGTGCAGGCAGCAAACTTAACTTTGCTCCTTTCTGGGCACGAACATATTGCAAAGACCGAATTTGTTTTCTCGAACCATTGCATTAAAGCAATGACTCCACCATTTCCATTAAAGGATTTGGGTTTGTAGTTCATGAAGTCCATGTACGAACAATCCTTTGGGTGTCTGTGGGTAACTCTGGGGTTTGTCAAGTGGGTACCGCTATCAGATCCATTAGTATCACTTTCAATGATGTGAGCAAGAACAACTGCTACTGTGGCTGATATCGTTTCTTGGAGAGTAGTACGGTCGAATTGAGGAGGAGGTAGTGGAGTTTGAGTTGGAATGATCAGAGTAGTGCGCATGTTCGATCTACGAGGAGGCATCTTTGCTAAAAAGAATACAAAGATGAGACGGGAATAAGTCTATAGCAGTGGATATAAGCCGAAAGCTGAATGATAATGTTATCCTAGTTCTGAGTGTATCTGGTTCTGACTTTCATTGGGTTCTGTAAATAGTTCATAAAAGAGTATATAAAATAAACTTTATGAATCAAAAGTGGCTATCCTCAAATGAATCTCTGTGAATTGAATAACAAATATTGGATGCATGAAAAGAAGTAATTCTAACACATAGTGTGAGTAGTGTATCCACTAGCTCACAAAGTCAATGAAGGTTATGATTTATTAGTGTGACGCATATGACGTTTTAGTTTCTCTGGCTGCTCATTGCTTGGAAATCTCTCCTTGTTTTTCCTTGTCTCCTCTACTGACTGCTATTGTGGAGTGGTTACACTTATCTGGGTTTGTCGTGCGAGAATGGAAGTGTCTAAAGAATCTATGAGAATAAGGGTAACGTCATGGGTTGATCCTTACTGGGTCCTCTTATAATTGCGCAATGTATACAAGTTGTATATAATTTAAGATTAAATAGACCTTTGAATAAGTGATCCCACTCCAAAACCAAAACCAAACAAGGAACATGTAGTGAAGCATAGATCACAAATTCTGAGTCTATAAAATCTCAATTATATAAAATCTTGGAAGTATACACTCTGGAATCATAGACCTACCATAAGGGTTTTTTAAGTTGTCACATAAGTTATTTATAGTGCCTAAAATACTCCTATAGTATTTTAATGAAATGAACTTGGTATGATTTAAACTTGTTGTTTTTTTGTAGAATCATAAAATACTCCCATAGTATTCTAACTTTATGTACTAATCTAGAAATCCCTTGAATAGTGTTAGGTAAGTTTTAAGACTATTGCAACACCACATCACTCCCAAACACATGTCGGTCACATCCCGAATGAATATAGTTGATCAAGCTATATTGATCCTAGCTAGATATCATTACATAACTGTCAAGGTTTGACCATAGTGTTCAACCATAAAATACTTATGTTATTTTCTTCTTGTGATACGTGTTCTAGTATGTATATATGTATAAGAATGTATGTATACTTTTATAAGGTATTGTTATACTCTCAAAATATAATATTATCCAGAGCACTTCGGCTCCATTGTATTTATAGTTGTATATCTTTTATCGGTTGATATACTTAGTTCACTATAAACAATGCTCTGATACCAATCTGTCACACCCCCAACCCAGAACGACGGAAAAGTTCGGGGGCGGAGGACGTCATGTTTAATATCACAACTTAGCCCAGTCACCACATCGTGGCAGCCTTGGCCATGCGGTAGGTACTAGGCTCCCAATAGCTAAATGGATTAAGTAGATTTCTTTGATCCTAAGGGCTCCAAAGCCCAGATCTGGTCCATTCTAAGGTCTATGTGGATAAAGTTTCCAACTTGAACGGTTTAGACCCTCTAAGAGATAGAGATCTCATTTCCTAGTTCTAGAAATGACAAAACATAACTTGATTTAACTCATTAAGCACTTAATCATGAAGACTCCTAGTTCCACACTTCCAGAAACGTTTCGAACATTACATAACAACATAAAAAACTTTACTTTCCAGAAATGCATCTCAAATGCATGTCATAGACTCTATTAGGTCAAAATGAGGGTTTTTTTTTTGACCAAAACTTCCATGCATGATACCAAAACTCAATATAATTCCAGATCCAAGGCCCTAAATGGCCTGGAGATTCATAAAGTTTCAAACTTCATGAGATCTCGCTACTCAAAAATCAAGGAAATGAAGATTTAGGGACAAAACTTTAGATCTAACCCCCTATCATGACAAATATCAAGTCTTGGATACTTACAAGGGTCTAGAAGGTTGCTACAACAAATTATGATAACTTGCTTGTAGATTCTAAGCTCACTTCTTCTTCTTCATTTCTTTAATAGCTTCAAAAATCTCCAAAACAAGGTTTAAACAAAGGTAGAGGGGGATTAGCGTTTACAAGGGGCTAATGGAGGCTGAGGGCGAGCAAACCTTAGCCTCCTTATTCTTTTAAATAGGGAACAAAAACCAAAATAAGGTTTATCATTCGCCAGCTGCCACCTCGTAGCCACTACTGCCACGTCGTGGCGTCCTTAAATGAATTCATGATTTTAATTGAAATGCCACGTCGTGGCGCCTTTCCACGTCGTGACAAACCTAAAAATGGTTAAAATATTGGAATTTAATTACCTCGGAATACGAATGTTACGATAATATAAAACACAAAATGAAATTTTGACAAAATCGTATTTTGAACTTGTATTTGTGTCATAGGAAAGACGATGTCGTGTTGTGTTGTGTTTATGTTTAGAAGTTGACACACTAATAACTCAATAATAGCACAAAACGTTGTGTTTTTTTTTGTGTTCAAAAGTTGTTTATATATGGTAGAATTCGATGTTGTTTTATGTTATTTTTTGTCATGTTACTCGTGGTTCTGGTGTTTAAATTATCGTTTTTACAAAAACTTACGTAGGACATTATACAAATGGTTATTGTTTGTTATTTTTTTCGTATAATCTTGTTTTTATTGAGTCACGTTCTGTTAATGGTTCTCGTGTTTAAATTATTTTTTTTCGTATAATCCTGTTTTTATTGTGTTGTGTCGTGTCTAGCCTAAATAAAATAATTTGTGGCGTAATAGACAAAAATACGATTATTCATATATGTTACTATTATTCATATATGTTAAATTCGGTAATATGAAGATATTTAAGTTTTCATTTGTTTCAAAGATACATCCATCTCATGTGTTGAAAAAAAAAACTATTTAAAGGCTAATAGTTTTTGAAAAAAAAATGGTAACAAATTTCCTCTATGCACACCTAACATTATGTCTAATGAAACTCAAATTTATGTGGAATTAGAAACATACCGTAACTACATACGTCTCTACCACATGTTACTTACCTATTACATGTTTTCGGGACATCAAATGTAATAACCCCTTTGTAGTTTGTACACTTCGAGATCTAGGTTCCGTCATTCATTCAGAATCCTAAAAGTATACTTTGTAATGCTTATTTTATTACACGAAGATGTTTATCATGTAAAGCATAACAAAGCCAAAAGAAAATTGTTACATCAAACAAAACACATGAACCATCCTCATGAAAAATATTTATAAAGTTAAAGTTTCTCATTTTTCATATTTCCAACACATAACATGTAAAGTTTCGTTCATATTTTTAAACCACATAATAATATTAATAAGAGGATAAGCTTTTTCAAAGGAAACGAGAATAGTATAGAAGAAATACAAACACATATACATTATTCTGTTATAAAATTTATAATACTTATCTAATTTAAATAATAATTCCTTTCTTCTAAACAAAGTATTATTAAAAAAAACAAAAAGCCACTTATTGCCAAATAACGCGATCCGTTTCTTTCAAACCCTATCCCAGTACAACGGAAATGTACCCTCCCTTACTCAATTGGACAAGATCCATCCCACGTCAACTAACTAAAATGGAAACAATAAACCCGTTCGAGGGCATATTCGTCATTTTCAAAATCTGTGTCATTTTGCATGGCAACCAAGGGTACTTTTGTAATTTCCAGTTGACGAAATGGGTTATATAAAGAGGACCTCTCTCTACCACCTTCAATTTCACACAGATACACACACATACACACACCCACACCCACACACATTCTCTCTCTCTCTAAAATGGAAGATGATCAAAGGGAACTACAACTCCTCCCAACGCCGCCGCACACAAGAGGACCGTACTCACGTCCGGCGTCATGGAAGTCGGATTCGATGAGATACCGATCTGAGAGCATCCAGTTTAATTCTTTAGAGAGTGCTGGTCCGTCGCTCGACCTGCAACTATCGATTAGTCTCCGGCCAATCCAGTCGCCGGCGGATCACTGTATGCTGGGGGATTCGTTCGAATTCGATCGGAGAGACTCTAAAAGTGATAACGGAAGAGTTGAAGCGCTGAAATGGCAAGCGGCGGATCAAATTCGGATAGCGTCAATGGAGAAAGCGTATGCGGAGCGTGTTAGAGAGATGACGAAGCGGGAGATGGAATTAGCGCAATCGGAATTCTCACGAGCACGACACATGTGGGAACGAGCTCGAGAAGAGGTCGAGAGAGTGGAGAAGATGAAAGAAAGGGCAACTCGCCGGATTGATTCAACCTGTATGGAGATCACTTGTCAAGCTTGCAGGCAAAAATTTCGACATTGATTTATTAATGAATTATATTTCGATTAATCAAATCTCATTTCGTTTTAATTATTCGTTAACATATCTTCTGATTTCAAAATCATCTCAATCGATCGATTTGAACATAATGCTTAACTTCTCCGATACTCCGATTGATCCAATAGCACGTTGCTCTGAACGTGAGTTTGGAATCGGAATCGGATGAAATGGGGGCAAATGGGATGATAAAGGGAGGAACAATTAAGGTAACAATAGAACTTCACGAATCACAAGCAAGATCATTTCTATTTTTAATTTTCTTTTCTTTCTCAATTCAAGATTCCTCTTTCTCTTTCTTAAATCATAATCCTCACAATCTCACATGATTTGTTTGTTTGATAAATACGGAATCTTTCTTCTACTTTTGTTTCATTTTGATTCTTATCTTATTTTACTAAACGAAAACCAAACGCATTAATTAAAATGTACGAATTATACAATAATGTATGAAGGCAACAACATTAATTCCTTTTGTGTTTCGTTTCTTATTATTGGAATTAAAACGATGTCTCATCCCACAAATGGATGTGATAGTTTGATCCATTATTGGAGAGAATTAATCTGGTTTAAATGGTAAAGCTTTGTTCGAAAGATATAAAGAAAGTTGAAATATATCATTGAAAGAAAGTGTTAAAAATTTCGCCTTTTTGGCGTTGAAATCAAGGTAACTTAAAGTTGTTTAAGATTCAGATATGATGTTTTATGGTATTACACTTAATGAACTAACACGAGTTTGTCGATGTACATGGCAAAATAACGATATATGGGGTGTGGTTTCTTATAAGTCAATAAATAAATATATTAACTAATTAGTTATAGTATTTTTGTATACATGTTTGACTTAAATATTATAATAACAAAATCCCCTTTAATGTGATATATTTTAGGGAAGTGGGATTGTTTTTTATTGTGTTAATTAATTAAGTGGTTATGTTTATGTAAGGTTAGCTACTTTGAAAAATGAATGGAGAAGACAATAGAACTTGACTTGATAGTGTTGAGCCAATATTTATTCTGATGGATAACTTTGAAGTTTAGCTTGATATATGTTTGAGCATAATTTGAGAGCTTAAATAGCTCCAAGTATGTATTAGATTGCTGATGAACACACTAAGGATAAGAGAGAATGTACTTGCATTCTAAAGACTCGTATAATTTGCATATTTAATCAAACTAAAATGACACTTATATATACAGCCTACACTAAGGAAAGGCTGAAATACTTACAAAACATATGGAAAACCCTAACAAGTTTATTTGACTAGAATTATCCACTGAAGTAGATAGAGTTGAGAGTATTTCCTTACTTTACTGAGCAACTTTGAATCACTCTTCAATACCCCCTTTGATTCTAAGATGGAAATTCCAGTTTGTGCTCGAATACTTTCAAAATTTGGGCATAGGGGAGTGTGCTTTCGTGAACAAATCAACAGGTTGATTTTCAGTCCTGCAGAACTCTTGCCTTATCTTTCATGACTCTTGACTTATCTTTCATGCTGCAAACAAGTCTCCTATACAGTGTTACTTAAGCTTGATATGTTTAGGTTTCCTATTAATGATCGAATTTTTTTGACATAGCCTACGCAGATTGACTATCACTATATATTTGTTAGGTAAATTAAGTATTCCGACAAACAATAAACGGTTTTTGCATAGAGTAATAAGTGCAAAAAATAAAGAATAAAGAATAAGTCTAAATCATCGGTTACATCCACTGCACACAGGAGAAATAAGTTTATTATTTTTTTTAGCAAAGGCTTTAGTTGTACAAAATACATTTATGATTACACTAAATGAGACTATTTATAAAGTGGTTGCCCAATATTTATATAACGATCCAAAAATTATGAGGTAAAAAATTTTATTTTTAATACATTCATAACACCAATTATCTTTTGTTCAAACATTTAGAAGTATTTCATAATAAAATAGTCGACAGAGTACAATCCCAAAATCATCACAATGCGAAAACATGAGCGTATGCGCTGCAATCAAGTCAAACCATCCTTTCGTACCAGAAGTATTTGAAACCATAACCATAAAAACCGTAAGCACAAAGCTTAGTGAGTTCCCCAAAATACTGCATACCATACGTACCATTAGGCCTAGCTCTCACATTGGGCCCATCCTGCATATTGGGCCTAGTCCACCATAATGGTTATAGCCTTGCCAAACCAATAGGCCCAGACTAATCATACAAATGTAAAAGTCACAAAGACAGTTAGCACCTACATTACATATAATGGGCCTATCCCTTCCTGGTCTATGGGCTTAGCCCAGCATACAAATGAGCCTAGTCCGTCATACAATGGACCCAGCCAGCATACCTATGGGTCTAACCCAATGTACCATGCAAGAGTCACAAAGACAACTAACTTATTAGAACCTAGTGGGTCGGTATTGGTGCCTTCGACCCACGAGTACATTGAGGAGACTCACGTTTAGCTGTTGAAACACTCGAATAAATCTATGATTGTTGGTCCAAAAAAATCCTCGCGTTATCATCATCAAATGACATCCAATTATTAACTAGTCTCCGACTCATAACCAAGATTCTAAACTAATTAGCCCATAACTAGGGTAAAAGACCATTCTACCCTTTATCTCACTTGGCCTAAAGCCAATGCCCAACTCAACTACTCCTAAGCCCTAAATCCTAAATGATATTCTAAAGCCCAATATGGCCTAATCTTCCATATTGGACCCAAAACCCATCATGGGCCTAAATCCAAAGGATCCTAAAAATACAAACTAGAAGTCCAAAATAGAAGTCTAATAGCCCAACAAGGTCCACACTAAGAAAACTCAAACAATGGCCCAAACCGAGAATACCACGCCCAAATGTCTATATGTTGAGTACGAGGGGCGTTGTCACACCCCCGAACCAGACGACGGAAACGTCCAAGGGCTCTAGTGACTTAAATTGAATACCATCACAATGAATATACATGAATCATAACATAATTCATCACCATGCATTGAAATATTACAACTGATATTGTTTACATCCAGTACATTGTTTTAGACATTACAATTTCATAACATAAACTGTCTGATAGATAATCTAAGCAAAACACCATGACATTACTTGGTACTTATTCTTCGGCTTACCTGTTACCTGTGAATACAAGTTATTTTGAAAAACGTCAACATATGAAATGTTAGTGAGTTCATAAGTAATGTTGTGGTAAAATGATTTGGTGTAGTTTGTAAAACCCAGAAAATCCGATATTTTCTAAAAAGATCATTGTTTATAAAAAGTTTGAAGATCCGTGAATATATGCTTGTTGATTTTCAAAACATTTATAATTGTTGAACTTTTGTATAAATCACTCAAGTGAAAATGTTGAACTTCCCAGGAAAACCCGATGTTTTCCCAATACATAAAATACATTGATTTCTCTATTGTTATACCGTTACGACGAATGATTTTTGATTTCTCGGGTAGCGTTGGATTAACTAGGGTTTGTGAGTCGTTATAATCACGCATAAAGATGACTAGTTTATAACTATAGGTTACGAACAATTCTTAAAGGTGTCGCCCATTACTACTCACATAATCCAACCACCATGATTACTCTTGTTTAACACCCTGAATCTGTTTATTGGATTTCTCATAAGCCTAACAACCGAGGAGAAAGGGGAGTACGAAGTCCCGTTATTTCTATGAGTTATTTAAGGCTATTGGGAATGCGAAAGACACTTGGCCCAACTCGCATTTGACTTCTCGAACTTACTAGGAGTACTAATGGGCCACTAGGGCCCAATAGCACATTAAAGCTATTGAAAGTCCTTTTACATGAAATCGGGTCATAGGAGGCCCAATAACACGTAAGCATATTCCCTTTGGGCCCAAAGATCATGTTAATGGGCTAGCAAGGCCCAACAAGCATGATTTGAAACTTCCAAGCCCAAAGTTTGTAAGTTAGCTCATCATAGTTATCGCGTGTTTATTTAAATACCTTGGTTTAATGATTTTGTTTTGTTATTGATTCAAGACCGAATCAATTCGTTTTGTAACGATGTTTGTTGTTGAGAGTGTATTTGTTTTCCGTTTCGTTGGTAGTCGTGGATCTTGTATTTTGTATTAATGAATTAATTTGTTTGAAAGTGGAATTTGACCCATTTCACTACCCTTTCTTTATAAAAATAACACTTTTGGTCCTTTTATATAAAAGAATTTCATTTTTAGTCCTTAAAAACCCTTTCCTTTACACTTTTGTATTACTTATTTGATGAAAACACAATTTGAACCCAAAATTTACTTTGTTGACAGCTTCAGCCCCTCCAGAATAGTGATTCTCGGTTAGGAACTCATTTTCACAACTTTTACAGTTTTGACCCAAAACCTAAAAAGTTTGCATTTTTGGTCCTTTTTGACAGTGAAAAGAATTTTTGACCCTGATAACATTTTGTTATGCTAATTACCCCCTGTTTCACAGAAAGTTACATTTCCAACCCCTCAAACTTATCCTTTTCGCATTTTGAGGCTTATTGGGCCGAGAAGCCCATAATTAGCCCATTAGGCTAAAAATTTACATTTTAAGTCCCTTGAAATTTCTAATGTTCAGAAAAATATTTATAGAAACTTTTTCGACCCTTTTAGCCTTCAAGAAATCGTGACTTGTTTATTTTTACCCCAAGTTTGTATTTTTGACAATTTAAGCCCAAAAATGGGTTTTATGTTAGAATTTGTTCATCATGACCTTATAAGCAATTATTCTTGACTTGTTTAGTGTAAGATAGCTTAAGTTATGTTTGTTTCCTTTCTCATGTCTTAGATCTCGGGTTTACACCCTTTTTGGTAACATATTCATCACAATACACATGAAACTACACACATACATGCATCAAATCACACATAGCATACATATACACATAGATATACACATCTTTCTTGTATTCTCCCCCATAAAACTCATAAAAACCCAAAAGAAAGGGGTATGAAGCTCACTTTGAGTGTGGTTTCGGTTTTGAAGAAGATTGGGAGAAGTTTGGTGCTATTTTCGGCCCTAGCAAGCTCCTTGGATGGATCTCGAACTTAGTGGGTTCTAAGATGCAAGATCATGAATTTGAATGGATTAAGAGGTGATTTTTGATGAAAATAAGTGAGTTGGATCATAGATTTAAGCATGATCTTACCTTAGATGATGAATTTGTGGGGTAATCTCCTTGAAAAGCTTCCTAATCTCGAAAACTTGGTGAAGAAAAGAGAGAGTTTCTTTGAGAGAATTTTGAGTGAAGTGTGTGTGTGTGTGTTTTGGGTTCGGCCGAGAGCAAATGAGAGAGGGGAAGATAAGAGAGAGAGAGAGAGAGAGATTGATGAGATGGTGCATGGAGATATGGGTTATATGCATGGAAATCCTCCATGTAAAAATGAGGTGGCAAGCACAAGTCAACCCTTCCTTTCCTTTGGGCTTGGGCCGAGAATTAGAGAAAAGAGAAGAGAGCTTTGGGCCTTTTTGCTTAAATCCATATTATGGGCCCAATTTGATGATATTTCGACCCATTGGGCTCCCATGATGGTTTACGGACCAATTTGTCAAAAATAATGGGCTTCATAGTCCATTAAAATTAATTAAGTTAGTTATGGCCCAATAAGGCCCATTAAAGTATTTTATTTCATTTTAGGCCCAATATGGCCCAAAATTTTAAAATAAATGAAAGTGGGTCCAATTAGAGCCCATTTAAGAGTTCTAAGCCCAAAATAGTCAAATTGGAAGCTTATTGGCCCATTAGGCCCAATAAGGAAATCCTAGTCCAGAATGGATTTAAATCGGGATTTCTAGGGTTTCCAATTATTTGTTGACTATTTGTAGTGCTTGTATGAAGTGTTTGATTGAAATTCTGTTGTTATTGAATAAGCATCCTACATGCTTTCACATCGTTGGTTCACATTTGTTATCATTGTTAAATGTTTACAAGGCATCGAATTTCCTAGTTGTGACATCATCCCCACGTTAGAGGGAATTTCGTCCCGAAATTCTTTTGAAATCTAGATTTGAGAATGCTAGAATAGATGAGGGTACTTTTTCTTCATTTGATCTTCGCGTTCCCACGTGAATTTATGCCCACGCTTCGCGTTCCACCAGACCTTCACAATTAGAATGCGACTTTGTTTGGTACGCTTCACCTCCCTGTCCTTGATTTTGACTGGTTCTTCGACGAACAGGAGATTCTCGTTGATTTCAATTTCATCAAGGGGAATGACGAGGGTTTCATTGGATAAACACTTCTTTAGGTTGGAAACATGGAACACGGGGTGTACGTTGCTGAGCTCAGCGGGTAGCTGCAGTCTGTACACTACTGGACCAATTCGGGCAAGAATCTTGAAAGGTCCAATGTATCGTGGATTCAATTTTCCTTGTTTTCCAAAACGAATAACCCCTTTCCAGGGAGAAACTTTTAACAGCACTCGATCCCAGACCTGAAACTCCAAGGGCTTTCGCCGTTTATCAGCGTAGCTCTTCTATCGGTCGCGTGATGCTTGTAGTCGAGCTCTGATTTGAACTATCTTTTCCGTGGTTTCACGTATGATCTCCGGTCTCGTTAACGTCTTGTCTGATGCTAGTTCCCTCGCTAGCTGGGTGTCGCCTACCTCAGCCCAACAAAACGATGATCTACACTTACTGTCACACCCCAAAACCAAGAACGGCGGAATCGTTCTGGGGCGGAGGATGTCATGTACAGTATCATAACAATGAAAAGTAGTAAACAAGCAACAACATCATCCATTGCATTAATAATATAATTTTAATACAAGTGTTCTGTCAAATTATAATAGACACTAAAGTATAAACAAAATGCAAGATGAGTCTTGAACGAGCTTCATCTTCTCTAAACCTTGCATCGGTACCTGTCTATGGTTGACCTGAGGATACAAGTTATTTTGAAAGAGAGTATCAGCTTTAAAGCTGGTGAGATCATATGTATTTTAGTGTCTTAATTTGTATGTAAGTATTTGTATTTATATGAACTGTAAGTATTGAAAATGTATATGAATTGTAAGTATTGAAAATGTATATGAATTGTAAGTATTGAAAATGTATATGAACTGTAAGTATTAAAATGTATATGAATTGTAAGTATGAAAATGTTTTGTATGATCCTAGGAAGCCCTATGTTTCCTATTAATCGTATCCTTCTACCAAGGCATCTAGTGTCTGTGTGTGTGGCTCTTGTAAGAGTGTGTATTTTCCCAAGTATGACTATCATTAACCAAAAATATAGTTTCTACATTACCACGCGTCGTGTGAATGTTCACGAAGTGAATGTAATGGGAAAATGAAATAGTACTATGGTGTAGTGTCGAACTACAACCGTACCAATTACCTTAAGTCTAGGGTAATTCTTGTAAGTACTGTAGTATTTGTAATAAATAACTACTTCTGTACTCCTATTGCCTTATTTGAGGGTTAAGGTATAATGTGATGGCTAGATCCCAGGCTAGACGCTCCCATGTCAAAGGGATTTTGAGACCTTTACACGCCCATGCATATTTGCACGCTGTGAACATCCACATTACTATGATCATGTATACCCAATATATTCTTATAGTTAGATCTTGAACTCGTTCCATGCTATAGCACCTAGTGATGTCTGTCCTATTATCGTATATGTATGCGTACTCATGGAAACATATCTATGTAAATGTACTCATGTAGATGTAATCATGTAAACGTACTCATGAAATTGTAATCATGTAAAAGTAATCATGTAAAAGTAATCATGTAAATGTACTCATGTAATAGTATAGTAGTGTACTGTGTGTACTAGCTGTGACGTGTGTTCTCTCTCTATCTAGCAAGTATTGACTCATGAATGAACTGACTCATTGTATGATATTGTGTTCTAGTAATAGATCTAGTATCTTCCTAAACTACCCATACGGTAGCTTACTAGTAATGTAACTGGCACGTATGAACATGAAAGTATACCCTTGCTACCCAAGGGTACTGAATGAACTGTAAGAACCTTTATGACTATATATGTACACATGATATATAACTAATATTTAAACGACCTTCGGACGGGTACCCGATGTCCCACCAGACCACATCTCAAGCGCGAAAAGGAAATAGGGTGGATAGCCTTCCTAAGTCTTTTAAACATTTCTCATATAACTATACATATATAGGCATGCAATTGATAATATAAAAGCATAAAATAAGTTTTGTAAAACCTTTGAACAAAATTATTATCTAAGAAATGATCGACTTGATGTCAATCTATAAAACGGGTTGAAAGCATGGGTTTGATAAAACAGTTTAAGTATAAGGAAACGTTTGTTTGAAACACAATTGTAAATGAGTTTGAAATGAAACATACAGAGTAAAATGTATAGTTTAATAAGGAGTTTTAAACATATAAAGTGTTTATGAAAAACATTTGAAGGAAACTGTTTGGTAAAACGGCTAATGAGTAGTAAATCATTTGAATGATACTTATTAATCACATACGATGGATATAATAACTAGCATAATTCTACTTATATCCCCCATAAAGCATTTAAAAACGTTTAAAACATTGATTAAGGGGTATGAACTCACCTGTTGTAAGTGGTACTAATGAACTGAAGAGGTAGGACTGCTAGGTGTCAAGTGAAGACTTTAGACACAGACAATGGTCCTAATTGTTGGATTAGTGTCTAAGTCCATAACTATTTTGGTATGTACTTGACCCGATGGTGCATGGTCCTTTTGGGTTGCCTTCACCAAAGCAACTTGATAGGATGAATTATGGAGAGAAAGGATTAAATATGATTTATTAATATATTATGAGAATAATATATTAAAGGAGAAATCATATTGTTTAATTAATATTAGTCAAGAATTAATTGGCAATTAGTTTTTTGACTAAAAGAGATTAATTAAATTTAAGGGACTGGAATTGTAATTATAAGATAATTTCAATTGGGCTATGGATTGCCTTATTTTATAAGGTTGGACGAATTCTATGGGGAAACCCATTAGAAATCGTCCAAGGCCTTTAAGGAAAGGAGTCCATGGGTTGCTTAGGGCTTAAGCATCCAAATTAGGGTTTCCTTATTAGATAACCCTAATAGCCTCACTATATATAGAGCCCTTATGCCCCAAAAACGTGGACAAGCTTCCTTCTAGGGTTTCCACACGTTTTGGGCAGCCTCCTTCTCTTCTCTTCTTCATCCTCTTGCTCTTGGTGTTTGTGAAACATTAGAGGAGTGACATTTGTGACTCTAAGCTTTCTAAAGTCAATTCAAGAAGGATTTGAGATTGTTATTGCTACATAACAATCAAGGTATGATCTAAACCCTAATTATATGTTATATTGATTATCATCTGCTAGATCTAGGGTTTATAGTCTTGGATAAATTGCATGTACAATAGAGAAACCTATATCCAAGCATTAGGGTTTGTATGAGCAAATAGGATGTTGTTATAGCCAAAACCCATCAGTGGTATCAGAGCCTAGATTGGTTTCTATCGTATTGATGCATTATGTAGCTGAAAAATGAAATATGGCTTACTGTTCAACCTGACTCGGCGAGTCACTACTTGGACTCGGCGAGTCAGCCCTACTCGGCGAGTTCCAAAGTGTGACTCGGCGTGTCGGAGCGTCAGACAGAGGAAATCTCGGATTTTGTTGCTGTTTTGCTTAAGGCTAATTACCATATTCGTTTTAAACCTATAAAATACAAATTTTATTGTTTCTTAAAGAATATCCTTGCCAAAACACAAGATAATTACCAATTGATTAGATAATAACTTCCCTATATGATAAAGATTGGATTATTTGTATTAATTGGGTAACTTATTTTGCAAGAAATTGAAATTAGGTCAAATATAGATAATGACAAATTTAATTTGTTAATTTATATTATTTGTTATTTGATCCTTGAGTTATGAAAAGTTTCAATTTTTCCCTTTAGGTTTTATAGTTTAAATTTGAACTCAAAAGTTTAGTTTTGAAATTTAAATAGTTGAAACCCTAATGTTTTGAAAAGGTTTCAAAACTTGCCCTTAAGTTTTGGAATTTAAATTTTGATTAAAAGTTTAATTTTGATGTATATTTAAATTCTAAACCTAAATGTTTTGAAATGTTTCAAAACTTGTCCTCAAGTTTTGAAATTTAAAAGTTGATTAAAAGGTTTAATTTAGGAATGTTAAATTCTAAAACTCTAGTATTGTTTTGAAAAGTTTAAATCACACCCTTATGGTTTTATTAATTAATTAAGGTGTATAATTAAAAGAGGTTTAATAAATCCATAAAGTTTTGGTTTACAATTTAATTGAATTAAAAGTATAATTGTTAAATTTGACCACATAATATTTTAAAAGTGTAAAATACACCTTATACTATATATAACATTAAAAGTCTAACATTATATATATGTTTGTCATAGTTCGGTGGAGCGTGTGTGGTTTACCGGCACATCAAATAGGTGACCGTAACATGTGAGGGCACCGTGTAAGTTTGCATGGTTATTCACACCCGCTTTGTGATCCTCGGCATCCCAGTCACAAACTAAAGGGGCATATCGAGATTTAAACATGCCATTGAAATGTTCAATGAATCTCAAACGATCTAGGAGTTTTCATAGATATAAAACTTAAATTTCTTTTTCATTTTTCATGGTGGAAATTAGTGAATCGTCATTCACTTACCTTCAAATATTTTGCAACTAGATTACGACATCCCTTTTCTAGGTTGTAGCGTATTGTGTTGGGTCCTAGCCTTAGTATCTCATTTAGGTGATTTACTAAGGACTCAATCAATCAACTAACTTGAATTTGTTTTCTCCCGTTTTGTAGATGTCAAAGTTCGACAACTATGGTCTTCCCAAATCCCGGGGAACAAGCATTCCACATGAAGATGATATTCCACGAGTCGATCAGGGAAGAAGAAATCATGCTTCACTTCCTCCACCTCCTCTAATTATTCTCCCTAACCCACAAGTTCGAAGACTTGAAAAGTTCAAACTCACTTAAGCCCTTTTGGCAAGTAAACATAAAGAAGGAATGTCGGTGTGCGCACACGTCCTAGGGATGAAGTCACACATTGATAGGTTGAGAATGTTTGGATCCGTTGTCTGTGAGGAGATGGCTGTTGATTGGGTTCTTCTGTCACTTCCTAACTCATATAGTGAGTTCGTAAGAGAGTACTATATGATGAACTGCAACGTGACCCTTATAGATCTCACCTATATGCTTATTGCTGCTGAATCAGCAATGGTTTGGCGCAATAGAAAAGCAATGTTGATTGGTGAATCTACCTTCAAGACCTCTATGGATATAGAAAATGGCAACGAAAGACATGCTATGATCAAAAATTTTGATCATAAGAGAAAGGAAATGTCTGAAGTAGTTCCATGTCCTGTTCCAAAAGAGTCAATTTGCTTTTATTGCCAAGAGAAAGGGCATTGGAGACGAAGCTGCCCTATTTACCTAAGGGATCTAAGAGATGGGAGAGTCAAAACGTATGGCTTTTCTTTAGGTAAAATCCATTGACTAACTCTTTTAAGCTCCTATTCTAGATTCTTAATACATAATGTGATAAGATTACAATTGATGTTTTGTAGGATCGAAGAAAAGAAATGAAGCTTAAGGGAAGAAGTGAGCAGAATCTAACCGTGAAGAAATGGATATCGATCGCATTACTTGAAGATTAGATTCTTGAGCTACTACTTAGAGTTAGAATTAGATTGCTAAGAAATATGTATTAGCATAGTTTTTCAATGAATTGCGTTGTAAGGACAAATTTTTTCCGCAATAAAATAAATTTTAATTTTATATTATTTATTTATCCTTGCAATGGCGTATATGAAAAAATTGATGCTTGAATGTTTCTATTATTAGCAATAATGGATTTGATTCTTAATTATATTATTTGTGGAAATGTCGAGAATTTACCAAATAGGGAGAGTTTCTCATCACCCAAGTTTCAATTGGACAGAAACTTGGAATCATGCAACTTGGTTCCATGATGAATGAGAAATTTCATATTTGGAAATTAGACTAATTCATTGACAAAGTGTCAAGTGAAGGACTAAGAGATCGAGTACACAAAGTTATGTGCTGATCAAGTCCACCACAAGAATAACAAAGATATTCGTCATGATTTACTAAAGGCGTAGTAAATATGATTATACTTATAACATTAAGTGTAATTCTGAATTGATTGAAAAATTTTAAATCAATAGCAGAACGAATAAGAAGAATCAAGTAGGCAGAAACATAAAAGTTTCTCCATTCTAAGAAGAAGGGAGAGTACCTTTTATTATGTTTTATGATGAGTCTTAATGATTAAGAACCATATCTCAATTGATTCTTTAAGCGAGTCTTAGTGCAATTGTATGTCTAAGAAGAGGAATCAAGAATTGAAGAAATGGTTAAATCAAGAAGTCAACCATACTTCGTTCCAAAACAAGTCTTAGAGTTAAGATTGTGAAATTGAGTGATAATTATTAAGAAGGTTTATAACATTCATCAAATGTGGAAAGTTGTGATGTCTAGGGTAAGACAAAGACCAACTAGGACCAATTTATGAAGTGTTTTGATAAAAACTACACTAACTCTTGAATATTTGTTTGTCAAGAAATGTTTATTGACAAGAGAATCTTATATGTCAAGGAGTCAGTGGGAGTCTTAATGGTCTTGAAAGGTTTCAAGAACAAATCAAAATAAACCTTATCGATCGTCACTAGCACATGAGTTGAGGTTTACAACCTATCGTGTTGACACTATATTGCTTCTGTGCCATTCCAATTGAGTTAATTATGCATGTGAGCCCTATGAGTTCTCATTTGAACGTATAAAAGGCAGGCACCTTGATCAATGGAAAGTACATTGATAGGAAAGGGTGAGATGCTTAACTACTTGGAAGACATGGTGGGCAGTTGTGTTACCATAAGGCAAGAAGTCAAGATTAAGAAAGTTCGGTCCATATGAGTTTGAATTTGTCGTAAACTTTGGTTTTGACAAATTCACATGAACAGGAACACATACACCATTAAAATCTAAGTGTAATAAGATTCCCTCCTTCATGAAAATGACTGTAAGGAAATGCTTTCACTAGGAAAGATTTTAAGAAGATAGTGATTGTGAAATTGAATTCTTGAATTCGATTATGGTTACGGTATCCCTTTCCATGATTTGAATTGTGAGGTTTGGCAATTAGTCTGAATTGTTTAGACACGCATATGAGCTATCTAAAGGAAAGGTGTATAAGCTTAGATAAAGGATTATCAAAGCATTAGGTATTAGAAACATGAACTTAAGAAATTCAATAGGTATTGTTTTTCTGAAAGTTAAGCTGTTTCTGAATACATGTGAAAGCTAGTGGGAGCATAAGTGTTATCTTTTATAATAATAATCATGATAGTGGGAGCATAAATGTTATGATTGTATGATTATTATGGAAAGTATTGCAAGTTAGCAATATTAATTATAGAAAACAATTGTTATACTTTGCAAAGTTGCAAGAGTTGAAAAGTTGTTTTGCTATAATTAAGGGAGAGAATATTATGCTTCATTTCAAATTTTAAAGGCTTAGGTTGTGGAATGTTAATAAATTTAGTCAAGGAAACATAGTGGGTTCACATATTTCGATTATGATTACGGCATTCCTCTTCATAGTTCGAATTTTGAGAACGTAGCACATAAAATACTATGGCAGAAGATTGATAAAGTATCAAATCTTTATGTAAGACATTATGCATCGTGTCCCATATGCTTCGGGTTTAGGATCGATTGCAAATGCTATAATATTTGACCATTCTAAAATTTTCCAAATGTCTAGCGCATTAGAGGGAAAAGGACACGAATCGGTTTTGACTAAGATAATTAAACAACTATCAAAGGACAATCCAAAGTTCGCCGAGGATTGGTCGCTTGTGAGTAGTTGGAAGTATAGTATTGGATGGACCATATCGACATTATTATAAATAGATAAGATTCTATTAAGAATAAGTTGTCATATGGAAAATATGGAAATGTGTCCATATTGGGAATTGAATATAGAAAATCTATGTCTAGATTAGAAACTTTTATGCAAAAGGATGTTCAAAGGAATGTACTTTGAGTGAGAGACATCATATCTAAGGAATTGTATTGTAACAATCTCCGATAGAGGACTTTGTAATATCGTTGGCAATAGTCTTTGTGACTTTTTGTACGATGAGATTACGAAAAGGATCATTGCATAAAATGTTAGAATCTAACATATTCCATAAGTGGCAAGAATTTGATATTCTTTCACTTGTGAAAAGAATTGGGAGTTGTGAAATGAGTATGATTGGAAATGTATTCATTTGATCTATTTCACAAAGTAAGAACCATAGGTAAACATTGTGTGCATGATAAGAGCATGGGAAAAGTGTAATAATTCAAGTAAAAAGTTGATTACCCGAAACAACAAATAATGAGTAATCGATATGGTGATAAAGAAAAGGTGTTTTATTTATGTTCAAAGGTTTGAGGCCATATGGGATTAGTATTATTCTTGTGTTTCACTTTGCATGTTTTGACTTCCTGAATAATTTAATTGGTTAAGAACAGTCAAATTATTCAAATGGGCCACAGTCGTTCATATGTTGGAAGTAGGTATGAATAAAGACTGTCGTGAATTGGTGTGTGGATTGTCAAAAGAGTATTAGACATAAGCAAATGTTTGCTGCAACATTCATGAGTGCTTATGAATATGATTTGAGCATTGGATTAAACCCACGCTCACTTGGATCACTCCATGAATTGTATCACAAGTGATTGGTGAGACGATAATATCTTATATTCTTGAAACTGAGATGTGTGAGTTGTATCTTGCAAATCGGTTGCACATTGATAATATGTAAACGCACCAGTAACTTGGTGTCATAAAACATATTGTTGTGTGTGATTCGGTAAGTGAATGCAAGCGAACATTGAATCAAAGTTTATCCGTTCCTTTTATCCAAAGTAGGATAAAAGCGATATCTTTGGGCCCCTCGATGATTTAGTGATGACAAACGTAAATGTTTGGCCGGGCTAGGCCTAATTTGATTTGTTCAATTAGTCAGTCGTCATAAATCGGAAGTCGAGAAATAGTACAAAGAGAATGATTATAAATCATGTCTTACGATATCTAGAATGGAGGAATATATGATCCCTTATCTAAAGGACACGCGTATCTATCTAAAGGACACGCGTATCTGATAGGATAAGAGTTGACAGCGGCTTTGGAAAGCTACGATTGCAGATCAGGATCAGAAGTCATACGTAGAATAGTTATTAGACTTATCCAAGTGGGAAACTGTTGGATTAGTGTCTAAGTCCATAACTATTTTGGTATGTACTTGACCCGATGGTGCATGGTCCTTTTGGGTTGCCTTCACCAAAGCAACTTGATAGGATGAATTATGGAGAGAAAGGATTAAATATGATTTGTTAATATATTATGAGAATAATATATTAAAGGAGAAATCATATTGTTTAATTAATATTAGTCAAGAATTAATTGGTAATTAGTTTTGTCACTAAAAGAGATTAATTAAATTTAAGGGACTAGAATTGTAATTATAAGATAACTGAAATTGGGCTATGGATTGCCTTATTTTATAAGGTTGGACGAATTCTATGGGGAAACCCATTAGAAACCGTCCAAGGCCTTTAAGGAAAGGAGTCCATGGGTTGCTTAGGGCTTAAGCATCCAAATTAGGGTTTCCTTGTTAGATAACCTTAATAGCCTCACTATATATAGAGCTCTTATGCCCCAAAAACGTGGTCAAGCTTCCTTCTAGGGTTTCCACACGTTTTGGGCAGCCTCCTTCTCTTCTCTTCTTCATCCTCTTGCTCTTGGTGTTTGTGAAACATTAGAGGAGTGACATTTGTGACTCTAAGGTTTCTACAGTCAATTCAAGAAGGATTTGAGATTTTTATTGCTACATAACAATCAAGGTATGATATAAACCCTAATTATATGTTATATTGATTATCATATGCTAGATCTAGGGTTTATAGTCTTGGATAAATTGCATGTATAATAGAGAAATCTAGATCCAAGCATTAGGGTTTGTATGAGCACATATGATGTTTTTATAGCCAAAACCCTTCACTAATTACATATGAAGACTTATGTATATAAACAATTAGTGATTATAACACTAATTGAACATGTATAAACATCCTAATGCGAGGAAAACACTTTGGTCAAGTGATAGGAGGCTAATGGGTTGCAACAAATGAGTGCAAGACCTCATACGGGAGTTTATGGTCTAAAGACCATGTGTGTTGGAGTTTACGGCCCAGGGGAGTAAACTCCTCACCGTAAAGTCTCTATTGGGGCACTAAATAAAGCTCAAAACTATTACATCTTAAGTGGTGAAGTGCTTCAATGCTTAAACAAGTGTTTGGGTGGGTTTAAGGCCCTAAAATGACATTACTTAATGTTCACGGCCTTGGGACCAAACCCCTTGGAGATTACAGCCGTAATCTCCCATGGAAGGGTGTTTTTGGTGATTTCAAGTCCCTAATATAACTAAGAATAAATCAAGGCAATTGTCCAAGGCTTTAGGAGTGATTAAAGCACTTTTTGGCCCTATTGTTTGGAGTTCACGGCCCTGGAACTTCATGGGCCGTGAACACCTTACTCTTGGTGTTCTAATGGTGTTTGCTAGTCCTAGACTCATTAGGGTACATGTATAAACTAGTCTCTTGGCTTAAGAAAGACTTTTAGGGTGTTTTGGCACCTAAAAATGGAGTTCACGGCCCAAGAACATCCTTGGCCGTGAACTCACTTCTAGCCTTTGTATCTTAATGATTTTGTGGTCTAAACATGTCATGGTAGTTTCTTGGTTGAGTTCCAAGGCTTAGAGGGACATTGGGCACACTTTGGCCCTTATAAAAGAGTTTACTCCCCAAGGTGTTCTTGGGCGGTAAACTCTCAGATCTTAGTGTTTTCCTATGATTTCTAGTGTAATAAGCATATAAGAAGCTTTAAAACAACACTAGATAGAAGTACTCACTTTCCGGAATGAAAGTCTGAAGATCCTTGAGAGAGAATTCGGCTTTTCTCTAGTTGGAAATGTAACTAATGAATAAATATGGTTCAGAATCCTATATATAGTCCTGGGATTTTTGGCAGAAAATATTTTATTCACGAAATGAACTCTAATATCATAGGGTTTTGAAATAATAGTGTTGCACAAAACCCTAGTGCATCCACTCTCCTGATATCTCCTTAAGTGTAAATCCTGAAATACTCAAACTTATACCCAAAAGTCTGGAAATTCTCTGTAACTGTACTAATCTTCTACTGACTTGATATGGTTTGTATAGAATGGAATTTTCGGGTTGTCACATCATCCCCCTGTTAAATGGAATTTCGTCCCGAAATTACAATTTAGGTAAGGAAGTAGGTATGAATGATTAAGTCATGAGGTGGAAACTTCATAATCGATTGGTTCTCGCGCTCCTAAGGGAAATCGGGTCCTCGGTTGGTATCCCAATGAACCTTCACTAACGGTCGATGGCGTTGCTTCGTCCACTTGACCTGTCGGTCAAGGGTCACTATGGTTCTAATACGAAGGAGTGGATCTCGAAGAGTGGACTTACAAGAGTCCTAACAGAAAGGTACGGTTTCAAGATCGAGATGCGAAGGGTAAAATGTACGTTACTGAGTTCGCGGAGTAGGTCTAGTCTTTGAAATACAGGACCGATTCTGGTAAGAATCTCGGAGGTCCTAACTATATTGGATTTAGCTTTCCACGCTTTACGAAGCATATTAAGCTATTCCCAGAGTGAGATTCCCTAAAGAATTTGGTCTCTCACTTGGAATTCCAAAGGTTCTTTCTCTTGCTAAATTTCCCAGTCAAGGGCCACCCCTTGCTAGGTCAAAGTCGAAAGGGTTTCTGTAATTAGCAAGGAGTTCTGAATGAACTATGAGAGCAGGTCTGTAAGACCTAGAATTTGGCGATTTTCTGTCGGCGTCTCTGGTGTCGACAAATTCTCAACGGTTTTGACCAATTGAAAGAGTACTCAAAATTTCCCACATCACTAATAGTGTATCATAGGAAATCTGACTCTTCAATTTCAAAACTCGTGGTTAGAGAACTTCGCGAGAGTTCCTCCGAAGGTAATGTTTCCATTGTTCCTTCTTACTAAGAGGGTAGATAAGTAAGTCATTACATGGAGAAATGACGAACTGATCCAAGTAAGAAAAACGTACCCTGCTCATTTAGCTCATGAATACTATGGGCGTATTGGTCCTATCCGAGGGGTATCACTACGGACTCGATGTGTCCGCATTGCGTTCGGAAGGTAGTCTTCCGGACATCCTTCCTTCACACTCAAACTGGTGATATTCGGATCTCGGGTCCATTTCTAAAAGTAATTCTTTCCTTGCGTTTGCTCAACCAATTCCTCTATGCGAGGCAGAGACAACGATTTCTAATGGAAAATCTTGACGGAGTCCTCGATATCTGAGGTACATACGATGCAATCCGTCGACCTCTGGAATAATAAGACCAGAGTTCTCCAAGGTGAGAAGCCTAGGATTCTAATTCTATTTTCTGTGTAGTTTGCTAAGTTGTCTGGGCTGCTCTTGTATCTCCGTAGGTGTTTAGACTATAGGGTGATCTGTTTACAGGAGTCATACTGGGTTCTAAGTTTGTTCACATGATGATGCGATTACTCGTAGTCTTGGGCAGTCTCCGTCCTGAAGTTCATATTAGAATTCATACATGGTTTCACAATCACAATCTCATGTATATGAGTCGTATATAATTAAGATTGAAAAGGTAGTCGAATAACTGATTCCTCTTTAAGCTCACATCCTATCGAGGAAGAAGAATTTAAAGTGGAATCATCAATTCTAAACCTATAGAACCTTGATTATATATCACTCTTATGTATACATTCTTAGTGATAGATCAACTGTATGAATCCTTGAATTGAACTTGACGTACTGCACGAGTGGTACTTCGGGGATTTCTTCAGAAAAGAAAAGAACTATGAGGTACTCTTCGCATGAGTACTTCGGTGTTCTGAAATAACGGTTTCGCTAGAAAGACGTTTACTAACAAAGAGATGTACGAATGAAGCTGTTTTTGTGAGGATCAAATTGAATCAAGTCGTACGATAATGTCGAAATCATATGGAAACTTAAAGACATTAGATTTGAACATAATGCGTTTACAGACAAAACACAACCGTGAAACAATCAACAGAGTTATAGTACTTTAGACTATTACAAGACCATTGTTGCGAATGAGGTATACCAGAAAAGATAAGTATACGTAGCATGAGCATCCCTAAACCGATAGGATCTCGCAAAAGATAAGACTCTAGTTGCACTAGTTCTGGATATTTTATAAGTCTGTTACAACAAAACTCCTTAATTACATTAACAAGGGTACGACGTAGTTTCTCCTGCAGCTGTGATCCTGAAAATCTTCCCATCAGCAACCGAGTTCTTTGTTATCGGGCAATCCTTCTTGAGGTGTCCAATTTCACCGCATTGGTGACATATGTGGACAGCACCAACATTGGTGGTGGAAGTGAGGTGTTTAACCAGTGTTATGTAGGCACGAGTGCCTTCCTTATTACTCCACCTTGGAAATTGCTTCCTAAAGCGTTCAACTTTATCACTACTTTTGTGTGTAGGGTTGGTCCCGATGACAGGGACTTGAGTGATAGGTCGTGCCGGTGCTCCACAGCTACGAGCATGGTGCCTTATTTTTAGTCAATTGCAACATTGCATCTCATGGCAAGCCCCATGACGATGGAAACTACACTTATCACACTTCGGGAGTTTTCCATCGTATGGCCTGCTCGGTACGGGGATGGAAGGGGTTTCCACTTGTTGTTGCATGGCAAGTTTTTGGGATTTCTTGTGTTCTTTCTGGGCTTGGCGCTTTCGTTTCTTGTTCTCTGATTTTCGACTTTGCGAGCCTGTGACTGTTACCGTTTAACAACTTCCTAGATGGATTCCATGATTGGAAACTTCAACCCCATCATCAACATTGATTGTGCTGATAGTGCTACGGTGTGCAAGGACTGCTGTCACGGCAGCCATTACAGCATCTGTAACTGCGGTTTAGAAAGTAGCGGCGTCCATATGGAAAGCAGAGCTTTCGTTGTCCGATTGATTGCTTCCTGATGACGACATGATTTTGTAACACGCAAGATAAGGATTTTGTGAGCGATTCTGGTTGACCCTAGATGTACTTCGATTGCTCAATCAAAGAGTAAGAGTATGTTTTTGACAGTTTGACCTACATCCCTATGATGCAGTCTTAGTACGGATTGGAAGTATGTTCACGGAGGTTTGACCAACATCCCTATGATGCAGTCCTAGTACTGAGTGGAAGTGTGTTCATGAAGGGTTGACCTACATCCCTATGATGCAGTCCTAGTAATGAGTAGAAGTAAGTTTGTAGAATGGTCTCAAGACGTTTGTCGTTCAATCCGAGGTATCGATGGTTGGTGAATAACAGGATCCAACCACTAAAAGAGACTTGGAAATGTCTCCGGAGTTAAATTACTATAGTCCAATGACTTGACTAAAGCATGTTTCAGATAGAATCCAATGAAAGTATGAGAAGAGTACTTGAATAAAGAATGACACAGAAGTTAGCCGACTGTCAATATCTTTGATATTCATGACGTAAAATTTAGGAAAATGACCTTGCAGAAGGTCTTACATCATATCCAGGGAAGATAGTTCTTGACAGCATAAGGACCTAACCAAAAGTACTTACGGTACAAGATAATTTCATATCTTAGCACTCGGACAGCGCTTTGATACTCTCGAAACAATTTTCCTTCGATAAAACCTAGTATCAACACCACTAGGGTTTAGTCTAATGATAACCGCGACAAATTAATAGCCTGACTATTATTATTATTATTATATAAGCGTTAAATAACTCTCAATATAACTCATAATAATAGCCCAAATAATTATTTTATGGACCTAATAACATTACTATAATTATTTGGAAGCTATATTAAAAATTGCGTAAGCGTAGCTCACTTACAGCGAATTTTATCGAAAACTGGAACTTTATTTGGAGCAGCGTTTCGAAACTGTAAGACCTTTTTTCTCGGGACTCCGGGAGCCTCGGGGATTTCTTCGGGTACTAGGGAGGTTCCCTAGGGTTTAGGAGTGTTTAGGACACTTAGAGAGAGAAAGAAGTTAGAGAGAGAGTGAAGAAAGGTGTCAAAAATGTGGAACCCTCGTCCCCCTTTTATACCCTGCGAGGCCTCGGACTACGCTGGGCGTAATCCTTGGCTACGCGGGGCGTAACTTCGGACAGGGTCCAGCTGCATCCAGCTGTCTCGCACTTCGGAAGAGGATAAGGATCGAGGGTACGCTAGGAGTACCGAACTCCGATGCAGGGCGTAAGGCGAAGCGAGGCGACGTGGCGTGATCCGAAGGGCGCTCTGTAATCGGCGATGGACGGCTGCGATTAGGCCACGTCATCCATCTCGCAACAGATTTCGCAATTTGCATACTCAACTTTAAAAATTTGTAACTTTCACGTACGAGCTCCGTTTTTGATGTTCTTTATATCCACGCGAAGGTGGGAATGTACTCTACAACTTTCGTTTAGACTCCGTCGGCTAATTTTGAATCAATTTTAAATTTTGTATTATTAAAAGGTCGGGATAGGATTGGTCTGTTAATTCCTCATAACTTCTTCATCCGACGTCCGTTTTCGTCCAACTTTTTCTCGTTATGCTACTCTTAATGAGATCTTCAATTCTCGTTTAGGTCGTGTCGGCTAAAAATCACTCAATCTAATATTCGAATTTCGGGTTGTACACTGCCAATCCGAAACTTCGAAAAATCATAACTTCTTCATACGAAGTCAGATTTGGGCGTTCTTTTTATCGATGTTCTTAGTTTAACATACTCTATGATTTTCGTTTATATCGCTAAGGCTAAAACTTGCTCTATCATAAATTCACTATTTACGCTTCCCGGTGCCGTGCCGGTTTCGTCGCGAAACTTCGACGGGTCATAACTTCTTTGTTATAACTCGGATTTCGGCGTTCTTTATATGTATGGAAACCTTGTGACATATACTACAACTTGGTTCAAATTATTTATTCTAAATAATCTTTTGTCGAAAAGTCATTTTCGACCCCTATTATCTCTAAATCGATTAGTCTGGATCTATGGGCGTTAATATTATCTCCCCCTGAGGATGATTACATCCCGGAATCATCAACGAAATAGGGCTCACATGATGAATCCATACATTATCTCTTCATCCTATGTAATAATCGTAACTTGATGTTTCTTCGAACGAGTATCTAAATCTAAGACTTCCTGACTGTAGGCGGTGCCCGATATTAGACCCGCTCTCTTTCTCATGTTAGACTTTCAGTCATGATATTCATGTCACGATCTTGATCTTTATTGGAGACTCCTTCAAACTTCAGATAAGTTTCTTCCTTCGATTATCATAATAGACCGATGGGTCATGTTCTATGGAGCTCTCATCGTGTGTTGCAATGCTCAGACTCAGGTCTCTTAGAGTCAAATTCGAAAACAGAGTATACCTTCCTTCATGTTCTAATGTGATACAATCACATTTAAATATGTAGCATTTCTAGCTACCAACTTCTTTAACAATCATTGCGATACTTCTACTGATCGCCTTGGTTAATCCTTTCGGCTTAAGTCGGGTGCTACATCGAACTTAGTTCTTTGGACCACGTAACATACTTATTGTAGTCGGACTCAATTTGATATGACCACTAGGGTCGGAATAACAACAATCTTCTTAGTCATTACCGAAACGATGGTAACGTCATGCTTGAATAAAACAGAATCAGTTATTGGCTTCTTGGTAATCTTGTGACTTTCCCTGATCGAAGCGTGAGTCCTGTGTTTTCGGTAGTATATGCATCTACTACCTTTCACACCTACTCATACTCGTCCCAAGTATTGTCTCGCAGTCCCCAAGTCACCATACAAGAAAATCACATAACAGTTTAACACAACAGATAACAAAACAAAGGTTTTATTATTTCTTGAAACTATTACATAGGTGTTCAAGTTCACCCCAGACTATGCCTCTAATAGGCTACATCATACGATACTATGGCTACTGCATAACTTGATCTTCGGATATGAAGTCCTCATCCTTGATTCCTCGCATGGTTTTCTGCTTCGTCGAGGATCATGTGAAATGCTCTTAGCCTTGGTGGTGTGTTTGGCCTTGCTGCCTCGTTTTTCTTTGGGCGGTCCCTTGAAATATGCCCTTCTTTGTTACATCCATAGCACACCTTCTTGTTGGACGCACACTTGCTGGCATAATGCCCTATCTTTCCACATTTGTAGCAAGTTACCTCCTCGCTACATTTCCCGAAGTGCTTCTTTTTACACTTCTCGCACCATTTGGATTCACCTCCTCCTCCTTCTTCCGTTTTTTAGAATTTCCTTTCTTTGTTGGATTTTGAAGATCCTTCATGCTTCCTTTTTCTCCTACCTTGTCTTTTTCTAGACCCCTTTCTCTCATCTAGGTCTCTACATTCTTAGCTGCTCTAACAGCTGTTTTCAAGGTAGTTGCCATTTTGACCATTGGGCCAAAGTCAGTGGGCAATCCGTTAGCAAACCTATCAATCTTGGAGAGTTCAGTAGGAACCAAGTAGGGAAATAGCTTCATCCTCTCGGTGAATGTGGTGGCGTACTCATCAACACTCATCTTCCCTTTCTTCAGGTTCTGAAACTCGTTGTTTAGGTCTATCAGATCTATCTCTGAGCAGTACTGCATTTTCAACTGTTCCAAGAACTCTTCCCATGACATCCTTAAGGCTTCTCCTCGTGGCATCATATCTTCCAATAGCTTCCACCAGCTCAAGACTCCAATTTTCAGTTGTCTTACAGCGAAGACGGTCTTCTGTTTCTCACTACAGTCGCAACTCTCAAACAGCATCTCCATCTCGGAGATCCAATCCATAATCTCAACAGCCTTTGGGCTTCCTGAGAGACTTGGTGGTTTCGCACCCAAGAAATTCTTGTACGTTCGCCCATCCTTGTCATTTCTCCTCTCCGGGCCATCCCTTCGTTCACCTTGAGTCCCCACTTGACTCACTTGGCGTCTGTATTTCCCTTCCTCCGATTGCTCGAGAATCAGCTCGGGTTACTCAATGGGCATAGTTGGTTCGTCCCTATTCAACATCCGCCTCATTTCTTCCCTTTGTTCAGCTAACATAGCTCGAATCATGGCTTGAACTCCAGCCATGGTGACTGGCTCAGGTGCAACTTCTTCTACAACAGGTATTTGTTGAACCATTGAGGGTTGGTTCCTATTCTCATTTGCATTCACGTTTCCGCTACGGGTCCTTGCTATCTTGATCTATACACCGAATAAGGTGAATCTAGTCCTTTATTTAGGATTGATGTTTAAATCATCCTTATCACTCCGAAATGTTTATATGCTAGTTCTAACATCGTATTCGTACGTTTAGAATCCTAAACACCTAAGGTTTCCAGATCCGGTCGGCAACAGACCATAGATCCGATCAAACTATAGCATAACAAATCATTTAGCACATAAAAGCAATTTAGGCATTACTCCTAAAATAAGCTAGTGCTCACACCTCACAATCATCGCTTAGCATTTTAATTTTAATTCTAGAAATAAATCCATATTCCTAGTTCGCTTAAACTAATGCTCTGATACCAACTGTGACATCTTCATTTTCACGGCCAAAAATGACCGATTTTGTTTATGCTTTATAAAAATCAGAGTACTTCTTTTAATAAAAATGTTGCGGAATTTGTTCCCAGAAAAACACAATAAATACATTATTAAAACATTTTCGAAGAAACGTATTTTGTTCATTTTAAAACATTTGGGATGTCATCGTTAATACAGAAACATAAGCATAAACAGAACTTACATTTATTTACACTAGTGAGCTACATCTCTTTAAATCTCTCAGTATAATGTGACTTCATATCAACACATGTGATATAAATAAACTTAGTGGGTCAGGTTGGGAAACCTGGTGAGTACATAAGGATTTCAACCCACAATAATATAATATTATGTTTAAACAATCAAGCAATTAAACCCCATTACCCATCCCCATTATATTCTCTATTCTTAAGGATCTACCCTAAGAATCAGCTTATTCCTCGTTCATTCGTTCCTAAGGATCATCCTAAGGAATCGGCACGAAGTCCATCGTTGCCATGGTTTACACAATGGGCACTAAGTCTGCATAGTCGTCAGGGTCTAGGCATCAAGTCTGCATGATCACCAAGGTTTAGGCACCAAGTTTGCATGGTCACCATGGTTTAGAGTACACCGGGTGAACACATCGTTCACAACACCTACAGGTTGCGAGCCTGCTAGTGTTCCACTGGACTGTCTAGAATAGTCCGTGGTTGTCATCCCTACTCTACTGAATGACGGGGACATCGTTTGGGAAAAAGGCTTCTCACATCGTACATCTCTCACCCATACCTCATGGTCTATATCCCTCTCAACTCATCGTCCAACTCATATTTCATCCACTATATCTACCCATGTTTTACCCCAACATTTTCGTAGATATAAAATACATATATAGTTTAAATCTTTTAAAACATGTATAAAATCGTTCACCTAGCATAGACAGGAAGTAAACAGACAATATGCACTCATAGCACGTAGTAAATACTTCATATCTATGTGTAAGTTGAAGGGGACCATGCACTCACCTGAATGGTGGTGACTTAGCACTCAGACAGCGCTTCGATACTCTCAAAACAATTTTCCTTCGATAAAACCTAGTATCAACACCACTAGGGTTTAGTCTAATGATAACCGTGACAAATTAATAGGCTGACTACTATTATTATTATATAAGCGTTAAATAACACTCAATATAACTCATAATAATAGCCCAAATAATTATTTTATGGACCTAATAACATTACTATAATTATTTGGAAGCTATATTAAAAATTGCGTTAGCGTAGCTCACTTACAGCGAATTTTATCGAAAAGCGGAACTTTATTTGGAGCAGCGTTTCGAAACCGTAAGACCTTTTTTCTCGGGACTCCGGGAGCCTCGGGGCTTTCTTCGGGTGCTACGGAGGTTCCCTAGGGTTTAGGAGTGTTTAGGACACTTAGAGACAGAAAGAAGTTAGAGAGAGAGTGAAGAAAGGTGTGAAAAATGCGGAACCCTCGTCCCCCTTTTATACACTGCGAGGCCTCGGACTACTCTGGGCGTAATCCTTGGCTACGCGGGGCGTAACTTCGGATAGGGTCCAGCTGCATCCAGCTATCTCGCACTTCGGAAGAGGATAAGGACCGAGGGTATGTTGGGCGTACCGAACTCCGACACGGGGCGTAAGGCGAAGCGAGGCGACGTGGCATGATCCGAAGGGCGCTCTGTGATTGGCGATGGACGGCTGCGATGAGGCCACATCATCCATCTCGCATCAGATTTCGCAATTTGTGTAACGCCTGTGTGTCCGGGCTCGTCATTAATATTGAAATAGTAGTCTAGGTTAACCTTTGTAACCCGTTTTGAAATAATAGAAGTTTATTATTTGTGTATTATGTGTTTCGTGCTTAATTGCTTAATTGTGTGTCTTAATTTAATTAAGAATGAAAATAAGCATCAAAATGAAATTTTAGATAAAGCCGATATCTATGGATAATGTTGTAGTAGTTGAAACGAGGTTTCCGAATATATAAAGAATGCCGAAATCCGAGTTATAACGAAGAAGTTATGACCTGTCGAAGTTTCGCGACAGAACCGGCAACGCTGAATGACGTAAAAAGTGAAATTTACGTTAGTGTGATATTTAGCCTTAGTGATCTAAGCGAATGTTGTAGAGTTCCTTAAACCGAGAGCGTGTATGAAAAGAACGCCCAAATCCGACTTCGAATGAGGAAGTCATGATTTTTCGAAGTTTCGACTTAGCGGTATGCAGCCCGAATACTCGAAATAGAGATCGAGTGATATTTAGCCAAAAATTTCTAAATGAGAATTGAAGATCTCATTGATAGTAGTCCAACGATAAAAAGACAGACGAAAATGGAGTTCAGATGAAGGAGTTATGAATTTCGAACAGAGTTTTCCTGTCCCGGCCTACTAAAAATAATATATAAGTAATATACTTATAATATATTAAAAATCAATTCAAAATTAGCCAATGGAGTCTAAACGAGAGTTGTAGAGCATAATCTCACCTTCGCGTTGATATAAAGAATGTCAAAAACAGAGTTCGTATGCGAAAGTTGTGAATTTCTGAAGTTCGGGGCGCGAAACCCCAAAACTATCAGATACCACGACGTGGCAAGCAGTGCCATGACGTGGAAAGTCTTCTGACACCTCTGGGAGTCTCCCATATGCAACTTGGGATGACGCATGCAGTGACGACCAAGCCCACGACGTGGAAAAAGGGTGCCACGACGTGGCAAGGGCCAGTTTTGCCCAATAAATAGATTTGAAGGGCCAGCCGTTTAGGGTTGCTCATTCTCTCATCTCTCACCCATATTACCTCGATTTACGTGCAAAGAAGTACCCCCGAAGCCCCGTTATCAACCCCGAGACCTGAAACAAGTCCTAAAGCCCGAAGATCCCGACAAGAAAAGAGTTTCCGAGTCGAAGCTCTGCCTGCGAGAAACCCGGTGTGTGAAGTGATCCCGGTTTCACCGAAGAATACTACTTCTACAAGCTGTAATGCTGTCCGATCATCTTCTGATCAAGTGAGTGTGTAGTTACTTTCTTCTAACGCATAATTATGAAGTATTTTATATGAAATACGTGTTATGTGTATAATTTTGTGGTTATGTGTGTGAATGTATATTCACTTTCTTCTATCTCATAGATATGATTTATTCTCTATGAAATACGTGTTATGTGGGTGTGCCTCATCTATTATGTGGAATATGTATTGAATGAGAATGCTATACAGGTTTCAAACTATGTATAAAAGTATATATTGTTATCTACTAATATGTTGGGTAGAACATGGGTAGATAGTTGGTGTGTAATAAACAAATGAGAGGCCTCGATGTCATTGTTGTTGATCTAGTTATTCAGCGGAGTATGGATAATGACCATAGACTCCTTCTAGACAGTCTTGTGGAATGCTAGCAGGTTCATAACCTGTAGGTGTTGTGAACGATGTGTTCATCGGTGTACTTTATCCTCCTCATGGTTACCTTTAGGATATCTATTGTTGAGGAAACCCCTTAGCAGTAATGTCCGTCCCGATGAAAATCCTAGATTAGGTCCCTTGAGATACATGTTGCTTTAGGGACGTAAAGTGACGATAACAGGAATGGGTAATCAGGTTATTGTTGGTTGGTGAAATTAAATATATGCTCACCAGGCTCCCAAGCCTGATCCACTCAGTCTTATTTGTATTACAGGAAGTGGCGCAAGGGCATCAGATGGATGAATCATCGAGTTGTTTTGTTTACAAGTCTGTATATGTGTATATTTGTTGAATGACTTGTAATGTTATCGTTTATGCTTTATGGCCTGTATCGGAACATGACATCCCGAGTTTTGATTATATAATGAAAATACATTTCTTTTATGAAATGCTTTGGTAAATATTATTTATCACGTTTTGTTTTTGGGAACAAATTCCGCAACTCTTTCAAATCAAAAGGATTTACTCTGAAATTATTTTAAAAGCATAAATGAAAATCGGTCTTTTCTGGCCGTGATTTTGGGGATGTCTCAATTTGCATACTCAACTTTAAAAATTCGTAACATTTGCGTACGAGCTCCATTTTCGACGTTCTTTATATCCACGCAAAGGTGGGAACATACTCTACAACTTTCGTTTAGACTCCGTCGGCGAATTTTGACTCGATTTTAAATTTTGTATTATTAACAGGCCAGGACAGGATTGGTCCGTTAAATCCTCATAACTTCTTCATCCAACGTTCGTTTTTATCCATCTTTTTCTCGTTACGCTACTCTTAACGAGATCTTCAATTCTTGTTTAGGTTGTGTCAGCTAAAAATCACTCGATCTAATATACGAATTTCGGGTTGTACACTTCTAATCCGAAACTTTGAAAAATCATAACTTCTTCATACGAAGTCAGATTTGGGCGTGTCGGTTTCTATCGCTAAGACTAAAACTCGCTCTATCATAAATTCATTATTTACGCTTCCCGGTGCCGTGTCGGTTTCGTCGCGAAAGTTCGACGGGTCATAACTTCTTCGTTATAACTCGGATTTCGGCATTCTTTATATGTATGGAAACCTTGTGACATATACTACAAATTGGTTCAAATTATTCATTCTAAATAATCTTTTGTCGAAAAGTCGATTTTGACCCCTATTATCTCTAAATTGATTAGCCCGAATCTACGGGCGTTACATCTAGTACTGGAACTTCGATGGTTGTTGTATGGTCCAGAGTTGAGTTTCCCCCTCAACCGGCGAGGTGGAAGTATTTAGTGATACTTCTTCGGACAATGTTGGACCAGATACATCAGCATGCTGCTGCTAAGCTTCTAGAGACACAAAAACTTCGGATAACTTGGCTGTATCTACCGGATCAAAGTGATCATCATAGTTTACTTCAACTAGATTTAATGGACCCGAAGAGGCAGGAATATCACTATCTAGAATTATTGTGGCTTCGGTTGATGGAGCGGTGTTGCAGACATGATAGTCATCGAATTTTACGTTGAAGCTTTCAATTATCAACCTTGTGCGTGTAATGATGACTCGATAAGCAACCTTGTTAGTGGAGTAGCCATGGAAGATGAATTCATCAGACTTTGGTGTGAATTTATTTAGGTGATCTCTGTTGTTGATTAAGAAGCATCTACACCCAAATATATGAAATAATCGGACATTTGGCTTGCGGTTGATAAGGCCCTAATACGGTGTTTTGTTGAGACGTTTGCACACAATGCTTGGATTTTGTACAAAACAGGCTGTGGGCACTGCTTCGGCTCAGAAGTAGAGTGGAAGGTGTGCAAAATTGAGCATAGATCTGGCAGCTTCTACTGGAGTGCGGTTCCTTCGTTCTACTACCCCATTTTTTTTTGGTGTGTAAGGAGGTGAGAAGTTGTGTGTAATTCCTTTGGAAACCAAGAAACTATTTAGAAGATGGTTAGTGAACTCGACTCCATTATCACTTCGGATACGTTTAGCTGGTAACTTGATATGAAGTTCGAATTCCTTGATGAAGTTGATCAACACCTGCGGTGATTCTGACTTGAGTCGAAGAAAGAAGACCCATGTGAAACGTGTGAAGTCATCCAATATAACCAGTATGTACTTTTTGTGGTGAAGACTTGCTACGGTAGATGGACCGCAGAGATCAATGTGTAAGAGTTCCAATGGTTCAGAAATTGAGGAATCAATCATTGTGGGGTGACTTGCCTTGAATTTCTTTCCACATTCACATGCAGGACAGAGAGTATCATTGCTGAACTTGAGGATTGGAAGACCTCTGGCTAGTTCTCTGGTGACCAAATTGTTGATGTATCTGAAGTTGAGATGAGCATGCTTGCGGTGCCATAGCCAGCTGACTTCGGATACTACTTTGGATAGAAAGCATAATTGTGGTTTGCCTATGACCAGAGATACATCCAGAGGGCACATAGTACCTTTGGATCTCGACTTGATCAGACAAGTGCTCCTATCGCTTGTCATTACGTAGCAAAATTTTCATCAAATTCAACACGATGGACTGCTTTACATAGTTGACCAACACTTATGAGATTGTGTTTGAGGCCTTCTACATAAGCAACCATTTGAATAGAGGAGTTTCTTGTAGTAATAACAACATAAACTTGGATTATCCCATTCGCATTGTTCCCAAATGTAACATTACCACCATTGCAAATTGGCCTGAAATCTCGAAGGTATTCTAATTTTCCCATCATGTGCGAAGAGCAGGCATTGTCGATTAACTATTCTTCTTCTTGTTCCTCCTTGCACAAGGCCTGAAAATTACACGGTTTGTTTAGGCATCCAAACTACTTTGGAGCCTAGGACAACAAATGAGTTTCTGATTGATGCATGAAACGAGGTTGTAGGGACTGGTTTCGTGTCAACTTTTAATCCTAGTCCTGGGTGTTTGTGACTTTTTGGAGTGTTGTGCCTTTTTGAAAAGTTACGAGGTTTTTGAAAAGGATTAGTTTTGACATGAGATAACCTTTTTTGACAACTACATTGATATTGACAAGCTGAAATTTTATCTTTTGTTTTGGCACTTTGTTTGGTCAGCAGTCGGAAGGATATGGTTGATTTGTGACTGGTCCGACGTTAGTAAGATCTGACATGTGTGTTGTTGGAATTTGAAAAAGTTTGTTTCGAAGATGATTTAGCATGTGTAGATACCTTGGACCTTTTTCTAGGATTTGGTAAAATACCCTTCCACTTGTTGAAATTTTGATGTGATTTTAAAAGTGTTGGAGTAGGTAAGATACCCTTCCATTTTGGCTCATATGAGGAATAAATTTGAAAACCATTGCTTCGAAAAGATCTTTCTTTCTTTTTGGTTTTGTTAGATGAGTTAGGAATGGACATTGAAACTGCACATTCCTTTTTGTATGTTGTCTTGATGGGAGAGTTTTTTGAGAAATAGTAAGCAAAAACAAACTTTTCTAGACTCTTAGATTTTTGAAATCTAATGTGTCTTTTATTTTTAGAAAAAGTTTGTCGATTTGTGCCTCAAGATCGAATATCTTCTTTGAAAGCCTTTTTTGCTAAAGTTTTTGGAGAACCCCAATCATTAGTGTTCAACTGCGGTTTCCTGGATACCTTTGAAATTTTTTGACAAAGAGGACTTGATTCACCAGAACTTGAAAATTCAGGGTTTAGAGAGCATTGACATACTTCAAAGTTTTATATGGGTAGTTCATGATGAATTGGCTGAAGAGTCACTGAGCCTTTTGTTGTGGACTTTGGTAAGGAAGACTTAGCTACCGTAGTGTAAGTCTGAGTAATGACAGGAGTTGGATTTATTTGAGAATCATGACTGCAGTGAGGGGCACTTCGGTATGAGGACAAAGGTGGTAAGTCCTGTAAGACTTCGGGACATTCTATGACAATTTCATCATTAAAGAAAGATGAGTTCTGAGAATTTGAGTTGATTGTGTCACAGATAGGAGTTTGATCACATGTGTAATCCGAAACCTCAGGCACAATTTCCTCAATGGCACAATTATTACTTAGATTATGAAGTCTATCGAAGTGGGTTCTGATATCTTCGGGGAAAGTCTTGTCATTGAATGGAAAATGAAATTCTCGGTCCGAAGGGACATAAAGTCGATCTTTGTTAAATCGGGGTGAGGAATCCTCTATGGTAGGATATCCATTGGACCAACCCCAATTGTATGTATTGTCCATAGTTCCATTATTGACCAAATTTTCAATAGCTTCACATTCATTGAACAATTGTTCTATTAATAGATTTAAGCGTACAATCTCACTGTAAGCTAAATCTCTTTGGTTTAAAGATATCTCTAGTTGTGTTTCACTCAACATTCTTGCATCATTTTCTAACTCTAAATCTCTTTCTAACATGGCCATTTTGAGTCTTTTGTTGTCCAGTCGACCTCTCACATGAAACATCTCTTGGGACGTTATGTTCTTCTCATCTAAGGATTTGTTGTAGTCTGTAAGGACAGCATCACAAGTGTCATTAAGATTGTCTATGAAAGGTTGACAGTCATGCATGCTATAGTTTAGAGGTTAGATCACAAGTAGTTCCTTTCCAGCTTTGTAGACCCATCATCATCAACAGTTGCTAGCATGCAGATCTTGCCTATTCCTTTGATCTTCCTGATGGTTTCTTCATCATCTCCGGATGACCAAACTTGATGGTCTCTTTTGACATGAGCCACATACGCCCTAGCCTTTTCCTTTTCCTCCAATTCTTGAGCCATTCTAAGGTAGAATGCTTTGTCTTTCACCTCATTAGCTTTTCAATCCTTTGCAAAATGATTCTCTTTGTTGCATTTGTGACATATTACAACATCACTTTTGTCTTATGAAGGGGTACCAGAGTTAGAGGTTTGAATAGACTGTGATATCTTCTTTGGTTGAGTGTTTTGAGATTGCGGTGGTGGGTGTGAACTTTTAGGATAATGAGAGTGATTGTTTTGTGGGTTGAAGTTACGGTTGAAAGGAGGTTTGTTGAATTGTTGATTCTTGCGAAAAGAGGGAGGTGGTAGCCGATTGAACTGTTTACTAACAAGAGCAATAGCCTTCTAAAATTCTTCTTCATCATCATACTTTGAGTCGGCTTCGTACGACAGTGCTTTAGTGTCATACGAGGGAGAGTAAGATTGATTATGAGGAGCTTGTGCTACAAGAGCAAGTGGTCCTCCGAAGTCAGCATAGTCTTTGAGTACGGTGGATTCTTGTGCTTGCAATTCCCCATAGAGCTTGTAGAGAGACATGGAATGAATCTTCCTATATCCTTGAACTATCACTTTAGCAGTAGTCCAATGTCCTCCCAAACCATTGGGAAATTGAAGGTTTGTTTCATGGTTACTGCGGATGGTGCCAGCATTTGATAACTTAGTGACTATCAGATTGAACATTTTGAAAGAGTCTTCTAAACTTTTGCCAGTATGAGCCTTGAAGTTGTTGAATTGATTTATTACAGTTGTAAGCTTCTTATCCTGATCTTGTTCTGAGCCTTCATACAAGTTCTTGAGAACATCCCAGATCACTTTTGTTGATTTATAGTTTATGATAATGTCGAAGTTGTCAGGAGCAACTCCACAAGTGATTTCATAAAAAGCAACAGCATCATTTTCCATTTTATCAAGGTCATCTTTGGTGGGACGATTCATGACTGGTTGTCCTCCTCCTAGTCTGGTTGTGGCGCCATCAGTTTGAACAGGTGTAAGAACAGGACATGTGTTCGTTCTTCAACAGATCGTCACACATCTCTACCAAGTCTCCTTAAGTGTCTTTCCATTCTTTGAGACCAGTGATGGTATTCATTTGCCACCAATATTGGAGCTCGATTTGAACCACCAACATTGTTGGAAACATTCAGAGAAAGTGCTTGTGCCATTCTTCCTTTTTGTTGTTTTTGTTTTTAAAAAATAAGCTTCAGTGGTATAGAAGGCCCTTTGAAAATCAGAGTTTTGTTTTTTAAAAAGCAACCACTGTGGCTCTGATACCAATTGGTTAGAGAAAAACTTGAGACACACTTGAACAAATGTTAGAACAAGTAAAGTTGCGGAATTAGTTAATCCCAAAGGATCTAAAAGCTCAACAATAATAAGTTAACAAGTTCGATAGTTAGATAGTTAGTTGCGGAAATGTAAGGAAGCATAAATGACAGCAGGTGATATATCAAGTAAACACATAAGTTGATTCATAACACGGAATGCATTCAAACCAAGTTAGTGAGTGAGATCAAGCTTAGTGATAAAGTCACGAATGACTTGCTCTGCAGAGAAATATTTATCAGTTATGTTCGAGAGGATTTAGAGAATAAGAGAGATATGAAATGCGTAAGAGAAATGTAAATGATATATTTGAAGATAGTTTAGATAGATAGAAGTGAAAGATTGATATTAACTTTGAAAGAATGGGCTCTATTTATAGAGACTCAAGAAATACATTTGATTCACTCTCTAAGAGTAGCCATGCAAGGCATACTAGACAATAGAGAGTGTTATAGAAAAGATAAATAAAATTAAACTAAGTAAAGTAAGAAGACCACGGTTGAATAGATGACTCCGGATGAGGCTGCTGATGGGAGCTTGACTGCGGACCCTTGTGGGCTACGGTAGGTTAATTTAAGAGGGTCACTTCATGTTTCAACACTCTCTACTACCAGCACTAATGAAATGGCGTCCCTTGATGTGGACAGATAAACTTGCAGTATTTTTCCGGATATTGGGCTAGCCAGAGTGGGTAGTTCATGGAACGCCTTTTTTATCTTTTGTAGCACCAATTCGGCTTCTACCGTCCATTGGAAGTTATTTTTTTCTATGTACCCTTTGAGCATATGGAACAGCGGCATGGCTTTTTCAGCTGACATGGAAATGAACCAGTTGAGCGCTGTTAGCTTTCCATTGAAGCCTTGCACGTCCCTTAGTGTGCTAGGCGAAGGGGTTGCCTCGAGCTCACTTATATTGGCTGGGCTTGGCTGCATTCCCTCTTTGGTCACGTAATACCCCAGGAGTTGTCCTTCTTCTACACTGAAGGTGCATTTAGCGGGGTTTATCTTCATCTTAGCTCTTTCCAAGGTTTGTAATGTCTCCTCTACGTCTCATAGCAGCTTCTGCTCGTCTGGGCTTTTGATGACCATGTCGTTGACGTAGACTAGGCTTGGCAATTGGGTTGGGTTCGGGCTGACGAGTCATAGGTTGGTAGGCTGGCTGGTTAGAATACATTGACCCAACCCAACCCATATAATATATGGGTTGGTAGGTTGGCGGGTTGAAAACAGCAACCCAACCCAACCCATATAAGTATATGGGATCGTGGGTTCGTGGGTCAGTGGGTCGAACCCAACCCTTATAACCCATTTAATAAGCAACACATTTTAAAATGAAATTAAAAAATACAAATAAAATGAAGTCATAAAATATTAAACATAAACTCATAAACAAGAGTGACGACGACGAGTGGTGTGCGACAGCCGTAGGACGTAAAGACGAGTGGTGTGCGTGCGACACTGCGACAGTCGATGAGTCGATGCCTCAATTGATAGACATGGGAGACACGGCTTCGTGACTTTCCAGACTAAAGACTGAATTTCTTTTTTATTACGGACTTCTTAGGGGCTAGGGCATGCTAAGTTGACTCGAAAATGTTTTGCAGTTTTGGAATTCGGAAAATGATTAAATGATAATCAAATATTCAAAACTGATAAATAATTAAATATATTTTTTAAACATTATATATATATATATATATATATATATATATATATATATATATATATATATATATAATCGGGTTGGCGGGTTAACCCGCAAACCCACACTGGTAACCCAACCCAACCCAACCCATGAAATAAATGGGTTGGCGGGTTGGCAGGTTAAAAATCTCAACCCAAACCCGTTTGTTTTTGTGCTGGGTCAGTAGCGGGTTAAGGGTTGGGTCGAGGATTGCCACCCCTAACGTAGACTTCGATGTTCCGACCGATTTGGTTGGCGAACAATGATTCGACGAGTCGCTGGTAAGTTGCTCTAGCGTTCTTTAGCCCAAACGACATTTTTGTGTAGAAGAAAGTGCCATGATCTATGTAGATGGTTGTTTTCTCTTCATCGTTTTTGCTCATCCAGATTTGATGATACCCCTTGTACGCGTCTAGGAAGCATTTCCACTGGAACCCTTGTAGAGACTCTACCTTCTGGTCTAATTCTGGTAACGGGTAACAGTCTTTGGGGCATGCCTTGTTAAGATCCGAGTAATCAATGCACATGCGCCAATTACCGTCGTGCTTTTTTACCATTACCGGATTGGCGCATGTAGGGAAAATCGCTTCTCGAAGGATTCCGACGCTGGTTAATTTGGCTACCTCTATGTTGATTTCCTTGTTTCGGTCCCCTCCTTGGACCCGCTTGTTCTGCTTTAATTCCTTGGTTCCTAGTTTTATCATCATCTTGTGTTCTATGATTCCTCAATCGACCCCCACCATGTCTATAGGCTTCCAAGCGAATACGTGCTTATACTTTTGTAGGAGCTGGACCACCACTCCTCTTGTTTTCGCAGGGAGGGTTGTTCCCACAATCACCCTCTAGTATGGGTATTCCCTGTTGATTACTTCTCCCCTATCTGACAAGTTCGGTCTCGGTCTCTTGGCTTCGGCTGAGATCTCTTTTGGTTGCATGATCTCATAACACTTGAGCTCCCATGGGGGTGCTAAAATCGTTCCCAGTCCCTCGGTTGTGTTGAATTTGATTATCTTGTGGATTTTTGATGGGACTACTCCGAACTTCTGTAGGGCCATCCATCCCAATATGATTTTATGCTCTAATGGGTGTCGTATGACTACGAAGTCTACCGGAGTAGTTCATCGCCTGGTTTTGTCTTGGATGATTAATGTGAATGACAAGTGGATTGTACCTAAGGCCCACAAACTATGCCCAGTGAATCCTGTTAGTTGGCCTTAGTCCTTCCTTCCAGACGTTTAGTAACCACCGGAAACAGTGTTCGTAAATGATGTCCACGGAACTTCCAGTGTTGACGCATAATCGGTGGACAATGACATCCCGAATGCATCCTTGAATGACGAGGGGGTTGTCTCCTCTTCAACCAACTAGGCTTGGGTCATGTATGGAGAATGTTAGTCCCTATATTGCCTTTGTGATGCTTCATGTGCCCTCGGTGCGTTCCGCTCTCCCCCTTTTGTGGTGTAACGTCAAGATTCCCAACCTACGATCTGTCTTTCCAGTGGCGTCTTTAGAGTTTTTTGTGTCAAATTGAGCTCGTAGGCTCTTGGCGATTTCTATCACGTTGCCTTTTAGTTGTTTTTCTTCAATTTCCCTTTTTAGAACTACACAATTGATTGTGTCATGTTTCATGCTTTTGTGAAACTCACAATATCACATTTTAGTGCCTTTTACTGTTGGTTTCTCGTCGACCGCATAGACTTCTGCTCGTCTTCCCCACCTTTCGCCTTTAATGAAAGGTCTATAGTGTTTTGGCAATCGTCTGTCTCGCCCCATGAATCTTCCCCCCACCCCCCGAGGATCGGGGTGGGGGTAGGGTGGTGGCCTCACCTTCCGGCGGAGGCTGTCATGGTGTTGAGGTATGCCTGCTGCAACTCTTCGCCTTCCTCCTAGCGTAGGAATAGTTCCACTCTCTCATTTAGTTGTTAAATCCCTATGTTAGCCGCTATAACCATACTAATGACTGAATGAACCTGCCATGACGTTTCTCAGGCGTCGTGAAACTGAAATGACACTTGTCACCATAGACCTGCCGGTCTAGCTGTTGCATGCAGCTCAGGTGTGGGATTTCTAACCCAATATAGATCTATACACAACTATCACGTTCTCCCTCTAGGAGACTCTGATTATAACTACCAGGAATTTAGATTCCGCACTCGGACGTACGGAAAGAGATTGTCTAACAATTTAGGTTAACAAGTTTACGTGTGGTGTGCATGAGTGTAAAACCTTTTTTTGTGGGAATAAAATCTTCCGACATGTGTTTGTTGTGTTAATGAAAACATAAACCATACCTATTATAGTTTATCCAAAACGTTTGTAATGTATAAGAACTCTTTTATGAAACGCATTTGTGTTATGAATCCATAAACTATGCTTATTATAGCTTAATATACGTGTTCTAAATGAATGAATAATCTTATCATGAATGACTAGGTTTCAGTTTATGATGATAAACTAACAGGGAAACACATTCACTAATTAGAACTTATTGTTATACACTTTTCTCAACATAATACAAAGTGTTATGAAAGTTATATGCTCTTAACTAAATATTACATTTTTGCGCTGTTTTAGAAAAGTCATAGAAAAATCATACGAAGTCAAAAACTAAATTCGTAAATTCTGAGAGTTCCCAAAATGTGTCTAGTTTACTCAAAAAAAATTTCATGATTTTTAATGACCTCCAAATTGGGTGAAATAGTCCATAATCACAGACTGGTCCAGATTGGTGTTTGAAATGATATGCAGTTTTGTAAAAATCACCATAAATTGTAGCAAAATCGTATGGAGATGTGCCAGTAGTCATTTTAAAGCTAAGAACTAGAACTACTTACACCTAAACAGTTTTGAAAACAAAAAATTTTAAGTTGTCCAAAACAGTCCGTGAATGGAGTTGAACGTTTCTGATGAAGGCTGTCAGAAAAGTTTAGTTATGTTCTTGGTGTTTTAACTTGTATCCCCCCCCCCCCCTAAAAACTTGAGAAAACATGAAAATATAGGGGTATGAACTCACCTTGAGTAGTTTCAGTAGATGAGTGTTGAAGAAGAGAAATGTCCAACTCAAGAACACTTGAAGAATCACTTGAAGATTCGAAGATCTAACAAGAATGTGATGATGTTTGCGTAAGGAATCATTGATTTGAGAAAGGGGGAAGTGAAATAATCATATGGAGGATGAATTATACTTAACAAGAGTGTGAGAAAGCTTGATAATCAGCCTTGAATCTTGAATTTGAGGGAGCAAGTTTGAGAGGAAAAGAGTTTGGTCTTCTTGGTGAAAGAATGAGAAAATGAGAGAAGTGTGAGGAGAGAGGAGGGTTTTCTTACCATTGACCAAGTGTGTGGCTGAAAAATGGTGGGAAAAGTACCATGAAATGACTAGGTATGGGCTGATGGTGAATAGTGACTTGGACTAGGTATGGGAGTGGTTGCTTGTGTCATAGAATAAAGGAAAGTCAACACTCCACCTATTGTACTTCACCCACTCTTCTTGGATAAGGTTTATCCCCAAAAACATGGATAATTAATAAATATGGGGCCTTATATGTTAAAATAAAGTTTTGGGTGAAAATCTCGCGTTAAAATAATTAAAAACGAAGCTAAAATGAAGTCGTAGTCGAAAACCGGAAGGAAATGGTCTTCCAGCGAGGCTTCTCGTAAGGGGGCCGAAGGTTCGGTCCCTTCTGGTGCTGGGTCCGAAGCGAGCTGAGGCGAGACAGCAAGAAGCGAAGGGAGGTTCGGTCCAAAGTCATCAGGAGCGAAATAGACCGAATGAACAGTAGCTTTGGGTTCGGTTCAGCAGCCTTCGGGTTCGGTCCAAGAGGGTTCCGTCCCTAAGATGACTTTCGGCCCTAAGAGGGGTTTCGGCTCCTTAAGAGGGATTTCGGGTCTTTAAGCCTATTTTACTCGTTTTTACCCCGTTTCAAGCCGTTTTTGACCCGGTTAAGGGTCGGAATGACCCGAATGACTGCAAAAAGTTATGGGAACTTTTGAGAGAGATTTGGGAGAGATTTCACATACTTAGAGAGATTTGCGAGAGATTTCATATTCTTGGAGAGATTTCTCATACAAAGAGAGTTTTAGGAGGGATTTCACATACTTAGAGAGATTTGGGAGAGATTTCATATTCTTGGAGAGATTTCTCATAAAAAGAAAGTTTTGGGAGAGATTTCACATACTTAGAGAGATTTAGGAGAGATTTCTAATACAAAGAGAGATTTGGGAAAGATTTCACATATTTGGAGAGATTTGGGAGAGATCCTCGATTAGAGTAAGATAGAGTGAAAACGATTGAGACAGGTTTCGTGTGTGACAAATGTGAGCGTCCGGCTTCGCAATGCAAGGTCCGTAAACCCTGTTAAGCCTTGATTAAGGATCTTACATACTCCCGATGAGTATGCAACATTGTTTTATCTGTTTGGCTCGTCACTTCCCACATTTTTAGGTTAAGGAGATCTAGATGTACGTACTTTTCGATTTATGATCTCTCATTAGAATAGCGAGTTGTTTAGAGATTATCTATCGTAAACTCTAGTACCCACGGGCAAATTGAGTCGAACGGTTTGACTTGTTGACTTCAGTTGACTTTGACTTGACCGGAAATTGACGGTTGTCACATCATCCTCCCGTTAGAGGGAATTTCGTCCCAAAATTTGAATTTAGGCAAGGAGTAAGTATGAACAATCGAGCCAAGAAGTGGGGATACTTCCTAATCGACTGATTCTCGTGCTCCCAAGTGACTCCAGGTCCTTAGTTAGTATTCCAGCGAACTTTCACTAATGGAAAGCGGCATTGCTGCGTTCGCTTGACCTCTCGGTCCATGGTCACTACGTTTCTTTCACGTATGTGAGGCTCTTGTGGAACTCGATCCCGTCGAGGGGGATTACAAGAGTCTCGTCGGATAGATACTTCTGCAAGTTCGGGACGTGTAGGGTAGAATGTACTTTACCAAGCTCGCGGGAGTAGATTGGTGTAGCGAGTTACAAGGTTGATTCTGACAAGAATCTCGAAAGGCATAATTATCTGGGGTTTTGGCTTTCCACGCTTTCCGAAGCATACTAAGTCTTCCCAGAGTGAGGCTTCCAGAGGAATTTGGTCTCTTATTCTGGATTTCCAATGGTTTCTCCCTCTTGCTTCTCTTCCTAGTCAAGGGTTGCTCCCTTCAGGGTCAAAGTCATAAGGGGGTTCCGTAATTTACGAGAAGTTCCAAAGGAACTAAGACGGTAGGTCAGCGAGACCCGAAATTTTTGCGTATTCCTGCTAACGCCTTTGGTGCTGACTGTTTCTCAATGGTTTTGATCAATTGAAAGGATCCTTAAGAATTTCCATATTGATAATGATGTGTCCTAGGAATTCAACTCCTCAATTCCAAAACTCATATCTAGAGAACTTCAGGTAAGGTTTCTTTGATTGTATTGTTTCCGCGGTTTGTTGTAGCTGCTTTCCTTGGTTTCCTTCTTACTACGAGGGTAGATAAGCAAGTCATTTACAATGACAATGACGAACTGATCTTAGTAAGAATGACATATCCTATTCAATAAGTTCATGAAGACTGCGAGCGGGTTGATCCTATCCGAGGGGTATCACTATGAACTTGTAGCGTCCGCATCAAACTTGGAGGATTGTCCTCGTACATCCTTCTCCAATACTCACGACTGGTGATATTCAGATCTCAGGTCTAAATCCTGAAGGGTACCTCGTTCCTTACGGTTGGTCGGCCTATTCGTCTATGCGAGGTAGATAGTAAAGGTTTCTACTGGAGATATTGTCGGGGCCTCTAAGGTTGATGGGCCTACGATCAATTTGTCTTTCTATTTGAAGAATAAGACCGGAGCTCTCCAGGGTGAGAAGCTTGGTTCTTCAATTTCATTGTTGAGTAGTTTGACAGGTTTGACCTAGTAGTTCTTATAGCTCGGTAGGAAGCATGTGGGTTTGGTTTTTACGACTAGACCTTTTCGGATGGTAGGACATTCACTCGTCCTCCTAGGAAACCTTGGCTCGATGTTCATGGCAGGACTCGTACCTGGTCCATCTATCATTAACTTGTGCATATAGGTCGTATGTGCTTAAGATTGGCAAGACAGTTGGATGGGTGACTCTGCCCCAAGTCCACAACCAGACATGGAACAGGAAATAGGGCGGAAGCACACATCCAATGTCCGTAGAATCTTAATTATACATTATCCTCGCGTATACACATAGTAGTGGTAGACTAACCCTATCCGTCCCAAGCTTCTGTGCTTGAACCTTGTCTGCTACATGCGTGACATTCCCGAAGGTCTCCTATAAATACTTGTGATAAGGTTTCGGGAAGTATAACACTCCGCTGGTGCGTGTTTTGGATTTTCATAGCGAGGGATAACCCGGAGGTCCGTGCTAGATGTTTATGAGAGACAAAGGTTTTGATATTCGGGGGGGGGGGGGGGGGGGAGGGGTTAGGTGAAGGGTCCTTTTGTAGTCATTAAATTAGGAAGATGAGGGCTATATCAATCAAAATTGGATGATGAAAATAATATATTTTTAGATAACATGTGTTAAGCTGTATTCATAAGAAGAGATCACTAGAGTGATTGAGTATCTTGTGTTTCTTTTCAGGGTGTTCCGTTTTGTTTGATGTTATTATTATTGTAGATGATTCATACCATAGTGTCTAGCACTGGTAGTGGATGTGTTTCGATAGCCAGTAATGATACTTGATATCATGATCCCTGACAGGTCTCCCTATGATCGAACAGTATATGAACGTTGTATGTAAGTTGATGTTGGTGAAATCGTCGAGTGGGTGGCCCCACTCAATTCCTACTACTAGACATGGAATAGGAGTCAGGACGGAATTATTTGTTTCAAGACTTCAGTATTTTGATTATAATTAACCCTGATGTATGTACAAAGTCATAACATCTTACAGGTAATGGTCCTCAGGTCATATATGAGTGTCTTTGGTTTGATTTGAATGAGAGAGTGTTTTAACTACTTTTAGAAAGACGGTGACTTTAGCAAGCATACTAAATTCATTACAAACATATGGTACTTAAACGTTTTTTTCGTTGGAAACATTATAAAAGTCCTAATATGGTTCCCTGCTGCTCCTGCTGGTGTGTTCATCACACTCCTCCTGCTCCGCCGTCATTCTTCTCGGTTGGACACTCTCTCTTGAAGTGCCCCGTTTCACCGCATAAGTAGCATATTGGGTCTACCTTGGTGCTAGTGATTGAAGGGAAATGCTGGGTCGGGGCCTTACAAAAACGGACGGTATGTCCTTTCCTGCTGCAGTTGCTACAGTGTAAAATTCGGCAAGCTCCTGTGTGATGGTAGTTACACTTGTTACACTTTGGGAGTGCTCCCATATATTTCTTGTCTGATGCTTGAGCGGTAGATGTTGTGGCTGATGTCGAGGCATGTGTTGTGACTGTTGTTGTAGTTGTAGGGGTGGCCATGGGTTGTTGTCTTTTAGTGGATCTTTGAGATTGGTTGCGCTCCTTTTTGTTCCCAAACTTTTGCTTCTTGTTCGTAGGTTTGTGGCCTGAGGTATTTTCGCTGGCAGACACCCGTTGGTGTTCCTGATTATTACCACAATCTGTATTGTCAATACCGCTTCCATTTCTGCTGGCGTTGTCAGCATTGAATTGCGCCATGACGGCTGTCACGGCTGCCGTGACTGCAGCCTGAAAAGTAGCAGAGTCTATCTGCAGGGTTGGCGCCTTGCTAGTTGGTTGGTTGCCTCTTGGTGAAGACATAGCTCTGTTTCACGATGTAAAACGACTTCATTAGTGGAAATGATTATCTCAAGTGCATCCTTACGATTTATATTTACGCATATAAATTTTTGCACATTACTGTACTATTCCTAGTGTTTCCGCTAACGTTCCTGAGATGGAGTTATGGCAGTGGGTAGGAGTAGGTTTCATATAGGCGTTAAGCTTTACTCATCTTAGAATCTTGTTTGTCCGAACACACTTGGCTGAGGAGTTTTGATGGGACCCGGTGTATTAGTTCCTAAACGATCGCACCCTATAGGTCTATGAAGAAGGAACTTCTCAACAAATTGTTTAAATGTGAGACGATAATGAGTTTTTAGAATGGCTATACGTCGCGAGTTTCTAACTAAGTTTATCTTATATCGATTTGTAACGTAATTCGGTCGTTAAGGGTGTTCTGAAAACAATTTATAACGAGATTCTTTATATGGTAAACTCATGTATTTCAGTAGTTCTCTATCCAAGTGAGGCCTTATACTTGACCCAAGCTAGGTCCTTATTATGACCAATTGATGTATGCTTAGTTATATAATAAAGACTAAATAGACCTTCGAGTCTGTTAGGTATGTCCTAAGCCCATCTTGTAAATATGACTCTAGTAATTATGGTTTCAGCGAAAATTTTTGACTTCGATGCAGGTCTACCTCACATCTATGCAAGTAAAAGTTTTGATAACAATTATATCTCTCGATTAGTATGACCACTTCATTTGCAGTGTTGTGCTTTTACCTATAATAGAGTAGCACCAACGCATACTCATGAACCTAATTTACCAGGTCTTGTGAGCGATATGAACTCACTCACGACGATCCATCCCTTATGATGCCTGAGGCAAGGTCAATGCACCTTGCAGTCCTGCCAATCGATGCTTGGCTGCGATCCTCCTTTTTTTGGATGCCGTGTGTCTACCCTGTTACTCTCATTCCTCTTCACGAGCGGCGATAAGGTTCAAAAAAATAATTTTGGTCTCGGAAATAGTAGTCTAATTCTGAGTCTTGGGTACGTGAGATGGTAGGGTCCGTAGCAGCGCGCAGTTTCCGAACTCGGGTTGTAGTCTACCTACTTTAACCCCCGATGTTCGCGATCTGCCGGGTCTTCGCCGGGAGGGCTCTGTCAGTCGGTCCCCCGTGGTTGAGGTCATAGCACCCTCGTTGGTCTCCACATAGTGGTTGTTGTCATTGCTGTCGACATTCAACCCTCGATCACGATTGCCCAACGGGGCACAGGTTCGATGTAGTCGAAACGGTTCGCGAAAACCCTTGCTATGCATGGAGGATTGATTACCTCCGGTTCCGCTTTTGATTCTTCTCATAACCATTCACCATTTCTCGGGTTCAGATTGGGAAAGTAGGGGTCGTCCGGTAAGTAGGATCTTGCTACGTTGGACTTACGAGAATAGGAGCGGAAGAGATAATTACTAGGCGTCTACTCTATAATTAATTACTTATAGGGGTGATTCTTATTAGTTACTTCTATAATGACATAGTGCATACTAATTACATATAACAAGATATGATACACCTTCGAATAAGTGATCCTACCCTAGGTCCACATCCAAATAAGGAAAAGGAAGTAAGGCAATGACCACAAATTCTAAGTCTATGATTTTTAAGTTATATAACCTTAGAGTATCCACTTAGGGACTATAGACGTATTATTAAGGATCTATTTAGTTTTCATATAAGTTATGATATTACAAAATACTCCTATAGTATTTTAAATTTTATGTTTGGTTCTAATGTTCCCATTGTGGTAGTGTTGGTATGTTTTTAGACTTGTTTCCATATCACAACCATTCTTAGGCATGTGCTAATCACTCCTCGGACCAGCATAGTTGATCAGGCTATGCCACTCCCAAGATTGACCATACATCCCCGAGCTTGCCTGTGATATTCAACAATCGTTACTTTTGTTTTGTTCTAGAATGATGCTGACCTTAGTATGTATGCATGCATGCATACTTTTAATAGGAAATTATTTATTTCTAAAAGTATAATTGTTTTGAAAACTTTAAATCAGAGACTTTAGTCCCAATGCATTTATAGTTTGTATATCTTATGTGGTTCGATATACTTAGATAACTATAAACAATGCTCTGATACCAATCTGTCGCACCCCCAAACCAAGGATGGCGGAAACGTCCGGGGGTGGAGGAATTCATGTAGAGTATCACAACAACGAGTATAATAGTGCTCAAAGTAAATACAACCATCATAAATATAATTGAAAAAGTTACACCAAAGTATATGTTTACATGATTCGAATTAATTACATTATGATACAAAATGAACTGTTTGACGATTTATCGTCCCATCCTCAAAACGTTGTTGATTTCCTGTTTCACTGAATTCCTAAGAATACAAGTAGTTTTGAAAAGTGTCAACACAAAGGTTGGTGAGTTCATAAGCTTTTGACAGTAAGAGTTTGAAAATCGATCTTTGTAAAGAGATGTATGTGACCAAAAAAATCCAATATTTTCCTTATAAAAGTTGTGTGGTCCTAAATACCAGGACCGAAATGAACAAGTATTTGTCATACTTAAAGATATAAATGTGGTTTTAAATTGGCATAAAACCCTTTCTGATTTGAGAAAAATCCCGTAATGAATGATGTGTAGTCTTAAATACCAAGACTGAAAAGATACCATAATATCTGTAATTATTGATACAAAAAGTGATTTTAAATCGACATAAAACCCCTTATGATTTATGAGAATCCCCGTAAACTTTATGTTGTTAAATCCCTATGTGAGCCGCTATAACCATACTAATGACTGAATGAACCTGCCACGAAGTTTCTCAGGCGTCGCGAAACTGAAATGACACATCTCACCACAGACCTGCCAGTCTAGCTGTTGCATGCAGCTCAGGTGTGGGGTGTCTAACCCAATATAGATCTATACACAACTATCACGTTCTCCCTCTAGGAGACTCTGATTATACCTACCAGGAATTTAGATTCCGCACTCGAACGTACGGAAAGAGATTGTCTCACAATTTAGGTTAACAAGTTTATGTGTGGTGCGCATGAGTGTAAAACCTTTTTCTGTGGGAATAAAAACTTCCGACATGTGTTTGTTATGTTAATGGAAACATAAACCATACCTATTATAGTTTATCCAAAACGTTTGTAATGTATAAGAACTCTTTTATGAAAACGTATTTGTGTTATGAATCCATAAACTATGCTTATTATAGCTTAATATACGTGTTCTAAATGAATGAATAATCTTATCATGAATGACTAGGTTTCAGTTTATGATGATAAACTAATAGGGAAACACATTCACTATTTAGAACTTATTGTTATACACTTTGCTCAACATAATACAAAGTGTTATCAAAGTTATATGTTGTTAACTAAATTTAACCTTTCTATGCTGTTTTAGAAAAGTCATAGAAAAATCATACGAAGTCGAAAACTAAATCCATAAATTCTGAAAGTTCCCAAAATGTTTCTAGTTTACTCAAAAATTTTATCATGATTTTTAATTACCTCCAAACTGGGTGAAATAGTCAATAATCACAGACTGGTCCGGATTGGTGTTTGAAATGATACGCAGTTTTGTAAAAATCACCATAAATTGTAGAAAAAATGTATGGAGATGTGCCAGTAGTCATTTTGAAGCTAAGAACTGGAACTACTTACACCTAAAACAGTTTTGAAAAAAAAATGTTTAAGTTGTCCAAAACAGTCCGTGAATGGTGTTGAGCGTTTCTGATGAAGGCTGTTAGAAAAGTTTAGTTATGTTCTTGGTGTTTTAACTTGTATCCCCCCCCCTAAAAGCTTGAGAAAACATGAAAATGTAGGGGTATGAACTCACCTTGAGTAGTTTTAGTAGATGAGTGTTGAAGAAGAGAAATGTCCAACTCAAGAACACTTGAAGAATCACTTGAAGATTCGAAGATCTAACAAGAATGTGATGATGTTTGCGTAAGGAATCATTGATTTGAGAAAGAGGGAAGTGAAATAATCATATGGAAGATGAATTATACTTACCAAGAGTGTGAGAAACCTTGATAATCAGCCTTGAATCTCGGATTTGAGGGAGGAAGTTTGATAGAAAAAGAGTTTGGTCTTCTTGGTGAAAGAATGAGAAAAATGAGAGAAGTGGGAGGAGAGATGAGGATTTTCTTACCCTTGACCAAGTGTGTGGCTGAAAATGGTGGGAAAAGTACCATGAAATGACTAGGTATGGGCTGATGGTGAATAGTGACTTGGACTGGGTATGGGAGTGGTTGCTTGTGTCATAGAATAAAGGAAAGTCAACACTCCACCTCTTGTACTTCACCCACTCTTCTTGGATAAGGTTTATCCCCAAAAACGTGGATAATTAATAAATATGGGGCCTTATATGTTAAAATAAAGTTTTGGGTGAAAATCCCGCGTTAAAATAATTAAAAACAAAGCTAAAATGAAGTCGTAGTCGAAAACCGAAGGAAATGGTCTTCCATCGAGGCTTCTCGTAAGGGGGCCGAAGGTTCGGTCCCTTCTGGTGCTGGGTCCGAAGCGAGCTGACGTGAGACAGCAAGAAGCGAAGGGAGGTTCGGTCCAAAGTCATCAGGAGCGAAATAAACCGAATGAACAGTAGCTTCGGGTTCGGTTCAGCAGCCTTCGGGTTCGGTCCAAGAGGGTTCGGTCCCTAAGAGGACTTTCAGCCTATTTTACTCGTTTTTAACCCGTTTCAATCCGTTTTTGACCCGGTTAAGGGTCAGAATGACCCGAATGACTGCAAAAAGTTATGGGAACTTTTGAGAGAGATTTGGGAGAGATTTCACATACTTAGAGAGATTTGGGAGAGATTTCATATTCTTGGAGAGATTTCTCATACAAAGAGAGTTTTGGGAGGGATTTCTCATACTTAGAGAGATTTGGGAGAGATTTCATATTCTTGGAGAGATTTCTCATAGAAAGAGAGTTTTGGGAGAGATTTCACATACTTAGAGAGATTTGGGAGAGATTTCATATTCTTGGAGAGATTTCTTATGCAAATAGAGATTTGGGAGAGATTTCACATAGTTGGAGAGATTTGGGAGAGATCCTTGATTAGAGTGAGATAGAGTGAAAATGATTGAGAGAGGTTTTGTGTGTGACAAATGTGAGCATCCGACTTCGTAATGCAAGGTCCGTAAACCCTTTTAAGCCTTGATTAAGGATCTTACACACTCCCGATGGGTATGCAACATTGTTTTATCGGTTTGGCTCGTCACTTCCCACAGTTTTAGGTTAAGGAGATCTACATGTACGTACTTTTTCATTTATGATCTATCATTAGAGTAACGAGTTGTTTAGAGATTACCAATCGTAAACTCTAGTACCCACGGGCAAATTGAGTTGAACGGTTTGACTTGTTGACTTCAGTTGACTTTGACTTGATCGGAAATTGACGGTTGTCACAACAAGCTCCCTTATGCAGCCTGCCGCATTTCCTGCAGTGGCTCTGGCTCGGCTGGCTCTTCGACCTAGTGTTGGATCCCTTGGGTTTCGTTCCCAAAATCCCAGTAACCTGCTCCGCCTCTGCCTTCCTCCTCCTGAGGTGCTCCAAATCAATCTCCCTCAACCTCGCCCTAGCAATCATGGACTCCAGGGTCGGGTTGGCTGAGTAGCTGACATGCTCTCGAATTTCAGCCCTCAACATGTCATGATAGCGGTTCTTCCGCATCTCCTCATCCCCTGCATACTGAGATACCAACAAATCTATCTCTTGGAACTTGGCAGTGATCTCCGCCACTACCTCCGTAGTGTGTCTCATATCAAGAAACTCCCTGTCCAGTCACTGAAGATCCACAGCTGGCACAAACTCAACCCTAAACCTGGTCACAAAGTCCGACCAAGTCATCGCCTCGATGGTTGGGGCTCCCAGTGAGTCACCAACTGACTCCCACCAATCCCTAGCTCTGTCTCTCAATCAACATGCCACAAAGCAGACCTTCGACCCTTCCGGGCAGAAGCTCGTCAACTGCATAGACTTGATATCTATGATCCATCTCCTGGCAGCAATGCGATCCTTCACCTCGTGAAAGTCTGGCGCACCACTCTCCCTGACGTCCTTGAAGGATAGTGTGTGAGTACCCGACTGGCTTGATGCCAAGTCACTCCTGAATGTCCGGAGTCGATCCTCCATCAGCTCAATAATCCCCTCCTTGATCGACCCGAAAATGATCAAGTTCGCCTCAAGGATACCTCTCGTAATCTCAGATCCGATGAACTCATGTAGCCTATCATAACCTACTCAGATCCTGAACACGAGCCTGATCCTGATCCTGATCCAGACCCTGAAATCCTGCTCCATGTCGTGTAATCACCATACTGAAATAAAACATATAAACATCAGGGTCATACATACTCTCGAGAGGTCTCACATACTCTCCAAGTTCCCTGGTTTTGTTTTAGACCTCCTTGACTCGACTACGGATCCTCTGCTTCTAGTAGTACGGGCCCATACTACCTTCCACATCTATCCGTACGTTCCTCAAGGATTGCTTCAGCTTCACTAATACAACTTACCAAACTAACCTCATCCTCGGCTTGTCTTAGGGCACTCTCTGACCTACTCTCCTCCATCAGCTGCACAAGGAGTCCCTACCACCCTTCCTTAACTAGCTTGCGAATACTATTACATATTCTCTTACTAGTTAGCTAAAGCTAGCTAGAACCCTTATAAGCACAAAGCAAGCAGCATTCGAGCATTGATTAACCATAACCAAGCATAACCTAATCAGGCTATCATACTGCTGACTAACCATCCCTAGCATATAACTCAGTAAGCTCATACAATAGGCATATAAGGCATCCTTCCTTGACCCTTAGCCATAATCTAGCATACATTTCTTATAATTACATAACAGGCATACAAGGCATCTTCCCTAGATCCTTAGCCCTAGTCTAGCATGCAGTTCTCACAATCATCTCATAGAACATAACATATCATGTATGGGTATCTTGGGGAAAAACTTACTTGAGCTCGGCCGGTCGCATGCATCACACCTTTTTCTTTCTCAAAACTCCTTATTTTTAATTTTTAGAAAACTATTTTTCTCGTAAAAATCTTTCAAGCCCTCGATTTGAGTCCAGACACCCCCGAAGGTGTGCCCAAATCCCTCAAACCAAGGCTCTGAAACCAACTTGTAACATCCCAAAAATCGAGACCAAAAATTTTTGTTTTAATTATATTGCTTATTAAATTTGTTTGAGGAAAACTTTACTGATATCATATGAATTCATAAACCATTGTTACATGTCTCAAAACCATATCATCAAATAGTAATAATGTTAGAGTACAATCCCATAAATCTCAAATGCGGAATCATGTGTGTGCGATGCGCGGCTACCCTGCCAGCTCCTTCCCCTTCGACGAAGAGGTACCTGAAACAAAAACTGAAAAACCGTAAGCACAAAGCTTAGTGAGTTCCCCCATCATACCACATAACATACAATCATACATATTGTTGGGCAATTCTGGGGTGCTCGACCTACCCATGTCAAGACATTCTGGGGTGCTAACCTACCCATTTCATGCCATTCTAGGGAGGTAACCTACCCGTGTCAGGCCATTCTAGGGTGCCTGTCAGACATATTTGGGGTGTCCGACCTACCCTTCGGTCCTAACAACCGAATCAGGGGACTATTCCCCTCCTACTACCACTATCGCATATAACATATCATACTGGCACATAAGACACATCAGGTAGTAGCAAACCTAGACAATTATAACAAAGACAATCATCTAAAGACAACTCCTATTGGTAGGTCGGCATTATGGCCGTATACCCACCTCTAATGGAAGGTAACTCACCTCGATGTCGTGTAGTGTCTGCACTGTCCTCGGTGAGAAAATCGACTATTCTTGACTCCTCAATCCCTACCCAACATCCTTTCTACATTACCATTTCATACTCATAACCCTTACAAGGGTCATTAAATTCCAAGTCAAAGTCAAGGTCAAAACCCGGGTCAAAGTCAACATCTGGTTGACTAGACTCGCCGAGTTGGTTCATCAACTCGTCGAGTCCCCTCGTCCATAAAAAGCTACAACATCATCCCTACTCGTCGAGTCTAGCAAGAGCTCGACGAGTTCGCCTTCAACAACACATCAGACCTTCTTCAACCTACTCGCCGAGTTCATCCTTGAACACGTCGAGTTCATCTTCATCCGTATGAAGGAGTTTAGTATATGACTCGCCGAGTTCCCCATGAACTCGTCGAGTCCGTCTACATGTGTTTGGGACATTTCCTTGAACTCGTCGAGTCCGCTCATACACTCACCGAGTTCCATGATTTCCAGGTCCTTAATGAGCCTTGAAATCTGAGTGTTCTTCTATCTTAGCATCTGGTCAATCTACAAAAGGATTTGATGGGAAATATGACCCGACTCGCCGAGTCCCATGAACAACTTGTCGAGTCCCTCTTTGTTATACATTCGATTCTAGTGGGTCTCAAAGCATTTAAACCATAGATCTGACCTCCTATGGTCCATAATACACGTAAAGTTACAAACTTTACGTTCATTCATGGGCCATTTAACTCAAAGGGCCCTAAAATGGAGTCTTCAAGATACATGGGGCTCTCATGGCAGTAAAGTTGGCACCTTTATGCCATGAGAACCCTCCTAGGTTCCATATCTAAAGTTATTACTCTACATAATGACCCAAACCCGAAGGTAACTTAGAAATGCCCTAAAAATGAAAAGATTCAAGCCCTAAAGAGGATCTAACAAATGGACTGTTAAGGTTGAAGCTTTTTACCTCAAATGAGCTGGAAACTGTAACATCCCGAAATATCAAGAGTAGAGTGAAGGGCTAAAAGAGTAAATGGGGAAAGAGCAACTCGGCGAGTCCATGTGTGGACTCAGCGAGTACAGTCGCGACTTGGTCGCGTGTTAAGTGGCGGACTTGGCGAGTCAGTGTAATGGACTCGGCGAGTAGGCGCTGAGTGGAGAAAACCCTAATTCTCGGGGTTGAGCCGTATATAAAGAACATTATGTTTTCCTCCCAGCCTCTTTATCACCCCTTGAGCCCCAGAAAACCCTAAATCGCGGAGAAGCACCATTGTTGAGTGGATTGGAGCTTGGAGAAGTAATTGTTGAAGGAATTTTGGGAGATTGAAGGCTTGGAGCAAGGGGCTTTTCTTGGATTCGAATTACATTGCAGTTGGGGCATCTCTTGGAAAGGTTCGGAAATGACTTGGGAGCCGGAACGTGAGATGCGGGAGCAGCATCCGGAGCTATTTTCATAGTGAGACTTCGAGGGCAAAGTCTAATCCTAGTGGGGGAGAGTTGTAACAGCCCGGGATCTCAGGTATTGTTAAATTATGTTTTTGCGGTGATTTAAGAGGGGACTCGGCGAGTTGGAACCTAGACTCGCCGAGTAGGATCGCAGACTTGGTCGCGGGTTCGCGACTGGACTCGACGAGTCCAGATATGGACTCGGCGAGTCGACGCTGTTCAGCAGAAACCCTAGCCGTTTGGTTTTGGAACGTATATAATGCACTTATAGGCCGTCATTGTCCGTCTTTAGTCGACTGAGAAGAACCCTAAACGGCTGTGGGCATCTAGAGCAAGATTGAAGGATATTAGGGCTTTGAAGAAATTGTTGTGCAAGGAGGAGAAGAGTTTTGGCTAAAGGAACAGCAAGGGATTCGAGTTCTGCGGTTTGGGGATACAAAGAGTGCGTTATTCAGGTAATATTTCGGATCCTTTCTGTATTGTTGATGTGTGCATGGATTTAGGGTTTATGGAACCCATTTGGTGATTAGATGAATTAGTACCTTGTTACCCAAACGAATATAACCCTGTATTAGGACCTTTAGAGGTCCAGAAGGTCCCATGCTTGTGTATTTCGGGACAAAACTTATCTCAGGAAGCAGTTGATCGACTGCATGGCATGGACTCGCCGAGTCCGATGAACAGACTCGGCGAGTAGCTTGGAGATTCACTGGAACTCGTCGAGCTGTTCTTCAGACTCGGCGAGTGGAGTCGGGGTGGCCCCGCGATTTTTCCAGGAGTAACTCGTCGGGTCAAGGAGGATACTCGACGAGTAAATAGGGAATCTCAGAGAGTTGGAGGACGTCTAGACTCGCCGAGTCGCCATGGCACTCGCCGAGTCCGGTCGAGGTGACCGTTGACCGTTGACCAGAGTTGACCTAAGTCTGACTTCTTAGGGATAGTCACACTTAGAAGATATAAGTGTTAATGAGGGATATGTGATGTTATAGGGAGGTTGTAGCTCGTCGGATTGTGCACAAGTGATTTCAGGATTTGCTAGCTTTCAGCATTCACGAGGTGAGTCTTCTCACTATACTGTACCCGGAAGGGTTTGACTGTGTGACCGGAAGGTCGGATATGATATGTGATATGTATGCTATATGTGGTAAGTTATTTGTTATATGTGTGCTATGTATGTCATGGGCCGGAAGGCGATTATATTACGAGCCGGAAGGCAATATGTTATGGGCCGGAAGGCGATATGTTGTGTGATGGACCGGAAGGTCGGCGTGGGTAGGACCGGAAGGTTTACCCAGCAGGGACGGAAGTCCCCTGAGACACATGGACCGGAAGGTCAGGGCCTGGAAAGGCGTAGCATTTATGCTTACAGTTGTTATGTATGTGTTTCAGGTACTAGCGAGGACCGTGGGAAGGCGCCAGCATGATCGATACACACTGAAGGATGTTTTATGATCTTGGGATTTAGACAGTTATTATTTGACATGACACTTAAATTATTTATGCCTTGTTTTGAATGGAAATACTTTATTTTTAAAAATGAAAAAATTGTTTGAAAAATTGTGTTGTTACAAGTCTAGAGGTTAGATCTGAGGTTGCTACCTCAGATCTGGAAGGGAGAAGAATCAGAGAGCATGAAAGTCCTTGTGTTGGAGTGTTTAGTGAAGCTTACATGTCCCAAACCCTAAACCAAAGTGCAAAAAGCCTAGATATCTTTGGATTCACATAAAGTTTGCCACTTTACGTGATGGAGGGGTTGTAGGAAGCTAGATCTATGTTTTGGATCAATTGCATGGCTTGGTACTCGGCGAGTCACATGGGTGTACTCGACGAGTTGTTTGAAGATGAGCTGGGACTCGGCGAGTTGGAAGAACAACTCGGCGAGTTGGATGAAGATGGCCTGGAACTCGGCGAGTTGTATGAACAACTCGGCGAGTAGGTTGAAGATAGCCTTAGACTCGGCGAGTCTGTTCTTGGACTCGGCGAGTCTTGTCGTAGAGTCCCAATATTTTCTGGTTGAGTCGAGAATCTTTGAGTCAAGGGATGACTCGGTGAGTTGTGTGCGAGTGGACTTAGAGTTGTTGGACTCGGTGAGTCTCGGGGTGACCCGGCGAGTTGAGTCGCGGATTGAGTGAAGTTCTGAGTATGGGAACTCGGCGAGTCATAGGATTGACTCGGCGAGTAGGGTCAGTCAGGGGTTGACTTTGACCTTGTCCTTGACCAAGAGTTGAATGTTGACTTTAGAGTTTGGTTAGCGATGTGGCCTTTGGGCCAAGTGAGGGGTAAAATATTCTTTTACCCTTAAGAGGGTGCCATGAGAGGGTTGATTCTAGTCTCGAGAGTTATAGTCATGAGAGTATTTGCCTTACGTGTTAGGCGGTGGCGAGTTCGAGATTCAAGTGTGGAGATATCTGCTTTCTGCTTGCCAGGTGAGTCTTCTCACTATACTTTACCTTGAGTAGGTAACCAGAGTTATGTTACAGAGTATTTATATGCTATGTATGTTATGTGTTGTACAGCATTATTTCTATGTGATTTATGTTGTGCATGTTTACAGAGTTGGAATCGAAGGGTTCCTAGAGTTAGAACCGGCAGGTTCATAGAGTTAGAACCTGAGGGTTCACAGAGTTTGGGTGCATGGACCCATAAAGTTATAGCCTCGAGTGGCTAATATGTGTTATGTGTGTGGTATTTTGGGGAACTCACTAAGCTTCGTGCTTACAGTGTTTTGTGTTATGTTGTTTTCAGGTTTCTTTCAGTATCACGGGACGGCCCCGGCTTGATTGTACACACCAGAGAAAGAGTCATATTTTGGAGGATCCTGGTTTTCTATGCTAGTGAAAATGGAGTTATGTTTTGTAATTCGATTATGAATGAGATTTTAAACAAGTGTTTCTAAGAATAAAATGATTATTTTAAATGAAAAATTGTTTTGAAATTTACGGTGTTACAAGTTGGTATCAGAGCCTTGGTTTGAGGGATTCGGATGCGCCTTCGGGTAAATCTGGACTCAAACTGAGGAAGTAAGAAAAGTTTTCAAAGAAATAATTTTCTAAAACTGAATAAGAGTTCAAAGAGAAAGCAAGAAAGAGCAGTGTGTACAATCAGCCAGAGCCCGAACGGTGATTTCCCAAAATACCCTTACTTTTGTGTTATGATCTATTTATGATGCAACTTATAAGATATCATTGCATGCTAGAGATAGGCTAGGTATTTCATATCTTAGGACTAGAGTGGCCTGATTTGTGATGCCTTAGCCTAGGACTCGTTGTTATATGTGTCATGCTTTTGAGTATGTGATGAGTGAGAGTATCCAGTTAGAACCCATGAGGGGTAGAGTTACAGAGTTCGGTGGTACTTTCGAGGATGAGCCGAGAAAGTGGAGTATCACCGAGACTGAGTTCTATATATTCTTCGATGCTCGAATGCTTCTTGCTTTGTGCTTTGTGGAACTCTCGATGATGGGAGTCAGCTACCAAGTGAATATGACGATATTCAGGGGGTAGATGGCTGGCATCATTAAGAGCTCTTCAGCAGCTGATAGCAAAGAAGTGGGAGGACAACGGAAGAGCCTAGGGAGTAACCCTAGCCAGTTGAGTGCGCTGGTAGAGTAGAGAATTTTGCTAGGGAGCGAGCACGCGCGATGGGATTGGTGAAAGAGCAGGTCGAGCAGCTACTTAGGAGCTCTGGGATGGTCCGTATGGAAAGTATGGGTAGATGTGGCAGGTAGTATGGGCCCGTTCTACTGAAAGCAGAGGACCCATGCTTGATACAGGGAGTATTCTGAAGGTCCTAAGGAGCGGATTGAGGAGTGATGTTATGGTTCGAGTACCATACATCGAAGCAGATTAAGGAGTGATGTTATGGTTCGAGTACCATACATCGGAGCGGATTGAGGAGTGATGTTATGGTTCGAGTGATGTTATGGTTCGAGTACCATACATCGGAGCGAATTGAGGAGTGATGTTATGGTTAGGGTACCATACACCGGAGCATATTGAGAAGAGATTTCATGGAATGAGTACCATGGTTCGCAGTGAATGATGCTTGTGGTTCTCCGGTTATCTGGTCATGATTAAGTTCGAAGAGGCGTCCCTTGAGAGGGAGATCGAGAGCCCCTCAGAGTATTTTAGTAAGGAGTCAGTGAGAAGGGAGAATTTCGATCTGGGTTGAGCGATCAGTCGATAAAGGAGATGTCACCTTCTATGATCTGGGAGGTACTGATTATGTTCGTGTGCAAAATATGAGAAGCATGATGTTTTAGTTTTGGGTTTGGGGGTAAACCCTGCAGGTCGTCATTGATGATGATTTCCCACCAGAGTATCAGGTGGCATGTGTGCCGCGAGGCAGTGATTTATCATGAGCAGATAGTCAGATGGGACTGAGATGGTCGAGGACCACACTACACCTATTTGAGTATAGTAGGATGTATTGTAGTGGTATAAGTGGGGAGTTCAGTCGAGTTTAGCAGTGCAGAGAGTTTTCTATCTATGTTGGGTGTTGAATATGGGAGTGGGTCCCTGATCTTTGGATGATCTCGGTGTTGGGGCTTTGGTTGATGAGTTGAGGTGAGGGGTACGATGATTTTGTGGTTCACTCTATGAGCCAGGGATGTTATTGAACAATTGAGTTGTTTGGTACTAGTTTGGTACGAGATTTGGAACGACTAGGGGCAGTCGTGACGAGAAGTTCTTGAGGAGTTCATCAGAGGTTCAAAGTATATGAGGTCGATTGATTTCCTTAAAGGGGATTATCGGGCGTTGTGTAGCACTTTCCAGGGGCAGGTGCGTTTTTGCTGGTGAAAATAGTTATGGGTTGGTTGTGTGGTATTCGGTGATGGTTCGAACCCTAAGTGGGGGAGAACCAGGTACCGTATGTAAGAAAGCATAGATTTGTCAAGAGCAGTTATGAGTGGAGTTTAGAGATCTGCGGTAAGAAATCATGAGACCAGAGATGTCGGTGATCGAGGAAAGGGGGTCAGAGTGAGTAAATGCGGGAAGTACTTGTTTGAGAAGGATGAATGTCTCCACGACAGGTGTTTAGTGGTTAGTGTTGTTACAAGTAGATAGAGAGTGATTGGGCAGCCAACTCCCGGGTCGGTATGCGTATCCTTGTTTGGATTTTGAGCGGTGGGAAAAAGGGTTTCGGAGAATTATCAGCGTATTTCATAGCGTTAGCGTTTTCTCGTATTCCAATTGAGAAATTGGATGCACCGAAGTTGCAATGTGGGAAAAATGTAGATCTATTTATGGGGTTCAGAGGAAATGTATTATTGTGTCTATATGATGCTTGGGGCAGGAGATCAGTGGATGTGGCAGGATCTTGTGATGTTCTGTTGGGGTATTCCGAGGTATCCAGGTATGATATCTTTATTTCGGGGTTACTCGTGAATCTTGAGTTGAGACGACTTGTGGTATATCAGGTATCTATGGATCTAGTGGGAGCCCTTCGAGTATGGGCATCCAGGGAGATTATTTGAGAGAGTGGATCTTCGCAAGGGTGGGCATTTGTTATGTCGATTTCCTCCAGAGTCTGTGATGAATATTCGAGTCGAGTATGGGTAGCCGCCTATGATAGTCTGCGGAGCACGAGCTAGTGGAGTCAGAGGGTGTTGTGATACTGCGGGGAGCCGTAGTACTCACTAGTCAGAGGGTGTTGTGATAATGCGGGGAGCCGTAGTACTCACTAGTCAGAGGGTGTTGTGATACTGCGGGGAGCCGTAGTACTCACTAGATGGCAAGAGAATGTGATGATGGAATGTTTTCCGAACAGTGTATTATGTGGAAGATTTTGGGGCTTGAGTAGCCCTAGTATTGAGTTTTTGAAGCCTGGATGTTGAACCGGGGGCGAGACTGGGGTCTCCGTCTCTGTCGGGAAATGTGGTGAGATGCGCAAGGGATATGCGCAGCAGAAACCAGAGATCAGAGTTGAGACGATCCTCGGTTGGATTGTATTTTTTCTCGCATGAGGAAAAGAGAATTTCGTGACTAGCGTGTCACTGGGCCGGGATAGTGGTCACGAGGAGGAAGTTAGTGGGATATTTGGATCATGATATGGGTGAACTTTGGAGGCTCAGCTGTGGAGTCAAAAGCTGACCTGGTGCTCAGTCTCGAAGAGGGATATGAGAAATTAGCTAGAGCTTATCATGATGATGTCTGAGGACACTTCAGGGAGAGCAAACGATTCAGACGCTCGAAGACATGCTTCGGGCATGTGTATTAGATTTCGGTGGGAGTTGCGGCGCGTATTTATCCTTGGTTGAGTTATCCTATATCAACAGCCATCATTAGTGCATTGGTATGCCACCCTTTGAGCTGTTGTATGGGAGAAGGTGTCAGAACCTCATTTGCTGGGGAGAGGTAGCGCATGGACCCGAGAGTCCTTGCGAGCAGATCCAGAGCATGTGCGATACATGGAGTAGTGACAAGGTTGACAAGTGGAATTCCCTGGGTAAGGGAAGAGAAAAGGTATGTAACCCCCGGGGGGGAGTGTTAGTTCACGGAAGTGAAGTAGTAGTGAGAATGGATGATTTGGAGTATGGTGGTTGAACACTGTGTCCGTGACAGTGGTATGGAATGACATCATGATGGGATGTCTGCTGAGGACGCGGAAGGGATTCCGCGGGTGTAGAGCCAAGAGTCTCAGGATGGATGCAGGGATGGAGTCTGGGACTCCCAGCTTGATTCTGATCAAGGGTTGTTTGCGTAGTAGTGGTTCCTCCTGGGGATGTTAGAGATATCATCAGCGTGATGGGTTTTCCTAACCCGAGGGTGCGAAGGTTGGTGCAACATGTGTGTGTGATTGCAAGAAGAGGACTCGTGGGAGTTGCTCTGAGATTGAAGAGTGGACCTTTCTGTCAGCATGGAATGGATAGAGTAGGATTCGGATCGGGGATCTGGTGGTTCGTGATTATTTCTAGCTCATAGAGGGTCGAGCGATTGTTGAGATTTGGAGCAGTGATGCATCTCGGGTAATTCTCGATTGTTGAGTGTGATTATCAGAGGGTACAGCCAGTGCCCGGTTCGAGACGGTGGTCAGGACACCGTAGGGAAAGGGAAAGTGTGTTCGAGTTTCGATGGGTATGCCTTGTGAGACCTGGTCCGATTAAGGCTAGGTGGCACGTTGTGGGAGTATTTCTGGAGTTGAGTTGCTGTAGGCTTCGAGGATGAAGCCTAATTTTAGTGGGGGAGAATTGTAACATCCCGAAATATCAAGATTAGAGTGAAGGGCTAAAAGAGTAAATGGGGAAAGAGCAACTCGGCGAGTCCATGTGTGGACTTGGCGAGTAGAGTCGCGACTTGGTCGCGTGTTAAGTGGCGGACTCGGCGAGTCAGTGTAATGGACTCGGCGAGTAGGCGCTGAGTGGAGAAAACCCTAATTCTCAGGGTTGAGCCGTATATAAAGAACATTATGTTTTCCTCCCAGCCTCTTTATCACCCCTTGAGCCCCAGAAAACCCTAAATCGCGGAGAAGCACCATTGTTGAGTGGATTGGAGCTTGGAGAAGTAATTGTTGAAGGAATTTTGGGTGATTGAAGGCTTGGAGCAAAGGGCTTTGCTTGGATTCGAATTACATTGCAGTTGGGGCATCTCTAGGAGGTAATATCTCGTTCTTGGGCTGTTGTTATGTTGTTTCTTCATTTTGGGGTTTGTGGGAACTTGTCTATGGATGTAATGGGAAGTCTAGAGGTTAGATCTGAGGTTGCTACCTCAGATCTGGAAGGGAGAAGAATCAGAGAGCATGAAATTCCCTGTGTTAGAGTGTTTAGTGAAGCTTACATGTCCCAAACCCTAAACCAAAGTGCAAAAAGCCTAGATCTCTTTGGATTCACCTAAAGTTTACCACTTTACGTGATGGAGGGGTTGTAGGAAGCTAGATCTATGTTTTGGATCAATTGCATGGCTTGGAATGCTTCTGTATGGATTCAGACCGGTGGTACTCGGCGAGTCACATGGGTGTACTCGACGACTTGTTTGAAGATGAGCTGGGACTCGGAGAGTTGGAAGAACAACTCGGCGAGTTGGATGAAGATGGCCTGGAACTCGGCGAGTTGTATGAACAACTTGGCGAGTAGGTTGAAGATAGCCTTAGACTCGGCGAGTCTGTTCTTGGACTCAGCGAGTCTTGTCGTAGAGTCCCAATATTTTATGGTTGAGTCGAGAATCGGTGAGTCAAGGGATGACTCGGTGAGTTGTGTGCGAGTGGACTCAGAGTTGTTGGACTCGACGAGTCTCGGGGTGACCCGACGAGTTGAGTCGTGGATTGAGTGAAGTTCTGAGTATGGGAACTCGGCGAGTCATAGGGTTGACTCAGCGAGTAGGGTCAGTCAGGGGTTGACTTTGATCTTGTCCTTGACCAAGAGTTGAACGTTGACTTTAGAGTTTGGTTAGCGATATGGCCTTTGGGCTAAGTGAGGGGTAAAATAGTCTTTTACCCTTAAGAGGGTGCCATGAGAGGGTTGATTCTAGTCTCGAGAGTTATAGTCATGAGAGTATTTGCCTTACGTGTTAGGCGGTGGCGAGTTCGAGATTCAAGTGTGGAGATATCTGCTTTCTGCTTGCCAGGTGAGTCTTCTCACTATACTTTACCTTGAGTAGGTAACCAGAGTTATGTGACAGAGTATTTGTATGCTATGTATGTTATGTGTTGTACTGCATTATTTCTATGTGATTTATGCTATGCATGTTTACAGAGTTGGAACCGGAGGGTTCCTAGAGTTAGAACCGGCAGGTTCACAGAGTTAGAACCTGAGGGTTCATAGAGTTTGGGTGCACGGACCCATAAAGTTATAGCCTCGAGTGGCTAATATGTGTTATGTGTGTGGTATTTTAGGGAACTCACTAAGCTTTGTGCTTACAGTGTTTTGTGTTATGTTGTTTTCAGGTTTCTTTCAGTATCACGGGACGGCACCGGCTTGATTGTACACACCAGAGAAAGAGTCATATTTTGGAGGATCCTGGTTTCCTATGCAAGTGAAAATGGAGTTATGTTTTGTAATTCGATTATGAATGAGATTTTAAACAAGTGTTTCTAAGAATAAAATGATTATTTTAAATGAAAAATTGTTTTGAAATTTACGGTGTTACAAAAATGAAACACAACCTCTGGATCTACTAGCTTCAACTTAAACTCCCAAGCTCCTTCTTCCTTCTCAAGCTTCACAACCACCAAAAATGCACAAAAATGGCTCAAGAATCACTCAAACAAGGTTAGGGTTTCAATTTAGTGTTTCTCTGAGTTAGGAGGGACGATGGGGGCTGGGTTGAGGCAGAATAAGTCATTTAAATATTGTGCACACCCTAAATATTAGGGTTTCATCCAAACAGCTTCTACTCATCGAGTAGTTCACTAAACTTCCCTGTCATAATCGAGTCTACTCGACGAGTTGGGCCTCCAACTCGCCGAGTCCTAGAGCAAAACATGAAATTACTTGAGTTTAAAAACGTACTAGGAACCGGGTGTTACAACCACGTGTTGTGTTTATAAATCATTGACTTTCATATGAATTTTCCGAAATAATATCATACGTCCCACAACAAACATTAAATAAGATTATAGAACGACATTTAAATTCAATAAATGATAACAAAAATCCTAAACTGAAATTCTAAAACTCTCGCCATATATAGCTAATATTTCCCACTTGCAAACGACCAACACATTCAACATCCCTCTAGTAATATGGTCGTGCGGCTAAAGAGAGAAACACAAATCATTCTCCATTTGTTTTTCCTTAAGCAAGCATAAATCCTTCATTTGATATCGCTTCCTGTCCTCCATCACTTCTTTGTCTGTATGGGTAAGGCCAACAATTTCGATAATGAAGTTCATTATTTCATAAATTTGTAAGGATATTGACAGCACATTCTTCGCTATTTATTAAGATCGTTGCAATGATTCAACAATAAGTTGTTCAACCTCAATGTTGAATTCGGATGAAAGTGTTCATTTGAAGAGGTTGTGTATATGTTGGAGTTGAATGTTTTAGTCATTTTGCATGAAGGAGGGGCTCTAACCCATGATTTATACATTTAACCAATTCACATCAAATTTTAAAATATTCAATGTTGCCTCATGTAGAAAAGTTTTCATTTTAAAAGTTTATGATACTCACTTTGTGTCACCTTTAAAATATGGGTGTGTGATCTTCTGCTCGAACATATATTCAAACATTGGGCGTAGATACAATTGAAATTGTTATCTTTTGCCTGCAAATCCTTCAATTTTGAGTTCAGATATATTCAAATATCATGTTCCACAACTAAAAACTATTTGAAATGAAATATAAAATATTGAAATAAAATTGGAGAGAGTTGGAATGGAATTAGAAAGACATATTGATTTTAGAAGTGGTTGAATGTTGTATATAGAGAAGGAAAAAAGGAAGAAAATAAAATATAACCATTAAACAATGGTCAAGAGATAAAAATAGACACATACAGGGCTCAATGGCTTCTCAACCTATTCTTAAACAATATTGTGGTACCGCTCGGTGGCAGATTAGTGGCACCACCCGAACCCACCCTTAATCTAGCTATACTCCTGTCACCATAAGTAAGGAAATCATATTTCTCGCTATATTTAGAATATATGATGATCCTTAACTCAATGTCTCAATCTCCTTTGATCCGTACGATTGGATAAATCATATCAATAAATTCTTAATATTGTATTTATCTTTAACTTGAATGCTAAAAGTTAAGGTAGGTTAAATTGTTCATTCTCAAATTCAAGAGTATGAGAATTAAAAGCTTACGAAAAGTAGACTATGTAAAAATCAGTGCTGCAAAACTCGGTCTTCGTGGTGGATTAATGGGTGATTAATCATTTGACGGCCATGAACCGATTACAATTAGCATGCTTGGCGGAAATTGGTCAAAATCGGGTTTGGCGGTCATCGGTGGTCGTTGGTGGTCCTCGGCGGTTTTAGGCGGGAAGTATTTAAAAAAATCAAAATTTTAATTTTCAAATATTATACCAAATTTTTAAATATTTAAAATTTAAAATTTTTAATTTTTATAATATTATACTAATATTTTAAAAAATTTCAAATTTTTGAAATTTTAATTTTTTAAGGACTTATTTTTTAGGATACATAAACTTTTAAATAATTTAGGGTCCTTCGATTAATCGCTGCCTAGTCTGATTAATTGCTTAACGTTATTCAACCGTTGAGCTACCACCGAATGATTTTCACAACATTTGTAAAAACCCACTAATTAGTAAGGAAAGTTTGAGTGACATTATATAGACTCAAAAGGTTTGAATTTATAAGAAAAAACATCATAAATGGTCCTTATGGTTTCCCCAAATCTGAAGTTTAATCATCGTGGTTTAAAAACGTCATAGATGGTCACTGTGCTTTCAAAACTTTTGATGTTTGATCTTTTTTGTTAACTCCATTAACTTTCCACCGTTAAATTAAGGGTATTTTTGTCATTTAACTATCCAGGGGACCTTTTATGAGGTTTTCTTTTCTTTTATTTTTTTAAATTAAATTTATTATCCAAGGTCTCTCTCTCTCTCTCTCTCTCTCTCTCTCTCTCTATACCCCGGTCTAACCATTCACCTTCATTGATCCTTGCTTCCTAATCTAATCATCCATCGATTCATTGTTGGTGAACCAAACCTCCCACCATTGGCGTTTCTGGTTGCCACCTCCTTTGATAACTTCCCCTACCAAACCACCACATACCCTTCACCACCGCCATTATCTTAAATAAGAGGGCTCTCTATCTCTCCACACATACACACATACTGTATACCAACCTGTACACTTTTACTTCATCTTCTTTGTGTTTCCTCTTCTATCTCTTATAACTCTCCGAAAAATTATAACACATCGCACATACACACAGAGGATGTGTTTTGAAGCAACACAAAGCTCTCTTTTGGGCATATCTTTAAGATCGGTGACTTAAATCATTGAATTAATACCTCCAGGATTGAATTAAAGCATCTTTATTCCTCTTTCAAGAACTCGAACTCTCCATCGAAGAAACTTCTGTAATTGCCGATATAACCAGTGATGACAAAGAGCTCTCGTTTTTTCAGACTAGTCCAACAAGTTCATGTCAAAACCCAATAGTTTTTTATGAAGAAGTCGTGAGCGGCCTTTAGAAAACGAAGCAGATGAGGAAAGAAGTGTTGGTAAGACTGATGAATTGTCTTTCTATAACCTATCGGAACCTGAATCGGAAGAACACAGTAGTCAAGAGGAAGAAGAAGAGGAGGTAGAGATGATATCATCGGTTGTTGGTCCAAAATCAACATCTCAATCTTTTAGATATGATGTAAATACACCATTAATACCTGATTTTGTCAATTTCAGTAAAGGAAAACACACCCAAATTGATTTTAGAAATGTAAACACACAAAGACACACAATTTCATATTTTATTTCAAGGAATCCACCTGATGAAACCCACAACTTGAATTCATATTATTCATATTAGAAGATGAAATATGGAGGGTGATGATTTGTGATTTAGGGTTCATAAATTTAACAATGACGTAGAGGGTCTTGATGGGTTAATGGTGGTGACGATCCAATGGTTCCTTGTAGTTGAAAAAACGACCAACAACCCTTAGCTCTTTCTCTTTCACATGTGTGCTCTCACCCCCACCCTTCACTTTTCTGGTGTGTATCAGAAAAACAAATGAACAATAATGGCATCCTTCTGAACTTAACTTCTGTAGGCTTAATGGTGTGGACAGTACCATCCGTAGGGCTTGATAGTTGGTGGGTGCTCAGTAGTGAAATTTATGGAAGAGTGGTAATGGTGTAAGGTGTTAATTTATGGTGGTGGGTTTTTTCCATTAAGGCTTCTGAGATATATATATATATATATATATATATATATATATATATATATATATATATATATATATATAGGGAAGAGTTATATGGAAAATTAATGATTAGGGCAACACATATTTGAACCAATGAAAACATGACAACACATCACTTTCACAATAACTTCCACAATACATTACTTGTGAAGAAAGAAATGGACACGTGTCATTTGATTATTGGTTCCGGTAGATGTTGCCCTAGTTATTTGTTTTCCATAGAACTCATTCCTATATATATATATATATATATATATATATATATATATATATATATATATATATATATATATATATAGAGAGAGAGAGAGAGAGAGAGAAAGAGAGAGAGAGAGAGAGAAAGAGAGAGAAAGAAGAGAGAGAGAGAGAAAGAAGAGAGACCTTGGATATTAAATTTAAAATAAAAAATAAAGGAAAAGAAAACCTCATTAAAGGTTCCCGAATAATTAAATGACAAAAATACCCTTTATTTAACAGTGGAAAGTAGGACTGTCAAATCGGGCAGTCTTGTCGTGTTTTTGTCTGACACGACACGACACGGCAAAGTTTTGTATAACACGAGCACGACACGACATGATGTTATGTTTTTTTCATTGACACGATAACGAACCAATTAAAACACGACAAAACAACACGACACGACAAAGATAATATTACATAACTATTAATGTATTTCTTTCATACTTAAAGATATATAACACGACAAAAACAACAAACACAAAAAACACGACAATCATATGCTTAATCATGTCAATTTGTGTCGCTTTATGAACACGAACACGACATCGTGTTTTTTATTATTGACACGAAAACGACATGCACACGAATTCGAATTTTGATTTCGTCCCGATTTCGTTTCGTTTCGTGTACTTTTGTCGTGTTGTCTCATAAATTAACACCCCTAGTGGAAAGCTAACGGAGTTAGCAAAAAAGACCAAACATCAAAAGTTTTGAAAACACATGGACCATCTATAAGGTTTTTAAACCATGACGGACCATTTACGATGTTTTTTCAATTTATAAAGTTAGAATTTGCTATTCTGCTAATATTTAGAATTTAAAAAGCTGGTCGTGAAACATAAAAAATCTGGGCTCATTGCATTTGATATAAATGGGATTCACGATACTAAAGCGTAACACGATCTTTTGGGAAAATTATTTTTTGTCTTAGACTAATCCTATAATGTTATAATCAATTTACGATACGATTTTTATGAAACTGATTATTAGTTTTTTAATAAAAAGAAACAATATGAATATTTTATAATATCTCGTTACCACATTTAGCAATTTTGTGATCAGCCCTTTATATAATTTATGTTCACCTTCAAATAGATTATTTTAATACACGTCAACTGACCATTGAAATTACTAACGTCTGATGCATTATATTTTTCCCTTTCTCGTCATACTCTCCCAATTTACATTAATTTTATAATAAAACTAAAAATAATAAAATGGACAGTACTATGAGTATAAATCTTAAAACCATTTTGGTTTTGATGACTTGGTAAAACATATGAAAAATATAATGGATATCTTATTGAACTATATTCAAATCCTGACATTATTTAGCCCTCATGGCTATGGTGGTTCGCCTGCAGTACTTTCAGTGCATGAGGCAAAGTCTCATGTATGCAGTAGAGCATTAGTCGGTGCACGAAAGCTACCCAGAAAACCTGGTCTCTTTCCAATATATATATATATATATATATATATATATATATATATATATATATATATATATATATGTTTTTCATGTTAACAGTTTATTTTTCTAACCATTCATGTTATGTCTTTTATTTGAAAGTGATCACTATATACTAAGTACTTTTATTAGATATGAATGTAAACTTAGAAGTATACAATGATAATTGTCATACATTGTGGATACGTAATAAATGATATAACAATTCAATAACGGAAAACAATCAACGCATGGTGGGTAAAAATAAAATGGAATGAAAAAGGAATGGAGTCCACCTTGTTAGCTTTTAGGCATTCAAACCAAACACCCACTACCCTTGTCTCCCTTTGTAATTTGATTCCAAACACTAAAATCTATCATTATTGTCACACTCCTCCATGTAAAAAGTACAAATTTTCTTGTGTAAGGTACAACCCCAGAAGTGGGATTGCAGATAGAGACCTAAAAGCATCATCAAAGTCAGAGCAAATCAAGATGCAGCTTTCCATTGAAGATATCAAGGGGAAAATGGCAAATTTAAAACCTAAAGGCAAATGTCTCATAAAATATCTATTTTCTGAGTTCTCTAGGTTCCAATTATATACAATTATATACATATTTATGACATGTACGTACATGTCGTAAGATCTATATATGTCATCATAAAATTGTCTATTATATAAAAAAAATACCCAAACATTTAATTTTATACTAAAATTTTGCATAATAAAAAACATTCATTTTTGGCGGCCTCTTCTATACTTCTAACACTGATAAATCAGCGTGTCACTTATTTGTCTTCTCATTCCGTTACACTTATAGATCATTTTTTCTAAATTTTTTTCAAAAATTCCCAAGATTCATGAAAATATTTCTTCTACATGTAAACCTAAATTCTTGATAATACTAATTCATGTAATAAAAACAAAAAACATGGTATAAGGGTTTGCTGTCGATGTGGAAATACATCTTAGAAAATTAGTAACTGTACTTTTAGAGAAAACAATAAAAGAACTCACAATATTCACGTAAGAAATTATAAGTGTATTAAAAAGAATAACTCCTTAAATTGTCAGAAAATTAGTAATTGTACTTTTAAGACAACAATAAAAGAACCGACAATATTCACATCAGAAAATATAAGTGTATTAAGAAGAATAACTCATTAAATTGTCTCGCTTCTTGTTATGATATTTTTCATACTAAATTCATATTATGAAAAGACCCATTGAAAAATCGGTCAATGTGTTCTAATTTGTTTTCTTAGCGCTGCAGTGTCAGAAGAACGTTTGGTACCTCGATAGCGGGTACTCTAGACATATAAGATTTAAGTCTTTCTTGGATAATTTTGTTAAAAAAGGATGGCCCTATAGTGACTTATGGGGATGACAGCAAGGGAAAAACTAAGCGATTTAGAATCATTAGGTGTAAGAACATGGAATTCAAAAATGACTCATACGTCATGGGACTCGAATATAACCTCATCTCAATCAATCAACTTTGTGATGTTGATTATGAGGACCATTTCAACAAGAATGAAGGGAACACTATTGATTCAAAGAAGTCAATAAGTCTCACTACCAATAGGAAAAATAATATTTAAGTGTTGGATATGTTCTCTGTTGATTTAGCTCTCAGATACTGCTTCTTTTCTCGATCCCAAGCCTACGTGAACTGGTTGTGGCACAAGAAGCTGTCTCATACGAATTTTAAAGAACTTTCAAAGATTTATAGTGAAGAACTTGTTAGAGGAATGCCTAAGATGATGTTTCACAAGGACAAGCTTTGTAGAACGTAATTAAAAGGCAAGCAAACCAAGTTCTCCTTTTAGCCAAGGTCATGCTTTTCCATCATTGATCCATTTAATATTCTTCATATGGATTTGTTTGGCCATCTTCCGCACAAGTCCAAGTACGAAAAAAGTTTCATTTTGGTGATTGCTCACGAGTTCTGAATATTTACTTGGGCGTTGTTTCTTCGGAAAAAGAGTAATGTCGCTTATGAAATCATCTCATTTATCAAAAGAAATGAAGTGTTGTATGCTCAAAAGATAACACAACTTCGAAACGATCATGGTATTGTGTTTAGAAACTCCACATTGGAGGAATTCTATAATGATAAGGGAATTGCGTAAAACTTCTCAGCTGTCCGTACTCCACAAAAAATGGAATTGTTGAATGACGTATTCGGGCACCGATAGAGGTTGTTCGAACTATTGTGGTAGAAGCTGGTCTACCACTCTCTTTAGACCAGAAACTATCAACACGACATGTTGCACCCAAAACCGGTCAATAATCGTTAATCGTCATGGAAAAAACTCTTAGGAAATTTTGAAAGGAAGAAAGCTAAATATCTCCTATTTTCATGTGTTTGAGTGTATATGTTATATCTTAAATGAAAATGATCAGCACTTGAAATTTGAAGCAAAAGCTGATGAAGGTTTCTTTTTGGGATACTCAAATGAGTCTAAAGCCTATAGGGTGTTCAACATAAATTCCCAGATTATTGAAGAATCAATTAATTTCATGTTTAACGATGACACTTATGCGAATGATTCGATTGATCATGTTGTTGGATTAGTATCTAAATCTATAACTATTTTGGTATGTATTTGACCTGATGGTGCATTGTCCTTTTGGGTTGCCTTCACCAAAGCAACTTGATAGGATGAATTATGGAGAGAGAGAGAGAGAGAGGATTAATTATGATTTATTAATATAATATGAGAATAATATATTAAAGGAGAAATCATATTTTTTAATTAATATTAGTCAATAATTAATTAAGAATTAATTTTGTGGCTAAAAGAGATTAATTAAACATAGGGAACTAGAACTATCAATTGTGTGATAGTTGAATATTAGGCTAATTGACTCCATATTAGAGGAGTGGACAAATTTTTTGGGAAAAACCCATTAGAAATCGTCCAAGGCCTCTAAGGAGGCAGTCCATGAATAGGGTTTCCTTGTTAGATAACCCTAATAGCCTCCATATTTAAGGACCCCTAGGGCACCAAAAATGTGGCTAAGAGTTTCCTTAGGGTTCTAGACGGCTTTTGGGTGCCTTTCCTCTTCTCCTTTTTCACCCCTTGATCTTGGTGTTTGTAAGCCATTAGAGGAGTGACACTTGTGACTCTAAGTTTTCAGAAGCCAATTACAAGGAGGATTTGAGATTGTTATTGCTACATAACAATCAAGGTAATGATTCTAACCCTAATCATATGTCAATTTCAGATTTGTATGCTAGTCAATTAGGGTTTATTGCTTTGATACATAATATTGTATGTTTAATTAGAAAAACCTACATCAAAACAACTTAGGGTTGCATGAACACCATATACATGATGTTATGCTCATAATCCATCACATGTAACATCCAGATTTCTAGGTACCATATTTAAATTTTTTATTTTGAGTTATGAGGAGGGACTCAACGAGTTGACGCCTAGACTCGTCGAGTAGGATCGTGATTTGTTGACTAGATTAATGAACGGACTCGACGAGTCGATGGTCGGCTCAACGAGTGCGCGCTGTGGGTGGAAACCCTAAATCCTCGGGCCTGTGCCCTATTTAAGGGACCTTATGGCCCTCATTTGCGGCTACCAGTCCAGAAAGAGAAACCCTACTAAGCTTGAGCGTGTGGTGTGAGAAGAAGGGCTATTTTGATCCTTGTTGGTGTGGTTTTTGCAAAGAAGAAGGAGATTCCATCAAAAGAAGGTCAATGGGGGTTGCTATTATGTGGTTTCAAGCAAGGAACTCCATCTTTGAGGTATTAAATCGATCCTTCTCCTGTTTTTGGTGTAGAACCCTTGTATCTAGGGTTTTCTCTACCCTTTATTGGCTTGGATATGATGCTTATGACGTCCCTTTGAGTGCTAAACTCTGGATCTGGACCTTGAGAGGTCCAGAGAGCCCCAACCTCCCTGCTTTATGTTGTTCCATTAGAGATATGAGCCTAGGTTGCCATTTTAGAAGCTATTTCACCAAAAAGAGTCTAATATGTGTTGCATGGGTGTAAAGGTTGAACCTTTACGTACTTATCGAGCTTTGGGAAGTCAGATCTATAGGTTAGAGAAGTAGATCTGACCTCAGAAGATCATTTAAGTGTTGCCATGGAAGGAACTCGCCGAGTCCATGAGGAGACTCGACGAGTCGAGTCGGGTTGCCCCGCGATTTGTGTCCAGTAGTAACTCATCGAGTGAAGGGTTAACTCAACGATTTGAGTGAGGATTTATGAGGGTTAAGGGCACGCATAGAATCGCCGAGTCATACGAGTGCACTCGACGAGTTTGGTCAAAGTTTGACCGTTGACTATAGTTGACTTTCGTTGACTTTTAGGGTTTGGTCAACACTTGGACTTTTGGACCATTAGAAGGGAAAAATCGTCTTTTAGCCTTCTGTGAGGACATTGGAAGGGACTAGTCTAGCCTGGAGATCCGTTATTGATTTGACATGATTGCTTATGTGTCTAGGCGGGGCTAGGTCATTGTCATGAGGTTTAGGGAATACCGAGCACGTGAGTTAGTAGACAACATACGAGGTGAGTCTTCTCACTATACGTTACCTAGAGTGGTAATTATGTGTAACCGGTAGGTCTTATGTGCTATGAAGAGTATGTGATATATGTTGATAGATGATATGGGATATGTATGTGTTATGTTATGTTAAGAGCAGTATATTATGGACCGGAAGGTCCTCGTGTTATGGACCGGAAGGTCAACAGTTATTGGACCAGAAGGTCATTACGTGTAGGACCGGAAGGTCTACCAGGGTTAGGATGGAAGTCCCTTGAGACACATGGGCCGAAAGGTCCAATATAGCTATGGCCTTGAGTGGCGTATGTGTTGTATGTGGTATTTTGGGGAACCCACTAAGCTTTTATGCTTACAGTGTTATATGTTATGTGTTTCAAGTACTAGCAAGGATCGCGAGAAGGCGCCGACATGATCTGTACACACTAGAAGATGATTTTATTCTATGATCTTTGGATATGTTTTTATCATGATGACATTTGTTGAACATGAGATTTGAGAAAGTTGAATGAGTTTTCTGTTGTTTGAAAAATGAAAAACTGTTCTTAATTTTACGTCGTTACAAGTTGGTATCAGAGCCTTGGTTTGAGGGATTCTGATGCACCTTCGGGCGTATCTGAACTCAAACTGAGGATTTGAGGAAAATTTTCAGAAAACAAACAATTTTCTAAAAGAGTAAAAGAATTTGAGAGAGGCAAAACGGAGCAGTGTGTATGATCAGCCAGCGCCCGAACGGTAATTTCCCAAAATACCCTTACATTATGTGTTATGAGATATAATATGATATGTTATGCATGCTAGAGTAGGCTTAGTATTCATATCTTGGTCTAGAGTGGCCTGATTGTGATGCCTTAGCCTAGGAGATTACTTCTACTAGGGGATACTTTGAGAGTGAGTAAGTAGCGGTAAGGAGCTTACGAGAGGTCTACTGGAAAGTAGCCTATGTGTGGTAAGGAGTAGAGTACTTTTGATTTGGGATCCAAGGAGGAGAACTTGGGGTGAATACTGAGGTGGTATGGATGGTAGTATAGGGCCCATACTACTAAAAACACCAGACCAGTAAGCAGTCCAATTAAGAATCCTTAGGGTAGTAAGGAGCAAGTAGGGTTGAGTTATCGAGCGTGTGTATGCTCGAGAGAGTCTCTGATATTTTTATGTTATATTTTAGAGACATCATGGTTGGGACATGCCGCAGAAAAGATACCAGCGGTGTGAGTGACGAGGAGCTTCGTCAGATGATCCACGATGAGGTGGCTGCGGCTATCCACGCAGAGATACCGGAGATGTTTGGGTCTATCAAGACCACCTTTAAAGAGGCCTTTAGATCAATTGAAATATCAAACAATAACTATGAATAAGAACAAGAGAAATTCACGAAGAAAAACTTTCACTAAGAAAGATAATCTCACAAAGATATTATCGTGTGCACAAAGCGACGATTAGGGTTTGTGAAAGGCGTAGCCATTCACAAACCTATACAAAATAATATATACTGCTATTCTAGACGATCCCTACAATTCAGGGATACGCCAGCTAATAAATCAAGATAACTAAGGAAACAGGATAAATACAAGATTTGTTACAAAGCACTGAATAAACTAAACTTTACAAACTGAGCTGCTGACGTGCTGGCGCTGATGTTGAGATACGTGCTGACGCTGAGTTTGTTTTTAAACATTATCATATTTCAAGGCTTGACCTTTCAATCTCCCCCAATATGATGATGTTCAAAACAAACTAAATTAAGACACCCCTGGAAAGGAATTCTTCATACTCAGCTTCAGCTTCAATTTTAACTGGCTAGTAAGGATTGTCCAGCAACTCATGTCTTCTGTTCAGCAGCTCCATGGCGATAAGAATGTGAAATTCTCCGGATAGATCTTGGTGACTCATGCACATCTGCCTCAAGCCAACAAGGTGAGTGGTTGGAGCTTTTGGAATCTCAGTAGTGCGCTGAAAGCACATCCTCCTGTTTTTATCAAGGTAGAACATCCCATGTTCAGGAGCTGAGATGAATTGATGCTGAACCGGATCAACACCGAGAGGAAGAGAATTATTAATCACATCAGCACCGAAGTCTAGAACCAATACATCTTTACCATCAACATGAAACTTGGTCCTTCGAGATCTAGGAACTGACGACCTTTGGCCTTGATGCTGAGGTCGTTCTTTAGGAACAAGATCCAAACGCTGAACCTTCTTGATCAGTAGATGAAGAGCACAAGTTAGTTCGGAAGAGTGAGCTGAGGTTTGCTTGGATGCTAGATCGATCAGTTCCATCCATTCAGAATACCCATATCTGATCAGCTCATCTCTTTTGACAACCTCAGTATATGAATGCTGAGGACCTTGACGAGTAATCAGCAACGAAAGGATTTTCTCGTTTCGAGGTTTGGAAGCTTTGACCTTGATGATCTTGTCACCACACATTCTCCGATTGAAAACATCTTCAAATCTCTTTCGATCAATCCGGTCAAGAACACTTTCAGCCTTAGGCTTACTAGAGCCAGTAGGAGGTTGAGAAGACTGAGCCTTGGACTGAAATTCCAGGAACTTCTGCATCTGAGCTTCAAACGATCCCTTGGCCTGAAGTTTGTGCTGAATAAGGGATTCATCAGCTTGAGCAATGTTCTTTAGAAGCTGAGCTCAATTGGCTTCATCAAGAATTTGCTTGACTTGGTCAGGGGACATGTTCCATTCAGTGGCAAGGTATGAAATACTGACAATGGACTTGGGTTTCTTCACAGTTGAAGAAGTATCAGTTTGAGAATAATCCAAGTCAGTATCTGCTACCTTCCACTTTCGAGACAACGGATGAGATTCTTCACTGGCAACGTCCGAATCCTCTCCTTGGACCGGAATGATGGGATCAGCAATATCATCAGCTAGTATCGGATGAGATTCTTCAAGGTCATTTGAGCTTTCTTGCTGAACTGGAATGAGAGGATCAATGAAATTCATGTCAAGAATTTGACATTCGTCATCAGGTTCATCAGGCTCTTCATCATGCTCACTGTCTTCAAACAATTTTTCAGTAGCTGCTAGACTATTATGCCCCGCAGAATCAGATTCACGAACGGGGTTGGGAGATTCAAGCTGAATGATAGTGTTGTCAGCAGCAGGTTCTGTGTCTTTCTCATTTGGTTCACCATCAGCATGAGCATTTGGTTCACCATCAGCATGATCATCAGCATCAGCATCATCATCAGTATCTCCCCCTTTTTTAACATCATCAAAGTTGGGGTTAGCGGGAGGAGTAAGTAAGAGAACCTCCTTGATTTGTTGAACATCAGCCTCAATTCGAAGCAGACGCTGACTCATGTCCCGAGTCAGTGACAACAGTTCAGAAAATGCTGAAGCGGGAATTTGAACCATTGAAGTACCTGGGACAACTGGAGAGCTAGGAGGCATCCTTGGAGAGAAATGGTGAGCTGCTAGTGACGGATGCTCCCCCTGAGACTGATGCTCCCCCTGTGAGGGATGCTCCCCCTGAGATGGATGCTCCCCCTGAGGCATCGAATCCTGTGGTGCTGAGGAGGCTTTGCCAGAGTCCGAGATGATGTGATGAGACAGTTGAGGGGAGAAATGATCGCCATCATGATGTTTCACCTCTTGATCAGCATGATCCATATGATTACCATCAGCACCTCCTTCATCAGTGTCAGCGGTGAGAGAAGGCACAATGTATGGATTGGCAATCCATTCTCTCATCCGATCGAAGATTCCAATGTCAGTATCTAAAGGATCATCCTGATACATACGAACTGACATTCGAGGGCATTGGATTGGATTCCCAGAGTGAGAAAAGTAGTCAGCAGCGAAGAACTTGTCAAATACCAGGGCAATCAAGCGTGGAAAGGGAACATGATCAACACGCACATTTGCACGTAGAAGCTGAACAAGCTGATCAAAGAATAGTGCCCCATAATCCAGCCTTTTGTTGAGAAGAAGGGAGCAGACAACTTGTTGCTCATAATTGCTCAGTTGGTCACCACTACGAGACTTGTGACCCACACACTTGCATAGAGCTCCAGTGAAAAACTTCCAGCCTGGGGTCATGCACTGACGCAAAATAAGAGCTGATCGAGTACCAACCTTTGAGTGATCATAGCCCAGTTGATCAAACATGTGTTTACATCATTCAATAGTTGGAGGTTCAGAGAAGTTCTGCGGTGATGAAGACGGAGTGTCTTCCATGGCCAATGGTTCCGGTGATGGCGTTGTTTTCTTTATTAACGGTTGCAGTGTAGTAGAACTCACATACTTGTTCTGGGAAGAACTCGGATGGTACATCACTGATTGCATATCGAAGGCGACAAGAAGCCAAGAAATTGACGAAATCATCGAGTCCAAGACCTCGATGAACCTCTGGAATGTCAGGGTTGAAGACTACATTGGTGGCCTTGATGTGAATGGGAAGAGGAGGAGAGTTTGGGGCAGGAATGACCCTTCGAGAGGTTGAGGAGTATGTGAACAGAGATGCCGCCATTGGAGAGTATTTGAGAATTCTAGGGTTTTTTTTTTTTTTTTTTTTTTGAGAGAAGTTCAAGGTTTTGGAAGGAAAAATTAAACCAAGGGAGAAAGAGGTTTAAATATGAAATAAAAGGGGGTTTTTAAAAGGTAATGATTATCTTCATTAAAAAGGTGATGATTATCTTCTGATCTGCTTGATTATCGTCATTAAGGATAACGGCGCATCGTAACAACCTGTCAGAGTAGAATATAGCCGTTGGATAAAAGAGCCGTTTGACTGAATGTGAAACGTCAATCAGTGTTTGCGGAAGCGCTGAGCTCAGAGTTACAAAAGTTACATGCTGAAGATATTTCTCCGTCAATTCAAGGTACAGCTTGCTTATTCAGGGCTAGTAAGGAGATTGGTGCGTGTGATAGATACTAGTTACATTATCTAACCATCGGCACAGAGTTTTGTGACTTCATCAGTGAGTGGTTTATCTTACTGAATCATTAGACACTAAATAATAGGAGGGTAAAGAATGGATTGTTGCGTGTGATAAACCTTGGTGTTTTGGTCTAACCATCGGCAAAGATTTTTAGCCTCTTATCAGCATGTGTTTTTGCACACTGAATCACAGAATCAGTGTAAGATTGGTAAGAAGGGGTAGTTGCGTGTGATAGATCTTGGTGTTTTGATCTAACCATCGGCAAAGATTTTAGATTCTAATCAGTGTGTGTTTTGGCACACTGAATCACAGAGCCAGTGTAAGATTGGTAAGAAGGGGTAGTTGCGTGTGATAGATCTTGGTATTTTGATCTAACCATCGGCAAAGAGTTTCAAGTCGTTATCAGTGTATGGTTTAATACAGTGAATCATTCAACTTTTATTTAGAAGACTTGAAGAAAAGATAACGATAAGAAATCAAACCAAAGTGCTCAGTAGCAAATATCAGCAGTATGTCATCATCAGCACAATTTACATCAGCTTATAAGACAAAATCAAGCATTAGCACAATAAAACATCAAAATTAATTACAAGGAAATCATTCCCAGTTCTCCAATAATGTAAGCAGTTGATTGAGAATCCAGTGCCTTTGTGAAGATATCAGCAAGTTGCTCTGAAGTCTTGACATGTTCAAGAACAACTTTTCCTTTTTCAACATTATCTCTGATGAAGTGATGTCTGATCTCGATATGCTTTGTATTTGAGTGCTGAACAGGATTTTGTGTGATCTGAATGGCACTGGTGTTGTCACAATAGATGGGAGTCTTTGAGAACTTGAACCCATAGTCAAGAAGCTGATTTTGAATCCATAGGAGCTGAGCACAACATCTCCCAGCGGCAACATACTCAGCTTCTGCAGTTGAGATGGCTACTGATGTTTGTTTCTTGCTAGACCAGCTAATGAGACGATTTCCAAGGAAGTGACATCCACCAGATGTACTGTTTTTGTCCAAATTGCATCCAACATAATCTGACTTAGTGTATCCATAAAGTTCAAATGCTGAGTCTCGAGGATACCACAGAGCAAGGTTTTGAGTTCCCTTCAAGTATCGAAAGATACGTTTGACAGCCATGAGGTGAGATTCTTTTGGATTAGCTTGGAATCGAGCACAGAGAATGGTTCCAAACATGATATCAGGACGACTTGTTGTGAGATACAAGAGGGATCCAGTCATTCCTCGATACAGAGAGTGATTGACATCAGTTCCAGTTGGATCAGCGTGTAGCTTATCAGTCTTAGACACTGGGGTAGAAGCTGGTTTGTAGTCACTGAGAGAATACTTAACAAGCAGGTCAGAAATATATTTACTTTGACAAATGGAAATACCTGTCTTTTGTTGCTGAACCTCAAGACCTAAGAAAAAGGTCATCTTTCCCATCATGCTCATTTCGAACCTTTGAGACATGATCTCTGCAAATTCCTTGCTCAGTGTCTCATTTGGAGAGCCAAAAATAATGTCATCGACATAAATTTGAACAAGAACCATATCTGAGCCTTTGTTTTTGATGAAGAGAGTGTTGTCGATTGCTCCTCGTCTGTATCCATTTTCAAGCAGATACGATGTCAGCGTCTCATACCAAGCCCTGGGAGCTTGCTTCAGTCCATAAACAGCTTTGTCTAACCGGTACACGTAATCAGGATGATCTTTGTCCACAAAGCCTGGGGGCTGATTTAGGAACACTTCTTCTTCTAACACACCATGAAGGAATGCTGTTTTCACATCCATCTGATAGACAATGAAGTTCATGTAGGATGCGTATGCGAGAAACAGCCTGATAGCTTCAATGCGAGCAACTGGGGCAAAAGTTTCCCCGTAGTCGATAGATTCAATCTGAGTAAACCCTCGAGCTACAAGCCTTGCCTTGTTGCGAGTGATGATTCCATCTTTATCAACCTTATTACGATAGACCCAACGAGTTCCAGTGATAGTCTTCCCAGATGGTCTTGGGACAAGAGTCCAAACTTTGTGCCTTTCAAACTCATTCAGTTCTTCTTGCATGGCTTTGATCCAATCAGCATCTTGAAGAGCTGTGTGTATTTTATCAGGTAAGATCATTGAAACAAAGTTAACATACATGCAGAAGTTATTAAGTACACTAGATCTGGTTCGGACACCATCATGAATATTCCCTATAATTCGATCAACAGGATGATCTCGATGTTCAATGACTGATGCTGATTCCGGAGAGATAGACACTGACACATTGTCAGTTTCAGGAGAATCTTCAGCTTCAAGGGTTTCACCAGCACTTAATGAATTATCTGCTGATGTGGCTGCAGTATCTTGATTCAAGGAACATGGAACTGGAATGATAGGATCAGAGGAATCAGTCTTATCTTCAGCAGAAGGAGCTTCATCGAATGGACAAGAGAGAAGCTCTTGAAAGATAGAAGGAGAATGAGTGACTTTTTCATCAGTGTATGATTCCTCATCAAACTTCACATGAATGGATTCTTCAACACATTGCCTGTTCACATGAAAAACACGAAAAGCCTTTGAAATAGATGAGTACCCAACAAAAATACCTTTATCAACTTTAGGTTCAAACTTGGATCTTGGGTCACGCTGATTTAGAATATAACAAATGCATCCGAACACATGAAAAAAGGATACATCTGGTTTTCGATCTTTCAGCATTTCATATGGAGTCTTCTTGTGAATCCTGTGAATTAGAGATCGATTCTGAGTAAAACATGTTGTATTGACAGCTTCAGCCCAAAACGACATAGGAAGACTAGCATGTATCATCAAGGTCCTTCCTGCCTCAATCAGTGTTCTATTTCTTCGTTCAGCAACACCATTTTGCTGAGGAGTACGAGGAGCTGAGAAGTTTTGTCCAATTCCTTTATGATCACAAAATTCTTCAAGAGTTGAGTTTCGGAACTCAGTACCATGATCACTTCTTAGTTGCTTGACTTTAAGACCTGTCAGTGTCTCATTTTTACGAATCAGTGAGATAATTTCCTGTGCAGCATGACTTTTCTTCTTCAAGAAAACTACCCATGTAAATCGAGTGAACTCATCAACGACCACTAGAGTATACTTATTTCGACCTAGTGAACGAACAGGAATAGGTCCAAACAAGTCCATGTGGAGTAGATGAAGAGGGACTGATATACTGGAACATGACTTGGGTTTGAAAGAGGACTTGGTTTGTTTTCCTTGTTCACAAGCTGAACACATCTTGTCTTTCACAACGCTGAATTTTGGGAGCCCTCTAACTAGGTCTTGATTGGATATCTTGGATAGATTCTTGAAGTTCAGATGAGAAAACCTTTTGTGCCAAATCCAGCTAAGATTCGTCTGAGACTTTGTAAAGAAACATTGCATCAGTGCCTTGTCACTTGAGAACATGTCAAGTACATATATATCATCTTTTCTACTTGCTGAGAGTACGATGTTCTTGTCAGTGTTAACAACTCTTCCTTCTTTCTTTTTAAAGTGAACTTCATAGTCAGCATCACACAATTGACTGATAGAAATAAGGTTGTGTTTGAGACCCTTAACATATGAAACGTTCTAAAAAGCCACGTTATTGCATTTGATGTTTCCATATCCCTTAGTGAACCCCTTTCCATTGTCTCCATAAGTAACTGCAGAACCAGTTTTCTTAACATAATCTTCCAGGAGAGACTTTGATCCTGTCATATGCCTTGAGCAACCACTGTCTAATTACCAAAGATGCTCCTGACCCTGCAGTGCTGAGAAACTAGTTAGAACACACTGACCCATTCGAAGATGGGTCATTCACAAAGTTATTTGATAATAAATTATAACACTCCTTAGGAAGACAGTTTAAAGAGTTTGACTTAAGAGTCCATTTTTAATTCCTAACTTTAATATTTTCAGCTCTTGAGGATGATTTATCAAAAGAACATTCACTGATCTTGTGAGAGGAATCACCACATCTGTAACAAACTCTAGTTCCAAAGTTCTTCTTGGTGAGCAAATTTTTTGATTTAACACATTTTGATATGTAAGATTCACCAATAGAGCTTTGAGTCCTTTTGTTTATCACTGAGTCACGACTAAGTTCAGTGTCAGAAGGAATTTGATCAGTGTTAGGAGATGAACTATCAGTATCTGATTTTGACTCATTCACAGATGGATTGCAATCAGGAAAGTGCTTGAGTTGTTCATGAACAGCATGAAACACTCCATTAGAGATAGGAAAAGTAATAATATTCTCAGTTAGAGGGGTTGGTCTAACAAGATGTGCAGGATAAGAGGTAGGATCAATTCCGGTAATTTCAACATTACACTCAGTAATACCATCAGAATTAACAGTACAATATTCATCAATAAAACTTTGATTAATAAAAGAGTTACTGACAAACTTATTTTTGAAATTTTTTTTCATCTCATTCATGGAATAGACCTCAGATTCCTTTTCTTGTGATTTAAAAACTTTTTCAGCTTCTGAAAAATTACCCCCGAGAATTTTCTCACAAGAATGTGGAATTTGAGCTGAAATAATATAATTGGCATCCTTATGAGATTTTGCCCAAGTGTGAAGTACAGTTTTTTCTTTGATCAAAAGATTTTTAACATCGTCAATTTCAGCAGACAATGATGAATTTGACAAACTAGTAATTCTAAGATTTTCCTGAGTGGATTCAATAATGTTATTTTTCATGGATATATCAGTTTCAAGAAGATCAATTTGATTTTGCAAATTTCTTATGGTTTGATTCTTCTTAAAATTAATGACACCCAAATACTCAAACATTTTGATTTTTTCATTCATTGAATAGGAAACAAAGTTTTTAACCTGGTACATTGAAGAAGAGTCAGTGTTGTGCTTCCTGGAATTTTCAGCATCAGACATATCAATATCAAAGGTACTTTTGTCTTTATCAGGAATATCCGGGTCCTCTATTTTGACCATGAGACACTTGACTTCATCATCTGATGACTCTTCATCAGTTTTCCATTTTTCTTCTTCAGCTACAAGCACTTTATGTTCCAAATTTTCAGCTTTCAGCTTCTCAATCAGCTTGTTGTACTTCTGCTTCCAGTATTCATCTGAGCCTTGCTTCTTTTGCTTACAATCCTTTGTAAAATGATCAGTGCTCCCACAGTTAAAGCACTGAGCCTTCTCTTTCTTATCAGCACCTTTCCTTTTATCAGCTCCGGACCCTTTAGAGAACTTTCCACCAATCTTCTTTTGAAACTTTGAGAAGTTTCGACCTGATTTTTCAAAGGTCTTCACAATCAAAGCTGCACTGGCTACAACCTTTTCAAGATCATCAGTGTCAGTTTTAGATGAATCAGTGTCTGAATCACTTTCAGTGTCTGAATCTGCCACCAGCTTTTTATTGGAGAACAAGGCTACAGAAGATTCACACTGAGAATCCTTCATCAGTTCCTTTCTTTGAAGCTTGGATTCTTCATAGTATCGAAGATTTCCGTAGAGACTTTGAAGGTCCATAGAGTTGATCTTCTCACTGTTTTTCAGCACATCAACATGATTCTCCCAACCTGCACCTAGAGAATCCAAAAACTTTTGCACTAGAACAGGTATATGCTTCAACTGATCTAGTCTCCGAAGATCATTAACAAGAGTATTGAATCTGTTAAAAGTTTGAGTCAAGGTTTCACCTTTCTTAGCAAAGAAATGTTCATACCTTCGGTTAAGATCATTAATTTGAGTAGCCTTGACTTCTTCAGTTCCTTCAAAAGATACAGTCAGCGTATCCATCATCTCTTTTGCTGAGATGCAATTTTGAACCAGCCCAAAGATGTTGTATGGCAATGAGTAACTGATAGCAGCACGAGCACGAACATCCAAACCATGTTTTCTCTTGTCGTCTGCCGTCCAGTTTTCTTTTGGAGTTTTCTTCATAGTGCCATCAGGAACATTATTTTTAAGAGGCTGATACATCGGAACATAAGGACCTTTTTCAACGATGTCCAGCATGTCTTCATCAACAGACTCCAAGGCATATAGAGCCTTTATTTTCCACATAGCAAAGTTAGTTTCATCGAAAGGAGGGATTTTAGCAGAAGGATGATTTGACGAGTTTGATGAAGAAGAAGATGAAGCCATTTGTTTGATAAAAGAAACCTGCTCTGATACCAATTGAAGAGGCCTTTAGATCAATTGAAATATCAAACAATAACTATGAATAAGAACAAGAGAAATTCACGAAGAAAAACTTTCACTAAGAAAGATAATCTCACAAAGAGATTATCGTGTGCACAAAGCGACGATTAGGGTTTGTGAAAGGCGTAGCCATTCACAAACGTATACAAAATAATATATACTGCTATTCTAGACGATCCCTATAATTCAGGGATACGCCAGCTAATAAATCAAGATAACTAAGGAAACAGGATAAATACAAGATTTGTTACAAAGCACTGAATAAACTAAACTTTACAAACTGAGCTGCTGACGTGTTGGCGCTGATGCTGAGATACGTGCTGACGCTGAGTTTGTTTTTAAACATTATCATATTTCAAGGCTTGACCTTTCAATCTCCCCCAATATGATGATGTTCAAAACAAACTAAATTAAGACACCCCTGGAAAGGAATTCTTCATACTCAGCTTCAGCTTCAATTTTAACTGGCCAGTAAGGACTGTCCAGCAACTCCTGTCTTCTGTTCAGCAGCTCCATGGCGATAAGAATGTGAAATTCTCCGGATAGATCTTGATGACTCATGCACATTTGCCTTAATCCAACAAGGTGAGTGGTTGGAGCTTTTGGAATCTCAGTAGTGCGCTGAAAGCACATCCTCCTGTTTTTATCAAGGTAGAACATCCCGTGTTCAGGAGCTGAGATGAATTGATGCTGAACTGGATCAACACCGAGAGGAAGAGAATTATTAATCACATCAGTACCGAAGTCTAGAACCAATACATCTTCACCATCAACATGAAACTTGGTCCTTCGAGATCTAGGAACTGACGACCTTTGGCCTTGATGCTGAGGTCATTCTTTAGGAACAAGATCCAAACGCTGAACCTTCTTGATCAGTAGATGAAGAGCACAAGTTAGTTCGGAAGTGTGAGCTGAGGTTTGCTTGGATGCTAGATCGAGCAGTTCCATCCATTCTGAATACCCATATCTGATCAGCTCATCTCTTTTGACAACCTCAGTATATGAATGCTGAGGACCTTGACGAGTAATCAGCAACGAAAGGATTTTCTCGTTTCGAGGTTTGGAAGCTTTGACCTTGATGATCTTGTCACCACACATTCGCCGATTGAAAACATCTTCAAATCTCTTTCGATCAATCCGGTCAAGAACACTGTCAGCCTTAGGCTTACTAGAGCCAGTAGGAGGTTGAGAAGACTAAGCCTTGGACTGAAATTCCAGGAACTTCTACATCTAAACTTCTGCATCTGAACTTCTGCATCTGCAGCGGGTTTGTAGCTAATGTGATGGATGCACGAGTGGCTGTGGAGAGGCCGAGTTCGATTGATGATGTTTCGATAGTGCACGAGTTCATGGATGTTTTTCCCGAGGAGTTGCCGGGTGTGCCTCCAGAGAGGCAGGTGGAGTTCCGCATCGATTTGGTTTCGGGAGCAGCGCCTATCACCAAGGCGCCTTATCGCCTTCGCCGCCAGAGATGCAGGAGTTATCCTCGCAACTTCAGGAGCTGCTGGGAAAGGGGTTTATTAGACCGAGTAGCTCGTCGTGGGGAGTGCCGATCCTTTTTGTCAAGAAAAAGGATGGTTCACACCGGATGTGCATTGATTACCAGGAGTTGAAAAAGTTGACGGTCAAGAACCGTTATCCATTACCAAGGATCGATGATATGTTCTGTCAGTTATAAGGAGCGTCTGGGTTCTCCAAGATAGATTTGAGGTTTGGGTATCATCAGATGAGATTGTGGGATGAAGATATCCAGAAGACAGAATTCAGGACTCATTGTGGGCATTACGAGTTCGTAATGCCTTTTGGGCTTTCCAATGCACCGGCAACGTTCATTGATCTCATGAACAGGGTGTGCATGTCAATGTTGGATCAGTCGGTGATCGTGTTCATCGACGATATTCTGGTATATTCGAGATCTAGAGAGCAGCATGAGGAACATCTGAGAGAGATTCTCAGAGTATTGAGGTCGGAGAAGCTTTTCGCCAAATTCTCCAAGTGTGATTTCTGGTTACGAGAGGTCCAGTTCTTGGGACACCTCGTTAACCAGAATGGGATATTGGTCGATCCGGCCAAGATTGAGGCGGTTATGAAATGGGAGGTGCCAAAATCCCCCACTGATATCAGGAGTTTTCTGGGATTGACCGACTACTATCAGGGATTTATCAGGGATTTCTCTAAGACTGTTGTTCCTCTCACCAGGTTGACCCGGAAGGGCGTGACTTTTAGTTGGGGTCCAAAGCAGCAGACCTCATTTGAGATGCTTCGCCAGAGATTATGCGAAGCCCCAGTGTTAACCCTCCTAGAAGGGATGGAGGATTTTGTGGTATATTGTGACGCATCGATATCAGGGTTGGGTGTTGTGCTTATGCAAAGAGGGCACATGATAGCATATGCATCGAGGAAGCGGAAGCCTCACGAGATGAGGTATCCTACCCACGGTTTGGAGTTGGGGGTCGTGTATCATATACACGGACCACAAGAGTTTGAAGTACTTGATGGATCAGTCCAACCTGAATATGCGCCAGAGGAGGTGGTTAGATGTGGTAAAGTATTATGACTGCGAGATCCTGTACCACCTAGGCAAGGCTAACGTTATAGCCGATGCCATGAGCCGTAGGGAGGAGAGTGCCCCAATATGATATATTTATATGAGGATAACGATGATGACTCCGGTGTTGGATTCCATCCGAGAGGCCCAAGCAGAGGCTGTGAGATTGGAGAACCGCAAGAGAGAGAGAGGGTGTTTGGGCAGGTATCGGAGTTTGTTACCGATAGCCGAGGGCTTATGACCTTTCAGGTTCAGATTTAGGTGTCGTTTACGGGCGGGTCACGTACCATCCTGATGGAGGAGGCGCACAGATCGAGGTTCTCGATCCATCATGTGGCCACTAAGATGTATTTGGACCTGAAAAGAGACTATTGGTGGCCATGTATGAAGAGGGATATTGCATGGGTTGTTGAGAGGTGCTTGACCTGTCGCAGGGTTAAGGCCGAGCACCAGCATCCGCATGGCAAGTTGCAGCCACTTGAGGTTCCCCAGTAGAAGTGGGAACAGATTTCGAAGTATTTCATCACCAAATTGCCAAGGACCGCGAGGGGTGTCGATGCAATTTGGGTGATCGTTGATCGGATAACGAAGAGCGCCCATTTCCTTGCTATCAATTAGAACTCTTCTACAGAAAGGCTAGCGGAGATATATGTGAGGGAGGTAGTATCGTGGCATGGAGTACGGATCTCGATTGTGTCAGATCGAGATGTACGTTTCACTACCAGATTCTGGAAGAAAGTCCATGAGGAGTTGGGTACAAGGTTGCATTTCAGCACCGCATACCACCCACAGATGAACAGACAGAGTGAACAGACGATTTAGACGCTCGAGGACATGCTTCAAGCATGTGTGTTGGACTTCGGAGGAAGTTGGGACATGTACCTACCATTGGCTAAGTTTTCCTATAACAACAGCCAACATTTGAGTATTGGTAAGTTGTTGTATGGGAGGAGGTGTCAGACTCCCATCTGCTGGGGAGAGGTAGGGCAGCGAGTGATGGGTAGCACTGAGATAGTGCTTCAGAAGACTGAGCAGATACAATAGGTCAGGCAGAGATTGCTTATAGCTTAGAGTCGCCAAAAGAGTTATGCAGATAGGCGACGATTCGAGCTTGAGTTTTAGGTCGGAGACTTCGTTCTCCTGAAGGTATCTCCTTGGAAAGGAGTGATCCGATTCAGGAAGAGGGGCAAGCTGGGGCCCCGATACATTGTTCCTTTTAGAGTGACCACAAGGGTGGGCAGTGTAGTGTATCGTTTAGAGCTACCTGTGGAGTTGAGCCAAATACATGATACCTTCCATGTGTCTTAGTTGAGGAAGTGTATAGCCGACGAGTCGGCGGTAGTGCCACTAGAGGATATTCAGGTGGATGCGAGCCTGAATTATGTTGAAATGCCGATCGTGATCTTGGATCGGAAGATCAAGGTTATGAGGAACAAGGAGGTGCCCCAGGTTCAGGAACAGTGGCAACATTGAAGAGGGTCCGAGTTGACTTGGGAGCCGGAGGCAGAAATGCGGGAGCAACATTAGAGTTGTTTGAAGAGCAAGACTTTGAGGGCGAAGTCTGATTCTAGTGGGGGAGAATTGTAACATCCAGATTTCCAGGAACCATATTTAAATTGTTTATTTTTAGTTATGAGGAGGGACTCGACGAGTTGACGCCTAGACTCGTCGAGTAGGATCCCGATTTTCTGACAGGATTAATGAACATACTCGATGAGTCGATGTGTGGGCTCGACGAGTCCGTGCTATTTCACCAAAAGGAGTCTTATATGTGTTGCATGGGTGTAAAGGTTGAACCTTTACGTAGTTATCGAGCTTTGGGAAATCAGATCTATAGGTTAGAGAAGCAGATCTAACCTCAGAAGGTCATTTGAGTGTTGCCATGGAAGGAACTCGTCGAGTCCATAAGGAGACTCGACGAGTCGATTCGGGTTGCCCCGCGATTCGTGTCCAGTAGTAACCCATCGAGTGAAGATTTATGAGGGTTAAGGGCATGCATGGACTCGCCGAGTCACACGAGTGCACTCGAAGAGTCTGGTCAAAGTTTGACCGTTGACTACAATTGACTTTCGTTGACTTTTAGCGTTTGGTCAACACTTGGAATTTTGGGCCATTAGAAGGATAAAATCGTCTTTTAGCCTTCTGACACGAAATTGGAAGGGACTAGTCTAGCCTGGAGAACCGTTATTGATTTGAGATGATTGTTGATTGTCACGAGGTTCAGGGAATACCGAACACGTAACTTACTAGACAACATACGAGGTGAGTCTTCTCACTATACGTTACCTAAAGTGGTAATAATGTGTGACCGGAAGGTGTTATGTGATATGAAGAGTATGTGATATATGTTGATAAATGATATGGGATATGTATGTGTTATGTTATGTAATGAGCAGTATATTATGGACCAGAAGGTCATCATGCTATAGACTGGAATGTTAATAGTGTATGGACTGGAAGGTCATTACCTGTAGGACCGAAAGGTCTACCAGGGTTTGGAAGGAAGTCCCCTGAGACACATGGGCCGGAAGGTCCCATAGAGCTATGGCCTTGAGTGGTGTATGTGTTGTATGTGGTATTTTGGGGAACTCACTAAGCTTTTATGCTTACAGTGTTATGTGTTATGTGTTTCAGGTACTAACGAGGATCGCGGGAAGGCGTCGGCATGATCCATACACACTGGCAGATGATTTTATTCTATGATCTTGGGATATGTTTTTATCATGATGACATTTGTTAAACATGAGATTTGAAAATGTTGAATGGTGTTCTGTTGTTTGAAAAATGAAAAATTTGTTTGTAAATTTTACGTTGTTACAGACCATCCACATTCAATCTAGATGAGCTCACTCACTATCCATCCGAGGACTATGAGCTCATTAAACCAGTTATCTCTTTTAACAACTTTTATTTGTTTGTCAACTTTGTCGCATTGATTGAGCTCAAGAAGATCAATGAAGCTCTCAAATATGTTGATTGGATTAAAGCGATGCAAGATGAATTAAATGAGTTTGAACGACATGAAGTATGGACACTTGTTCCTCACCTGAGAATAAAAAAATCATCGACACACGGTGGGTGTTTCAGAACAAGATAGATGAACATGGATTTTTTTATCAAGAATAAGGAACAATTGGTAGCTAAAGGGTTCACTCAATTAGAAGGACTTGATTACGATGAAACCTTTCCTCCAGTAGCCAGACTTGAAGCGTTTCATCTCTTTCTTTATTAGGAATCATTTATGATCTTCATTGTATATCAAGTAGATGTTAAGACTGCTTTTCTACACCGGGAGCTTCAACAAGAAGTGTTTTTAAGCAACTTCCTAGTTTTGAAAGTGATAAGTTTTTTAATCATGTTTATAGACTGGACAATGTAGTTTATGGACTGAAGCATGCTACCAAGGCATGGTATTATACTATGGTTATTTATCTTGTTCAAAATGGATATCGACGATGTGCCATTGATAATACTTTGTTCACCAAGAAGTCAAGGTCTCCTCTTATTCTTTCACAGATAAATGTTGATGACATCATTTTTCGATCTACTAGTGAAACCTTAAGCAAAGAATTTGTTGAAGTCATAGCACACAAATTTGAGATGAGAGTAATGGCTGAATTAACTTTCTTCTTAGTCTGCAGTTAAAACAAATTCCATAGGGCATCTTCATATGTCAAAGGAAATATGTGCAAGACATGTTGAAGAAATTTTCATTCACTAACTGTAAACCAGCCAAAACTCCCATGTCTCCTTTTGTGAAGATACAAGTTGACGTTGAAGTAATTGATGTAAATGCAGTTATGTACCCATGAATGATTGGGTCAATGCTCTATCTTACAATGATTTTTCCTGATATAATTTTTGCTACCGGCATATGTGCTCGCTACCAGGCCAATCCAAAATAGTCACACCTTTATGTAGTCAAACATGTATTTAGATACTTGAAGAATTCTCCAAGTCTAGGACTTTGGTATTCTCGTGACTCCCTCCTTGAATTAGTTGGTTTCACTGATTCTGATTATGTAGGTTTCTCTCTAGATCGAAAAAGTACATATGCTGGTTATTAACTCTTGGGAAATAGATTGATAATTTGGTATATCAAGAAACCGTCATTTGTTGCTTCTTCAACCGCTAAAGGTGAGTATGTTGTTGTTGGTATATGATGTGCTCAAATTCTTTGGATTCATAATCAGCTTCTGGACTATGGATTCAAGATTCTCAACACCCAAATTTGGTTTGACAACACAAGTTCTATTCTCATCACTCAAAATCCCATCCCGCACTCTGGAAGAAAAAATATAGAGATCCGACATCATTTCATAAGGTATAATTTTCAAAAAATGAAGATTAAGCTGATGTATATTCCCACTGATGATCAACTCCTTGATATTTTCACTAAGCCGCTGGATGAACACAACATGACCTTTCATACTGGTGAACTGGGCATGTTTTCCATGTCCTAAGGTATTTGGTTCTTTTAAATGTTTTTATATACTTTATCTTAAGTACTTTTCATCTTTATTATAATTCTAGTACTTTATTACCTTGATTTAAAAAATCCCAATAACTATAAAAACAAGTCTTTTACTTTAATTATATCTGAAAAATACAAAAAATACAAGTATTTATTTTCTTTTACCAAAGGAGTATACATTGCATGTTTTTATTTTTCTAATGATTAATCAGCATGACTTTTTCTTCTCTATCTCAAGGCTTAGGATTATCCTTCTTTTGTCTTCAAAGATGGTTTTGTAACTGTCTCATCAAAAGAATATACCAGCTCGCCTAATATTGCATTTCCTATGTTCTAAGATATTATCATTGAGCTTGGTTTCTTAATCCAATCTTGATTTCTATGCATCTTTTCTTTAGTGGTTTTATTCTTTTAGTTAAAAGGTGATGTTTGGCAAGTTTGACACTAAGTGTCTTACTATTGACACAAGATAAGGAAGAAGTGCGTCTAGATAGATTGTTCTAAATGATCTTATTTCCTCATCTAATCCCATAAATCTTGCTACGGAGTTAGATGATGACACTGATCGTAGTACGTCTAATTTCCATAGACTCAACTCATTCTCTCACCATCCTAGTATTGGATGGAAGAGCTCATTGTGAAGAAAATGATTCTTTTCTCCTATATCAAGGTTCATAATTCATTTATCCTTCGAGTATCTTCATGTTGATTTTTTTGACTCGAAGGTTGAAAATATTAGAAACTTTTAACTCATTGGTTACAAAGATTGTCTTCCTTCAAATTTCTTTTCACAGTGATGGATATGAAGCTTGGAATCAATCACGATTATGGCTTCTTCAGATGATAAGAACATTTATCTCTTCATCTTTTGTGCCAAATCTTTTAGTTTGAATGAGTGAAACGTGTGCTAATCTATCTTTCTTTTATAAACAAACTTTTGTGTTGTAGTAATCTTGAAAATAGCAAGTACTTTATGAGCTTTCAATTAAAAAGATACCCCATATCGGGATCTTATGATCTTTTCGGAAAAACTGCATGTTTCTCTTTTTTACCATTTCCTTGTTGATTGTTTCTTCTACTTTAATTTATTTTTATGTTTATTTTTGTGTTTTACTGTCTCAAAGGAATTAATGGTGAATCCTTGATTCTAGACTAAAACTTTGACATCTAAAGTTATCCCTAAACGCCTTCTACTGAATGTGTCAAAAAATCTCTAAGTATCTCATCAACGAGACCAACTATTAAGATATCAGTGAGTCACTCACTCATACTGATTATGTTACACTGTTCATATCATTAGAATGAGATTACATGGTCCTTTCAAGAAAAATTCTAATAAGGCTTGAGCGTTTATTCTTAACTCGATGGTATTGGAAGATAAACCACTCCCTGTTGATGAGTTAGAAATTCTATGTTGATGATTCAAACTATTAAACCATAGTGGGATTGAGACATCCAATGTAGCATCTGAATCCTTGAGGTACTTAAATTACTGAATTCTTATATTTTGGAGATGAGTTACGACGTGAGACATACTGGTCACGACATGAGTGACTATTGACCATTTGACACGAATTCTTGAATCTCACTACGTGAGAAAGGTGACCCATCCTAGGGTCGCCCATCCTCAGCCTCTCTCACTTTATAGCCTCCTGAAAACCCTATATTCAATTTCCTTGAGACCTTTGGCCATTGTTGGTGATCTTGAAGAGATTATTTGGTGGTTTTTGTTCCATTAAAGTGGAAGAGGACTTTTGTGGTGTTTTGTTTTGGCAATCTAGCTTCTACCTCTTGGTCTTGCTGAGCTTTAGGACCTCTGTAAGTCATAAAATTCTTACCCTTATGCCTCTTGCATGATAGATCTATGTTTTGGGGCTTTTATTTGCATGGTTGGGTTGTGTAACATGCATGGGATCCATAGGTTTGGCAACTTTATAGATCATTGAGACATCTTTTGTATATGACGCCTTGGATCTGAGTTTTGGTGTTAGTTTTTGACTCCAAGCATGTGTCTTGATCTTATTATTTTTCTTTTGACCTAGTTACTATCCAATTCATGCACTAGAGATGCATGACTAAAAAGCTACAATTTTAATAGTCCTTAGGGTCGCGGAAGGTCCCCTGGAAGGTCCTAAAGAACGTCTTAAAGGATTAAGAGTTTAATGCTCAAAGTTGGTCAGAACAGGTCTCACAACATGATAAATGGGAATCTCACGATGTGAGAAATAAGGTTGTCCCGATCTGAGGAATATGGTTGGAAGGGTTGTGACTGAGTCAATTCGCTGAGTGGAGCCAACAAGAGTCTATTCTTACGATGTGGCCAGAGAACAGGTCACCACGTGAGGGTAAGATGATGGGAATGTTGACCGTTGACCTTAAGCATTGACTTTCAATTAGAGTTGACTTTTGGCCAACTCTTGGTTTTGAAGGGTAGAGTAAAGGATTTCCTTGTATGTTTAACTAGGTGTGGAGTAGCATCGGTGTAGTTGACCATGTGAGCAGCAGTAGTTGATTATCGATCGAGAGGTGAGTTTCCTTCACTATACCTATGGTTTGAAGGCATTAATTCTGACCCACTAGATTATATTTGTAGGATAATGATTGTCTTCGCGACAATTACCTGTTATGCATGTATATGTTTGATGTCACTTTGACTCTTACTATTTTGATTGCATGCTAGCTGTAGGGGTGAAATCGACATGATACCGTGTAACACTCAGAATCTGGAAGGCTAATTATGGAAAATAATATGTCATTTTTAAAGGTCAACTCATTGAGTTTAAGGCATAAACATAATGTGTAGGAATTATGAGTCACACACATTTTCGAGGATCAACTCGATGAATTGGAGGGGACCAACTCGACGACTTGGTCGCGGTTTGAGAAACCCTAATTTGGGGTTTTGCACCCTATTTAAAGTTTTAAACAACTTAATCTCGAGGGTTTGGCCTCATTTCCAGTCTCCGCCGTCCAAGACCCTAACCTCAAGACCCTAAAGCCATTTTTGAGTGTTGTGAGTTCATAAAGAGTATTTGTTGGTGATTCTTCAAGGAGACTTGAAGAGGGAAGCACATAGCTTGGAGGAGTGACTTTAGATCCAGAAACCCTTCATCAAGAGCTGCATCTTTGAGGTATAAAGTCGTCACCTTGACATATAGCATACAAATCTCTTTTATTGAAATTTTAGCTTAAGTTTTGGGGCTTTGATCAAATGGTCCGAAGAGAAGAGGTTTCCAGGGGTTAATGGGATAGATCTGACCCCTATATGACGTATTGAGGTATAAAGTTGCAAACTTTATTGGCCTCCATATCCCATTCATGCAGTATGCCCATTTTAAAGCGAAAAATGGACATTTGAGGGTGTTTCTAGCATGCATAACATAAATTTGGAAACTTTACGTGATTTGTCCACCTTAGGTCATCAGATATGTATGTTGGTGTGTTGTAGTAGGGGTTTAAGGGCTTAATGGGTTGAGACCACCTTTAAAGAAACTAGGGTTTTAGTTCTAAGCTTAGTAGATGGTTCTTGAGGGTAAAGTTGGAAACATTACCCTTTTAGACATCATAATGGAAAGGACTTGAGTTTGGAGCTATTAGATTCAAGAGAAATGGCTTAATACATTAAGAATGTTTAACAGACTGAAGAACTCGACGAGTTATCAAAGGAACTTGGCGAGTTGATGTGAGTATGTCCCAATTCTATTGAAATAGAATGAACTCGACGAGTTGAGGACGAAATCAACGAGTTGATTTGTAGTATCACGATTCTATGGTTTATGGGAACTCACCAAGTTGAAGGACAACTCGACAAGTTGACTCAACTCAGAGTGTTGACTTTTACTTTGACTTGGATGTTGACTTTGACCTTGACTTGACTTTGATCAAGGTTCACCCTTGGGGGTTATGAACTACAAAATGGGTTCTAAAAGACAGTTCCATGTAAGGGTTTGGGCCCAATTTGGAAAATTGAGCCATTGATTGGCTTTCATGGATTTTGTAGTATGAATTTTGATGGGTTGGGAGTGAAACGGTCATTTCACCCCAAGTATGGATTATAGATCATGGGTTCCGATCCAGTTGCTAATTGGTTGAGATTTCGGTATTGATAGCTCGAGGAGTTTCCAGGGCAGCAAATAACAATTTCTTGTGATGAGCTTCAGCAGTGTGAGGTGGGTTACCTTCCAGTAAGAGTGGGTCGAAGGCACCCATGTCGCCCCACTAGTAGTTGATTATAGTTGAGATGATTGTCGTTGTGATAATTGTTTGGTATGCCACTATCTGTTATGCTTTATGTGGTAGTATTCTATGTTATTATGCGATAGTAGTAGGAGGGGTAGGATAGACCCCGACCGGTCGAAAGGACCGAAGGGGTAGGCCAGCACACATATATGCTAGGCAATATGCGACTTATGTGTTTATGTACTAGGATGGTATGTGGTAGTAGTAGGGGTGAAATAGTCACCGTTACCTATTGAAAGAGACCAGAGGGGTAGGCCAACACCCAGATAAGCTAGGTAGTTATTGGTTGAAAGAGACCGAATGGATAGGCTAGCACCCAGATATGCTAGGTAGTTGTCGGTTGAAAGAGACCGAAGTGGATGGCCAGTACCCAGATATGCTAGGTAGTTACTGGTTGAAAAAGACCGAAGGGGTAGGCCCGCACCCAAATATGCTAGGCAGTATGTTATTGTAGGCTATGTGGTATGATGGGGGAAATCACTAAGCTTTGTGCTTACAGTTTTCAATTTTGGTTTTAGGTACTTCTTCTTCGAAAGGAAAGGAGCCGGCATGATTGCAGCGCGTCACCTTAGGATTTCCGCACATGAGATCTTTGGAATTTATACTTTGATATTGTTTTATCATGGCATGTTTTGACGATTGATAATTTCATTTTAATATGAGTTAATACTATGGTTGTTTTCATATAAACGGTTTTATAATTATTATATTAAAAATGAACTTTTTGGTCTTGAATTTTGGGATTTTACAAGTTGGTATCAGAGCCTTGGTTTGAGGGATTCGGACATACCTTCGGGGGTGTTTGGACTCAAATTGAGGGTTTGGAAGTTTTTTACAAAGAAACCAATTTTTCAAAAAATTAAAATTAAGGGTTTTGAGAAAGAAAAAGGAGAGTGATGCGTGCAACCAGCCGAGCTCAAGTAAGTTTTCCCCAAGATACCCATACATGTTATGTTATGTTATGATATGAATTGAGAATATGTGAATTGCATGCTAGATTAGGGCTAAGGATCTAGGAAGGATGCCTTATAGGCCTACTGTATGTGCTTGTGGACTTGCATGCTAGTACTGATCAGTCAGTGGTAGGATGGCCTATTTAGGTTATGCCTGATTTTATGAGCCTTAGTCTTACATGCTAGTACAGATTCCTGAATAGAGGATAGAATGTTTTTATTGGGATATGTTGGTTAGTTTTTCCATTGTCCAAATGTTGCTTGCTTTGTGCTTTGTGGGATTCTTAGCAATGTGATTTAGCTACTAAATGAATATGCTAAGTCACACCGGGCACAGGGCGGATAATCTAAGAGTGATGGACTTGACCCTATTATGCAGCTCTCGTCTGATCCAATCGTTCTAGGGATGAGTCCTTTACTCAAAGGGTTATCTGATCTTTGTTGCATGTGGTTATATTCATGAGGTAGCTAGTTGAAATTAATGGGAATTCTTCAACAACTGAGGATTGGGTGTGTTTGGGAACCTAAGAAAGCCTAGGATATACTGCAGTGGATTAATAGCATGGTTCAATGAGTACTAGCATAATGGTTTGGAGAAGTGACTTAGAGGATTCAGGAGGATTGCTGAGGAAAGTATGTATAGGTGTGGAAGGTAGTATTGGGCCCGTAATATTGAAAGCACAGGATCTATACTCGAATCGGTAAGAGTCCCGTAGAATCTAAAAAGCTTAAGGGAGCAGAATTCTTAGTTATGTTCTAATCGTGGGGATAGTTTCTTTTCAGGATGGTGATGAGCACGCATGCAGGTGGTTTAGGATTAGGTCTCGGCTCAGATGGTGAGCCAGTCGGTGGGAGGACTGCTAGGATTTTGTGTTTGTGATGGATCGAGGAGATGAAAGGTGTTTTCCGCACTAGTCCCTAGCCCATCGGAGAGAAGGTTCGGTTCGACTTGGATCTCCTGTATCAGGCAGCAAGGAGTTGTTGGGAATTGATTGTGCGATCGATTGCATTTTCCGAGCTATTATTGTTCCACCATTAGCGAGTGAGCTGGTGAGCATGTCAGTGTGTCAGACCCTGAAGGATATGACTTCCAGAGTCTGAAGGTAGGAGATCGATTTGGAGCACCTTGGAGAGAGAGGGTCATGCTAGCCACATATAGTGGAGGGTCCTGGGAAGAGACCCAACGTTTTGGACCATCGATTGAAGGAATGTCAAGGCCAGGGTCAATGCAGCACATGTGGGAAACAACATAATCGAGCTTGTTGTTCCAAGAGTTTGGGCTGCTACAAGTGTGGCAGTATTGGTCACGTCAGCAGGGATTGACCTCATGAGGCAAACCCATTATGTTTTCGCAGCTATTAGGTGGGCCACAAGAAGACCGACTATTCGAAAAGGAAGGGAGGAGCAGTAGGTGAATCTGCTCTGGCTATTTTCCAAATCTCTAATGGTCGAGAGGATAGGGTAGGAGCCGCAACAGAAAGGAGTCAGATTTTGCAGTGTTAGGCTGGGGAGCTCATGACTCTAGTAGGCGATGTTGGGAGTAGGTATCCTTACTTTCTTTTCAGTTTAATCTGCATTTTGTTATTGTAATATTGCATCAGTTTGGGTAAGCGTATCATTTGATTGTTCTTCTGCTTGTGTTGGAGTTTCATTTTCAAGAGAGGTCATATGCCAATCGCATACCATGAATTATTAGTGGTTCGTGAAAGGTTTCTTTCCTTTTTGATTGTTTGGAACGTTCGGCGTTATTTTGGGTTGTGATAAAGAATGGGTTCAGGGATGTTATGGGGAAGGTCTGCGGTCAGGGTTCAGCAGGGTGGTTATCCAGTATCCTCGGAGTTCGGTGAGTTCAGTCCTCATACTTGGGTTAGATTTTGGTAAAGCGCAAAGGGAAGTGGTCTATTGCTGAGGTTGTAGGTTAGAGCGTCGGTTATATGGAATTTTGATTGAGTTGAATGAGTTAGATCTCGGGTCGGTTCTCTGCTATTGTCTGATTCATCAAGGGTTGTCATATGCCATTCTGCATGCCGAGGAGTCTTAGATGAATATTCAAATGGACGTATCTTGCCGAGTGGGTCCCGTGTGTTCCATTATTGTTCTAGGTCTTTTTTGGAATCCGTTCAAGAGTATTCTTGGAGGATATTTGGTCAATAATTAGTAGGGAAGTTCTTCAGTAAAGCTAGATCTCAATGGTTCTATCATCTATTCGGGTACGAGGGACATTTGCCTAAGGATGAGCCTTAGAGTTCCAGGAGTTATCGTTGTTAAGAAATGAATGGTAGCATGAAGATGGTGGACTGAATTCGGTTAGATTTTCATGATTCCTTAAGGATAGAAAGGAATTATCATTGGATGTGTCTAGGGAATTGTACTTTCACACGGACTGAAGTCGCTTAGAGTTTAATGATTCCTTGAGGATAGAAATTAAAGTAGAGGTTCATCGGTACATGGCAGTAGTTATGGTTCTTAATCATCAGCATAAAAACTTAAGAAACTAGTATGCTATCATGGGAAATGATTTTGATTATTAGTCTGGTTAAGGTCTCAAGAGCATTCTTCCAGATTATAGGAGTTAGGTAATTATTGAGACTAGCTAGTAATGGAGCACTAGTTGTTAAGCGCTAGTTGTCATCGAGTCATCATTGTAATGTAAAAGGGATTTGGAATCCTTAGATTCTTATGTGCTTTGGGAATTTAGCCGATTCAAAGTGGGGGGAATCACTCCGGTATTCAGGGGCAGGAGCGGTTATGAAACTAGGATGAGTTTTGCATCCCCGTCAAGGAGGTTGGCGGATCAAATGGCTGTTTGGTTTGAGAGTGGTGTGAGTAGGGAGTTTGGTAAAGCTTCCCAAAATGTGAATCATGTCTTCCTGATGCTTAATAGCAAAATTTAGGGAATCAGGATGGGGTTTCTGTGACAACCCGATATTTCAACTCTTTGTAATGACCAAAAAGGGTCAAGTATTGTAACCACTTTTGAGTAATAAAATTTACTTTCATAATAAAATGTACAAATAGTTCTATTTAATTTCCTTCTATGTTTAAATGTCTTTGAACCATGATCGTACGTGAAAAGAACGCCCAAAGCCGACTTCATATAGCGAAGTTATGAATTTTCAAAGAAATTCCTTAAACACGATGAGTTATAAAATAAATAATAAAAATAATTTCGGAATTTGCCGACGGAGTCTAAACGAAAGTTGTAGAGCGTAGTCTCACCTACGCGTGGATATAAAGACCATCGAAAACGGAGTTCGTATGAAGAAGATATGAATTTTTGAAGTTTATTAAATGAATTATATATATATTTAATTCAAAATTCGGACCTTATCCGAAGGGGAGTCAGCGTCCTCATCCGAGGTACGCGCTGCGTACCCCTATACGCCCTGTGTAACCGAGAGGCTTGGCCTCTGATCGTCCATGTCGCCCTATCCGAGGCGTCCGACCCGTCCGACCCGTCCGAAGCGTCCGACCCGCTGTCCCATCCGACCCGCTGTCCCGTCCGACCCGCCTCCCCAGCAACCCGTCCCATCCGAAGCCGAGGCAGTCAAGGCTTCGGTCACGCATGACGTACGCGTACGCGCTGCGTACGAGCGTACGCCCCGCGTACCGAGGCGGTTCAGCCTTCCTATAAATAGGATGCGAGGGCTTCCGAGAAAAGGGCTCATTTCTCTCCTCTCTCTCACAATCTTGCCTCGTTTTCCGTGCCCGTTCAAACCCGAAGCTCTGGTCTTTTTGCTCAAGTCCCGAGGGTCAATTTTACTCCCGAGATTCCCGAGAATCCCGAGGAAAATCCGTTTCCCGAGACGAAACTCTGCCCGGTTTTCCATCCCGCTATCTTCAAAATTTCAAGTGAGTTCATACCCCTTAATTTACCTTTTAAATATTCTATAAATTCTTTTATATGCTTTCAAGGGGGGGATTATAAGTAAAACACACGAGTATTATCGTGTGTTACATAAAGAAACTCTTTTATATGCTGTTATATATCCAAATCACATGCGATTTATAAACCTTTAAGGAACTTTCATATATATATATAACATATGTTAAAATAGCATTCTATCTTTTGAAATATAAATTTGTTGAAATGCATGTATAAACTAAACTTTTCTTAGATTATTCTTGTCTATCTTAGACTCTACACCAAAAATCTATGCTTTCATAAACAAGTGATTCCTTTTCTAGGTATTTCTAAACAAACAAGACACACTTTTAGAAAACTATAATAGGTATAGTTTTACGAACAAATTTCTAACTCTTATGTACTAGAAACATGAATTTCAAGAAGTTTACTTTCGTATACAAGAACAAACGTAACATTTTAACAAGTAGATCTGTTTTTATACCACAGTTTTGTGAGACACTAACTTCATGTACGTTCGAGTACACATTTCAAGTCATGTATTATATACCAGAATCCCTTGGAGGGGGAGCATGGTGTTTGTGTATAGATCTATACGGGCTTGACATCCCGCGCCCTGACTGTTAGCTGCAGTCCACCGTTTGGGGTGACAAACGTCTTAACATTCCAACGCCTGAAGAACGTTGTGTATAGGCATTCCGAGTCAATAATATGGTTATAAAACTCACAAGGGGTATTAAAAATGCATTGATTTACAAGGTTTTCAAACTCATTGGTTATTTTACACTTACATACATTTTAGAAACAAACATTGGTCTTGAGTGAAGGCTACTATTATACTAGTAGAAAATATAGGATTTTCTAAAACACAAACAAACAAAGACAAAACATTTCATTTCATTTAAACATTGTCATTTGAATACTTATGAAACTCACCAGCTTAAATGCTGATCTACTCTTTCAAAAATTACTTGTATGTCCCAGGAAATCAGTAAATTTCAGGTATTCATTTTGCTTTTGATGAAGGGATGCTGCGGCGCCAGTTTAATCTCGTATTTTGACATCATATTGTAATTGGTTTTGAACATGTAACTTTTGACAAATGTAAACTTTCAATTATATATATGATGGTTGTATTGCTTTCTTTACTATGTATTCATTTGTTACGTTACCACATGAAGTCATCCGCCCCCGAACGTTTCCGCCGTTCAGGTTTGGGGGTGTGACAGTTTCAGTCATGAATTGAGTTCATTTTGGGCGTTCGGTCAAGTACATGCCTAAATCTGTGTGCGTTTCGAAGTGATAGCTTAGAGGTAAGGCATTGGATTGCAGTTATGTTAGGTCGATAATGTTGCAAGACTACGGGGGTAGCCGTAACATTTACCAGCGGTCAGGTAATGTGGAAAGTGTTGTAAGACTATGGGGTTAGTCGTAGCATTTACAAGCGGTTAGATCGTGTGGAAAGTGCAGAAAGACTGCAGGTTAGTTGTGGCATTCACGGATTCATTCAGATGATTTAGGCCAAGGTGGACGAAATTGCAAGATTGTGGGTACACCACAACATGTTTGAAATCAGGAAATGGTAGGTCGTAGGAGACCGAATATGACGAAGACTACAGTTGGACCTGTAGGGTTCAGTATAGCATCGGGATAGTGTCGGGATGGTTTGAGTAGTTATTACCTGGGGAGTTTTTTTGTCGGAAGTCACGAAGGGCGAGAGTTTCGGAGCCTTTTGGCTTAGTAGTTGGGTTGGAACCCGGTATTTTAGAGGACTGGAAGCCGAATTAAGACCTGGGAGGTATCAATGGATTATGGAAGGCAACTAGGAGGCAACATTGTACTTCTGATAGTTCTAGTGTTTTGGCGGTATCCGATCAGGTTAGACCGAAGGGGTAGGTTGAGCACGAAGTTATGCTTGGCAGTATCTGGTCAGGTTAGACCGAAGGGGTAGGTCGAATGCCTAGATATGCTCGGCAGTATCTGGTTGAAATAGACCGAAGGGGAGGCCAACACCTAGATATGCTTGGCAGTATTAGCGTCTTAGGATTTCATGTATGGATGGGTAAGAGATTATTTGGGTAATGCTAGGTCACTCACAGCGAGATTAAATAATCTTAGAGTAATTGTTTTGACCCTCTTGCGCAGCTCTCGCCTGAGTCTAACCATTCTAGGGATGAATCTTCTACTCGAAGGATTATCTGAGCCTCCTGTCGAGTTAAGTGTTCTTTAGCAATATATGGTCAGTGACTTTGTATCCGTCGAGATGACAATGTGATCAAGGATTCAAAGCATTTTGTCGGATGAGAGACTCTATGAGGTTGGTTTGGTAGTAGTTCGGTATGAGAGGTCTGATAAGGAGTTGAACCATTGAGACTTTAGTTCTTCAGATTCTAATTAAGGTGGAGTGGGTTTATATTCAATTATAAGGGATTCGTCCTTCACTAGGATCGAAAAATTATTCTAAGGATGGTTTGAGTAGATTGAGATAGGTCGTGGTATGATCAGATTCGGAAGGGTTATGATTGATTTGCTTCTCGTTGAGAAAGGGCATGGGTTGGTTCCGCACTGTCGAGTTGTCGAGGAATCAGGAGATTGCAGATTTCAGGTCTTAGAAGGTATGGATGGTTTGCAAGGGCTGAAGGTTCGAGTGTCATTTTGGGGTAAGATTTTCATTTGGGTTTCGGTTGACTTGGGAAGGCTATTATATGCGCAGAAATTCTGATTGTGATCATCAGAATTGATTGCTTTGATATGGGTGTTAATAAGGAACGATTTCGAGGACCAAATCTAATTTAAGTGGGAGAGAGTTGTAACACCCGAAATCTAGAAGGCTAATTATGGAAAATAAAACCTCATTTTTAAAGTTTAACTCATCGAATTTAAGGCATAAACTCGACGTGTAGGAATTACGAGTCACGCACATTTTTCGAAGATCAACTCGACGAGTCGGAGGGGACCAACTCGATGAGTTGGTCGTGGTTTGAGAAACCCTAATTTGGTGTTTTGCACCCTATTTAAACTACTTAAGCTCTAGGGTTTAGCCTCATTTCCAGACTCCATCATCCAAGACCCTAACCTCGAGACCCTAAGGCCATTTTTTAGTGTTGTGAGTTCATAAAGAATATTCGTTGGTGATTCTTGAAGGAGACTTGAAGAGGGAAGCACATAGCATGGAGGAGTGACTATAGATCCAGAAACCCTTCATCAAGAGTTTCATCTTTGAGGTATAAAGTCCTCACCTTGACATATAGCTTACTAGATCTCTTTTCTTGAAGTTTTAGCTTGAGTATTGGGGCTTTGATCAAATGGTCCAAAGAGAAGAGGTTTCCAGGGGTTAATGAGATATATCTTACCCGTATATGACATATTAAGGCTTAAAGTTGCAAACTTTAATGGCCTCCGTGTCCCATTCATTCAATATGTCCACTGTGAAGCCAAAAATGGACATTTCACGGTGTTTCTAACATGTATGAATATATAGTTGGAAACTTTACGTGATTTGTCAATCTTAGGACATCAGATCTCTATGTTAGTGTGTTGTAGTAGCGATTTAGGGCTTAATGGGTTGAGACCGCCTTTACAGAAACTCGGGTTTTTGTTTTGAGGTTAGTAGATGGTTCCTGTGGGTAAAGTTGGAAACTTTACCATTTTAGACATCATAATGGAAAGGACCTGAGGTTTGGAGCTAATGGATTCGAGAGAAATGGCTTAATACATTAAGGCCCCGTTTGTTTGCATCTTAATACCACTTAATAAGGGGTAGGTCTAAATTGGTAAGATTTAGACTGTTTGTTTACCTCTTATTTTTTGGTCTTATTCTGAATTTTATCACTTACCAAACCAGACTTGTAAGCCCATCTGAAAAGAAAAAAAAGACTCTCGTTCCCTTTTTGCCCTGGTACATCACCCATTTCCCTCTTCTCTTTCTTTCACAAACGCCAACCCCTCCTTTTCCTCCATCTCCAATCACACAATTACAACCCTCCGACATCATCCGTTTGGCTCCATTAAATTTGCAACCCCACTGCCGTCGCCGGATTCGCCGCCGCCTCCGACTGTATCGCTTATGTTGCCTTCGCCTCCGGGTCGTGCTGCTTCGCCCTCGACATCTTCTTCTGGTAATTATAATCAAATCCGATAATGTTTCCAGTTCGTGTCCAGAAAGAAATTGAAAATGAGTTGAATTCAAAATTCAACGATGATTTTGATATTTATGGTCCATATGTGTTCATTCGAACGTATAGGGAATGGTTGTACTTGATTGAACATACTTGTTTGATTGGAGTTGAACGCAATTGAGTCAATTGTGTTCATCGAAGTCAAACATAAAAAGTCAAAATTGAATTCTTATTTGTTGATTCAGTGAATTTCAACTCTAGTTTTGTTCATGTTGATAGCGAATGGCTCGATATTGAGATTGGGAGGTCAGGTTTGATGCCTGGATAGCAAAGATCACACAATCGATTTGAATGATTGGAAACTATTGGCTAGTAATTATAATGAAATATTAGGTTTTTTAGTTTTCTTTGTATTTTTTTTTGTAATATTGGGTGTAATGTTTAGCATCATAATTCCATGGATTTTTTTTCAAAGATATGATGTTGTAATTGAAAGAAATGATACAAAAGGGTAAAATTCTCATTTTTATCATTCAGCAGATGTTTAAACCAAACAGCATGTTAAAAGTTCAGATCTTAAAAATTCAGACCCTCTTAGAAATTCAGACCTCTTAAAAATTCAGATCTTAAAAATTCAGATCCTTCCGAAGAGCCCCTAAAAATGGTTAACAGACTGAAGAAATCGATGAGTTCTCAAAGGAACTCGACGAGTTGATGTGAGTATGTCTCGATTCTGTTGAAAAGGATATAACTCTACGATTCAAGGGAGAACTCGACAAGTTAATTCGTAGTATCACAATTCTGTGGTTTATGGGAACTCGTCGAGTTAAAGGATAACTCGACAAGTTGATTCAACTCGGAATGTTGACATTAACTTTGACATGGATGTTGACTTTGACGTTGACTTGACATTGATCAAGGTTGACCCTTGGGGGTTATTAAGTATAGAATGGGTTCTAAAGGGTAGTTCCGTGTAAGGGTTTTGGACCAATTTGTAAAATTGGGCCATTCATGGGCTTTCATGGATTTTATAGTATAAATTTGATGGGTCAGGGATGAAATGGTCATTTCATCCCAAGTATGGATTATGGATCATGGGTTGGGAACCAATTGCTAATTGGGTGATATTTTGATATTGATATCGCGAGGAGTTGCTATGGCGGCAACTAATGATTTTTTGCGATGAGCTTCAATAGTGTGAGGTAAGTTACCTTCTAGTACGAGTGGTTCGAAGGAACCAATGTTGGCATGCTAGTAGTTGATTATAGTTGAGATGATTGTCTATGTGATAATTGCCTGGTGTGCCACTATCTATTATGCTTTATGTGCTAGTTTGCTATGTTATTATGCGATAGTCGTAGGATGGGCTGGATAGACCATGTGACTGGTCGAAAGGACCGAAAGGGTAAGATAGCACCCAAATATGCTAGGTAGTATATGAATTATGTGTTTATGTATAAGGATAGTATGTGGTAGTAGTAGGGGTTAAATAGTCACCGTTACTAGTTGAAATAGACCGAAGGGGTAAGCCAACACATAGATATGCTAGGTAGTTACCGGTTGAAAGAGACTGAAGGGGTAGGCATGCACCCAGATATGTAGGGTAGTTACCGGTTGAAAAAGACCGAAGGGGTAGGCCGACAACCAAATATGCTAGGAAGTTAATGGTTGAAAGAGATCGAAGGGGTAGGCCAGCACCCAGATATGCTAGGCAGTATGTTATTGTAGGGTATGTCGTATGATTAGAGAACCCACTAAGCTTTATGCTTACAGTTTTTAGTTTTGGCTTCAGGTACTTCTTCATCAAAAGAAAAGGAGCCGACATGACTGCAGCGCATCACACTAGGATTTCCGCACATGAGATCTTTAGGAGGTATACTCTGATATTGTTTTATCATGACATGTTTTGACTATTGATACTTTGGTTTTGATATGATTTAATACTATGGTTTTTTTCAGAAAAATAGTTTTATAATTATTATATTAAAAATCAAAATGTTTGGTCTTGAATTTTGGGATGTTACATATCGGTTGAAAGAGGTCGAAGGGGTTTAAATACACCTGATGCCGGTTCAAAGAGACCGTAGGGGGTAAATACACCTATTACCAGTTGAAAGAGACCGAAGGGCTTGAAATATAATCAAATATGTTTGACTACCATGTATGTGTGGTATGGGTTATTTTGGGGGAGCTCACTAAGTTTTGTGCTTACATTTTTCAGTTTATGTTTTGGGTAGCTCCAGCACGAGAGGGAAGGGCCCGGCTTTATCGCACTGCATCTGCCTATGTTTTTTCCATTTACATGATTTTGGGATTTATACTCTGATGTTGTTACACTATGACACACTTTGATTGTTTTAGCAAGGTTACTAGATGTTTTGAAATGAATTAAAAATGAAATTTTTATCAGAAATTTTTGGGATGTTAGAAGTTGGTATCACAACCTTGGTTTGAGGGATTAAGTCATACTCTGTGTGTACCTAAACTCAAATATAGGGTTTGGTAGATTTTTCCATAAAAAGAAACATTTTAATTATGTGATTTTAATAAAATAAAGGGGTGTGATGCGTGCAATCAGCCGAGCTCAAGTAAGTCTTCCTGAAATACCAATATATGTTATATGTTTTACACTATGATATGAGAATTGCATGCTAGATTAGGGCTAAGGGTTTGCTCAGGATTGCATGATAGAATGCTAGGAGAGATGCCTTTAGGTACCCATTGTATGGGCCTTTATATTTACATGCTAGTATGACATTTGTTATCTAACAGGATGGCCTGATTAGGTTGTGTTCTGATTTGAATTGCTTGATGCTCGAATGTGAAAGATATTGTATGCCCAAGAGTCATTATAGAATTGTATTTCTAGTAATATATGACCTTATAGGGTTATACCTTATAGCAAGTTACCATCAATTGATTATTTATTAGTATAATTTGATTATTAATAAATATATCAACACTTATAATTGGAAAGTTATTATTTCATGGAAATAATATTTTACTAATTGAGAATTTATTATTTATGGAGATAATATTTATTGGAGAAATAACAACTTATAAAATACATCATAAAGCATGATTGTTTATATGTTATATTTATATCTTAATTAACTAATTGGAGTTTATTTATATAAAAGGTTGTTTTATATATAAGAATTATATATATATATATATATATATATATATATATATATATATATATATATATATATATATGAATTGTTTAATTCTTAAAGCCATGCCTCTTATATGTCACTAGTTATATAAATAAAAGATATGTTGCATGGAGTGTTGAATTGTTTATCATTTACTCCATGCTTGTAAGAAAAAGCCTTTACTTTTGATTTATGGTCTACTCTTACTTCTGGTCTTATTATATAAGTTAGTGTATGGAAGATATGGGTGTTAGTTTATGAAAATCTTTTTTCGCTTATTTTCTCCAAATTCCCGAGATCTAAACAGGCTCCCCTCTACTCTTCTCTTTTGCAATTTAGTGCTACAAGTCAAGGCTTAAAGTGTTGGTTCTCTTTAGAAATATTTTGGCTTATGTCTTAAAGCTTAAGAAGAACATTTTACAAGTGTTATACTAGCATGTATGGTGGTTTCGTCTTGCTTGGTGGATACTTCTAGAGAGCTCTTAATTTAGAGCTTAATGCTATCTTCATCAACTTTCAACATCCCATGAGGATCAAAGTCTTCTTTGTTATTCGTTCTCTTCTTTGGTTGTTTTATCTCTCTAACTCTTGTAAAATGAAGCTTGGTAAGAATAAAACTAGTTTTATTTTTGTTCAAATCTTAAGTCTTTTGTTGCATTGTTTATGTTTTCAACACAATTTTTGAATAAAACCCCAACAATTGGTATCAGAGGCATTTTTGCAACATTAGTTAGATTTTTTGTTAAGTTTATGAATTCTTTGTTTTTCGAAAACATGGATGTTTTCTCTTTGCAGGAAAAATCCATACATAAGTTCTATGACAACTTTAAAATATGTTTTTGACTAAAAGTTTACATGCATCTTTTTAGTCATAAAAGTCGTATTAGAAATACGAATAGTTGTTTTATATAATTTGCAGTATCAAAATTTGTATCATATGCATAAACTAGTCATGGCCCTTTGTGTTGTTGAATATGTTGATTTATTTACAATGGTTGTAATTATTTATTTATTCATATGGTATGTAATAATTAAATAAATAGTTTACATTTGTTAATTTTTTAAAATAATAGATTAGTTTTAGAAAATAGTTTATTTTTATAAAAATATAACAAGAATGAAGATGGTGACCATTTTGAAGATCAAAAGTTTATAAACTTGATTTTATTAAAGTTTCTTAAACTTTATAAAAGTATTTTTATAAACCTGCTACAAAGGGTTGAGTCAAGTGGAAACATATGGAGATTACACAAGATGAAGGTCCCTTATGTCCCTTTTGGAACGGACTTAATATTTTTTGTGATGGCTCAGAAAAATATTACTAGTATATGGCTTGCTTTATGCACATATATTATAATTGTTATGCATGCTTGTGTTGTTTATATTTATGTTATTATTATTATATTATGGTTGATAAATTAGTTATTAAAAAGCAAAATAATATTTGAGCATAAATAAACATCACAAAGAAGTTTAGTTTTAATGAAATTTACATTTTAACATAAGATGGTAAAAATAGTTTAAAAAATAAAACAAATTTTTTATCGTTAAAACTACTAACCGGTAAAATTTTGGGATTAAAATTGTATAAGTTTAGAATAGAGATTTGCACACTTATCAAACTCCAAACCTTAATTTATAATAACTTATAAAAGAAAGTTTTATTAAAAGGTTTACAAATATTTTAAAGCGCTCAAACATCGACTTAATACTAGCTATTAAAATTTGATCGCGTCAATTTTATAAAACCGCGTTTTATAAAATAACATTGTTAAAATGAGATTTTTTCATAAAATAAGACTTTTAAAAGTATACAATGGTTTATTGAATGTATGCAATAACCATTATATAATATGTTTTTTAAAACTAGAATTATAAAAACGTCAAAGACCCCTTACAAATCTCAAATCTGTGCAATCTTTTTTGAAGAACCTCTTGTATGCACTAGTTGGATAAAGTTCACCTAACCGCTTTTTGTTATATTTTGATGGCTGGGGTGTTTTTGCGATTTCTAAAACCAAGTTATATGCCTATTACACAAGTTTTTCAAATTAGATGATTTGATCGCAAATCTTTTATGATAAAGGATACCTAAGCAAGAGAGTTCTGAGGCATACATGGGATCAAACATGTATAATCAAATTTGTTAATAGCGATCCCATAAATCTAGGAATTAAATAGTAATATTAATGGATAATCGTTATCTACCGGGTTGAATTCAAATGGATGGGATAAAGGATACCTAACAATTGATTTGTTTTGTAACTCGGATCCTAGACTTTGATAATTAATGTTTTTGGAAACTAAAAGGGTGCTAATTATTAAAGATTAAATATTGAAAATAAAGAATGAATTTTGTTACAATTTTGTAATAAATAATCTACTCTCATTACCATGAATTCACATTTTCTTCAATAGAACTTTAATGATGGGTTCATGTCTTGAGAGACAATCTCGTGTGATATGTGAAATTGTAAACACTTAAAGGTCCTAGTCTTAAACAACTTGCTTTGAGCAATATAATTAAACATGACACCTAGTAAAGGCATCACTGTGATGCTCAAGATGCTTCTATCATCACACTACAGATAGTTATTCCTGACTTCGAGGAAGTCTTGAATATTTTAGATACATGTATATCTAACGGTATAACAGGTTAAGCAATATTCTAATAGATAGAGTGATATTTGTTTCAAACTTGTTTAAGCAATGAAATGATGTAAGGCTGAAAGAAGTCACCTTGTGTGATCTAAGAAGCCTATGTTTTAAGGATTGAACAACTTTAAACCCAAGAAATCCATTAAGGCCCACATAGATGGATAATGTCTCTTTTATTAAGAAACTGGATATTGGAAGAGAAACCGCTTCTCTTATCCGAAAAGGAAAGTTTAGAAGAGACTAGTACTTTAGGTATCTACTATATATAACTTATACTTTTCATATAAGACTCAAGTACTTGGTACTTAAATGTTAAGCTAAAATTTGTAACTTTTTTTGCAGATATTTATAGCATAGTAACCAGCTGAGCACAAGCAAGTTGGAACTACAATCTTGGAGTTTAGTTCATTATTTATTATTAGAACATAAATTACTTGTAATATAAAAAAATGTTTGTTTTGGAACAATGTATGTTTTAAATTTAGCATGTCTAAGCATTTATGTCTCAGGTATTTTATTTAAATGTTTGATTATTTACTTACTCATTTTTCATAACGATATTACTCATATTCTGAAATGATCAACTTCTATTTATGAGACTAGATCTGTTAAAAAAGTTATAATGTAAATATTTAATAAATTAAATTAAGTTCTATATGTAAGCAACTTTAACTTAAACTTCTTGGAAATATTTTTATGTGATTGTCACTTGAAATAAGTTGAGTATTGACTTATATTTTCTAAGAAACATTATCAGGATGTTTCAGGTTGGAATGATCCTAAAGATTCAACAAGTGTTTCAAGAATCAGACGTTGGAGCACTTGAAGTTGACATGGAGCACTTGAAGTTAACTTGGAGCACTTGCTAAACATGGAGCAGTTCCAGCTTACATAGAGCACTTGCTGAAGGCAAGTTGGACTAGCATGATCTTAGATGGCACGTCTAGATCATATGTGGAACATCAAGATGTTGATGGCTTAACATGAATATTGGTCGCTCATCTCAAGTCAATGGATCATCATGATCACGTTGATGACTCAACAGGATTGTACATGACATGTCATGTATAGTGATGACATGTCCAAATTCTCAATGACACATGAAGTTCATCCATGATCCATTATAAACACGTGGTTGTACATCTTCAAGTTCAAGACACATTCCAACATTCAAGAAACAACTCAACTTGATCAATGACACCTCTAGAAATTGATGACATTTTAGAAGACTATGGAGCAACATGACACTAATGTTGTTCATCATACTTTCAATGTTTATCAATAAGGCTCAAGAAAAATGAAGACTCAAAATTTGAATGGAACCCTAATGGAATTGGGATATTCCATCCATTTTGCGTTAAATAGGGAAAAAAATGTTAACTGATGACTAAGTCATGATGATGTGTCGACACCTGATTGGTCAAGCCATGTCATTGGATTTTCCAAAGCCTATAAATAGGTCCCTTAGGATCTGTTATAAAGTTTCTCAATTCTACTTCTTCTTGCTCATTCTGCTCATTTTCAATTTAGACTAGACTTCAGAGAGTTATTTTAGTGTTTTAGTGTATTTATTATTCAAACGCTTGTAACTGAATCTTTATGAATATGATACACTTTTGAATCATTGATCTTGAACATATAAAAACGTTTTCATCATAATTTTGGTTGATTCACAAATCCTTGTTTTCTGCCTTACTTTCCACTTGATGATTCTGAAACTTTGTTTCTGTATTTTAAACACTAGGACTCTTCAAGTCTCGGTTCACTGATTTACATCATTTCATCAGTTGGTATCAGAGCTTGTGTGATCGACTTTGAGACTTACAACTTTTTCAGAATTTTTTTTTTTAGTTTCAAACTAAGATCAGTTGTTCACAATGGCAAGTGTGGATCAAAAGCAAAATGTTCTCTATTCAGTTTTAGTTTCAAACAGTCTTGGCATAGGAGATCGTCCACCTATCCTTGTGCCAAGTGAATCCTCTTCATGGGAAGATCGCATCAACTACTACCTAGAAGGTCATGACTTTGACATCTAGACCTTCATTTCCACTGGGAAACATACTCCATAATTCATTAGAGATACCAAAGTTCTAGAAGCCAATGTTTCTCCTGAAACCTATAATGTCATTTATGGATCTGTTTCTCCTACTGCTCAACTATGTGAAAGAAAAATTAAGAAATTTCAGGCTAAGGCAATGCAAGAGATCTTATGCGGAATTCCTTATGACATCTATGAGCAACTTCATGATGAAGATAACGTTGATGGGTTTTGAACATAACAACAATTCTTATGTGTGTATACAACACCAATGCTTTGGATATAGGTTTTCTCTAATTGAACATGAAAACTTGAGCACAAAAGTAGAAAACATAGGTAGTAACTACTATTTTTGTAATCTATATAAAACTTACATACCTTGATTGTTGTATTCTAATAACAATGACTCCCTTGTAGATCTTGAAACTTGAGAACTTAGTGTCACAAGTGTAACATCTCTAATGGGTCACAAACACACAGTGCAAGAGAATGATATGAGAAAGGAGGAAGGGATCAAATTTTTGGTTCTTGCTTCTTCTAAAGAGAGGCCAAAACTGTTAGGCTTTAGGACCCTTTATATCGTGCACCAATGATGCTATGGATAACCCTAGTCTCAAATATGGTAATTATCCACCTCCTTTGATTATCCATATATGATAAGATATTCTAGAAATTCTAGAATAATCTTACATATACCATGCAATTTCATCCACCACCTTCCCTTGGAAGGTTCTGGACCCTTTTGCTCAAGTACCGTATAATTACACTTTTAGTCCCCTGCACTTTCAATTACTTCCTTTAATCCCAAAATTAATTCCAAATTAAATATTAATTAACAATATGATTACTAATTAATATATTATTTCCATAACATATTAATATATCATTTATTCCAATTTATTAATCAAATTAATAAATTCTTCCTCCTCCTTAATTAATCATCTTGTCTAGTTGTAAGTGTGAAGGCAACCCAAAAGGACCATCCCACTATCAATTCAAGTACACACCAATTACAGTTATGGGCTTAGATATCTAATCCAAAATTCTCCCACTAGGATAAGTCTAATAACTATAGTTGTCAATATGACTTTAAAAACTGATAAGCAATCATAGCTCTCAAAGCTTTTGTCGAACCCTCACCTAGTCAGTTGCATGTCCTATGATAAGGGATAATATAATCATCTGTTTTGTAAGATATCATGTGAACATAATCATTCTCATTGTCCAATAGTTGGTTTCCCTATTTCTGATTTGTAATGACAAAGAACTTAATCGAACACATTAATTCAATCCTGACCAGGCCTGACACATAAGTCAACACCAAATCATCGAGGGGCCCAAGATATCACTTTTCCCTTTTAAGGCAAAAGGAAAAGAGAAACTTTGACTCATATGCTTGTACTATTTACTCATCAAAGCATGCACAACAATACGTTTTATAACACGAAGTTACTAATGCGTTTACGCATTATCAATGAACAAACAGCTCGTACACAACAACTCATATATCCCGGTTTAAAGACTATACGATATTATCATCTCAGAATTACTCGTTAAAATTTACATGAAGTAATTCACTAAGTGTGGGTTTAATCCAATACTTAAATCCCCATTTCAAAAGTACTCATGAATGTTGCAACAAACCATTGCTATGTCTAAGCACTTAGACAATCTACAGCCAAATTCATGAAAGCCTTTATTCATTACTTACTTCCAAAGTATGATTGACAGTGGATATTTGAATAATCCAATTATTCGAGAAGTAAAACATGCGAAAGAAACACAATGATAAACAATTGACAAAAGATAGTAAAAAATACTTATAAACAAATCTTCATTTATTTAATCATCAAATTTCAATTACATTTATTTGTTGCTATATTCAAAATATGTATTTAATCACTGAAATTAATATCATCCTTCAGACCGATGATCCTCTCATGCTGAACATGCTTAATCCTACTAAGAACTTTCACACCCCCAAACCGGACCGACGGAAAAGTTCGCGGGCGGAGGACGTCATGTACAGTATCGCAACAATTGTATAATAGTAATCAAAGAAAACACAAACATTACATTAAAAAAATTGTATTTACATCTGTTCATAACATAATTTGTATGACATAAAAAATGTGTAACAAAAGTATAAAAGACAAGACTCTATAACGCTCCGTCTTCTCAACATCCTGCACGTGTACCTGTCTAATAGTTTCCCGCGAGTATAAGTCATTTTGAAAGTGTATCAACATTTAAGTTGCTGAGTTCATAAGTATGTTTTAGCGATCGAAAACTTGTCTTTGAACTTTGAAAATGCTAGTATGTTTCTCCAGAAAATCCAATATTTTCTATAATGAATGTAATGTATTCTTCTAAATAGATGAACTATTTCATGTAAGATCCTTATAATTGTATGCTTTATTAGTGTACCCTGTACTAGAAAATAGTGTATTGTATCTATATTTGTGTGAAAACCTTTATATATATATATATATATATATATATATATATATATATATATATATATATATGCTTGGATACCACCAGATGTTGTGTAAAGTATTGTGTCATAGTAGTGCTTGTATGAAAATCTTTGTATGTATGCCTGGATACCACAAGCTGTAGTTTAAAGTAGTTTATCATAGTGTTGATTGTATAAAAACCTTTGTATGTATGCGTGGATACCACCAACTGTACTTTAAAGTAATGTATCATGGTACTTTTATTAAATACAATAAAACCATTAAAGTAGTGTTAATCCCGTAAACATATGTTTTAGCTATACTGTTGTGAGTTTCATATAACTATGCCTGATATGACCTAGTGACCTGTACGACGTTCTGCAGGCGTCTGCAAGTTATGATGTACTTTGTATTGCCTTGTAATAATGTACTTTGTAATGTAAAACAATTATACTTAAATTATTATTTTAGTAGTGTATACTTGTATTAATGTAGTAGAGCAGTACTTCCCAAACTATACCTACTATAGTTTGAGTAAATGTTCTTGTTATGTGTGCTGTATTTAGCAAAATAGTGTAGTAAATTCCCAAATTATACCAATTATAGTTTAATTGTAATGTTCTGTAGTGTACGAAAAACATTTGCAATTTAACTGTATGAAAGTATAACACCCTTATGCTCGACATGTTACAAAAGGGTCAAAATTTATGAAATATAGCGAATACTCGGTTTGAATCGATTTCAAGGGTTTTAAAACTTGTTAAAAAGGTTTTCATAACACATAGTCCTTGTGTTTTTCTTGTATTCCGTGACAACCCGTAAATTGTTCCGTCGTTGTAACCCATTCCCGTCGGTAAAACCCGTTTGTCTTTCAATTTTTCCGTTAACATTTTGTATTAGGTCATTTAACTTAAGACTTTTTAGAATGACCTCGTAAGTATCCAAAGGCGTTAGAAACACATGAAAACATCCCAAATTATTATTTAGAAAATTTATAGTTTCAACCACGTCGGGTTACAAACACTTAATCGGGTACGACCAAAAGCGTCGGTAAACGTTAGTATCGGGTAGAATTCCAACGTGTCCCAAACTCTAACCATATATAAAGCTCAAATGACCTCATTTTGAAGCTCTTCACCCTCTCTCACTACTCTCTCTCTCTCTCTCTACAAACTCAATCTTGGGTCCAAAATCATCCAATTCAAGCCTCAAATCATTAAGGTAACTATCCTAGCTCTTAGTATAACCTCTTTCGCTTTCAAATTCGTGTTCAAATCATGGAATAGGACCAAAATCATGTTTTTATGGCCCTAGAGTAGTATTGGGCCGCAAACACACATAAAAGGGGTTTTTTAGCCCCAAAACCCTCCCAAATCACTTATGGAACCTAGAAATGACTTAAGGACTTATTGGAATGGACTTGGAACACCTCAAACTGAACATTTAAGGAGTAAATAAGAGTTTACGGTCCAAGAGCATGCTTGGAACGTAAACACCATTTCTTGGGCAGTAAACACATCTTAAGGTGTTAAGATGCCCCTTAAACACCTCATAAGTCTTGGAATAAAGTCTAGAAGCAGCCACAAACGAGTTAGGGGCCTTAAACTTGATAAAAACCACCCCATAAGAGCTTACGGCTGTAAACCCCCCAAGGATAGGTTCCTGGGCTGTAAACTCCTATAACTTTGTCAAAATGTGCCCTAACTTCACCCCATGACTTGTAAAATGACTTAGAATCACATATGATTAATCTAGGGCCACCAAATCATGAAAGGAAAGAGTACTTAGGAGCTTACGGCCATAAACTCCTAGTTCACGGCCGTAAACTCCATTAAATGGTCCCTTTGGTGGTTTAATCCTTCCATATACCCTAGATTTGATCCTAGCTAATTTTCCCCAAGTGTTATAAGGCCATTTAGCAACCAAGAACCCATCAACCATGAGTTTACGACCGTAAACTCATGGGGACATTGTCTTAGGGCCGAAAACTCCCTTAGGAGTTTACTCTTGAAGAGAAAACTCCATATATATGCCCTATACGTCCGTAGATGTCACCCGGGTGACTCCAAACACTTGATTTGAAGTGTTTTCGCGTATTGGAGTGTATAATCACATCTAATTGGTGGTTCAAAGTCTAATTAGATACAATTCTGAATCATTTCATATTACATAGGAATATCACGCGTTATCAAGCCCCGATCTGACACTTAGCATCCTAGCCGAAACGTTCCTCGACTGGTGAGTTCATACCCCTACGCCTTTTTCCATGTTTTTCAATGTTTTCAGGGGTGGGGGGGAGGGGAATACAAGCAAATTATAAATGTTTTCAAAACTTAAAACTGATGTAATTCAATAAATATCTGGCAAACTTTTAGATATCTTTACCCCTTATGTATTATTCGGAGCATAAGGGATGTTTTATTGAATATAACTACATGGATTTCAGTTACAGTAAAGGAAACAATCAAACCAATCAAATTATTATGGGAATAATTTGGGATCTTCAGTTCTCATTTTATGAATTTGGATTTCATGTAATGTTAATAGATAAACTATGTTTGATTCAGTTTATCTCTGTTTAAAGTAGAGTATTATGCCAGATAGTTTCTTTGTATTCAATTGTTTATACTTTATTATATTTCAAAACGATTATGATATTCGATAGCGACCGAGTACACCATGAATAATTTAATACTAGCTTGTGAGATTAGTCTTCATTATAACCTTTGGGTTATCAGTAAATCCTCCCCGGAAGTATAACCAGAGTCTCCTGGAGGGAGAGCGTGGAATTTGTGAATAGATCTATTCGGGACTGACAATCCCACACCTTAACTGCTAGCTACAGTTAGGCGGGTACGCATGGGGTGACAAATTATGGATATTGTCCGACGCCTGAAGAACGTCAAGGAGGTCTCGGGTCTCATTAGCATGGTTATACGACTCACAATACGTATTAAAATATAGTTTATTCATGGATTTTATATCTATCTTTGATCTATAGATTGTATATCTACTGTAGTACGGGATGGTATCCCCATGGTTTTTAATCTATAGTTTTGTATATTAAAACTACCTACTGTAGTACGGGATGGTATTCCCATGGTTTTCAATCTATATTTTTATGTATTAAAAATATCTACTGTTGTATTGGATGGTATTCCCAGTGGTTTTCAATCTATAGTTTTACGTATTAAACTATCTACTGTTGTACCGAACGGAATTCAGAAGTTTTAACTAAACTGTCATTATAAGAAAATATGGGATTTTCTTGGATAACAAATTTTCAGAAAACCAAAGGAAAACATGATATTTTTATATAAACAAACAACTTATGAACTCACCAGCTTTATGCTGATTTTTAAACTGCTTGTATTCTCAGGTCCACCTTAGACAGGTATCCCGCGTTCTTTTGCAGAAGACGGAATGTATGGAAGTCTTGTCTTATTTTAATTAAACTTATGTATCTACAAAACTTGTAATACTTTACTATCAAACAAATGTAATGAATCTATGTAATGTAATGTTTTGTGTTTACTATGCTTACTATGTACATTGGTTGCGATACTTCATGACGTCCTCCACCCCAGAACGTTTCCGCCTTCGGTTTCGGGGTGTGACATATTCTCTTCCTAAAAGCATTAAAAACGTTAAAAATGTAGGGTATGAACTTACCTCTAGTATGTGTTTGTGTAATGATAGCGGTGCTATAAAGATGATCATCGGATCGAGGTGCGCGGAAATAACGGTATCCTAATAATAGTTAAACACATATTTGTATTTAAATTCATGAAACCATTAGTTAAAGTGTTAGAAAACACTTGTTTTATGTGACAACCCGATATTTCAATTCTTTGTAATGACCTAAAAAGTCAAGTATTGTAACCACTTTTGAGTTAATAAAATTAACTTTGATAATAAAATGTCCAAAAAGTTCTATTTAAATTCCTTCTATGTTTAAATGTCTTTAAACCATGATCGTACGTAAAAAGAACGCCCAAATCCGACTTCGTATATTGAAGTTATGATTTTTCCAAGTTCGGCTTAGCATCAGACAACTAAAAAACTCGAATCGGAGATCAAGCGATTTTGGTCGGAATGACCTAAACGAGAATCGAAGGTCTCGACAATGGTATTTCAGCGGTAAAAAGTCAGGCAAAAACCGACGTCGGATAAAGAAGTTATGAATTTTTAAAGAAATTCCTTAATCATGTCATTTTAATAAATAAATAATAAAAATAATTTCGGAATTTGCCAACGGAATCTAAACGAAAGTTGTAGAGCGTAGTCTCACCTACGCGTGGATATAAGGACCATCGAAAACGGAGTTCGTATGAAGAAGATATGATTTTTTGAAGTTTATTAAATAAATTATATATTTATTTAATTTAAAAATCTGGAATATCCGAAGAGGAGTCAGCGTCCTCATCCGAGGTACGCGCCGCGTAACCCTGTACGCCCTGCGTACCCGAGGGCCTTGGTCTCGGTTCGTCCACGTCGCCCCTATGCGAGGCTACCGACCCACCCGTCCGACCCGTCCGACCCGCCCCATCCGATCCGTCCCATCCGAAGCCGAGGCAGTCGAGGACTCGGTCATGCATGACGTACGAGTACGCGCTGCGTACTAGCGTACACCCCGCGTACCGAGGCTTCTCAGACCCCCTATAAATAGCATGCGAGGGCTTCCGAGAAACTTGCTCATTTCTCTCCTTTCTCTCCCGATCTTGCCTCGTTTTCCGTGCCCGTTCAAACCCGAAGCTCTGGTCTTTTTGCTCAAGTCCCGAGGGTCGATATTACTCCCGAGATTCCCGAGAATCCCAAGAAAAATCCGTTTCCCGAGACGAAACTCTGCCCGGTTTTCCATCTCGCTATCTTCAAACTTTCAAGTGAGTTCATACCCCTTAATTTACCCTTTTTAATTATTCTAAATGCTTTTATATGCTTTCTAAGGGGGGGAAATACAAGTAAAACACACGACTACTATCGGGTGTTATATATAAAGATTTTTATACACTTACTGAATCATATGTGATTTATAAACTTTATAGGGAACTTTCATATATATAAAAATATGTTACAATAGCATTTTATCTTTTGAAATATAAATTGTTGTAATGCATGTATAAACTAAACATTTTATTAGATTATATGTATACTTGCCTATCTTAGACTCTACACCAAAAATCTATGCTTTCATAACAAATGATTCCTTTTCTAGGTATTTCTAAACAAACGAGACACACTTTTATAAAACTATAATAGGTATAGTTTTACGAACAAATTTCTAACTCTTATGTACTAGAAACATGAATTTCAAGAAGTCACTTTCGTATACAAGAACAAACGTAACATTTTAACAAGTAGATCTGTTTTTATACCACGGTTTTTGTGAGACACTAACTTCACGTACGTTCGAGTACACATTTCAAGTCCTGTATTATATACCAAAATCCCTTGGAGGGGGAGCATGGTGTTTGTGTATAAATCTATACGGGCTTGACAACCCGCGCCCTGACTATTAGCTGCAGTCCACCGTTTGGGGTGACAAACGTCATAACATTCCAACGCCTGAAGAACATTGTGTATAGGCATTCCGAGTCAATAGTATGGTTATAAAACTCACATGGGTATTAAAAATGCATTGATTTACGAGGTTTTCAAACACATTGGTTATTTTACACTTACATACATTTTAGAAACAAACATTGGTCTTGAGTGAAGGCTACTTTTATACTAGTAGAAAATATAGGATTTTCTAAACACAAACAAACAAAGAAAAAACATTTCATTTCATACAAACATTATCACTTAAATACTTATGAAACTCACCAGCTTAAATGCTGATCTACTCTTTCAAAATTACTTGTATGTCCCAGGAAATCAGTAATTTCAGGTATCATTATGCTTTTGATGAAGGGATGCTGCGGCGCCAGTTTAATCTCATATTTTGACATCATATTGTAATTGGTTTTGAACATGTAACTTTTAACAAATGTAAACTCTCAATTATATATATGATGGTTGTATTGCTTTCTTTACTATGTATTCATTTGTTACGTTACCACATGAAATCATCCGCCCCAAACGTTTCCGCCGTTCAGGTTTGGGGGTGTGACAGATTGGTATCAGAGCAATGTTTATAGTGAACTAAGTATATCGAACCACATAAGATATACAAACTATAAATGCTTAAGGGACTAATACTCTCTGAAAAAACAATTTTTCTTTTTACGCTTAAGCAGCGTTGCGTTCAACTTAAATTGATAGTTCATTTAAGTACAATTACATGCATACCACAAATTGTTTTCATGTTATCCAACTATACAAGTATTTAGACAAGTTGACACTACGATTGAGACTCGATATATGTAATCAGATTTTGGACAAATATAGCGTGATCAACTATATTTGCCCGAGATTGGACCAACGTATATCGAGGAATGATCGTAGTAAGCAACAAGTCAAAACTTACCAAACCATTACAAGAATAAAACACAAGAATTTAAATAATATAGGAGTAGTTGCTATCTAAACTAGTTTAACTTACATGTTTTGCATGTTTCAACTTTATTCCATTCTTATAACCCTATTTCTCGTACAGTCAAATGGTTGGATTTCACCACCCTGGCGACCCATACTTTCCCAACCAAGGCAACGGAGGATGGATCGAAGATGATCCCGAAGAGGACGAGGAACCCATAGAAGTGGGTGATGACTCCGGTACCGACTCAGAGCCGGAAGTTATCGATCCACCACCCATTCAACCTCCCGTCTTCGTAAGGAACTTTCAGGGACCAACTCCCGTCTGGGGAAGTCACATCCATCATTGGAGCCAACAACAAAACCTACGCCCTCCCTATGGCATGTGCCGGGACTTCTATGATGTCTGCGGTGGAGGTTTGGCTGATCGAGCACTCCCGGTAATGGTGGGTAAGTTAGCCAATCAGTCCTATCAGTATGGAGTTCAAGCTAGCCGACTCCGGGATGTCAACGTGGAAGTGCAGGTTCACACTTCTGACATCCGTAGGTTGGACAAGATACAAGACAATGCTCAACTCCAAACCGAAGCATTTCAAGCGCAAATGATTGCAGCCCTCGCTGAATTGAGGGAACAACAAGCCGCTTTTGATAGGCGTCTAATGGAGTCGAAGCAATCAGATGCAGAGTCAAGCTCCAAGCGCAACCTACGTCGCAAGTAGTGCTTGTCAAAGACTCAAATTCTGTTATAGCTTAGGACATTAGCTAAAAGTCTTTAAATTTCTCGAACTTTGTAATCGGAGACCCTTATAGGGGTCAAATTTTCATGATCTTTGTAACAACTTTTATATTAATATAAGTGACACTATTATTACTACGTTAAGTATTTCGTTCAAATCTTGAAAGGTCTTTGAGAAACCAAATACTTGTTTCATACTTTCAGTCTTACAAATAACTTTCATTCTTCTATTTTAAGACTCATACTATCATCTGTTGTTGAGCTATAGCGATTTAGTTCATGAGACACATACATTTTCTATTCTATGAAATTCTTATCCTTGTCTTTTCAACCTACAGTTGAAGGATGCCTCCGCGTAGGAATCCAAGGCGAAACAACGGTGGGGAAACACCTGTACCACCACCACCTCCACCACCTCAATTTGATGCTGTTATGTTCCAAGCATCAGTGACCGCAGCGGTGGCAGCTGCCATGTCACAGATCAATAACTCGAGTACTAATGGCTCGGGATCTGGCACACACCCATCCAACCATGGCGAGAGTCATGGACCACCTCGAGAATGCACCTATAAGGACTTCACTGATGCCAAGCCCCGGATGTTTTATGGAACTAGTGGTGTGATGGCCCTGAGGCAGTGGATTAAAAGGACAGAGGCAGTCTTTGAAATCTGCTCCTGTCCCGAGCACCGCAAAGTCAAATTTGCAACTTTCACCCTTATTGATAAAGCTTTAACTTGGTGGAATGGCCACGTTAAAGTACTTACCCAAATCGTGGCAAACTCCATAAGCTGGGAGAGCCTAAAAGCCATGATGATGAGAGAATACTGCCCACGGGGAGAGATTCAAAAGCTCGAACACGAACTATGGACTCTTGGAATGGTTGGTACCGACATCGCTACTTATACCAACAGATTCTGCGACCTGGCAATCCTTTGTCCAGATATGATTGCTCCCGAGAGCAAGAAAATAGAAAGGTACATCAGGGGACTGACGCCCCAAATACGATCAAGCGTGTTAGCTTCCAAACCTGACACCTTTGAAAGTTCTAAGGAACTGGCACAATCTCTTATTGACTACGGAGGTCATCAGAACTCAACCACTCCTGCACCAGAACCACAGAAAGGGAACAACAACAACAACAACAACAACAACAACAACAACAACAACAGGAAGAGAGTGTGGAATAAAGGGAAGGGTGGGTCTTCCCAAGAATCCGCAAAGAAACAACTGGTTTCAGTGAATGGTGCCACTGTACCTACTACAGCTCCTACAAATACCTACCCAACAAAGCCTTATGTAGGTAACCTCCCAAAGTGCACCAAGTGCACTTACCACCACCATGGACCTTGTCGGGAAATGCAGTGCGCCAACTGCAACAGAAAGGGACACACAGCCCGTTTCTGCAAAGACCCCGCAAAGCCGATCACTCAAGTTCCCAGTGCGGGTGTAGGGCAGACTTGCTACGGTTGTGGCGAGGTGGGCCACTACAAGAGGAACTGTCCTAAGGGAGCAGGCACCAGCGGTGTGGGACGAGTTTTGGCAATAGGACAAGACGAAGCTGTAGCTGACCCAACTATAGTTGCTGGTACGTTCCTTCTCGATAATTCATATGCATGCATATTATTCGATAATGGAGCGGAGACAAGCTTCGTGAGTCAAAACTTTATTCATTTACTTAAACCTAAACCTAGCAAGTTAGAAAAATCATTCACTGTAGAGATGGCCAATGGAAAAACCGAAAACACTAACTGCATATTCATGGGTTGTACGTTAACTTTAGACGGCCATTCTTTTCCAATCAATCTCATGCCGGTCCAAATTAAATGTTTCGACGTCATAGTCGGCATGGATTGGTTGAGTCTTCTTCGCGCCGACATCATGTGCTTTGAGAAAGCAGTCCGTCTTAACCTCCCTAACAACGAAACATTAGTTATCTACGGCGACAAATCAAGTACAAACCTTCGCATCATTTCGTGCATCCAAGCTTGAAAGTGCTTGCGGAAGGATTGTCGATCATTCCTAGCGCACATCGTTGATGCAAGTCAAGAACTGAAGGACATCAAGAACATCTCGGTAGTACGCGACTTTCCCGATATCTTTCCAGAAGAACTACCAGGATTACCACCGCAACGCCAAGTCGAGTTCAGAATCGACTTAGTTCCAGGGGCTACCCCAGGTAGCGTAGTCGCCTTATCGTCTCGCACCAGCAGAGATGCAGGAACTTTCCAGTCAACTTAATGAACTCCTTCAAAAAGGATTCATAAGACCAAGTTTCTCACCTTGGGGAGCACCGGTCTTGTTTGTAAAGAAGAAAGACGGATCGTTTCGTATGTGCATCGACTACAGAGAGCTGAACAAACTTACTGTCAAGAACCGTTATCCTCTACCCTGTATTGACGACCTATTCGATCAACTTCAAGGAGCAAACTACTTCTCAAAGATAGACCTACGATCCGGATACCACCAATTACGAGTTCTAGAGGGGGATATTCCAAAGACAGCTTTCCGAACTCGTTATGGACACTACGAATTTGTAGTGATGCCGTTCGGATTAACCAATGCACCAATAGTATTTATGGACCTAATGAATAGGGTATGCCGTCCTTACTTGGATCAGTTCGTCATCGTCTTTATCGATGATATACTTATCTACTCCCGAAGTGAGGAAGTGCATAGTCAGCACCTACGAAAAGTCCTAGAAACACTGCAAACGGAGAAACTCTATGTGAAGTTCTCTAAATGTGAATTTTGGATTCAAAGAGTCGAATTTTTAGGCCACGTTGTTAGCGAGAAAGGGATACACGTGGACCCCTCCAAAATTAAGGCCATTGAGAACTGGTCGGCACCAAAGACACCTACATAAATTCGTCAATTTCTAGGTCTCGCTGGCTACTATCGCAGATTCATAAAGAACTTCTCTAGCATTGCGAAACCTCTTACTACATTAACCCAGAAAGGCGTGGCCTTTGACTGGGAAGCGAAACAAGAGAAGGCATTCCAGACACTAAAACAGGCCTTGTGCACCGCACCGATACTATCCCTCCCCGAAGGGATAGAAGACTTCGTAGTGTATTGCGATGCGTCAAATCAAGGACTTGGTTGTGTTCTTATGCAGAGAGGGAAGGTTAATGCGTATGCCTCCCGACAGCTTAAGACACACGAAGTGAACTATACGACACACGATCTTGAGTTAGGAGCAGTGGTATTTGCTCTGAAGATCTAGAGACACTACTTATACGGAACAAAGAGTACTATATTCACCGATCACAAGAGCCTTCAACACATTTTCGATAAGAAGGAACTCAACATGCGACAACGACGATGGGTTGAGTTACTAAGTGACTACGAATGCGAAATTCGTTATCATCCTGGCAAGGCCAACGTGGTAGCTGACGCCCTCAGTCGAAAGGAATACACTGGTCGGAGGGTCAAATCTCTGACTATGACTATCCATTCCCACTTATCCACACAAATTAAGGAGGCACAAATGGAAGCGTTGCAACCTGAAAATGTGGCGGGTGAATCCCTGTGAGGAATGGAAAAGAATCTAGAAGTCAAGGGTGGCAGAGCCTACTATCTCATGGACCGAATCTGGACCCCGAAACATGGTGGTTTCAGGAACGTAGTCATGACCGAAGCTCACAACTCAAGATATTCCGTTCACCCAGGTTTAGATAAAATGTATCTGGATCTTAAGAAACTGTACTGGTGGCCTAACATGAAAGCAGAAATTGCTACCTTCGTGAGTAAATGTCTTACTTGCGCTAAGGTTAAAGTCGAGTATCAGAAACCGTCAGGACTACTACAACAACCAGAGATACCATAATGGAAATGGGAGCGGATTACTATGGACTTCATAACCAAGTTACCCAAGACGACAAGTGGACTCGATACCATATGGGTCATTGTCGACAGTTTGACTAAATCCGCGCATTTCCTACCCATCAAGGAGACTGACAAAATGGAAAAGCTTACAAGAACTTACTTAAGGGAAGTAGTGCGACTGCATGGTCTTCTGATATCCATTATCTCCGATAGAGATAGTAGATTCACTTCAAGATTCTGGCAGTCACTACAAAGTTCCCTGGGGACTAGGCTAGACATGAGTATAGCCTACCACCCACAAACAGACGGACAAAGTGAGAGAACGATACAAAATTTAGAAGATATGCTGAGAGCCTGTGTGATTGACTTTGGAAGGGCATGGGATACCCATTTACCCCTTGTCGAATTTTCATACAACAATAGTTATCATACAAGCATAAAGCCTGCTTCGTTTGAAGCCCTCTATGGTCGAAAGTGCAGATCCCCTCTGTGCTGGACTGAAGTTGGCGATACCCAGTTAGCTAGAGGAAGAGTTCATGAGAGCACTCTCATCGGTCCGGAGATCATACAAGAAAACGACTGAGAAGATCGTTCAGATTCGTGACCGATTGAAAGCCTCTAGAGACCGACAGAAAACTACGCTGACCAAAGGAGAAAACCTGTGGAATTCCAGGTAGGAGACCACGTCTTATTAAAGGTCTCACCGTGGAAGGGTTTAATACGCTTTGGAAAGCGTGGGAAACTAAATCCAAGATACATAGGGCCTTTCGAGATTCTTGCCAGAATCGGCCATGTGGCTTACAAGCTTAACCTACCGCGTGAACTTAGTAACATACATCCAACCTTCCACGTCTCAAACTTGAAAAAGTGTCTGTCCGATGAGACTCTTGTTATCCCACTTGACGAGATCGAGATCAACGAGACCCTCAACTTTGTGGAAGAACCAGTAGAAATCATGGACCGAGAGGTCAAACAAACAAAACAAAGTCGCATACCCATCGTGAAGGTTCGCTGGAACGCCAAGTGGGGACCTGAATTCACATGGGAACGCGAAGATCAGATGAAACATAAGTACCCTCATCTCTTTCATATTCACTAGTATCTTTACTACTTTAAATTTCAGGACGAAATTCCCTCTAACGGAGGGATGATGTGACAACCCGATATTTCAATTCTTTGTAATGACCTAGAAAGTCAAGTATTGTAACCACTTTTGAGTTAATAAAATTAACTTTGATAATAAAATGTCCAAAAAGTTCTATTTAAATTCCTTCTATGTTTAAATGTCTTTAAACCATGATCGTACGTAAAAAGAACGCCCAAATCCGACTTCGTATATTGAAGTTATGATTTTTCCAGGTTCGGCTTAGCATCAGACAACTAAAAAACTCGAATCGGAGATCGAGCGACTTTTGGCCGGAAAGACCTAAACGAGAATCGAAGGTCTCGACAATGGTATTTCAGCGGTAAAAAGTCTGGCAAAAACCGACGTCAGATAAACAAGTTATGAATTTTTAAAGAAATTCCTTAATCACGTCATTTTAATAAATAAATAATAAAAATAATTTCGGAATTTGCCAACGGAATCTAAACGAAAGTTGTAGAGCGTAGTCTCACCTACGCGTGGATATAAAGACCATCGAAAACGGAGTTCGTATGAAGAAGATATGATTTTTTGAAGTTTATTAAATAAATTATATATTTATTTAATTTAAAAATCTGGAATATCCGAAGAGGAGTCAGCGTCCTCATCCGAGGTACGCGCCGCGTAACCCTGTACGCTCTGCGTACCCGAGGGCCTTGGTCTCGGTTCGTCCATGTCGCCCCTATGCGAGACTACCGACCCGCCCGTCCGACCCGCCGTCCCATCCGACCCGCCCCATCCGATCCGTCCCATCCGAAGCCGAGGCAGTCGAGGACTCGGTCATGCATGACGTACGAGTACGCGCTACGTACTAGCGTACGCCCCGCGTACCGAGGCTTCTTAGACCCCCTATAAATAGCATGCGAGGGCTTCCGAAAAACTTGCTCATTTCTCTCCTTTCGCTCCCGATCTTGCCTCGTTTTCCGTGCCCATTCAAACCCGAAGCTCTGGTCTTTTTGCTCAAGTCCCGAGGGTCGATTTTACTCCCGAGAATCCCGAGAATCTCGAGAAAAATCCGTTTCCCGAGACGAAACTCTGCCCGGTTTTCCATCTCGCTATCTTCAAACTTTCAAGTGAGTTCATACCCCTTAATTTACCCTTTTTAATTATTCTAAATGCTTTTATACGCTTTCTAAGGGGGGGAAATACAAGTAAAACACACGACTACTATCGGGTGTTATATATAATGATTTTTATACACTTTTATTAAGTAGAATCATATGTGATTTATAAACTTTATAGGGAACTTTCATATATATGAAATATGTTACAATAGCATTTTATCTTTTGAAATATAAATTGTTGTAATGCATGTATAAACTAAACATTTTATTAGATTATATGTATACTTGCCTATCTTAGACTCTACACCAAAAATCTATGCTTTCATAACAAATGATTCCTTTTCTAGGTATTTCTAAACAAATGAGACACACTTTTATAAAATTATAATAGGTATAGTTTTACGAACAAATTTCTAACTCTTATGTACTAGAAACATGAATTTCAAGAAGTCACTTTCGTATACAAGAACAAACGTAACAATTTAACAAGTAGATGTGTTTTTATACCATGGTTTTTGTGAGACACTAACTTCATGTACATTCGAGTACACATTTCAAGTCCTGTATTATATACCAAAATCCCTTGGAGGGGGAGCATGGTGTTTGTGTATAGATCTATACGGGCTTGACAACCCGCACCCTGACTGTTAGCTGCAGTCCACCGTTTGGGGTGACAAACGTCATAACATTCCAACGCCTGAAGAACGTTGTGTATAGGCATTCCGAGTCAATAGTATGGTTATAAAACTCACATGGGGTATTAAAAATGCATTGATTTACGAGATTTTCAAACACATTGGTTATTTTACACTTACATACATTTTAGAAACAAACATTGGTCTTGAGTGAAGGCTACTTTTATACTAGTAAAAAATATAGGATTTTCTAAACACAAACAAACAAAGACAAAACATTTCCTTTCATACAAACATTGTCACTTAAATACTTATGAAACTCACCGGCTTAAATGCTGATCTACTCTTTCAAAATTACTTGTATGTCCCAGGAAATCAGTAATTTCAGGTATCATTATGCTTTTGATGAAGGGATGCTGCGGCGCCAGTTTAATCTCATATTTTGACATCATATTGTAATTGGTTTTGAACATGTAACTTTTGACAAATGTAAACTTTCAATTATATATATGATGGTTGTATTGCTTTCTTTACTATGTATTCATTTGTTACATTACCACATGAAGTCATCCGCCGTTCAGGTTTGGGGGTGTGACATTTTACATTAGCAATAATTACCGAGAATTGTATAAGTGTTGAAGAAAGTTTTTGGTTCCAAGGGGTTCTCGGCCGAAAATGGTTCTCGGTTCTGGGTGTTTTCTGTCGCTTGAAGATTTGAAGGATGTTCTTGATGTTCTAGGTGAAAATATGAAGATTTGAAGGTTTTCACTCGAAGGTATGAATGTTCTTGGATGATGCTTAGGAGAAAAATGAGAGTGTTTTCAAGTGGAAATGTGAGAAAATGACTGAGTTTTTGAGGAAAAACATATATAATGGTTGGGTTTTCGGCCGGAAAAGACTCTTCAGCCGAAATCTATTTTCGGTCCAAAGGTTTTCGGCCGAAAAGGGTTTTGGTGCGATGGTTTTTGTTTCTAATGGGAAACATGTTGATTTTCGAGTGTTTTTTATTCCGAAAACTTATATAAACCTTATTTATATAATTTAAATTATTTTTGAACCCTCACGGACTTACGGAATAATTAAAACTCGAAATTTTATTCATCGGATTTGACTTAAGAAATAATAACAGGATGTTACAAGAACCTTTATGAGGGGATCGACAGGATTCTCTTCTGAAGATACCCTTTTAATGATGAGGCTTCTTTCTTCTGGACGATGTCTGATAAAGTTATATTTTATGTCGATATGTCTTTATCTACCATGATCTCTCAGTTCTTTGGTTAAGGCAACCACTCCTTCATTATCGCAAAAAATCTCCATAGGCTGCTTTATGGTTGGTACAACTCCAAGATCTCCAATGAAGTTCTTCAACCACATAGCCTCCTTCGATGCTTCGCTCGCGACGACATACTTTGATTCACAAGTGGAATCAGCCACGGTCTCTTGCTTGGAACTTTTCTATGTCACTATTCCTCCATTAAGGTTAAACACCCATCCTAAATGAGAACTGAAGTTGTCTTTGTCTGTCTGAAAGTTGGCATCACTATACCTAGTAACTCTTAATTCATCACTGCCACCAAGCACAAGGACCCAATCCTTAGTCCTTCGCAGATACTTAAGGATATTCTTAACTGCTATCCAATGAGATTTACCTGGATTTCCCTGATATCGACTAACCATGCTCAAAGCAAAAGCCACGTCAGGGCGAGTACATGTCATAACATACATGATGGATCCAGCGGCGGAAGCATATGGTACTCGACTCATTTCTGATATCTCTGCATTAGTACTCGGACTCTAAGTCTTACTCAGCTTGGTATTACTTTGGATAGGTATCTCCCCTTTCTTTGAATTCTCCATGCTAAAAAGCTTTAGCACCTTATCCAAATACGAACTTTAACTAGGTAACTCCCCTTTCATTGAATTCTCCATGCTAAAACGCTTTAGCACCTTATCCAAATACGTACCCATGTCATGGCATACATTATCGATCCTATAGTATAAGCATATTAGACTCGACTAATGCTTTCCATTTCTTCTTTAGTTATGGGTGATTTATCCTTACTCAATATTATGCCATTTTACCTAGGTAAATACCCTTTCTTAGAATCTTACGTTTTGAATATTTTCAAAACTTTTTCTAAGTATGTACTTTGGCAAAGTCGAATTAAACGTTTTGATTTATCTCTATAGATCCTTATGCCCAATATATAAGTTGTGTCTCCTTGGTTCTTCATAGTGAAACACTTCCCCAGCCAAGTCATCAAACTTTGCGACATTATAATGTTGTTTCTTATAAAGAGTATGTGTAACAGCCCGGAATTCCAAATATTGATATAATTATGATTTGGGGGGTGTTTTAAGAGGGGACTCGGCGAGTTGGAGCCTAGACTCGCCGAGTAGGATCGCTGACCGGGTCGCGGGTTCGCGACTGGACTCGACGAGTCCGATATGGACTCGGCGAGTCTACGCTGTTTAGCGAAAACCCTAACCGTTCAGGTTTGGGTCGTATATAACGCACTATATGCCGTCATTGTCCGTCTTTTAGTCTTCTGAGAAGAACCCTAAGCGGCTGTGGGCATCTAGAGCAAGATTGAAGGCCATTGGTGATTTGAAGAGATTGTGGTGCAAAGAGGAGGGGAGTCTTGGCTAAAGGAACTACAAGGTATTCGAGTTCTGAGGTTTGGGGACACAGAGAGTGCATTATTCAGGTAATATTTCCGATCATTTCTGTTATATTGATGTGCGTATGGATCTAGGGTTTATGGAACCCATTTGGTGATTAGATGGATTATTGCCTTGTTACCCAAACGAATATAACCCTGTATTAGGACCTTTAGAGGTCCAGAAGGTCCCATGCTTGTGTATTTCGGAACCATGCGGATCCCAGGATGCAGTTTGAGCGGTTGCATGGCATGGACTCGCCGAGTTCGATGAACAGACTCGGCGAGTAGCTTGAAGACTTACTGGGACTCGTCGAGTTGTTCTTCAGACTCGGCGAGTTGAGTCGGGGTGGCCCCGCGATTCTTCCAGGAGGAACTCGTCGAGTAAAAAGGGGATACTCGACGTGTAGAAAGGGTGCCTTAAGGAATCGGTGAGTTAAGGGCGAGTGGACTCAGAGTCGTTGAACTCGGCGAGTCTTGGGGTGACTCGGCGAGTTAGGTCCCGGGTTGAGTGAAGTTCTGAGTATGGGGACTCGGCGAGTCATAGGGTTGACTCGGCGGGTAGGGTCGGTCAGGGGTTGACTTTGACCTTGTCTTTGACCAAGGATTTACCAGTGGTTCCAGGGGTATTTTGGTAATTGTTGTTATTGTTTGAGTTCAGTGCATTGGTGACTGTCCAGAGGTGGAGATCGTATCAGTGATCGGAGCAGCTTGAGCTATCTGTTCAGTCGGCAGTTTCGAGGTGAGTTATCCTCACTATATCGCTAGGGTTTATGGCACCAATGCCAACCCTTTTATCGGATGGAAATCCGGGTAGTTGTCAGTTGTTATATGTTATGGGCCGGAAGGCAATACATGTTATGGGCCGGAAGGCATTACTATGTGGACCGGAAGGTCATGGCCTGGAAAGGCGTATGTATGCATTTAGTATGTTGACTGATTCATAGGGTAATGTTATGATAGTGACCGGCTAGACCGGTATCTTGTTAGAGTAATGCTATGATATGTGATCTGTTGATCGATTGTTGTCTATGAACCGCTATATGATTATTTGTTACGTTTTATATGCATTTTATGCTTATGGGCCGGAAGGCGATATGTTATGGGCCGGAAGGCGATTATGTTGTTTCATGGACCGGAAGGTCAGGGCCTGGAAAGGCGTATATGTGGTTGGTATTCTGGGGGTATCTCACTAAGCTTTCAGGCTTACAGTTGTGGTTTTATGTTTCAGGTTCTCAAGAGTCTGTGGCAAGGCAAAGGCGTGATCGTACCGTTCCACACGTTGGTGTTTTATGATATGAACCTGGGAAAATTACTCTGTTTAATAATGTATTGAAAACCTTTTTGCAACGATGTTAATAAAATGGGTGATTTTGAAAAGTTTTAATTGTTTCAAAATTTTGGATGTTACAGTATGTCATTACCATAAAATATTAGAAAGGCTACATTACTCCCACTGGCTTTGACATATATGCAAGACTCATCTTTACTTCTAGAAAATCCAAATGCCATGACCTTTTCATGAAAGCAAATGGACATTCAAGCTTGCACACTCTATTAGGATATTTTGGATCAATGAATCCTTTAGGTTGTGTCATATAGACATGCAATATCAATTCCTCATTTAGAAAAGCGCTTTTCACATCTGTTTCGAAATTTCATTAGAAATGAAAGTAGATATGACAAGTAATATTCTGATAAAATTTATCTTGGATACTAGTGAGATGGTTTCCTTATAGTCACTTCTATGAGTCTGATTTTAGACATTCGCGACCAACCTAGCTTTAAATGTATGCACATTCCTATCCATTTTGTTATTCTTCTTGACGATCCACTTGCACCCATCTATTCCTTTCGTACTGTCCTTTCAATGAGCCAACTTCGGTGCCTCCTAATGAGTAGCTTCAATGCCTACAATCTATTCCTTATGGTTGGATAGTTCATCCATACTAGCCATTGTATAATCACTGATTAGCATCTACTTGGAGGAGGATGAACTCTATTAGAGTTATAAATATGAGGAGTTGGAATTATGTCAGTTTTTTTAACAGGTTGATGAAACTCAGGAGGAGTATTGGTTTCAACTGTAGGTCCTTCTTTGTTTGACTTTTGAATTTCTTCAAAATCTATTGGCCCCCCACTAGCTTCATTTGATATGAGCTCACTCTCGAGCATGAAGCCCCTTCAAGGTGTAAACACTTTGTTCTCAAAATTATTGTAGAATAAATACCCAAAAGACTTTTAAGGATAGCCCATAGAGTAACGCATTTCCACTATAGGTTCTACTTTATCATTAGCCTTGCAAAGAACGAGAACTTCACAACCCCATAATTTGAAATATGAAAGACTAGGAGGTTTCCATTCCACATTTAGGAAGGTGTCTTAGCAACCTTCTTGGTTGTCAGGAGGTTTAATATATTAACAATTGTCACTAGGGAGTAATCCCATGAACTAGAAGTGTACCTCAAGTCATCATGGATCGAAGCATATCAAGTAGCATTCAATTTCTTCTGACAATAACACCATTCAGTTGTGGCGATCTGGTAGGAGAAAATTATGAGAAAATCTCACAATCTTTTAGATGATCGATAAATTCAAAGAGATTGGCTCGGAAGTTCCTTGAGCTGAAGCAGGATTTGGAGTCGGTGACTGAGATCACCAGGATGTTTATTGAGAGGGCGATGTTTTGCCCTGAGTTCGCTTCGGAGCAGGCTCAGATGTCCCGATATCTGAGTATGCTCAAGGGGGATATCAGACAGTTCGTGTCTGCGCAGAGGTGTGAGACCTTGTTGGAGTTGCAGGAGACCGCCATGTGGCGTGAGTTAGAGGTTGAGTTGCAGTTGCGTGAGCTGAGGCAGGCCCCGATGCAGTCGCAGTCGGCGCCAAAACGGTCCAGGACCGTAGATGTTAGAATGGGGGATCGGAGCGGCCACACTTGTGGGAAGTGTGGGAGGGGTTACACCGGAGCTTGCTGGTCCGGTGGTGCATGCCGCAAGTGCGGAAAGGAGGGGCACGGTGCACGGGATTGTCGGCAGTCAGTGCCAATTCGGGATTTGAGGATTTGTTATCAGTGTCGGCAGGTTGGACATTTGAGGGTCAACTGTCCACAACTTTCTGCAGGACCGGTGCAGGCTCTAGCACCGGCCACCTTGAGGAGTTCAGGAGGAGGACAGGATGGAGCGGAGCCCCAAGGGCTCAGGGTCGTGCTTATCGGCTTGCGGCAGAGGGAGACGGAGCAGTGCCGGAGGCAGCTGCGGGTATGATGCTTTCTTGATGTCTGGATTATCTTGCATTGATTGTAGCGTATTGTTTGTGCTGGTAGTGTGGATTTTGATGTGGTATTCGTTGTTTCGCGGGTTTGGCATGGTTATGGATTGGTATTTCAAGTTTTCGCTTTGGCATTCGTTGTTCCCTGATGGTTTGGTATGGTTATAGTTTGGTGTTTTGGTGCCGGTAGCCTTGTGCGGTTTTCGACGCGGTATTCATCCTTTGGCAGGTTGTGGGTTTGGTTACGGGTTATTGTTTGGGAATTCCATTGGTTATCGTTCGTGAGAGTTAATAGTGGTAATGCGGCACTGGGGTAGCATCTACAGTCGTGGAGTGTATAATTGAAAGACCAGATTCTTTGAGTGGATTGATCAGGGAGGAGATGTGCTTTGCTGAGGGTTGCTTATGCTTGAGGGAAGCAGTCAGTGTGTAAGTGTTCTCTCCGTGCGGGGTTGTTCTGGAAGGTCGTTAATGACGATCGGTGGCAGTTAGTCAGTGCTTTAGTGGGGGAGAATTGGAGAATTCTCCGGGAGATCGATGAGTATGTGAGGGTGCTTAGCTGTTGGGATTTAACAGTGTTTGTCAGCCCAGAGTATAGGCCGACGAGAGCGAGTGTCGGGTATGCGGGGCGGGATACAGACCTAGGGCATTTGATTGTGGAGGCCTGAGAGAAGGCCGGGATCAAGCTTGAGTAAGTAACCGGGGTTATGCGATCAGAGTATTGGTATGTTTGAGGTACGTGATGGGTTGTACTGCATTAATCCCACGGGATTATGTTGTGCATGTTTCTAGAGCTGGAACCGGAAGGTTCCCAGAGTTAGAACCTGAGGGTTCGCAGAGTTTGGGTGTACGGACCCACAGAGATATAGCCTCGAGTGGCTAGTATGTCTTATGAGAGTCGGTCCAGTCATGCTGGAGACTCTGTTGGTATTGCTGGATCAGTTTGAGATTGCGGATCGTGTATGTTGCAGTGTGATTGCATTGGAAGGTCTGGCCCCGGGTTAGTGATCTTGTTTAGCTGAGGCAGTGATTTTGATGAGTGGAGAGAGTACATGGGATTGAGAGCCCCTGCAATGAGAACCAGAGTATGTGAATAGCGGTTACGCAAAAAGGGTGGTGTCGCTTGGGGCAAGCACCGTGACACCAGTTGGAGTGGCATTATGGCCAAGAGGGTCCCTTGGAAGGAAAAGAGAAAGGTGTGTAACTCCGAAGGGGAGTGGAAGTTCACGAGAATGAAAGCTGCAGAGCAGAGTTATGGTTAGAGTATTTCGAGTATGGCTTCGAGCATCGTGTTCGCGGCAGCGAAGTGGGAACCCATCCGGTTTGGAGATGTCTGTTGAGGCTCAGAAGGGATGCAGGGGGAGAGAGAATCTTAAATTCTCAGTGTGATTCTGATCAGAGTGTAGGATGGATGTAGTGGTTCATCTTGGGAGATGTTCGAGGATATCATCAGTGTATCGGGTCTTCCAACCTGCGGGTGTTGGGGCTAGTTCAGCAGGTGTATGTGATGGCAAGTGGAGAACTTGTGAGAGTTGCTCTGAGAGTGAGAATGGATCTCCCAGTCGGTCCGGAATGGACAAAGTGGGCTTTGGATCGGGGATCCGGTGGTTCATGGTTTCCTAACCCTTGTGGGCCGAGTGATCGTTGAGATTTAGAGCAGAGTTGCATCTTGGGTAATTTTCGGTTACAGAGAGCGGTGGACAGTACAGAGATCGGGCTTCAGTCGACAGAGCAGATTCAGCAGATGAGACAGAGGTTATTGACCGCCCAGAGCCGACAGGAAAAGTTATGCAGACAGACGCCGGTCCGAGCTTGAGTTTCAGGTCGGTGATTTCGTACTCCTGAAGGCCTCTCCTTGGAGAGGAGTGATTCGATTCAAGAAGAGGGGCAAGTTGGGGCCCCGGTATATTGGGCCTTTTCATGTGATTGCGGGGGTAGGCCTGGGGTTCTACCGGTTGGAGTTGCCCACGGATTTGAGACAAATCCACGGTATTTTTCATGTGTCGCAATTGAGGAAGTATATAGCCGATGAGTCGGCAGTGGTTCCATTAGAAGACATTCAGGTGGATGCAAGCATGAATTATGCCGAGAAGCCAGTGGTCATCAGAGAACGGAAGATCGAGGTTCTAAGGAATAAGGAGATACCTCTGGTGTTAGTTCAGTGGCAGCACCGGGGGGGATCAGAAATGAACTGTGACATGGAACGTGATATGTGGGAGCAGCATCCGGGACTATTTTCAGAGTGAGACTTCGAGGGCGAAGTCTAGTTCTAGTGGGGGAGAGTTGTAACAGCCCGGAATTCCAAATATTGATATAATTATGATTTGGGGGGTGTTTTAAGAGGGGACTCGGCGAGTTGGAGCCTAGACTCGCCGAGTAGGATCGCAGACCGGGTCGCGGGTTCGCGACTGGACTCGACGAGTCCGATATGGACTCGGCGAGTCTACGCTGTTTAGCGAAAACCCTAACCGTTCAGGTTTGGGTCGTATATAACGCACTATATGCCGTCATTGTCCGTCTTTTAGTCTTCTGAGAAGAACCCTAAGCGGCTGTGGGCATCTAGAGCAATATTGAAGGCCATTGGTGATTTGAAGAGATTGTGGTGCAAGGAGGAGGGGAGTCTTGGCTAAAGGAACTACAAGGGATTCGAGTTCTGAGGTTTGGGGACACAGAGAGTGCGTTATTCAGGTAATATTTCGGATCATTTCTGTTATATTGATGTGCGTATGGATCTAGGGTTTATGGAACCCATTTGGTGATTAGATGGATTATTGCCTTGTTACCCAAATGAATATAACCATGTATTAGGACCTTTAGAGGTCCAGAAGGTCCCATGCTTGTGTATTTCGGAACCATGCGGATCCCAGGATGCAGTTTGAGCGGTTGCATGGCATGGACTCGCCGAGTTTGATGAACAGACTCGGCGAGTAGCTTGAAGATTTACTGGGACTCGTCGAGTTGTTCTTCAGACTCGGCGAGTTGAGTCGGGGTGGCCCCGCGATTCTTCCAGGAGGAACTCGTCGAGTAAAAAGGGGATACTCGACGTGTAGAAAGGGTGCCTTAAGGAATCGGTGAGTTAAGGGCGAGTGGACTCAGAGTCGTTGAACTCGGCGAGTCTTGGGGTGACTCGGCGAGTTAGGTCGCGGGTTGAGTGAAGTTCTGAGTATGGGGACTCGGCGAGTCATAGGGTTGACTCGGCGGGTAGGGTCGGTCAGGGGTTGACTTTGACCTTGTCTTTGACCAAGGATTTACCAGTGGTTCCAGGGGTATTTTGGTAATTGTTGTTATTGTTTGAGTTCAGTGCATTGGTGACTGTCCAGAGGTGGAGATCGTATCAGTGATCGGAGCAGCTTGAGCTATCTGTTCAGTCGGCAGTTTCGAGGTGAGTTATCCTCACTATATCGCTAGGGTTTATGGCACCAATGCCAACCCTTTTATTGGATGGAAATCCGGGTAGTTGTCAATTGTTATATGTTATGGGCCGGAAGGCAATACATGTTATGGGCTTGAAGGCATTACTATGTGGACCGGAAGGTCATGGCCTGGAAAGACGTATGTATGCATTTAGTATGTTGACTGATTCATAGGGTAATGTTATGATAGTGACCGGCTAGACCGGTATCTTGTTAGAGTAATGCTATGATATGTGATCTGTTGATCGATTGTTGTCTATGAACCGCTATATGATTATTTGTTACGTTTTATTTGCATTTTATGCTTATGGGCCGGAAGGCGATTATGTTGTGTGATGGACCGGAAGGTCAGGGTCTGGAAAGGCGTATATGTCGTTGGTATTCTGGGGGTATCTCACTAAGCTTTCGGGCTTACAGTTGTGGTTTTATGTTTCAGGTTCTCAAGAGTCTGTGGCAAGGCAAAGGCGTGATCGTACCGTTCCACGCGTTGGTGTTTTATGATATGAACCTGGGAAAATTACTCTGTTTAATAATGTATTGAAAACCTTTTTGCAACGATGTTAATAAAATGGGTGATCTTGAAAAGTTTTAATTGTTTCGAAATTTTGGATGTTACAGTATGTCATTACCATAAAATATTAGAAAGGCTACATTACTCCCACTGGCTTTGACATATATGCAAGACTCATCTTTACTTCTAGAAAATCCAAATGCCATGACCTTTTCATGAAAGCAAATGGACATTCAAGCTTGCACACTCTATTAGGATATTTTGGATCAATGAATCCTTTAGGTTGTGTCATATAGACATGCAATATCAATTCCTCATTTAGAAAAGCGCTTTTCACATCTGTTTCGAAATTTCATTAGAAATGAAAGTAGATATGACAAGTAATATTCTGATAAAATTTATCTTCGATACTAGTGAGATGGTTTCCTTATAGTCACTTCTATGAGTCTGAGTTTAGACATTCACGACCAACCTAGCTTTAAATGTATGCACATTCCTATCCATTTTGTTCTTCTTCTTGACGATCCACTTGCACCCATCTATTCCTTTCGTACTGTCCTTTCAATGAGCCAACTTCGGTGCCTCCTAATGAGTAGCTTCAATGCCTACAATCTATTCCTTATGGTTGGATAGTTCATCCATACTAGCCATTGTATAATCACTGATTAGCATCTACTTGGAGGAGGATGAACTCTATTAGAGTTATAAATATGAGGAGTTGGAATTATGTCAGTTTTTTTAACAGGTTGATGAAACTCAGGAGGAGTATTGGTTTCAACTGTAGGTCCTTCTTTGTTTGACTTTTGAATTTCTTCAAAATCTATTGGCCCCCCACTAGCTTCATTTGATATGAGCTCACTCTCGAGCATGAAGCCCCTTCGAGGTGTAAACACTTTGTTCTCAAAATTATTGTAGAATAAATACCCAAAAGACTTTTAAGGATAGCCCATAGAGTAACGCATTTCCACTATAGGTTCTACTTTATCATTAGCCTTGCAAAGAACGAGAACTTCACAACCCCATAATTTGAAATATGAAAGACTAGGAGGTTTCCATTCCACATTTAGGAAGGTGTCTTAGCAACCTTCTTGGTTGTCAGGAGGTTTAATATATTAACAATTGTCACTAGGGAGTAATCCCATGAACTAGAAGTGTACCTCAAGTCATCATGGATCGAAGCATATCAAGTAGAATTCAATTTCTTCTGACAATAACACCATTCAGTTGTGGCGATCTGGTAGGAGAAAATTATGAGAAAATCTCACAATCTTTTAGATGATCGATAAATTCAAGACTCAACTATTCTCCACCCTATCATATTGGAGAATCTTGATATTCTTGCCTAATTGGTTTTCAACTTTATTTTGGAATTCTTTGAACACTTTAAAAGTTTCTAACTTATGCTTCATTAAGTAGATATAGCTATATCTACTAAAATAATCAGTAAAAGTCACAAATTAATGCCCACCGTGCGTTGTGGCGGATCTGAACGGTTGATTTACGTCAATGTGGATTAAGTCCAATAGATCCTTGCCTCGTTAACATTTTCTTATAAACGGTGCTTTTTTATCTTTCCAGGTAAGCAAGACTTGCACATATGAATTGAATCTATGTCAAATGATTTCAGTATACTATCCTTTTGGAGATTAGTGATGCGTTTCTTGTTTATATGCCCAAGATGACAATGCCACAACCATGATTTATCGAATCCACTATTGGATGAAACATCAATTAACATTTGCATATTTTATTTTCCATACAAACAACACTTTCATACACAACATTTCAAGGACTAGATCTCATGATAATAGAAGCATTTTGTTAAACCAAAATGTCACCATTATTATCATTATATGAACAGTGAAACCATCCTTGTATAATGCATGCAAATAAATAATATTTCTTGGCATATTTGGCGAGTAGCAACATGCAACAAACTAAATGAAACACTAGTATTGAGCACGAGCTTGTATTCCCTGATCCTTGTAACATGTGCAGTTCCTCCATTTCCCATTATCAAGTTTACCTCCCCATGCTTTAGTCTTCTACTTTCCTTTAGTTCTGGAAAATATGAGAAAATATGATTGCTAGAATTAGAAGTTGACATACTCCTTTGCATCCATTACATGTTGACTATTTTTTAGTAGATTTCTAGATAATACTTAAGTGCACATGAGGGTTAGTTACCACTTGTGTAGGAATAGGGATATGGATACCTAGTTCATAAATCTAGGATGGAAGTCCCACTTAAGCATACAATGAATAGGGGACTACCCTTTTCTTAGAATTTTATAAAGATGGGTGTCCTATTTTCTCTAGCAACTTGAAGGGTGTATTCTCAAGTGTCCACCACCATGTTTATGTGAGATTGCACTTATTGAGATTGAAATGGGTTGGGTTAGTTGCATGAATTGCAGCTGATATTGAATTGATACCCATGTTTTTCCATTTTAAATGTATTATCTTATTTCATATTGATTTGAAGTCAAGATTTATAACGATTTTTAAAGTATTTTTGGAGCTTTGATTTGAGTATATCGATTGCTATCTCTTACTCATAATGAATCAAAATCTGGTAGCTCACTTGAAATTCTATTGTTTAACCTACTTTGTTGTGTGTTCAGATTGAAGATGTTGGAGGCTTTAAAAGTGGGGGATATTTAGAGGACCCCACCTTGCGGGCAACTTTTATCTTTGTGATGATACCTATTGACACTTCGACTGATAAGGATGCGCTACCAGTAGAATATGAACGGCTATGCCTTAAGGATGAACAACATGGTATTTTTTATACATTTTTGTGAGAAATGATTCAATATTTTCAACTTTCGAATGATAATAATGGAAATCCCATTACTGCATGCTGTAGCCGAGGAGTGTAGAAACCAAGCATTGTATAATATTAAAATGTTCCTCATTACAATTTTTGAAGATATACGACAGTTTGTGAACATAATGTACATCATTGAACAAGCACGTAAGACATGAGCAACAATAGAAGCACCATTTCAAATGTCTGATAATGTGTTCCGCCTAAATGAGATCTACATGGAATTGTTTGAAAATCTTGTAGACAATGCTAGTATGCACCATATGTAAGTTCCTTGTTACCATGGAAATGAAAAATGACTTAAAAGAATGCATTGTCATTTTAAATTTAAATATGTCAAAGAAATGATATGCTTTTCTTTAAGGAAAATACTTTTCATTCGCCTTAGCTAAATGAACCTAACAAAAGTGATTACATATTTAAATTGGTTTCCACAAATTTGGAATTTGTAAATGATATATATTTTGTTAGCGGTCAATATAAATTACTCTTATTCTAACAACATATATAAGACGGTCCCATTTTTCCCGAAGCCTATCAATATTCGCATTTACATCTCGAATCCACTTCTCAACAAGTCTGATTTTCTTTTCCAAGTTTTAGCGGCCCATTTTTTCATTTACCTTTTATGATAGATTGTTTTAACATTGATTGAGTATCCAAGTTTTCTCATATTCCCCTAGGATAGCTTCTTTGGCATCGATCTTCACTCGGAAAATGTCCTCAAGCATTTTCTCTAGGAATAGGAAATTCGGGCCTTCAGGGTTAATATCCAAAAAAACATATCAATCTTCTTCTTTAAAATGAAAAAAAAAAAACAAATTCATATGAGCTCATTCACATGATACAGACGTTCGATGAGCGATACACTGTTATCACTGAGGCTACTGTTGTCGTGGCCACTGAAGCCATCGCCTCTGTTAGGCCTCAGGGAGGTGACTCATTGTTGTTCTGAAAGTTCAGTAACACGAAGCCACTAAAGTTTGATGGGACGTAGGATTCAATTGCTGTGATGAGGTGGATCTTTGATATCGAGGGGTGTTTTTACACGTGTTCATGCCCCGACCATTTGAGAGTTCCATTTGCACTAAACCAGCTTCGCTTGGGAGTGAAGGATCGGTGGAAGTTTGTGACGGCTGGTTTTACCCATGCATATCATGCTGCATTGTCATGGGAAAGGTTTGTTCAGATGTTCTGAGATGAGTATGTTCCCTCGGTGGAGAGGGAACGCTTGGCGAAGGAGTTTATGTCTCTCAAGCAGAAGACAGAGTTAGTGACTGAGATATCGAGGATGTTTCATGAGAGGGTGATGTTTTTCCCTGAACACGTGTCCAATGAGCAGGCACGTGTGAGCAAATATTTGAGCATATTGAGGAGGGACATACGAGAGTTCGCGGTGAACTCATCGTACCGGACATTGGTCGAGCTTCAAGCAAATGCCAAGAGGAGGGAGATTGAGCTTGAGTTGCCAACAAGGGATGATGAGGAGGAGTCCGGGGGTAAGGACCAGAGACCAGTGCAATCGCAGCCGGCGACGAAGCGGGCCAAGCCCGCTGATACCTGAGTTGGGGACTAGAAGGGTCGCACTTGTAGCAAGTGCGACAAGAGTCATGAGGGTTCTTTCCGTTCGGGGATTTGCTACAAAAGTGGCAAGGAGGGGCACATGGCGAAGGATTGCCCCAAGGGATTCTCGGTCTGCTTCCATTGCAACCAGACCGGCCACCGAAAGGCCGAGTGCCCCCACCTTGTGCAGGGATCAGCCCAAGGAACTGCACCTACTTCTATGCGTACTACTGAGAGCCGGCCAGTGAAGGCCGAGACACCGAGGGGACGTGGGAGAGCTTTTCAGCTGACAGCGGAGGAGGTCCGCGCAGAACCTGACGTTGTGGCTGGTACGTATTCTTATTTTATTCCTTTGAGATATGTGGTACTTATATTGTGATTGTGTATAAGTACTTTTCTTATGAATTTTGTCCTTACCTTGGTGTTATTTGACTCGAGTGCGAGTCGGTCTTTCATATTATTAGCTTTTAGTCGTCACCTCAGTATCCGTCGAGAGGCGTTGAGTCGACCTCTGAGAGTTTCCATAGCCGATGAGCATGCGGTTTTTGCGACTGATGTGATCCGTGGATGTGTGCTTGAAAATTTAGGGGTTGAGTTTCCAATAGATCTGGTGCCGATCGCGATGAGGGATGTTTGTGTCATCGTGGGCATGGATTGGTTGAGTCGATTTGGAGTTGTGATCGACTGCGAGTGTCAGCTGGTGACTATACGAGACCCTAGTGGGGAAGTACTTACGGTATACGGCGAGGGTACTAGATCCGGATCAGCGTTTTGCTCTGCTGCCAGGGAGAGGCAGAGTTTGCAGCAGGGATGTATGGGGTTTCTGGCGTATGTGATGGACGTACGGGCTACTGCGGAGAGATCAAGTTCCATCTCCGAGGTTCCAGTAGTGTGCGAGTTTCCAGATGTTTTTCCCAAGGATTTACCGGGTGTGCCTCCCAAGAGGCAGGTAGAGTTCCGGATTGATTTGATGTCGGGTGCGGCTCCTATTGCCAAGGCGTCGTATCGCCTTGCGCCGCCGAAGATGCAAGAGTTATCCTCGTAGCTCCAGGAGCTGCTAGGGAAAGGGTTTATCTGGCCGAGTAGCTCGCCATGGGGAGCTTCGATTCTCTTTGTTAAGAAAAAGGATGGTTTACAATGGATATGCATTGATTACCGGGAGTTGAATAAGCTAACGTTCAAGAACTGTTATCCACTTCTGAAGATCGATGATCTGTTCGATTAGTTGCAGGGTGCATCTTGGTTTTCCAAGATCAATTTGTGTTCTGGGTATCATCAAATGAGGGTTCGCGAGGAGGATGTCCCGAAGACGGCCTTCAAGACACGTAATGGGCACTATGAGTTCATGGTGATGCCCTTCGGGCTCATCAATGAACCGGCAGCGTTCATGGATCTAACGAACCGGGAGTGTAGGCCCATGCTAGATGGTTCGGTGATTGTGTTCATCGACGATATCTTGGTGTATTCGAGGTCCAGAGAGCAGCATGAGGAGCATCTTAGAGAGATTTTGGGGGTACTGAGATCGGAGAGGCTCTATGTCAAGTTCTCCAAGTGTGACTTCTAGTTACGAGAGTTCTAATTCCTGGGACACCTCGTTAATCAGAATGGTATTTCCGTCGATCCGGCCAAGATTGAGGCAGTTACGAGATGGAAGGTGCCGAGATACCCCTCTGAGATCAGGAGTTTTCTAGGACTGGCTGGGTACTATCGGTGATTTATTAGGGATTTCTCCAAGATTGTTGTTCCTCTCACCGGTTTGACCCGGAAGGGCGTCGTGTTTACTTTGGGTCCCGAGCAGAAGACCTCATTTGAGACCCTTCGCCAGATATTGTGCGAGGCTCCTGTATTAGCCCTTCCAGAGGGAATGGAGGATTTTGTAGTTTACTGCGAAGCATTTATTTCTGGCATGGGTGCGGTACTGATACAGAGAGGGCACGTGATAGCGTACACATCGAAACAGTTGAAGCCTCATGAGACTAGATATCCCCCCACGATCTGGAGTTGGGGGCAATGGTGTTTTCCCTCAAGATCTGGGATCACTATCTGTACGAGGTTCGGTGTACCATATACACGGACCACAAGAGTTTGAAGTATCTTATAGATCAGCCTAACCTTAACATGAGACAGAGGAGATGGTTGGATGTGGTGAAAGATTATGACTGCGAGATCTTGTATCATCCGGGCAAGGCTAATGTGGGAGTCGACTCCATGAGTCATAGAGCAGAGAGTAACCCTATCTGAGATGTGTTTATGAGGGAGCGGGTGATTGGGCAGGTTTCCGAGTTTGTGATACACAACAGAGGACTTATGACCTTCCGATGAAGGATTTGGGTGCCCTATATAGGCGGAGCTCGACGCACACTGATGGAGGAGGCGCATAGATCGAGATTTTCAACCCACCCCGGGGCCACTAAGATGTACTTGGTCCTGAAGAGAGATTATTGGTGGCCCTGTACGAAGAGACAGGTTGCTTGGATAGTCGAGAGGTGCTTGACCGGTCGTCGGGTTAAGGCCGAGGACCAGCTTCCTCATGGAATGTTGCAGCCACTAGAGGTTCCCTAGTGGAAATGGGAACAATTTTCCATGGATTTTATCACCAATTTGCGTAGGACCGCATGGGGTGTCGACGCGATTTGGGTGATTGTGGATCGGTTGACAAATAGCGCTTACTTTCTTGCTATCAGTGAGAGCTATTCTGCTGAGAGGCTGGAAGAGATATATGTGAGAGAGGTGGTAGCTCGGCATGGAGTGCCGACATCTATAGTGTCCGATCAGGATGTGCATTTTACTTCCAGATTCTGGAAGAAGTTCCATGAGGAGTTGGAAACGTGATTGCATTTTAGTACAACCTACCACCCTAAAACAGACGGATAGAGTGAGTGGACGATTCAGACGCTCGAGGACATGCTTCGAGCATGTGTTTTGGACTTCGGTTGAAGTTGGGACACATACTTACCCTTGGCTGAGTTTTCTTACAGCAACGGCCACCATTCCAGTATCGGTATGCCTCCTTCTGAGCTTGTGTATAGGAGGAGGTTTCGGACCCCCATCTATTGGGGAGACGTGCGGCAACGAGTGATGGGTAGCACTGAGATAGTGATCAAGATGACTGAGCAAATCCATCAGGTCAGACAGAGATTACTGACGACTCAGAGTCGCCAAAAGAGTTATGCGCACAGGCAACCATCCGAGCTTGAGTTTCAGGTTGGGCATTTCGTTCTCCTAAAGGAATCCCCATGGAAAGGGGTGATATGGTTTAGAAAGAGGGGAAACTTGAGGCCCCGATACATTGGTCCCTTCAGGGTAACTGCTAGAGTGGGTAAGCTAGCATACCATTTGGAGCCACCTGCAGAGTTAAGCCAGATCCTTGATACTTTTCACGTGTCCTAATTGAGAAAGTGTGTAGCCAATGAGTTGGCAGTGGTACCCTTAGAGGACATTCAGGTGGATGTGAGCCTTAATTATATTGAGAGACAGATTGTGATTATAGATCGAAAGGTAAAGGTTTTGAGTAACAAAGCGGTGCCCCAGGTTCAGGTGCAGTGGCAACATCAAAAACGGTCCGAGATGAGTTGGGAGCCGGAGTCCGAGATGCGAGAGCAGCATCCAGAACAATTTGAGGAGCATGACTTCGAGGGCGAAGTCTGATTCTAGTGGGGGAGAATTGTAACATCCAAACGTATACTTCGAGAACCTTGATCTATTAAGCTATTGTCTATTTTAGCCCTTATTATAAAAAAAAAGTAAAAAACGAGTACGTGGGGCGTACCTGAGGTGTAGGCTTAGCGTACTTGTCTGCATGCATGTGACGCAAAGGCCACCTAGTACGCTGGGCGTACCCGTGAGTACGCTAGGCGTACTAGGCCCAGACTGCAACCCTAATTTTGGGTAAGTCCCCTATATAAGGGATATGATGGCCTCATATCTGGCCACCATTCCCAGAGAGAAAACCCTAAGAGTGCCCTAACCCTCGTTCTAAAGCTTATGTGTGTGTTTGAGCATTGAGAGTGTTTGTGTGATTTTGAAGAGAATAGAAGGTCTTGAAGAAGAAGGAGTTAGAACCCAAGCTTTTAGATCCGAGCAAATCAGAGTGGGAAGCTTCTTATTGAGGTATAAAACTTCAAGCTTTCTTATCGTTTGCTTTGGTTATTTCATTTGGTGTATTTAGGGTTTTAGTCCCAAAAGGTGGAGACTTTATGAGTAAATGAGCTCCAAGGACCTTGATATACTCCTTTTCAGTGTATATTGTGACATAGAGTAATAAAAATCCAATCTTGGACGTTAGGAGTGAGCCATGCATGAGTTGTGAGCTTCTTAAGGAAAGGGGTTCTGTGTTTTGAGTGTTGGTGAACTTTTCAGCCATGCAAAGGCTTAAAGTCACTGACTTTATGGATTAAGAGACATTAGAGTGACCAGATCTGAAATATGAGCCCATGTCTTAACTGATTAAGACCAAAATCGTGAGGAGTGTGAACCTCGGGCATACGTTGGGTGTAACCCCAGTACGCACATCGTAGGGGTCGAGCATCCCCGATTTCTATCTAGTAGCCGAGTACGCCCAACATAGGGAGGTGGAACGCGCAACGTACTCGTTGCCTTTGACTTTTGTTGACTTTTAGGGTTTTGTCAATTTGTGAACTATTGAGCCTTTGGAGGGGTAAAATGGTCTTTTACCCTTTTGTGAGTGTAGAAGGATGAGTCTAGCTTCTTGACGACCAATATTAATTAGGGATAATTATTATGTGATAGGCGGAGGCTAGACCGGTGTGTAGAGTTTGGGATTTCCGAGTACGAGGTTTCGAGTTGTTAGCTTACGAGGTGAGTCTTCTCACTATACATAGCTTGAGTGGTAATTTATGTGTGACCAGAGGGTCTTATGTGTATGTGTTGTGTATTGAGATATCATGTTATTTATTATGTGATATGCTTATTGTGTATTGTATTGAGTTACTGAGTTGTGGGACCGAAGGGTCCCACTAAGACACATCGAGCAGAGGGTCCTATAGAGTTATAGCCTCGAGTGGCAATTTTGTTGTATGTGGTCTTTTGGGAAACTCACTAAGTTTTATGATTACCGTGTTATGTGTTATGTGTTTCAGGTAGTTCCGAGGATCGCGGCAAGGCACCGACATGATTGAACACACTGGCGAGAGATTGTTTTATGATTCTGGGATTTATGGTTTATTTGTTGACATTTGAGACACATGTGATTTTGAAAATTATGAAATGAGTTATATTATGATTTTAAAAAGAGAAAAATTGTTTGAAAATTTACGTCGTTACAACTCTTGAGCGCACAATGATTGCCACCCTTTTCTGCAATATCCAAAATAAGAAGCATGGAATACCTGACCTAGGGAATAAATTATCACATCGTCCATATTGGTTATGTACATTACTTCCCTAATGTCTCTGAAAGCTTCTTTCAACCTCATTAGTAACCAAGTAGAAAAGTCGACGGTTACACCCAGACAAAACGCTATAGGCAAGGTCTAGTTGTTTCTGGCCATAACAATCGCTATAAACATTGTCTTTGGGTACCCCCTTCTTATTGAGACACTGCATATAAAAATTATAGACAACAAACAACATATGAATGTATGAACTTCAACATTTTTTTGCAAAATAAAACAATTTGTTGTAACAACATTAGAAAATTTAAATAAACTATTAAAATTTAGACAACAAAATATATTTTACCACGCTTTCAATAGACACAAAATAGAGTTGGAAACGATTCATAACATTAGTTTTGATGTTGGTATAACTATGAAGGTTTGTCCTACCAAAGTTGTGCTACTAAACAGACAAGTTGTCAAAACTTTGTTCGTGATCGCTGTCTGAAATACTCATCTAGAAGCAATTATAAAACAACACAATTACGGATTTTGGTTGTATGTAAAAAATAATGGAATACACATGTTATATAGTGAGGAAAAAACTAATAATTGTTTTATGTAATATGTCTTCAGAATACGGTATATTGTCTGAACTGTCGGTACTATATATACAATTTTGACTATTTTGCTCCGGAATTTACCATGTCAATGTATGTCCATATGTTTTGGAATTGAATCATTACCTACTATGTTAGTCCATAATGAATATTAGTTCTCCAAAATACATTATTAAGAAGAAAATGATTATATCTCCAAAATTGAAAAAATTTAAGTATTTTTATTAAATTAGTCATTTATAAATGTTACTTAATTTTCCAATACGTTTTGTTAACGTGTTTTAACATCAAATATAATTGTGAAATAGCTGGATGAAACGGCACCAAAATATTATTAATATCATAGAATTTCGTAATTTAAACTATTTTTGTTGCTAAACCTTGACTTTGAAATATAATTGTCATTTATTGCTAAAGCTTCTGTATGACAACATGGAAATATTAATAGTCTATTATTTTAACAAAATATCTAAATATCAATTAATCAGTAAGCTTAACAATTTAATCATTAAAAAGACGTTTGATTTGTTAGGATATAGGAGGCTAAACAAATAAATGATTGGATATTTGATGGTAATGGTCAAGGAATTAAAGTAAGGACAATATTCCTACACTAGAAGAACGTTCTAAAATATTAAAATCTCAGTTAAAGATAAAAATCCAACCAATACATACAAAACACCATGCAACATCCAATAATTCAGAAATTCATATGACTCTTATAAACCCTTAAACGATCCTTCACTTTCTCAACAAACATTAATCGACGGGATACAATGCTTCATGTTTATCAATGTATCTTACAAAATCGAATCCAGTTTAGAAATACAAGACCCTACATCATGGCCATTCCAGTTTAGAAAGACAAGATTCTACAAAATCGAAGGCAGTTGGCCGTTTAAATCAAAAGAAATACATACATAGATACATATGATATATGTAGATGAAGTAGCAACAATGATGGCGAGACGGACCAAATATATATACAATTATGTATACTTGGAAGTACCTAACATTATTATTAAGTTGAAAATGATACATATGACAATAACATTGATATTTCCGAATAACGGCATCCACATTATTAGTTAAGGAAAACAAATTATATATATATATATATATATATATATATATATATATATATATATATATATATATATATATATATGATAAGGAATATACATTACAGCCCCACCTAAGTTTAGGTACTAAACCCTCTAAATTATGCAGTTTTATCTTAATAGATATAATCAGTTCAATTTTCACTTGGTAAATGTACAATTCCCCATTGAATTTCTTTCCTCTATAATCGTTTAACCATCCATGTTTTATTTCTTTCATTATCGTTTATTACTTCACATAAGTGAACATTGCTGTTTTCCAGCATCACGAAGGTCAAATATAATTAACATTTTTGATTCCCTATCAAAATTATTGCTTCAATATTGAGTCTACAACATCAAGTGTTAATTATGAATCCATATTTGCAATATTTAGCTAATAAAATGACATAGTTTAATGAGGTCTAATACCTAAACTTAGATGGGACTATAATGTATATCCGCTTTTTCCATATATATATATATATATATATATATATATATATATATATATATATATATATATATATATATATATATATATATATATAGGGCTTTCATTTATTTCAAATATTGTGTGCTCGTACACACAAATCTGGACCAACAGATGAAATAGAATCAATGATTATGATCAGAGGGTGTACGATATTACAATAGGGTAACATTTATATTATAATCACACAAATTTCAACATAGGGGTAATTTAGTCAATAACATATATTAAAAAAGGAAAATTTCGGATTTTTATGGATAATTAAATCTCTTAATTTTAAAATTCTAGATTTTTTTAAGTTAATTCAATTTTAATATAACGTAATATTTTATAATAAACCAATTTTATTTTGTCATTCTGACAAAATGCCAACTATTAACTAGTAACGATATTTCCGATTTTATTCTTACAGAATATAGTTCCAATTTAGGTATTTTTGATAATTAAACGTATTTAAGAATTATACATATTCTTCAAATACATCCAAGTCAGTCTATGATTTTATTCTTAATATACATCCGAACTTAAATATAAATTCATACATATTCTTATAGACTAATAGACTTATACATTTTAATATAGTAACATAGATTCTAACAGAATAACATCAAAAATGAGTAAGTATCTTAAAAAATAGAATTCTTAAATATACAATTATTGAACAAATTCACTTGCTTCTTCGATGGTCCAAATAACCCATTTGATTCCAACTATTCTTACGAAAATGTGATGTATTATCGTATGAATGTAATTCTTCGCAAATATACTTAATGTTGAGTTCAATTCCAAGTCTTTCTCTTGTATGATTAGTATTTGATTCCTTCTTTAAGCCATTCTGAAAGAATAACATGTATTACTCGTTAGTATTACCAATTAAGCAAATATACTTGTTATTAACAAACATTCTTAAAAACATTATGACATAATGCATTCATACAAACAAATTCTGATAGAATACAGTACAAAATATTCTATAAGAATACATATACTTTATTCTAACCATAAGCAAAGCAAATTAAAATAGAGAAAATAAAGACCTCATTAGACCAATACAAACCATATTAACAAAACTTCATTGGCTAATTTTCAAACAGATATAAATTAAGACTTATCAGTGGACATCATGTGCAAATGAATGAATGAAATATTTGGTTCAAGCTTTTTAAAAAACAGTTGGTGGGCAAATTCATATGTTGTGTTAATCTAAAGCTAGATGCTAGTTTAAGGAACAAGAAAATCAAAGTTTTATGTTAATCCAACCTTTTAAAAAAAAAACTTAGATAATCGAGTTTTGGGACTGTAACAGAATAAGACTTCACCATTTAAGAAACATTAACAATCTTTAAACTAACTGGGAAAGGAACAGACCTAGGGATTATCCAGATTGATTAAAAATCCTTTTTAATGATCCTGATATATATTCATACGCACACAAATATGCCTCTATACCTCGTCTTTAGTTCTTCGTGCCTTTATTCTTGCTCTGACAAAGAAGAGGGGAAGGTTCCTTGGTTTTTTTCTTTGTGAGGTCACTGGTGGGTGCAACAATCTTCTTGTTCACTGGACAGAAAAATTGAACATGATGGAGGTGAGCGATGGCAATGACTAATGGAGGAATGGCAGTAGAGATTGCCACTGAGGTTTTGTAGTCGACAATTGAAAGATTTAGGGTTGTGGTTGAAGTCGGCATTTTTCTAGTGGTGGTAATGAAAGTAACGTGTAATTTAACAAACAAATTCACCTAATTTAAAGGATATTAAATGTTTTAAATATTTCCTATAATTAAGTGTAGCCAAGATTACTATTATACCCTTTTATGATTTATTATTGAATTTAGTTTTTTTATTCTGATTGGTTGTTAGGGGCACACAATATTTTTTAAAAACATTTTTTCACACCCCAAAACCATGAATGGTGGAAACATTCTGGGGCGGAGGACGTCATGTACAGTATCACAACAATGAAAAGTAGTAAACAAGCAACAACATCATCCATTGCATTAATAATATAATTTTAATACAAGTGTGTTCTATTAAATTATAATAGACACTAAAGTATAAATCAAAAATGAAAGATGAGTCTTGAACGAGCACCATCTTCTCTAAACCTTCCATCGGTACCTGTCTACTGTTTACCTGAGGATACAAGTTATTTTGAAAGAGAGTGTCAGCTTTAAAGCTAGTGAGATCATAAGTGTTTTAGTATCTTAATTTGTATGTAATTATTTGTATGTATGTAAAATGTAAGTATTTGTATGTATATGAACTGTAAGTATGAAACGTTTTGAACATCCTAGAAAACCATATGTTTCCTACTAAAAGTATCCTTTTACCAAGGCATCTAGTATCTGAGTGTGTGTCTCTTGTAAGAGTGTGTATTTTCCCAAATCCGACTATCATTATTCAAATATAGCTTCTACATTACCGTGCATCATGTGAATATTCACGAAGTAAATGCAATGGGAAAATGAAATAGTACTTTGGTGTAGTATCAAATAACTACAACCGTACTAACTACCTTTAACCTATTGTAATCTCGTAAGTACTGTAGTATTTGTAATAAGTGACTACTTTTGTACTAATATTGCCTTATTTGAGGGATAAGGCATAATGTGATGGCTAGATCCCAGGCTAGACGCTCCCCGGTCAAAGGGATTTTGGGACCCATACACGACCCCTACATATTTGCAAGCCATGAACATCCACATTACTATGATCATGTATACCCAATATAACTATCACAATGCGTTGTGATTCATTGGTATAGTTAGATCCTGAAATCGTTCCATGCTATTGCACCTAGTGATGTCTGTCCTATTATCGTATATGTAAACGCACTCATGTAAACGTATCTATGTAAACGTACTCATGTAAGCATAATCATGTAAACGTAATCATGTAATAGTATAGTAGTGTATTGTAATGTTTTGCGTGTGCTAGTTGTAGCGTGTGTTCTCTCTCTATCTATCATGTATAGTAATGTACTGTGTGTACTAGATGTAATGTGTGTTCTCTCTCTATCTAGCATGTATAGACTCATGAATGATCGGACTCGTGGTATGATTCCGCATTCTTGTAAACGTATTAGTATCTTCCTAAACTACCCATATGGTAGCTTAGTAGTAATATAACTAGTACGTATGAACATGGAAGTATACCCTTGCTACCCAAGGGTATTGAACTGACTGGAAGAACCTTTATGACTATATATGTACACAAGATACATAACTAATATTTAAACGACCTTTGGACAGATACCTGATACCCACTAGACCACATACCAACGGTAAAAAGGAAATAGAGCGGATAGCCTTCCTAAGTCTTTTAGACATGATTACTATCTAACTATACATATATAGGCATGCAATTGACAATATAAAAAACATAAAATAGCTTTTGTAACACCTTTGAACATGATTACTATCTATGTAAAGGTCGACTTGATGTCAGCCTATAAAACGGGTTGAGAGTATTTGTTTGATAAAACAGTTTAAGTATAAAGAAACATTTGTTTGAAACACAATTGTAAATGAGTTTGAAATGAAAGATACAGTGTATAATGAACAGTTTAAAAAGGAGTTTTAAACATATAAAACGTTTATGAAAATCATGTGAAGAAAACTGTTTGGTAAAACAGCTAATGAGTAGTAAATCATTTGAATGCTACTTATTAATCACATGTGATTGATATAATAACTAGCATGATTCTACTTGTATCCCCCCACAAATGCATTTAAAAACATTTAAAACATCGATTAAGGGGTATGAACTCACTTGTAGTTAGTGGTACGGATGAACTGAAGATGTAGGATTTCTAGGTGTCAAGTGATGTCTTGAACACACTCTATGATCCTAGTTAGCATATAATATCACATATATGTATCCAATTAGTGTTTAAGCAACTAATAAACAAAGTTAAGACACCCTAGGACATGGTAAACACCTTATACCAGTGTTATAAGTCCCAAGGATTGCATCTAAGTGTTGTAGGGAAGGCTAGTGTGTTTGGGGTTCAAGGAACACTCCATTAGGGAGTTTACGGTTTTGTGGTCACTAGCAAAAGGGTTTACGGTCGTAAACCTTTGGGTTTATGGTCATAAGCTCACCCCCTTTCTGAACATTTGTTGTTTGAAGCTTTCTAAGCCAATCCAAGCATTCCTACTTCATGTTTAAGCCTTAGGAAGTGTTGTGTGCCATCAAAACACTCCTAAACGGAGTTTACGGTCTATGGACCATTTCTCCATGGGTTTACTACTGTAAAATCTCATGGACTTAGGTATTTTGATGTTTTCAAGTCCTAAACACTTCAAGGTAATAGCCTAGGTTAGATTCTAGGCATAAGGAGTAAATATGGGACATTTATGCACCTTTTGGGTTGTTTACGGTTTTGGGAGATCCCCAAACCGTAAACACATATAAATGTGATATTTTTGTGCTTTTTGTGTGATAAACTCATCAAGGATGGATCTAGACAAGTCCCTAAGGCATTGTGAAGCATCTAGGCACCCTAAGGCACCACTTTGCACCTTACTTGGTGTTTACAGTTTTGGGAGCCTCCCAAAACCGTGAACACCTTGTTCTTGGTATTCTTGGGAAATTTCCTTGATATTAAGATGTATAGCAAGATTTAAATGAATCTAGGATAGAAGTATTTACTTTGTGGAAGCTTGAAATGAACTTAAAGTCCAAGAACACTAGTGTGTGTTCTTGGTGTTCTTGGTAAGAGGAAAGAATCAACCTTTTTGGAATGATTTCACGGTTACAAGTGTTTTAAAACACTAGATCTAAGCATATAATCACTTCAGGAAGCTAGAAACACTTACTAGATTGAAGATCTTGAAAATCTTTTTAGATGGTACTTAAGAGAGAATGGTTTTGGATCTTGAGAAGTTTTGGAAAAAGTGAAAATAATGACTAGATCTTCTATATATGTACTCTCAGATTTAGGGTTTTTGTCAGAAAATATTTTATTCAAGAAGTAAACTCTAATTTCTTAGAGTTTTGGAATAACTGCATTGCACAATAACCCTAGTGCATCCTCTCTCCTGTTATCACTAAAGTGTGAAATCCTGAAATACTCAAACTTACTCTAAAAAGTATGAAAATTGACAGCAACTGTTCTGACTTCTATGGACTTGATATGTTTGTACCGAATAGAAATTTCGGGTTGTCACATCATCCCCTCCTTAGAAGGAATTTCGTCCCGAAATTAGAATTTAAGCAAATAAGTAGTTACAAATAACTAAGTAAAAAAACGAGGATATTTCAGTTTCATCTGATCCTCACGCTCCCAAGTGAATACGGTCCTCGCTTGGCATTCCAGCGGACCTTCACTATCGGGATACGACTTTGTTTCATCTGCTTGACCTCTCGGTCCATGGTTACTACAGTTCTTCCACGTAGGTGAGGCTCTTGTGGGACTCGATTTCTCCGAGTGGGATTTCAAGAGTCTCGTCGGATCGATACTTTTTACAAGTTCGAAGTGTGAATTGTAGAATGTATGTTACTAATCTCGCAGAGTTGGTCTAGTCTACGAGATACAGGACCGATTCCGGTAAGAATCTCGGAGGTCCTGACTATCTTGGATTTATATTTCCATGTGTTACGAAGCGTATTAAGCCATTCCCAGAGTGAGATTTCCTAAAGAATTTGCTCTCTCACTTGGAATTTCAAGGTTTCTTGCTTATCTTCCCAGTCAAGGGACACCCTCTGCTGGGTCAAAGTCGTAAGGGTTTTCGTAATTCGCGAGGAGCTCTGAATGGACTCCCGACAGTAAGTTGGCGAGACCTAAAATTTGGCGAATTTCGTAAGCGTCTTCAGTGCCGACAATTTCTCAATGGTTTTGGATAAATTGATAGAGTACTCAAGAATTTCCACATCACTAATAGTGTGTCTTAGGAATTTGACTCTTCAAATCCAAAACTCGTATTTAGAGAACTTCGAGAAAAGTTTCTCTGAGGGTAATATTTCCATGGGTTCCTTCTTACTACGTAGGTAGATAAGTAAGTCATTACAAGGAGAGTGACGAACTGATCCAAGTAAGAATGGCGTACCCTACCTATTAACCTCATGAATGCTATGGGCGTATTGCTCCTATCTGAGGGGTATCACTACGGACTCGAAGTGTCCGCATAGAGTTCGGAAGGTAGTCCTCGAGACATCCTTCCCTAACACTCAAAACTGCTGATATTCGGAGCTCGGTCCATTCCTGAAAGGTAAATCGTTCCTTGCGTTTGCTTAGCCCACACATTCATGCGAGGCAGAGTAAATGATTTCTAATTGAAATCTTGACGAGTCCCTGATAGCCGAGGTACATATGATGCAATTCGTCTACCTCTGGAAGAATAAGACCGGAGCTCTCCAGGGTGAGAAGTCTAGTCTTCGAATTCTATTTCTGTGTAGTTCGCTAAGTTGTCCGGATTGTTCTTGTATCTCCATGGGCGTTAGACCATTGGGCGATCTGTTTACGGAAGTCATACTGGGTTCTAAGTTTGTTCACATGACGATGCGATTACTCGTAGTCTTGGGTAGTCTCCGTCCTAAAGTTCATATTAAATGTCATACATGGTTCATCAATTGCAGTCCCGTGTATACGAGTCGTATATAATTAAGATTGAAAAGGTAGTCGAATAACTGATTCTTCTTTAAGCTTACATCCCACTAGGAAAAGACGTTAATAGTGGAATCATCAATTCTAAACCTGTAGAACCTTGATTATATATCAACCCTATGTATGCATTCCTCAACGACAGATCAACCGTATGGATCTTTGGATTGAACTTGACGCACTGTACGAGTGGTACTTCGGGGATTTCTTCGGAAAGGAAAAGAACTATGAGGTACTCCATGCATGAGTACTTCGGTGTTCTGATATGACGGCTTCGCTGGAAAGGCGATTTCGCATAAAGAGACGTATGTATGAGGATGGTATTGGGCGGATCAAATTGAATCTAGTTGTATGATAATGTCGGAATCATAAGGAAACTTAAAGACATTAGATATGAACATAAGACATTACAGACAAAACACAACCGTGCAACCATCAACAGAGTTACAGTACTTTAGACTTACTACAAGACTATTGTTGCAAATAAGGTATAATACAAAATACAAGTATACGCAGCACGAGCATCCCTATACTGACGGGATCTCGCAAAAGATAAGACTCTAGTTGCACTAGTTTTGGATGGTTTATAAGTCTGTTACAATGAAACTCGTTAATTACATTAACGTGGGTCCGAAGTAGGTTCTCCTGCAGTTGTGATCCTGAGAATCTTCCCATCAGCGCTCGAGTTCTTTGCTATTGGGAAATCCTTCTTGAGGTGCCCAATTTCACCGCATTGGTGACATATCTGGACAGCACCAACATTGGTGGTGGAAATGAAGTGTCGAGTAGAAGTTATGGGGATACGGTTGCTTTTGTTGATCTTCTCTCTTGGACAATTTCTGTAATAGTGCCCTGCCTCACCACAATTATAGCAAACTAGGCTGGCTTCAGTGGTGGGGGTAGTTCTGATGGGTTTTGGTCATAAGACATCCTATGTGCTCATACAAACCCTAATGCTTGGATCTAGGTTTCTCTATTGTACATGCTTTGAATCCAAGATTATAAACCCTAATTCTAGCATATGGAAATCAGAATTCACATGTTAATAGGTTTAAGAACATACCTTGATTGTTATGTAGCAATAACAATCCAATTCCTCCTTGAATTGACCTTGGAAAGCTGAGAGTCACAAGTGTCACTCCTCTAATGGCTTACAAACACCATAAGCAAGTGGAGAAGGTATAAAGAGAGAGGAAGGAGGTTAGAATTCGTCCCTAGGACTTCTTGGGAAGGCTTAGACGAATTCATGAGCCTTAGGGGGTTTATATAGGTGTAAAGATTAAGGTTTTAGTCCTTATCCTTATCTAGTTGCTTGTCCACCAAGCAACCATAAGATAATTCCTAGAAACCCTTATCCTAGTCGAATTCTAAGGGATTTACACCTCAAATTCGTTCACCATATATATAAGATAATCCTTACCTTATTTTGTAACTATCACATAATTACAATTCAGCCCCTCTAGTTTAATTAATTACACTTGATCACAAAATTAATTCTTAATTAATTATTGACCAATATTAATTAAACAAATATGATTTCTCCTTTAATATATTATTCTTATAACATATTAATAAATCATAATAACCTCTCTCTCTTTATTTATTTCTCCATTCAAGTTGCTTTGGTGAATGCAACCCAAAAGGACCATGCACCATCGGGTCAAGTACATACCAAAATAGTTATGGACTTAGACACTAATCCAACAGTCTCCCACTTGGATAAGTCTAATAACTATTCTGCGTATGACTTCAGATCCTGATCTGTAATCGTAGCTTTCCAAAGCCGTTGTCAACTCTGATCATATCAGATATGCGTGTCCTTAAGATAAGGGATCATATATTCCTCCATTCTAGATATCGTATGAGATATGATTTCAAATCATTCTATTTGTACTACTTCTCGATTTCTGATTTATGACAACAGACTAATTGAACAAATCAAATTAGCACTAGCCCGGCCGAGCATTTACGTATGTCATCACTAAACCATCGAGGGGCCCAAAGATATCGCTTTTATCCTACTTTGGATAAAAGGAACGGATAAACTTTGATACAATGCTCGCTTGCACTCACTCACCGAATCACACACAACAATATGTTTTATAACACCAAGTTACTGCTGCGTTTACATATTATCAATGTGCAACCGATTCGCAAGATACAACTCACACATCTCGGTTTCAAGAATATAAGATGTTATCGTCTCACTAATTACTCGTGATACAATTCATGGAGTGATCCAAGTGAGCGTGGGTTTAATCCAATGCTCAAATTCATATTTATAAGCACTCATGAACGTTGCAGCAAACATTTGCTTATGTCTAATGCTCTTTAGACAATCCACACACCAATTCATGACAGTCTTCAATCATATCTACTTCCAACATATGAATGACTGCGACCCGTTCGAATAATTCGACTGTTCTTAACCAATTAAATTATTCTGGAAGTCAAAACATGCAAAGTGAAACACAAGAATAATACTAATCCCATATGGCCTCAAACCTTTGAGTATAAATAAAACACCTTTTATTTATCACCATATTGATTACTCATTATTTGTCGTTTCGGTTAATCAACTTCTTACTTGAATTCCAACACTTGTCTCATGCTCCCAGCATGCGCACAATGTTTACCTATGGTTCTTACTTTGTGAAATAGATCATATTGAACATATTTCCAATCATTCTCATTTCTCAACTCCAAATCCTTTTTCCATAAGTTAAAGAATATCAAATTCTTGCTACTTATAGAATATGCTAGATTCTAACATTCTATGCAACTTATCCTTTCGTAATGTCACTGCACCAAAGTCACAAAGACTATTGCCAATGATATTACAAAGTCCTCTATCGGAGATTGTTACAAGACAATTCCATAGACGTGATGTCTCTCACTCAAAGTACATTCTTTGAACATCCTTTTGCATAGAAGTTTCTAATCTAATCATACATTTCTCAATATTCAATTCCCAATATGGACACACTTCCATATGTTCCATATGACAAATCATTCTTAATAGAATCTTATCTATTCGTAATGATGTCGATATGGTCCATCCAATATGGAAACATTTCCATATTTTCCAATACTATACTTCCAACTACTCACAAGCGATCAATCCTCGTCGAACTTTGGGTTGTCCTTTGATAGTTGTTTAATTGTTTTAGTCAAAACCAATTCTATTCCCTTTTCCCTCTAAATGCGCTCGACATTTGGAAAATTTTAAAATGGTCAAACATTAAAGCATTTGCAATCGATCCTATACCCGAAGCGTATGGGACACGACGCATAATGTTTTATTTGCTATGTTCTCAAAATTTGAATAGTGAAGAGGGATGCCGTAATCATAATCGAAATTTTAAGAACACACTTTGTACCTTTGACTAATTTTATTAACATTTCTCAACCTAAGCCTTTAGATTTGAAATGAAGCATAATATTCTCTCCCTTAATTATAGCAAAACAACTCTTCAACTATTGCGACTTTGCAAAGTATGACTCTTGTTTTCTATAATTAATATTGCTAACCTTGTAATACTTTCCTTAATAATCATTCAATCATAACTTTTACGCTCCCACTATCTTGATGATTATTATAAAACATAACACTTATGCTCCCACTAGCTTTGACATGTATTCATAAACATCTTAACTTTCAGAAAACAATGCTTATTGAATTTCTTAAGTTCATGTTTCTAATACTTAGTGCTTTGATAATCTTTTATCAAGGTTTCTTGAACTTATACACATTTGCCTTCGATAGTTCATATGTGTGTCTAAACAATTAAGACTAATTGCCAAACCTCACAATTCAAATTATGGAAAGGGATGCTGTAACCATAATTGAATTCGAGAATGCAATTTTACAATCACTATCTTCTTAAAATCTGTCTTAGTGAAAGCATTTCCTCACAATCATTTTCATGAAGGAGGAAATCTTATGACACTTAGATTTAAACAGTGTATTTGTTCCTATCCATGTGAATTTGTCAAAACCAAAGTTTACGACAAATTCAAACTCTTATGGATCGAACTTTCTTGATCTTGATTTCTTGCCTTTATGGTAGCACAGCTGCCCACCATGTCTTCCAAGTAGTTAAGCAGCTCACCCTTTCCTATCAATGTACCTTTCATTGATTAAGGTGCTTTGCCTTTTATGCGTTCAAAATGAGAACTCATAGAACTCTCATGCATAATTAACTCGATTGGATTGGCACAGAATCAAAATAATGTCATCATGATAGGTTGTAAACCTTAACTCGTGTGCTAGTGATGATCTATAAGGTTTATTTGATTTGTTCTTGAGACCTTTCAAGACCATTAAGACTCCCACTGACTCCTTGACATATAAGGTTCTCTTGTCAATAACCATTTCTTTACAAACAAATATTCAAGAGTTAGTGTAGCTTTTATCAAAACACTTCATAAATTGGTCCTAGTTGGTCTTTGTCTTATCCAAGACATCACAACTTTCCACATTTAATGAAAGTTACAAACCTTCTTAATACCTTTCACTCAATGTCACAATCTTAACTTTAAGACTTGTTATTGGAACGAAGTATGATTGACTTATTGATTTAACCATTTCTTCAATTCTTGATTCCTCTTCTTAGACATACAATTGTACTAAGACTCACTTAGAGGATCAATGGAGATATGGTTCTTAATCATTAAGACCTATCATGAAGCATAAAAGGTACTCTCTTTTCTTCTTAGAATGGAGAAACTTTTATCTTTCTGCCTACTTGATTCTTCTTATTCGTTCTGCTATTGATCTAAAACGTTTAATCAATTCAGAATTACACTCAATCTTGTAATTATAATCATATTTACTAAGCCTTTAGTAAACCATGACGAATATCTTTGTTACTCTTATGGTGGACTTGATCAATACGCAACTTTGTGTACTCGATCTCCTAGTCCTTCACTTGACTCTTTGTCAACAAATTAGTCTAATTTCCAAATACGAAATTTCTCATTCATCGTGCAATCAAGTTGCATGATTCCAAATTTCTGTCCAATTGAAACTTTGGCGATGAGAAACTCTCCTTATTTGGTAAATTCTCAACTTTCCATAACACAATAAGAACCAAATCCATTATTGCTAATAATAGAAACATTTTAACATCAATTTTTCATACACGCCATTGCAAGGATAAATAAATAAAATTTAAAATCAAAATTTATTTTATTGCGGAAAAATTTGTCCTTACAATGCAATTCGTTGAAAAACTTATGCTAATATATCTTTCTTAGCAATCTAACTCTAACTCTAAGTAGTAGCTTAAGAATCTAATCTTTGAGAAATACGATCGAAATCCATTCCTTCATGGTTAGATTCTGCTCACTTCTTCCTTTAAGCTCCCTTTCTTTTCTTCGATTCTACAAAACATCAATTGTAATCTTATCACATTATGTATTAAGAATCTAGAATAAAGCTTAAAAGAGTTAGTCAACGGATTTTACCTATATTAGAGCCATACGTTTCGACTCTCCCATCTCTTAGATCTCTTAGGTAAATGGGGCTGCTTCGTCTCCAATGCCCCTTCTCTTGGCAATAAAAACAGATCGACTCTTTTGGAACAGCACATGGAACTACTTCAGACATTGCCTTTCTCTTATGATCAAACTTTTCAATCATAGCATGTCTTTCGTTGCCATTGTCTATATCCATAGAGGTCTCGAAGGCAGATTCAACAATCAACATTGCTTTTCTATTGCGCCAAATCATTTCTGATTCAGCAGTAATAAGCATATAGGTGAGATCTATAAGGGTCACGTCGTAGTTCATCATATAGTACTCTCTTACGAACTCACTATATGAGTTAGGAAGTGACTGAAGAACCCAATCAACAGCCATTTCCTCACAAACAACGGATCCTATCAATGTGTGACTTCATCCCTAGGACGTGTGCACACACCGACTTTCCTTCTTTATGTTTATTTGCCAAAAGGGCTTGAGTGATCTTGAACTTTTCAAGCCTTTGAACTTGTGGGTTACGGAGGAGGAGGAGGAAGTGAAGCATGATCTCTTGTTCCTCGATCGAATCGTGGAATATCATCTTCATGTGGAATGCTTGTTCCATGGGATTTGGGAAGACCATAGTTGTCGAACTTTGACATCTACAAAACGGGAGAAAAATGAATTCAAGTTAGTTGATAGATAGAGTCCTTAGTAAATCACCCAAATGAAATACTAAGGCTAGGACCCAACACAATATTCTACAACTCGGGAGAGGGATGACGTAACCCTAATTGCAGAATATCTGAAGGTAAGTGAATGACGATTCACTAATTTCCACCATGAAAAACGAAAACGAATTTAAGTTTTAAATCTATGAAAACTCCTAGATCCTTTGAGATTCATTGAACTTTCAATGGCATGTTTAAATCTCGATATGCCCCTCTTGTTTGTGACTGGGATGTCGAGGATCACAAAGCGGGTGTGAATAACCATGCAAACTTACATGGTGCCCTCACATGTTACAGTCACCTATTCGATGTGCCGGTAAACCACACACGCTCCACCGAACTATGACAAACATTGATTCACCCTTTGCTACCTTTGCTTAGACCCATTTAGTGTGCCGGTTAACCACACACGCTCCACTAACGTCTTCGCAAGGGCACAAAGTGTAATTTCATGGAATTGCATCAATTCACTTTTGCCTAAGTAACTAAGATTGGGAATTTTATGAAAACATTTAGTTACTTTAATAATTCATTATACTTATAATGGAAGGTTTCGTCCTATCCTACCCGTTCGGCTAACGACCCTCCACTAGTCAAGAGTGCGGTGGGTAAGAGTGGATACCCATTCAATCGCCATTTTATAGGCAATTTCCTTAAACACCCCTTATAGACCAGCTTCGTGAATGAGGCCTACTAACGGTAAGACTGACTTTTACTCATACATATATATAATGTTAGACTTTTAATGTTATATATATAGTATAGGGTGTATTTTATACTTTCAAAATACTAGGTGGTCTAATTTAACAATTATACTTTTAATTGTAGACCTAAACTTTTATGGATTTATTAAACCTCTTTTAATTATACACCTTAATTAATTAATAAAACCATAATGGTGTGATTTGAACTTTTTCAAAACTATGCTAGGGTTTTAGAATTTAACATTCCTAATTAAACTTTTAATCAACTTTTAAATTCCAAAACTTGAGGGCAAGTTTTGAAACATTTCAACACATTAGGGTTTAGAATTTAAATATACATCAAAATTAAACTATTTAATCAAAATTTAAATTCCAAAACTTGAGGGCAAGTTTTAAAACCTTTTTCAAAACATTAGGGTTTTAACTATTTAAATTTCAAAACTACAAAACTTTTGGGTTCAAATTTAAACTATAAAACCTAAAGGGAAAATTTGAAACTATTTCACAAGATAATTCAAATCTAAATTACAAATAATCAAACTTTATCTAATAAAACAAGTGATTATCTAAATTTTAACAATTATCTTCTATTTAGATAAGGATAATCACATAATAATGAAAAAATTCGGATTTCATCACAAAAACATGTTTATGGTAATTATCCAAAGGCAAAACAGGAAGAAAATCGCGAATCTGAGCTGTCAGACCCTTTGACTCGTCGAGTCTGGACCTGGACTCGTCGAGTACAGCTAACTCGGCTAGTTCACCAAGTGACTCGGCGAGTCAAACATTCAGAAACTCAAAAAATCGATTTTCAGTGCTTATTTCGATCAAATATGCATCAATACAATAGAAACCAATCAAGGCTCTGATACCACTGATGGGTTTTGGTCATAAGACATCCTATGTGCTCATACAAACCCTAATGCTTGGATCTAGGTTTCTTTATTGTACATGCTTTGAATCCAAGATTATAAACCCTAATTCTAGCATATGGAAATCAGAATTCACATGTTAATAGGTTTAAGAACATACCTTGATTGTTATGTAGCAATAACAATCCAATTCCTCCTTGAATTGACCTTGGAAAGCTGAGAGTCACAAGTGTCACTCCTCTAATGGCTTACAAACACCATAAGCAAGTGGAGAAGGTATAAAGAGAGAGGAGGGAGGTTAGAATTCGTCCCTAGGACTTCTTGGGAAGGCTTAGACGAATTCATGAGCCTTAGGGGGTTTATATAGGTGTAAAGATTAAGGTTTTAGTCCTTATCCTTATCTAGTTGCTTGTCCACCAAGCAACCATAAGATAATTCCTAGAAACCATTATGCTAGTCGAATTCTAAGTGATTTACACCTCAAATTCGTTCACCATATATATAAGATAATCCTTACCTTATTTTGTAACTATCACATAATTACAATTCAGCCCCTCTAGTTTAATTAATTACACTTGATCACAAAATTAATTCTTAATTAATTATTGACCAATATTAATTAAACAAATATGATTTCTCCTTTAATATATTATTCTTATAACATATTAATAAATCATAATAACCTCTCTCTCTTTATTTATTTCTCCATTCAAGTTGCTTTGGTGAAGGCAACCCAAAAGGACCATGCACCATCGGGTCAAGTACATACCAAAATAGTTATGGACTTAGACACTAATCCAACAAGTTCTACAGAAGCGAGCAATGTGTCGCATCTTGTTGCAATTGTTGCATTGCCTTGCTCGGCAAATTCCTGCATGGTGATAGCTGCACCTGTCACACTTCGGGAGTGTTCCCTCGTATCGTTTGACTGGTGTTGTGATCGCAGGGGTTGCCACCGGTTGCTGTTGCATGGCCATCCTCTGAAATCGTTTGCGTTCCACTTTGGCTTGACGTTTTCTTTTCTTGAACCCTGAGTTGTTGTTTTGGGCGGTGGCGACTGTTACTATTTGTTGATTTCTCGGATCATTAACACGATCGGGATTGTCAACTCCTTTTTCAGTCTTGTTTGCGTTGACAGTGCTGCGGTTTGCAAGGACAGCTGTCACGGCAGCCATCATGGTAGCTGTAACTGCGGCTTGAAAAGTAGTGGCGTCCATAGGAAAAGCAGAGGTTTCGTTGTTCGGCTGGTTGTTTCCGGATGAAGACATGATTCTATAATACGAAAGATAAGGATTTTGTGAGAGATCCTGGCTGACCCTATTTGTACCTTGATTATTCAAGTAAAGAGTAAGAGTATGTTCTCGAAAGTTTGACATACATCCCTATGATGCAGTCCTAGCACGGAATGGAAGTGTGTTCGCGAAGTTTTGACCTACATCCCTATGATGAAGTCCTAGTAATGAGTGGAAGTAAGTTCGTAGTATGGTCTTATGAAGCTTGACGTCTAAAACAGGGTACCATCGGCTGGTAAATAACATGATCCAACCGTTGAAGAAGAATTGGGAATTTTCCCTGAGCTAGAATACCCTAGTTCAATAACTCAACTAGAGTGGGTTGCAAAGAGACTCCCATGATAGCATGATGAAAGTAATTGAATAAAGAATGACACAGAAGTTAGCCGACTGTCAATATCTTTGATATTCATGACGTAAACGTTCGGGAAAATGACCTTGTAACAGGTCTTACATCATATCCAAAGGAGATGGTTCTTGACAGCATAAAGGCCTAACTAAAGTACTTACAGTACAAGATAGTTTCATAGAAAATGCCACATCAGGCATAGATAGAAAACTATTCCTTTTAACAAGGAAAATAAAGTAAGGCATCTACTATTGGCGACAGTCATCCCTCTGGTGAACTCTCAGTTCAGCCAGTTGGTGTTCCACATCAAGCAGGTGTCTTTCGTACACCCTCTGGCGTACTTAGAGTTCTATGACTTCGGCTCATGATTCAGCCAGTGCTTGAAGCAGGGTTTCATGGTCTCTCTCAGATCTCTCACGAGCATCTTCTAGGCGAATGGTGGGGAGGGTATGCATTCTCGCATCGGTGACAACTTCCGTTGTGACAACCCGAAATTTCCATTTGTACGAACACCATCTATTCAGTAGAAGCTAGTTCAGTTTCTGTGATTTTCACACTTTTCCGAACAAGTTTGTGTACATTAGGGTTTATGTTTAAGGAGATATCAGGAGAGTGGATGCTCCTGGGTTTGTGAAATTTGGGCATTTCAAGTTTCATATTGTTGCAGTCCAATATCCAGAATAAAAATATTTTCTGCCAAAATATTCCAGGACTATAAATAGTTTTCTGAACTAAATTAATTCATTATTCACAATTCCAATTAGAGAAAAGCCATATTCTCTCTGACGGATCTTTGGGTTTTCATCCCAGATTGTGAGTCTACTTTACTAAATGTGATTCAATACTTGTTAGATGCTTTTTAACATCAATTACATGTTTAGATTGCAAGATCCGGGAGTTTACCGCCCAAGAACGTTCTTGGGGAGTAAACTCCAAAATGGAACTTTAAGGCTTCCTAGACCCATCCCCATGTTAGGCAACTTAATAAGGACCTTGTGTATGATCTTTATAGATTAGAAAGCATCCAAAATCAACAAGTAATAGGAGTTTACGGCCAAGAACTTCTCTTGGGCCGTAAACCCCTTTTCAAGGGCATTTAGTGCCCTAAACCACCCCAAATGCTTAAGGACTTTAACCCTCAAATGCTTGTGCCTATTTTAGACATCAAAACACTTCAAAAACACAAGTTTATAGGAGTTTACGGCCAAGAACCTCTCTTGGGCCGTAAACCCCTTTTCCAAGGGCTAAAAGCATTCCAAACACCCCTAGGGCCTTAAGACAATTACCCTTGAACACCTAGGACTTGAATGAGGAGTAAAAGACATCAAGAACATCCCTTAAAGGGAGTTTATGGCCAAGGAACATCACTTGGGCCGTAAACTCCAAGTGATGGCACAAAAATGTGCCTCTGGTCCCCATTAGCCTTAGATAAAATCATGGAAGCCATCCTTGATGTGCAAGTGCCTCAAAACAATTAAAAGCCATCACCCCATAGGAGTTTACGGCCGTAAACTCTAGGGTAAATGGACTTTAGGCCGTAAACTCCCCTATGGAGCATTCTAGGGGCTTAAACTACTTCATGTGTTATTCCAACAAAGCTAGGAGTGTTCTAGGATAAAGATAACACTTTAAAACACCCAAAACCACCATGTGAGGAGTTCACGGCCATAAACCCATGAGTTTACGGCCGTAAACTCCAAAGGCTGGGGTTTGTTGGGTGGTGAACTCTTATGCAAGGCCATTTGATGTTTCAAACCCTTTTTCCTTGTCCCGTAGCAACGTAGATGCAACCATTAGGACCTATAACACTTATAAAAAGTGTTTACATGTTCCTAAGTGTTTTAACTTATTTATTAAGTTATTATTTGCCTAATTAGTTATATATATGCTTATTATATGATAACTAGGCTCGTGCGTGTAAACAAGTCTCCGTTTGCCACCTAGCACGGTATCCGACACTGCAATTCAAACGACTCACCACAGGTGAGTTCATACCCCTTAAATCAACCTTTGAAATGATTTTAAATGTTTTAAATACTTTATGGGGGGGGGATACAAGTCAAATACTTATAGTTATTGCTTCAATCACATGTGATTGCTTTTAATCACATGTGATTAATAACTAGGAAAGCAACGGTTTTTACCACTGTTCAAACTGTTATCAAACTACTTTACATTGAAATGTTTTACAAACTCTTTTACTATCCAAACTTATTTATAGAATGTGATTCAAACAAATGCTTCTTATACTTAAACTGTTTTATCAACTTATGCCTTCAAATTGTTTTATAGATCGACATCAAGTCGATCTTCTCTTGAAATTATATTTATGCTTCAAATGTCTTATGAATACTTATTTATGCTTTTATATATTCAATTGCATGCCCATATATGTATAGATGTATGAATAATGTTTAAAGGACTTAGGAAGGCCATCCGCCCTATTTCCTTTTCGCGCCTTGAGATGTGGTCTGGTGGGATTTCGGGTGACCATCCGAAGGTCGTTTCAATATTACTTATATATCATATATACATATATAGACATAAAAGTACTTCCATATTCATACTTATCAGTACATCAATAGTTAGTTACCATCGGGGTAACACAAGTACATATACAGCTATACTAGAAACAAGTACATATACAGTTATACTAGAAACAAGTACATATACAGCTATACTAGAAACAAGTACATATACAGTTATACTAGAAACAAGTATATATATAGCTATACTAGAAACAAGTACATATACAGTTATAATAGAAACAAGTACATATACAGCTATACTAGAAACAAGTACATATACAGTTATACTAGAAACAAGTACATATACAGCTACACTAGAAACATGAACATATACAACTATACTAGAACGAGAAACATTACATATACATGAACACGTTAATAATTGTGATCCACTGTGTCGGAGCATGCCTTAAATGTCATGGCCCGAGTTGTAGCCAGAATTCTCTTGGAGGGAGAGCGTGAGTTTGCGTATAGATCTATACTGGATTGACTATCCTACACCTTGCTGCTAGCTACAGCCGGACCTGCAGGTCTGCGGGTGCCAAACATCATTTCTTTATTACGACCATTCATTATGTCGTTGTTACCAGTCGATAGCATGGTGCAATTTATCACATTATACCTTAATATAAATCCGGTTTAAGGTAGTAGTAATTAGTACAACAGTAGTTCTTATTATACAAAGCTACAGTACTACAATGATTTACCCATTACATATTTTAGTGATAATCTCACTTCAGCATTAATGTACAAACTATATTTTATCAAATGATAGTTATACTTGGGTAATTACACACTTTTACAACAGACGAGTTTACAAAACAGTTAAGCCTTGGTAGAAGGTTACTTTAATAGAAAATATAGGATTTTCTAAGGGATTCAAACTTTTACAAACACTTTCAAACATTTACTTACACTTTTACTAACTTATACATTGAGACAGGTTCAAACGTTTTTGACAACAAACATTGACACTAAAATACTTATGAACTTACCAGCTTAATGCTGATAAACTCTTTCAAAATAACTTGTATTCTCAGGTCATCAGTAGACAGGTACCGATGCCAGCTTTTGAGAAGATGGAGTGCATTCAAGACTCATCTCATATTATTTTGTGTTACATTATTTTTGGTGTCTATAACTGTACAGAACACACTTGTATTAAAATTATATATTTAATGCAATGGATGATGTTGTTTGCTTATTTACATTTACTGTGTTGTGATACTATACATGACGTCCTCCGCCCCAGAACGTTTCCGCCGTTCTTGGTTTTGGGGTGTGACATCTGTGATCTGATGTAGGGTTGTCCTGCCTTGAATCTCATTTAGAGCCACTCTGCGGACCAGGATTGGCAAGATTCTGTCTGCTGAGCCCCCCATTGCTCAGGTCATAAAAGCTCCGGTCACCATTAAATGGCATGGGCTGATCTTGTCCTTGGCTCCATGTTTCCAAGCATTCCACCCACTGAGGCGTCGGGACATGAAAAGTTGGACGAGGGTTAGGATTTGGAACGGGAGCTTCCTGGGGTAGGTTCTCAACCTCGGGTTCGGAGTTAGCATCATCTGAAAGGTCTTTACCTTGGTGATCATTCAAACGGATCGGATGATCATTCTCTAGTTCTTCTCCAAACCATCCAGCAATGACTTCGTTCGGAAGGTACGGATTGATGTGGGGATGGAGTCCAACCATGTTATCTATGCGAGAATTGGGGTAAGAAAATAATTATTAGACGAACTATCTAGATAATTATTTAGAAAATCTTCATTACTTACATCACTATTTGTGAAGTGCATACCAATTATATGTAATCGAAACAGGATAGGCTTTCAAATAAGCGACCTTAACTCCAAATTCATGAAGAATAGGGGTAAAGCAAAATTTTCATAGATTCTAAGTCTATAACATCCTAGTTACATATAGCCTTAGTGTATCCACTTAGCAACTATTAACTTGGTAATGAAGATCCCGTTTAGTTCTCAAGTATAAAGTACTCACAGTAACACCAAATACCCCTATAGTATTTTAGGTTTATGTTCAATTGTTCTCATTGTGGTATTGTTGGTAAGATTTAAGACTTGTTGCAACCACACAACTACACTTAGGCACATGCTAGTCAACCCTCGGATAATATAGTTGATTAGACTATATCTTCCCAGTTTTGACCATATGTCTCTAAGTCCACCTGTGTTGCCCAACAATCGTAATTCTTTTGTACTGTCCTAGTGACAATGATTTTAGTATGAATGCAGGCATGTATACTTAATTAAATATTTTATTATTTAAAGTATAAACTCTTGGTCAGAGTATTTTTAATCTCATTGTATTTATAGTCTGTATATCTTTTATGGGTTGATATACTTAATTCACTATAAACAATGCTCCGATACCAATCTGTCACACCCCAAAACAATGAATGGCGGAAACGTTCTGGGGTGGAGGACGTCATGTACAATATCACAACAATGAAAAGTAGTAAACAACCAACAACATCATCCATTACATTAATAATATAATTTTAATACAAGTGTGTTCTGTCAAATTATAATAGACATTAAAGTATAAATCAAAAATGAAAGATGAGTCTTGAACGAGCACCATCTTCTCTAAACCTTGCATCGGTACCTGTCTACTGTTGACCTGAGGATACAAGTTATTTTGAAACAGAGTATCAGCTTTAAAGCTGGTAAGATCATAAGTGTTTTAGTGTCTTAATTTGTATGTAAGTATTTGTATGTATGTGAAATGTAAGTATTTGTATGTATATGAACTGTAAGTATGAAACATTTTGAACATCCTAGAAAACCATATGTTTCCTACTAAAAGTATCCTTCTACCAAGGCATCTAGTATCTGAGTGTGTGTCTCTTGTAAGAGTGTGTATTTTCCCAAATCTGACTATCATTATTCAAAATATAGCTTCTACATTACCATGCATCGTGTGAAGGTTCACGAAGTGAATGCAATGGGAAAATGAAATAGTACTTTGGTGTTGTATCAAATAACTACAACCGTACCTTTAACCTATTGTAATCTCGTAAGTACTGTAGTATTTGTAATAACTGACTACTTTTATACTAATATTGCCTTATTTGAGGGATAAGGCATAATGTGATGGCTAGATCCCAGGCTAGACGCTCCCCTGTCAAAGGGATTTTAGGACCCATACACGACCCCTGCATATTTGCAAGCCGTGAACATCCACATTACTATGATCATGTATACCCAATATAACTATCACAATGCATTGTGATTCATTGGTATAGTTAGATCCTGAAATCTTTCCATGCTATAACACTTAGTGATGTCTGTCCTATTATCGTATATGTAAACGCACTCATGTAAACATATCCATGTAAACGTACTCATGTAAGTGTAATCATCTAAACGTAATCATGTGAACGTAATCATGTAAAAGTAATCATGTAAAAGTATAGTAGTGTATTGTAATGTTCTGCGTGTGCTAGATGTAACGTGTGTTCTCTCTCTATCTAGCATGTATAGTAATGTATTGTGTGTACTAGCTGTAATGTGTGTTCTCTCTTTATCTAGCATGTATAGTAATGTACAGTGTGTACTAGCTGTAATGTTTGTTCTCTCTCTATCTATCATGTATATACTCATGAATGATCTGACTCGTGGTATGATTCCGCATTCTAGTAAACGTAGAAGTATCTTCCTAAACTACGCATATGGTAGCTTACTAGTAATATAACTGGTACGTATGAACATGGAAGTATACCCTTGCTACCCAAGGGTATTGAACTCACCGGTAGAACCTTTATGACTATATATGTACAATGATACATAACTAATATTTAAACGACCTTCGGACAAATACCTGATACCCACCGGACCACATCCCAACGGTGAAAAGGAAATAGAGCGGATAGCCTTCCAAAGTCCTTTAAACATTTTTTATAAAACTATACATATATAGGCATGCAATCGACAATATAAAAGCATAAAAGAAGTTTTGTAACACCTTTGAACATGATTACTATCTAAGTAATGGTCGATTTGATGTCAGCCTATAAAACGGGTTGAGAGTATTTGTTTGATAAAACAGTTTAATTATAAAGAAACATTTGTTTGAAACACAATTGTAAATGAGTTTGAAATGAAACATACAGTGTATAATGAACAATTTAATAAGGAGGTTTAAACATATAAAATGTTTATGAAAATCATGTGAAGAAAACTGTTTGGTAAAACAGCTAATGAGTAGTAAATCATTTGAATGCTGCTTATTAATCACATGTGATTGATATAATAACTAGCATGATTCTACTTGTATCCCCCCATAACTGCACTTAAAAACATTTAAAACATTGATTAAGGGGTATGAACTCACCTGCAGTGAGTGGTACGAATGAACTGAAGATGTAGGATTGCTAGGTGTCAAGTGAAGTCTTGAACACACTCTATGATCCTAGTTAACATATAATATCACATATATGTATCCAATTAGTGTTTAAACAACTAATAAACAAAGTTAAGAGACCCTAGGACGTGCTAAACACCTTATACAAGTGTTATAAGTCCCAAGGATTGCATCTAAGTGTTATAGGGAAGGGCTAGTGTGTTTGGGGTTCAAGGAACACTCCATTAGGGAGTTTATGGTTTTGTGGTCACTAGCAAAAGGGTTTACGGTCGTAAGCTCACCCCCTTTCTGACCATTTGTTGTTTGAAGCTTTCTAAGCCAATCCAAGCATTCCTACTTCATGTTTAAGCCTTAGGAAGTGTTGTGTGCCATCAAAACACTCCTAAATGGAGTTTACGGTCTATAGACCATTTCTCCATGAGTTTACTACCGTAAACTCTCATGGACTTAGGTATTTTGATGTTTTCAAGTCCTAAACACTTCAAGGTAATAGCCTAGGTTAGATTCTAGGCATAAGGAGTAAATATGGGACATTTATACACCTTTAGGGGTGTTTACGGTTTTTGGAGATCCCCAAACCGTCAAAACATATAAATGTTATAGTTAGCTGCTTTTTGTGTGATAAACTCATCAAGGATGGATCTAAACAAGTCCCTAAGGCATTGTGAAGGATCTAGGCACCCTAAGGCACCACTTTGCACCTTACTTGGTGTTTACGGTTTTGGGAGCCTCCCAAAACTGTGAACACCTTGTTCTTGGTGTTCTTGGGACATTTCCTTGATATTAAGATGTATAGCAAGCTTTAAATGACTCTAGGATAGAAGTACTTACTTTGTGGAAGCTTGAAATGAACTTAAAGTCCAAGAACACTAGTGTGTGTTCTTGGTGTCCTTGGTGAAAAGGAAGAATCAACCTTTTTGGTATGATTTCACGGTTAGAAGTGTTTTAAAACACTAGATCTAAGCATACAATCATTTAAGGAAGCTAGAAACACTTACTAGATTGAAGATCTTGAAATTGTTTTTGGATGGTACTTTAGAGAGAATGGTTTTGGATCTTGAGAAGTTTTGGAAAAAGTGAAAATAATGACTAGGTCTTCTATATATACTCTCAGATCTAGGATTTTTGTCAGAAAATATTTTATTCAAGCAGTAAACTCTAATTTCTTAGAGTTTTGGAATAACTGCATTGCACAATAACCCTAGTGCATCCTCTCTCCTGTTATCACTAAAGTGTGAAATCCTTAAATACTCAAACTTACTCTAAAAAGTCTGAAAATTGACAGCAGCTGTTCTGACTTCTATTGAATTGATATGTTTGTACCGAATAGAAATTTCGGGTTGTCACACATTTGAACCTAATTATATATGTATGTGTGTGTATATATATATATATACAGAGAGAGAGAGAGAGAGAGAGAGAGAGAGCTAGGTTCAAGTATTCTAACTAATTATCGTGTTGATATTGTATGCTACGAGAGTGATAAAGAAAATATGTTGTTCGATAATATAAATATGTTCAATCTTACATAACTATTGTCATTAACACACATTCTCACTAATTAAATCGTCTATAAGGTTATTATATACTAATTATTAGTATCCTCATTTCTGTAAGAATGTTGTCAGCATGTTGATTGGTTCGTATTCTGTCACAAAAAAAATAAGTGAAAAACGATGTGTGAGAACAAAAAAAAAAAAATTAGCGAGAATGCATGAAAATGACGATATTTTTGTATGGTTGAACGTATACGCATCGCTAAACAACTTATTCTCTTAGTAATTCACATAGCATACGATATCCGCACAATAGTTAGTAAGAATTGAATAACGTAAGCCTATATATATATATATATATATATATATATATATATATATATATATATATATATATATATAACAGGATGATGTAAGGACTCTTGTTTTGGTGATTACTTGTGAGTACACCTTAAAAAAATTATATATATATATATATATATATATATATATATATATATATATATATATATATATATATATAAATCATAAAATCGAGCATAGTACTATATTGGAGAGAAAAACAAATTGAAAAATAAAATTGGATCATTTTTTTGATCCATGATTCACTTTTTATGATCCATTATTCAATTTTAATGATTTAAAAAAAAATCCAACTTTTTTTCTCTCCAATATAGTACTATGCTTGAATTTATGATTTCATTAAGGGTACGCTGTTCTTCTAGATCGTTCATCTGTTCTTCAACACAATCTGTTATTTATTCATCCGAATCGTTTCTCTGTTCTTCATCAACATCATCTGCTCTTCATCAGCATCATATGTTATACGACTTATTCACTATCAACCTCACATGTTCTTCATAAAAAAAATACATCGACGTTTCATAAAAACATCAAATCTTCATATAAAAAATCTTCTTTTATTCATCAAAATGTTGTGATTCATCATCAAATACATTTATTCGTATTATTGAGTGTAAATCGGGATTCAATCTTATCCAGTTTCGTTGACATCAAGCTAAAATTATTAAAAATAATGCATATATATCGATGTCACCTCATTTAACGACCACCTATTATCGAAACTTCATCAAACGTACATTCACCAATATCAAACATGATATAGCAATCGAAAGTTCATCAACATAACCTTAAACTTGAAAACAATTTAAAAATCATTTTTTAGATTTGTAAAACTTCGTTTTTCATACATTTTTTTCACAATTTTTAATCCAAACCTACTGATTATTGATCGATTTTGATAGGATTTGATTTGTGTTGTAATTATTGGCTTCAAATGTTAATTTTTTACCATAATTATATAAGTTTATTTATTTGCACGCCAACTATTCGTTGTAATGCATAAACTAAATATATCATGTAATATTCACAAGTGAATATGCCTTTACACGAAAATCAATGTCTCTCTTTAACAAAAAACAGAGAGTCGGTATGTAATTCATATGTGAATACCATATAAAAATAATATTCACATGTGAATATATGTAATATTCACAAATGAATACAGGTAATATTCATAAATGATAATATATTTTTTCAGAAAAAAAATACATTGTTTTGAAGTTCTAAGCAAGTTTATAATTCATATGTGAATAACATATAAGAGTTATATCCACATATGAATATATGTAATATTCACAAATGAATATATGTAATAATAAAATATGAACATATATGTATTATTCACAAATGAATAACACGGTCAATAAAACTGAAAACTATAAAATATAAAAAATTAAAGATAAAGAAGCATTTGATAATAATATATATTAATTCACATACAACTAATATTTTTATGGTTAACAAAATAATCCGTGTAATACATTTTTTTTATTAATCTTATATTCATTTGTGAATAAAAGATAACTTTTTTCGGAAAATTATAAAAGTATAAAAACGTCATTTTGAGGCCCTAAACAGCCCCAAATGGCCGAAAAGACCATACATCACGACGAAGTTGTGAGTTTTGTAAGTCACACCATTTTACATCAAATATGTTAATTTCGTTCAATTCCGAGACTAAACTTCATTACGACAAACTTCATAACATGTAAATTCAATATTATACTAAGACAAACAACATTATATTGGTTAATAAATATCATTCACATTTGAATTTAACAAGATAAAAATGAACAATATATTAAATTCTATAACATTTACACATGAATATAAAAATATAATGTCTTCATCAATGATATCTTCTCATTTATGCCAACCAATCGTCAACCATTGGAATATGAACCAACCATAGATTGAAATGTTATTCATTTATTGAGTTATAACAGTCCTGACAAACATGAGAATACACCTAAAAAATGTTAATAAATTTATATTGTTAGTTCATAATAATAACGATTTATCATATTCTACTAATCACATGACATATTCACATATAAAGGTATAAGCATATGTGAATATTATATGATATATGTTATTTCTATTGTATATTTACATATGAATATTACATGATATATTCACATATGAATATTATATGGTAGATTCACATGTGAATATTATATGGTATATTTAGTTGTGAATATTACACATTATAGTCGCATCTCAATATTGCATGGTATAGTCAATCATGAATATTAGACAGTATACATTCACATATTAATATTATATAGTAATTTAATAAGTAAGCAACTTCATTTTCAAATACTTTAAACTCATTATGATGTTAATCAAAAGCTCATTTTACCATGTACCCAAAAGTGGGAAAAGCCAACACGTACTCACCTAGTTCCCGAGGTAGTTTGCTACTCTTTTTCGGTTCAATTCTACAAGAAAATCCTTCTTATACAACACATATACAAATCAGGTAAAAGTCAACAAAATGACCAAAATACACTTAAGGGTCATAAATAAAATAAACCCATTTGAACATCATTCTTCATCAATCCTTAACTAGTCCAATTAGAATCAGGTCAAATAGATAATCCAAACTCAAGTTTGAAATTTTTAAAGTTTCAAACAGCCAAATCCACCCCGCCTGAGTGGAATTCCCCTCTGCCCCAATGAATGGTGTTGTACATATCTTTCTTCTTTTGACATCATAATTTGCATAGTTCTTGAAGTCCCTTTTAATTCACTTTATACAATTTATATAGATTCTCACACATGATTAGAAGGTGTTTTATCATCAAAATACACCCCACTTAATCCATTAAGCTATCATTGAAACCTTTAAGACCATAGTGATTCTCGTATTTTCTAAGAGAATGTATAGCTAGGCTATAATGGAATTGGAAAATCCAAAGTTCACAAAACTTATACCCAAATTATTGTGCGCTCACTTGAATATTGGTAAGTACTTGAAAGAATAACCAAAATCATTGTAAATATCTAATTTAACTAAGGAATCCTCAATCCCATTCCATGCTCTAAAATTGCCCTTATGGGAAATAATTCCTTATATCAATCAAGGAATCAAATAACAGGTTATGATTTGAAAATCATTCATTCTAAGAGTATCAATCATAATTATGAACTTATCCTACTCATCAAATGTATAATAACAAAGGATTTCATTACTTTCATCACCATTTTCCAAAAATCCATTTCAATCTAAGCTTATATATGACTCTACCATAATGGATGAATTTGAGAATTCCCGAAAGGTTTATTGTTGTCAAATAAGATCTAGCTACTTGAATCTATCATAACTTCACATTAATAATAAATATATCTCAATATCGCATTTTAGGGTTCTTAGTGGTCTTTTTAACCAAATCATCAAAACCATCAAATGAATGACTGGTTTAAGACTGGAACCGTCACTACTACCCAAGGGATGTTAAAAACCAAAACAATAATCATCAAATACCACAAAATTGTCATTGGGGTATCACTGATTTCCCAAATTCAAAATTTAAGGTTATACGGGAAGAGTTTTACCATGCAATCCAAGGTTCTTTCCCTTCCTTGAAAAGTTTCCCCATTCACCACTTTAATTAAACGCTAAATGTTAAGAAATGAAGAAATATCCATCAGGTCTCCCTCTTGCTTGCAAAATACCACTAGAAAGAATGAGGGGAGTTTTGTGCATCTTATTTTCTAAATTATTTCCGCAATACAATACACTTTTACATCAAATCATATATGTTTTTACTTATAATATGTTGATCAAAGACTCACAATGCATTTACGCTTTCTTATATGTTATAGTAGTAGGATTTCCTAACTACTTCGTGTTTAAGATACATTATAGTAGATTGTTAACCATGCCCCCTGTATAAAATATGTAGATGACATCGTCTTATATGTTAAATTCATTGATACATAACTTTTTTGAGTACATGGCCTTGATGAAATGGTTAAAGAGTTAGGATACTATAATGTGAGACATTGTACTAGCATTACTGCATCCTTAATGTCCTATTAGATTATGCCTTAATGCAATTTGGGAATTATATTGATGCTCTAAAATTTGTCACCTAAACATAGACAAAACAATGTGTATACTAAAATTGGGGACACAAGCATTTTCACTTATTATAATTCCTCATCCAAGGTTGTGATTGAGGAGTTGGAACCTGAAACTATTTCACTAAAGATTAGAAAAATAAAACCAATAAAATAGATATACATTCTTGTAGTAGGAAACTAGATTTAAATGAACATGTGTGTGAGGTACCTTTAGTAACATAATCACAAGTAATTGTTGTTGATGAATTTGTATCCTATGTAAGTTTATCGTGTCATATAGAATGTCAAATGTTACCAGATAAAGTCATGTATTTATTGTTGAAATTAAGGAAGATGTTGGAGGTGTTCACAATATAGTATAAATGGATCAAGGTGATCAAATAACAAGCCACATGGACCAAGGTATTTCAATGACAACATATATGGATAGAGATGTTCTGATGACAAGCCAAGAGCCAAGCTATCATGAAGAATATAACTTCCAGAAAGTAGAAATTCCAAGATTTGAAGAGAGTGGTGGGTACAAAGTAATAGTGTGGATGAATATGACTCATTACTAGAAGACTATTCATTGGTGGCTGAGTATGATGCTAAGTATAATGTTTGACGACAATGGGAAAAAGATTGAAACGGTTTCTTTGGATAAGCAACTGCTAAGGATAGTGAGGATAGTGAGGATATATATTATAGTGGATATAGAACTGGTGAGGATAGTGATGATATTTCATTAAATGTATATGATTCAAACCACTATTAACATGTGGATATGGATATGAGTGAATTTCACATGCATGTGCATGATGAAAAACAAGGGATACTTTAGGGCCAAAATATTGATGAAGAGCTTGAAGTTGTGGAAAATGGTGGATATAAGTTTAGATGGTTTCATGAAGATGAAAGAAAAAATTTACCGAAACAATTGAGCATGTCAAATGAATGCTCACATGGCGAAGTTCACAAGAAGGCATTTAGAGTAGGACAAGTGATCAGGACAAAAAAAGATGTTAAAACTTACATAAATTTACATGCAATCCAATCTAGAAGGTCCTTCTATTTTAAAAAGAAAGAAAAAAAATATAGATATGGGTTAAATGTGAAGGTGTGGTTGGTAAGTATAGTCAAAACAATGATCGGCCATCAATAAGGTGTAAGGTTGAGTGTAAAGGAAAAAGAGTAACTGAAAAAAAGTATATGTCCTTAGGCTATACAGATTTATAGATCTTGTGAGAATGAAGATTGTGTAACATCCCAAAAATTCTAGACTAAAAAAAATCATTTTTAATTCTTTTCAAACATCCACTAGTCTTGTCAAAACAACAGAAAGTGTATCATGGTGAAATAACATCAAAGTACAAATCCCAAAATCACATAATGCGGAAAACATGGGCGGATGCGGTGCGATCAAGCCGGTCCCTTCCATTTTGAGATGGAAGTACCTTAAACATAAACTAAAAACTGTAAGCACAAAGCTTAGTGAGCTCCTCCAAAATACCTCATAACATACATACATACAGTCAAAACTTATAAGGGTCTATTTCACCCCCCCCCCCCCTTCGGTCTCTTTGAACCGGTACTAGGTTTATTTCAACCCCTTCAGTCTCTTTCAACCGATATTGGGTATATTTCAACCCCTTCGCTCTTTTTCAACCGATATTGGGTATATTTCAACCCCTTCAGTCTCCTTCAATTTATATCGGGTCTGTCCCCCCCCCCCCCCCCCCCCCGTACAGCTAGCATATAATCATAACAATAAGAGTCACAAAGACAACAAACATATACAAGCAATACAAGGAATTGTCACGAAGACAATTATCATCCTAATAATATAATCCAGTGAGACAACATTGGTGCCTTCGACCCACATGTATAGTGAAGGAAACTCACCGCAGACTAAAGAAATCAAATCACACTCGAGCTACTGAATTGTGATGTCCTCTCACTAAATCATAAAAAATAAAATCCTAATTAGAAATTAGGTCAATAACTCAACCCGAGAGTCCAAACCCTAAATCCTGACTTTAAGGGTTAAAGGCTTCCTTACCCTTCCCTTATTGCGGCTAACATACGAAGGCTCAAATCCAAACTAGCCCAAAAGTCCAAAGGGCGTTCCAAAGTCCAATATGGGCAATGGCCCAGCTCAGTAAAACTTGTGGTCCAACAAGGGCCCAAAACCCTAAAGCTAAAGATGGATCGAAACTAAAAGCCCAAAAACCCGCTTTCGTGAGTACGCTCAACGTACCCTCAGTATGCCCGGCGTACTCGGATGCTTCACCAGATTGGGAACCATGCACATATGCTCATCGTATATCTGCGTACGCCCAGCGTATGTCCCAATTGGCCAAATCCCCTTTTTAAAGTGTACTCCTTAATGGGACTAGCTTCCTAAAGATCTAGCTAATCAATAAAGTTGGCAACTTTATCCCTGTGTATGCCTTAATAGGACTCAAGTGATATATTTAACACTCTACTTCCATTTGTTAACTCATGCATGGTTGATCAACAACAATCAAGATACAAGATTTACGGATCAATGGACCTCAAAACAACAAAAAGGATGTTCTATAACACCAGGAATAGCATTTACTCATCAGAGTTTATCCATGAGACCAAAATATGCTAAATTCATCCCCAAACTTAGATCTACATATAGGATGAACAAGTTTCAAACTATATACCTCCAATAAGTTAGAAATGGTCAATAACCTCTGGATGTACAAGCTCCTTCTTGTCTAATGCTTCTCCACAAGTCTTTTTCTTCTTTAATAAGCACCACATACACATAAAATGCACACACAAGCTCAATGTCCTTGAGAAATGAAATAGGGTTTTGAGGTTAGCCCAAAAAGGCAAAGGAGGCTGATAAGGTGACAGTTTTTTTTACGGGGGGGGGGGGGGGGGGGGGGGGGGGGAGTTAATGTGTTTAAATAGGTTGCAAACCCTAAAAATCAGGTTGCCCATGACTTACATATGCCCAGCGTAGAAGAGGGTGGTTCCCCACCTAATGCATGCATAGGAGTACGCTTGGCGTACCTTATGTACGTTCAATGTACTCAGGTCCAAGGCAAGAAATAAATGAAATAATTTACTAAGAGTTTTACCTGACAAATCAGGCGTTACAAATTGGATGGTGAAAACCATAAACGACGACCATAAATGCTAACAAACAAGATCTGGTAAAGATTTAAACGAAGAAGTAACCAAGAATTTGGAGATTAGGATGTCGGAATAGAGGTTAGCTAGGGCAAATTCAATAGCTTAGAAAATAATAAGTGGTGACTATCAAAAGAAGTATGGGTTATGAACAGAGTATGTTTTACAACTTCATAATAGCAACCTTGGTTCCACTATTAGAATTGACATGCATCCTAAATTCTAACATCTAATTCCCAGTATGTATTCTTAAATCAAATTAATATTTTTTTTGGCCTTAATAGATTTGGGGGCGAGTTTTTGTTTTGGGTCTACCTTGACCATTGGGTCCGACGTGCCCATATGAAGTGCGATGTACTTCCGACCTATGGGCTTGATGGGATTATAGGGTTTCTTGGCTATTTAAACACACTTAAGCCTCTAGAGCTGGATCATTTTTAGCTTCTATCACCTTAGAGTGTGTGTTCAACAACCGTAGCCCATCTCCTCCTATTTTAATATAGTTTTCCACCATGAGAGCTTCTCTTTCCTTGTTTTATGCATTATGTTGATTATCAAGATTTCCTTTGGAACTTCGAGGTGAAGAAAAAGAAGATATCCATAAAGTTCACAACTTTTCTGGATTTTTGAAGTAAAAGACTACAAACTTTCCCTTATAGTTGTTAGATGTTTTTTATGGTCCCTTTTATGAACTTTTTATGCTATTTGGTCATGAGCTTGGTCTTGAGATGACTCCAAATCCTTCTAACAAGTTAGGATGTTATTTGGACCATTTCAATCAGGAAAGTTGGTATCTTGGGCATGATCTTTGAGCCATGCAGTTGGTGTTGGCATTTTAGGTCACTTTTGAGTTTAAAAGTTTAGAGCGTGTGAGTTTTGGGATGACTTAATGGATAAAGTTGGAAATTGGATCCACTTAAACCATTATAGAGCTCAGATCTGAAAGATGGAGTTCTGACATAATGGATTAAGTTAAATTACCTTGTGAAATAAGACGAAGCACCGCACACTTTTCTTAGGCACGTCACACTTTTAGGATTTTCTTACTCACACTAGTTTTAACCCAATAAATCCGACTATTTTGAGGATAGAGATTCAGTTTGTGGTAGTAAGTGATGATTTAGGAGGTTTGGTACAATTCTTGAGGAAAAGTACATATAGGTGTGCAAGGTAGTATGGTCCATACTACTAAAAACATAGGATCCATATTCAAATCAGGAAAGGCCAGAGAAATTCTAAGGAGCCTGTTGGATGGTTAACACTAGGTGAATGTTTAAACCCTTCTATTGTACTTTCATAATGGTGATGACTCATCATGGTTGTGGTTATGGTTTCATTTCAGGCTTTGCATCTGCATTAGATGATGTTGGCTTACATGATTTGTTCGCTGCAGAGGTTTTAAGGGTCGCCCTGGAGGAGTTTCCTAATATGTTTGGAATAATCAACGAGGAGTTGATAGTGATAATAGATGAGTGTGCCTATCTGACTAGCTTCTTCCCAAATGGGGAAAAGTTTTGGTTTACAACATCTCTTTTTCGTGATAGGGCGAAAGATTGGTGGTGTAATGTGGTTCAAGAATTTGGAGCAGAGGCTATTTAAGCTACGATCTTAGTGACTTTTTTTTATTATATTCAAGGTGCAGTTTGTACCTGCTATTGAGGAACATCAGCTAGCTTGGGAGTTCCAGGTTCTTAAGTAGACATCTGAAACTGTGGTAGAGATCCCCACCAAGTTCATCGAGAGGATGTTATTGGTTCGGTAGTATGTTGCGAATGAGGTTATGAAGAAGATGAGGTATCATGACATGTTGAGGGGTCGGGGGGCATTAAGAAGGTTGTCAGTGCTTCAAGCTACCAAATTTTGGAGTAGATGATTGACACAGCTCGGGAGAAGGAGAAAGAGTTGGAGCTTTAAAAGAAGCAAAAATCACCTCAACTTCAAACTATAGTCATTTATGTTAGGAAGTCCATAACTTATGGTTCACATTCTAGGGACCATCAGGGTCGAGGTAGATGTGGCAGGTGTGGGAAAAAGTATGAGGGAGCCTGTCGTATGACTGGCTCTGGTTGCTTTAATTACGGCTATCATAGGAATTTCAGCAGGGACTGTAAGAAAATGGCATTGATATGTTTTCACTGCAATAAGGATTGGCCACAAGAAAGCCAATTAATTGAGTTCAACTAGTGGATCAGTGAAGTCACCTACCCAGCCACCTTAAGGATTATCGCTATCCTCTAGGGAGCAACATAAGCCTGTGTAGTGAAGACCAAGCATTCTAATTGACAGATGAGGAAGCTAGAACAACACCGAATGTGGTTACTGGTGTGTACATTCTATTTATTTTATGTTCCTTTCTTTATTATGCTAATTACTATTATGTTGTGATTAGGGATGTTCTTATTCAATGAAATTCCTACTCTTGTAGTTTTTGATTCTGGGGCCACTCAGTCATCTATATCTCTTATGTCCAGCAATAATTCAAATTTGCTCAAGGAGCATTGGATCTTTCTTTAGTTATGGATATTGTTTATCACCGTACAATAAGCGCATCAAGGGTTTACTGTTATTGTGTGTTGGATATTTTCTAAGTGAAGTTTCCTATTGGTCTTGTTCCTATTCCTCTAAAAGTGATGAGAGTCATTGTGGGTATGGATAGGTTGAGCCAAATGGGGCTATTATTGACTATGAGCATTAGCTGGTGTGATTTTGAACCTTAAGTGGGGGAGATCTGTTTATTCATTATGAGTGTACTCGAGGCGGTCTACTCATTAGCTCAACGATTTGGTTTAAGAGGTATTTGTAACATGGGTGCTCCGGGTTCTTAGCGTTTGTGGTGGATACCCAGGACGAACAAAGGAAGACCATTTCAGATGTGCCTATTTTTCAGGATTTTCCAGAGGTGTTTCCTTAGGAATTATTAGGAATGCCTCATGAGAGGCAGGTTAACTTTAGGATTGAATTAGTTTTGAGTACCACTCTGATAGACAAAGCACCCTATCGTCTTGTACCTCCTTAGATGCAAGAATTATCCATGCAACTTCATGAGTAGTTGAACTAAGAGTTTATTAGGCCAAGTAGTTCGCCATGGGAGGCTTTGAGACAACCCGATACTTTTCCAGTAAATAAAAGTCAAACCTGATACATAAAATTTGAGCATTTATTATTCTGTTGAGTTCGTGAGGGTTAGAAAATAATCTAAAACATATAAATTAGGTTTATATAAGTTTTCAAAACCAAAAACACTCAAAAGATCAGGATTTTCCCTTCATGAGTAGCTGAACTAAGAGTTTATTCGGACTAAAACCTTCAGACTGAAAACAGGTTTCCGCCGAGAACCCATTTCCGGCCGAAAACCCAACCGGTATATATGTTTTCCTTCGAAAACCTGATCATTTCTCACCATTTCTGCCCAAAACCACTCTTATTTTTCTCCCAAGGATCATCCAAGAACACTCATATCTTCAAGAGGAAACCTTTGAATCTTCATATTTCCACTACGAACACCAAGAACATCCTTCAAACCTTCAAGTGACCAAAAACAACAGCATAACTGAAAACATGTGTTCGGCCGAGAACCTGTGTTCAGCTGAAAACATGTTCAGACCGAAAACTCGTCAGGACAGAGAACCTGATTCTCGGTTGAGCTTTAACCAAAAATCCTCTCATTCACTTCAAACAATTTCGGTAACAATTCCTAACACAAAAACAAGTGTTCTCTAACACTTTAATTAATGGTTTCGTTAATTTTATATACAATTATGTGTTTAATTATCATTAGGATACCGTCAATTCCACATACATGGGCTCGAGGTTCATCTTTCCAGTCTCACCGTCCAACACGTGCACAAACAACTGTGAGTTCATACCCCTACATTTTCACTGTTTGAATGTTTTCATTGGGGGGGGGGGGGGGGGAATACAAGTAAAACACAAGGATTTTTGTATTCTTATTCAAACGATTTCAAACAGATTAAAAACTTTTGCAATTGATACAAACCGAGAAATCACTAAATTTTATAAAAATATTCAAATATTTTAAAACCTTTTGTAACATTTTGAGCATAAGGGTGTTTTTTAACATACAACCATAATTGCAATGTTTTCAGTACAATACATAACATACAATCAAACTATGGTCGATATAGTTTGGGAACATTGCAGATCTTTTACAAAATTCAATACATGAAATGTGAACATACATACAAAGTATAATAGGTATAGTTTGGGATTCATTACATGGTTTTAACTAATTCAGGAGCTTTATACAATAACAAACACATAAACTTTGGTAGATATAGTTTATGGTATACATTACTATTTTCCGAATACAAGAGTACAATACTAAATAATTGTTTAAGTATAATTATTTTACTTTAAAATTTATACATATAGTTTCAAGCACAAGAGGACACTACAACACCACACATAAACTAGTTAATATAAGGTTGTGAGGCACTACTTCAATTGTATCCACCAGGGTATGAAACTAAATCTTATATAGTATAACCACAGTCTCCTGGATGGAGAGTGTGAGATTTATGTATAGATCTATACGGGACTGACAATCTCACACCTGAAATGCTAGATACAGTTAGGCAGGCATGCCTAGGGTGACAAATGTCATAACATTCGACACCTGAAGAACTTCGTAGAGGTCACTAGGTCATATCAAGCATGGTTATATGAAACTCAAAATATTATAAACTAATCATTTGTTTACAGGATTTCAATTCTTCAAATAGTTTTATTTTAATTAATAGAACTACTATACAATACAACTGAAGGATTCTAGGGAATATAAACACATGGTTTTATTTTAAGGAATAAAACTACTATACATTACTGGTGGTAGCCAGGGTTTTCATACAGAACAATACTATACACTAATGGTGGTAGCTAGGGTTTTCATACAGAACAATACTATACATTATTGGTAGTAGCCAGGGTTTTCATAAAGAACAATATTATACATTACTGGTGGTATCCAGGGATTTCATACAAAGGTTTTCGTACAGTACATTACTAAACATAGCTACTGCTGATATCCAGGGATTTCATACAAGAGTTTTCATACAAAACAACACAATACAATATAGTTGGTGGTACATAGGCATACATACAAAGATATTCAAATACAATTACAGAATACTGTAACAAACATATATTTTGGTCTTAAGGTCTAAGACTACTTTTCACTACTAAAGAAAATATTTGATTTTCTTGAGAAATATACAAACATTTTCATAGATTCAAAGACAAGATTTCATTACAAACATTCTTATGAACTCACCAACTTAAATGTTGATACACTTTCAAAACCACTAGTATTCTCAGGGAACCGGTAGACAGGTACACCAGTAGGTTTTGAGAAGATGGAGCTTTAAGAGTCGGTCTTTTTCACTTTTGTTATACATTTTGTTGTCATACAAATTATGTATCGAACAGATGCAAATACCTTATATATATATATATATATATATATATATATATATATATATATATATATATATATATAGTCAATGTAATGGACGTTTTTACTTTGACTACTATGATGAAAGTCTTATGATAATATACATGACGTCCTCCACCCCCGAACATTTCCGTCATCTCGGTTTAGGGGTGTGACAAGCGTCGTCTTGTTTGTCAAGAAAAAAGACGGATTACACCAGATATGTACGGATTATATAGAGCTGATTAAGCTTATAATGAAGAACTTCTATCCATTTTCGAGGATTAAAGATTTAGTTGATCAGACGTTTGGTGAGTCTTGGTTTTCTAAGATTGATTTGAGGTAAAGTTATCACCAAATGAGGGTCAGATTCCAAGATAGTCAGAAAGTGAATTTCAGGACTAGTTATGGACATTTCGAGTTTGTGGCGATGCCATTTGTGCTCACCAATGTGTCGGTGGCGTTCATGGACCTCACGAATCAGGTGTGCTGACCGATGTTAGATCGTTCGGTGATCGTGTGATAACTGGCAAAGTTAGAGTCGAGCAAAGTCTAAATATGTATTATGTATAAGTGAAACCATATCTTAACCTTGTTGCAATGGATCATCTATAGCCAAAATGCATCATTTGTATAAGTAAATATATACCATGAAAACCATGTAGTGATAAAAATTTGAAAGCCAAGAGGGCATGTTTATATAAGTTAATACATATATGTATATTAAGAACCATGACGTAACAAACTCTCCCAAGTGAACAAGTTAACAATGAATTAAATGGGTTAAAGGTCAAAAGAAATCAAGCCACAAAGAACATGGGATTTTGGTTGGCACTAGACCGAAATCACTTGTGATTTCGGTTTGAGCCAAGACCGAAATCACATGTGATTTCGGTTTGTGCCAAGACCGAAATCACAAAGTGATTTTGGTGCGTGTGGACCGAAATCTCATTTGATTTTGGTATTACTTTCGCCGAAATCTCAATAGATAATGGGATAATTCTTGATTTTATTGGCTGATTTAATTTCCCAAGATGATTACTTACACAAACCAATGCAAAATCTCACATCACGTTATCCTTTCCTTCATATATATACACAATTTTAGGACCATTCCAAACACATTCACAATAAACAAACTTTCATCATAATTCTCTCAAGGATCAAACCTCACTTTCTCTCAAAACTCAAGTTCAAATATCCACAGGAGATTATTCCTTCAAAGTTGTTCTTAAGGATATTGGTAAGCATTCCTTATTTTCTAGTGTTTTACAAAGAACATTCATAATAGCCATGTATTCACACGCATTATTACGTGTTTAAAACTATTAGGATTACGACTACCGTCACATATTTTAAACTCGAAGATCATCGTCATCTCGTTTCTAACCAAGAACACAATCAAGGTGAGTTCATACCCCCACATTTTCCAAGATTTTTCAATGTTTTAGGCGGGGGGGGGGGGGGGGGGGGGAGGGGGGATACAAATAAAAAACAAGAAAAATTGTGTTAAAATACAAATTGTTATTTATGTTTTCTTATATTCTATATATATTTTACATGAAAATTTTAAATGCATAAAATAACATTACTACTAAAATTATAAACTTTTACATGCAAACTCGTTAATACACAAGGCTTTTCATTTCAACGAAACTTACATTTACAAACAATAATAGATGTAGTTTATGGAATATTCACGCCATTTTTACACTATGAAAAGGTAATACATACATTCACAAGAAAAAGGGATTTTCATACGTAAACCTGTTAAGACAAATTTTGTAAGAGATTTGACTTCATAGTACTTTTAAGTACATAACTTAAGTCATGTATTATAAACCAGAATCTCTTGTAGGGAGAGCGTGATACTTGTGTATAGATCTATACGGGACTGACATTCCCACACCTAACTTGTTAGCTACAATTAGACTGGCAGGTCTGGGGTGACAAATGTAATAACATTCTGATTCCTAAAGAACTTCATCACATGCCAACTAGCCGCTAGCATGGTTATAAAAACTCACATGGGGTATTAACAATACATTTTGGTTTACGGGGCTAACGTACATTTAAATAGTCGTATGCAAATTAAAACTACATATTACAAACTGTAAGTACATAAAACTTATACATTTCGATCTTGGAACATTTAAGACTACAATTCATTTTATAGAAAATATTGGATTTTGTGGAACATACATTATCATTTTCCGAACAAACGGCTTACAACTCATTTGATGGTAAATATCGGATTTTTTGGAAATAAACACGATTACTTTACATGGAAAGGCTTACATTCATACAAACTCTTATGAACTCACCAACTTAATTATTGACACTTTTTTAAAACTATTTGTATTTGTAGGAAATTACTAAAACAGGTAACCACCAGCTTTTGATGACGGGATGCTAAGGCGTTAGTTAAAAACTCATTTTGTCATCATACTATAATTTATTTGGAAACATGTAACTCACGCAACAATGTAACCTTTTAAATTATATTTATGATGGTTGTGTTGGCTTTCTTTACTATTACTCAGCTTTTATGACTATACATGACGTCATTCGCCCGGGGGCATTTCCATCGTTCTGGTTTAGGGTGTGACAGATCGTGTTTATAAATGATATCTCGGTCTATTCTACGACCAATGAGTAGCACAAAGAGCATATTCGTGAGGTTCTTGAGACCCCAAGGAAAGAGCGGTTGAATGCCAAATTCTCCAGATGTGAGTCATGGTTACATGAGGTGTAGTTCTTGGGTCACCTCATCGATCAAATTGGTATCCTGGTTGATCTGGCTAAGATAGAGGTGGTAATGTGATGGGAAGTTCCAAGATCTCAATCTGATATTTTATAGTTTCCTTTGGTTAGCGAGCTACTGCGTGAGATTTATTCAAGATTTCTCCAAGATTGCAGTTCATGTTACTCGATTGACGAAGAAGAATTTTTCTTTATAGTGGGGGTTCGAGCAACAAGCAACATTTGACATCTTGAGGAAGACGTTATGTGAGATACCGGTTTTGACTATTATATAGGGTGTTGAGGATTTTGTGTTTTGCTGTGACGCATCGATTTTATGTATGTGTGTTATGCTTGTGTAAAGTGATCATGTGATTGTATAATACTTTGAGGTAGTTGAAGTATATGAGGAAAATTATCCTACTCATGACTTGCAGCTAGGGGGAGTGGTTTTTGACCTTAATATTTGGCGACATTATTTGTATGGGGTTAGATGCACTCTATTCATGGATCATAAGAGTTTGGGTTATATGATGCATTAGTCGAGCCTTAATATGAGGCAACATCGATGGTTAGATGTTTTGAAGGGTTATGATTGCAAGATCCTTTACTAACCAGGAAAGGTCAATATGGTGGTCAAGGCTTTATGTTTAAAGGCGACTAGTAACATCTTCTCGGAATCATTTTTAGCATTGACCATTATATATTTGTTGTTGGATTTGATCAGAGAGGCACAATTTGATGGTCTCAAGGAGAAAAACGGGAAGACGAAAAAATTATGGTCCAAATTCCTACCTTTATCATTAATAAACGTGGATTTATGAATTTGTGTGGCCAGGTTTGGGTCTCAGTTTTAGGTGGGGTTCGACAAATGTTGCAGGAGGAGGCACATAAATAAAGTTTTTTGATCCATCATGGTGGGAAGAAGATGTACATGGATTTAAGACTTAGTTATTCTTCGCCCTGCATGAAGAGGGGGGTAGATTGGTATGTGGAGAGGTGTATCACTTTTCAGATGGTCAAGGTCGAACACCAGAGTCTGCATGGCTACTTGCAGCCCTTGGATATTCCCATGTATGAGTGGATACAGATTACGATGGATTTTATCACAAAGTTTTTGAAGAGGTCTCATAGTGTCGACACAATTTGGGTGATAGTTAACTATTTGACCAAAAGCGCTCATTTTGTACCTATTTAGGAGAGTTCCTCTGTAGAGAAGCTTCCATGCATTTATGTTATAGAGGTAGTTTCCCATAATGGTATATGGTATCAGTGGTTTCTGATCAGGATGTCCGTTTTACTTCCAAGTGTTGGAAGAGATTTCAAGAGGAGTTAGGCACGCGGTTACATTTTAGCACTTCGTATCATCCCCTGACTGACGAACAAAGCGAGAGGACGATACATAATTTAGAGTACATATTGAGAGCATGTATTTAGGATTTCAATTGGAGTTGGGATACATATTTATAGCTGGCAGATTTTTCCACCAACAACAGTTTTCATGTTAGTATCAGTATGCCTCCTTTTGAGCTGCTCTATGGGAGGAAGTGTAGGACTCCATACTATTGGTGAGAGGTCGGATAGAGATTCATGGGGAGCACTGAGGTAGTACTCAAGACTACTGAGCTTATACAACAGGTTAGACAGAGACTTTGGATAACACAAAGTCGACAGAAGAGTTATGCTGATAGGAGACAATCGAAGTTGAAATTCTATGTTATGATATCGTACTGTTGAGGGTGTCACCACGGAAATGTGTCATCCATTACTGAAAGAGGTTCATGTTGGGTTACAGGTTCAACAAACCATTTATGATATTTTCCAGCATTGGAAAGGTGGCTTATCGATTAGATTTTCCTGAGGAGCTTAGTTATGTCCATAGTACTTTTCATGTGTCTCAGTTAAGGAAATGCATAGCAGAAGAAAGTTTTATTATTCCTTTGGATGACATTCCGGTCAATGAGCGTCTAAACTATGTAGAGAGGCTGGTTGGTTTGGAAAGGAAGAAAAAGGCCTTTCACAACAAGGATACTGAGATAATGAAGGTGCAATGGCAGCATCGTAAAAGTTTAGTGTGGACATCGGAGTCGGATGATGCTAAAGCCTTATTCAGAGTTCTTTATTGTTGCATATTTTGGGGTTGAAGTCGGGTTTAATTAGGAGATAATTGTAACATCCAATTCTCAGTATGCATTCTTAAAGCGGATTATATTTTTTTGGGCCATAGTCATTTTGGTAGCGAATTTCAGTTTTGGGCCTTTCTTGGCCCATTAGGCGCGACACTCCAATATGAAGCGCGATCCACTTATGGCCCTTGGCTTGACAGTATTTTAGGGTTTCTTGGCATTTTAAACACACTTAATCCTCTATTGTTGGATCATTTTCAGCCTCAATCACCCCTAGAGTGTGTGTTCAATAACCATATACCCTCTCCTCCCATTTAAATCTTGTTTTCCATCTTGAGAGCTTATCCTTCCTTCTTTTATGTATTAGCTTAAACTGCAAACTGTAAGCCCAAGGGCTTAGTGAATTACCACCAAAATACCAATACCACGCTGAAATACCAAATTTGTAACCACAAATCAACAACATGCATACTGGGCCATCGGCCTGGCTAGACCGCCCTGCAGGGCCTACAGCCTACTGAATCTACACCGAGCCTTCGGCATGACTAGACCGCCACGTGGGCCTATAGTCTCCCCGAACCGCTCATAGGGTATGTTGGCCTTCAGCACAAAGCAGGACCGCCTCAACCCAAATAAACAAGCAAATAACCATGTGCGCATACAAACATTCACTGGCATATACAAAACATCGAACATATATATCTCGCTGATCACCACACATAGCAATCTCTCATAACTAGAGCACTGACCTAGCAAGTCACTAACATAGCAATCCCTACGGATCATAAGAACATAACACATAGTCTATCCTGATTCTGATCTACGTATCATATCCACATGTACATTCCATAACGATAATAACTAAATGGCTAGGCTTGGTGCCTTAGACCCTATCGATATAGTGAGGATAACTCACCTCGTAGATGTCGACTCGAAAGGTAAACTCCAACTCTCAGATCACTTGACACAAGCTCCACCACCTATTCTCATTGTACAACATACTCATAAGTCCTTAACCTTTTAAGGTACTCCATAACCTACTACTCAACCCTTGGTCAAAATCAAAGTCCTCGGTCAAGGTTAACAGTCCATGTTGACCTCAACTCGTTGAGTACCCTCGGCTACTCGCCGAGTTCCTTGAAGCACATTCCAACTCGCCGAGTTCCTTCGATTCTCGATCAAACTTTAAGGCCACCCGTCGAGTTTCCTCCTTGCAACTCGACGGATACACACACATAAATATCCTAGCGAAAACTCATTTGACTCGTCGAGATGTTCTTCAACTCGTTGAGTCTTATGGAAATCTTCATCGGACTCGCCGAGTAGTTCATCCAACTCGTCGAGTTCATGGCCATCTTCATATGACTCGCCGAGTCAACCTGGCAACTCACCGAGTCCATTCAGACCCTTTACCATACAGACTTGCTTTGAGCCATGCAGCAGCTCCAAATCACAGATCCAAGCTTCTAGGGCATGCTTATCACGTAAAGTTTCAAACTTTACCTGCATGCACGGCTATAAAGGCTCTAAATGCCTATTTTAATTTCTTAATGGAGCTTCAAGCTCAAGAGGGACCTCAATCATGACCAAAATTGTAACTTTATGCTTCTAGAATCCAAGGAGGGTCTAGATCTGAGGTTACAACCTTAGATCTAGCCCATAACGCATCTTAACAACTTAATCTTCCACCAAAAACCCTAAAACTCAACCAATAGAAGAGATCTACAAGGAAAATGGCGATTTAGGAACCTCTTGAAGATGATAACTGAGATAAGCGTTGATTCCCACACTCTACTTGCTCTAATCTCCTTCTCCTCCAAGCCTTCTTCCTCTAAAGATTCTCTTTTCAAGCTTCAAACACACAATGGCCACACACACACACACGTATTAGGGTTCTCAAGGACTCTCGAGAACTGTAAAGAGGCCCAAAGGAGGCTAAGGTTCCTTTAAATAGGGTGCAAAACCTCGGGATTTAGTGTTTCATCTGTCAGCTCCTACTCATCGAGTCCCAATATGGACTCGTCGAGTAGGTCACTTAACTCGAGATCTTACCCCACTGCTACTCGACGAGTAGGGCAACCAACTCGTCGAGTAGGGCCTAACCCAATAAATCATGTTTAAAACAATACCTGAGAATCGGGGCATTACAAGGGCCTTGCCCCTACATCAGACTGATGTCCAGAACTGACTAGGGCCTTGCCCACCACATTAGACCGAAGTCTGGAACTAACTAGGGCCTTGCCCACTACATCAGACCATCCGAAACTAGCTAGGGCCTTGCCCACTACATTGGACCGATGTCCAGAACTGACTGAACATAGCATAACATAATCATAACATACAATAATAACACATATACTGCGTATTGCATCAAACCGCAGTCCGGAACAAATAACACATAGACATGCCTGAATCACAAACACATCAAGCATACTGAACTACTTCTCGGGACCACGCCGGCATCGGACCGCAGTCCAGAACTACTGCTATCCAAACGGGCCGGCATTGTGGCCGTAGACCCGTTCCTACTGGAAGGAAACTTATCTCGTAAGGTTGATTGCTGGAATGCTAAGCGCGAAATGTCTGACTGTTGCTCCGGTAACTCCCCGACTATAATTCCCATAAAGACACTTAGTCAAACACCGATACTAATCTTAGAGTAAAGTGACTATTTTACTCCTGGCCAAAGTCCTAATCCTAGTCAAAGTCAATAGCCAGTTGACCTGACTCGCCGAGTTGGACCGCCAACTCGCCGACTCCCTACCCTTCTTCGATTCCCCAACCTGACTCTACTCGTCGAGTTTAGCAAAGACTCGACGAGTTCTCCATCTACAATAACATCGAGTAAACCTTCATCTGACTCGCTGAGTTGTATAAACAACTCGTTGAGCCCTCCTTCATCACATGATCACGTCCAGTCTATGTCTTGCCGAGTTGTATGAACAACTCGTCGAGTCTGATCTTGTGGGGAAGAAGATTGCCTTGGACTCACCGAGTGTGTTCTTTCACTCGTCGAGTCCCATGATTTACAGATTATGGATATTTTTAATACATCAAAACACTCCTTGGGACCCTTCTAAACCTCTGCTAACACTTAAATGGGCTGCTTTGAACCACAACGAATTGGGGACTCAAACCCTGTACTCTTAGAGATGCAACAACAACTCGTCGAGTCGGCCATTGTCCAAGTCTAAAACTTGTTTTTTGTTGTACAACTCTCATAGAACAGGTAGATCTGGGCTTCTAAGGTCGATCTAACATGTAAATTTATGAACTTTACGTGCATGCGTGGAAGTATAAGCTTTAAGGACCCAAAAAGAGGTCCAAAGAGGTACATGGGCTAATATGGTCATAAGGCTTGCATTTTTATTCCATGAACTCGGTTCTAGAGTCTAGATCTGAAGGTGAATCGAATTGGGACGTCCAAGTCTTAAGGATCATGCGTATTGATCTCAAAACTTCAACAAGGGGCAATGGAGAAAATCTATAAAACCACAAGTCAAGTTTTGAGCTTGATTACCTGAAAGTGAAAAGAAATTGATGCTGCTTTTGGATCTAGTCCTTCTACCTTAATCCTTCTTCCTTCCAACTCTTCTTCTAGATACACAATGCACTAAAAACCCTCCAAGTCACTAAGAAAGCTCAAGTTTGTCATAAGGGAATTAGGGTTTCGAAAGTAATGCTATAGAGGTGATGGAGGTTGGGACTGAAGCTCATAATTTTGTTTAAATAGGGTGCAAACCCTTTAATTAGGGTTTCATCCAGACTGGCCTACTCGTCGAGTCCAAGAGCGTACTTGGCGAGTAGATTACTTAAACCCATGCCCAAACCTCGCATCTACTCGACGAGTCAGGGCTGCCACTCGTCGAGTCAATAATACAAATGGTAGAAACGAAGATCAAATACATACCAGAAATGGGGCGTTACAAATCTCCCCCACTTATCTTAGACTTCTTCCTCGAAGTCTGCTATCTCTACAAACAACTATGGGTAGTGTTCTCTCATCTCCTCCTCAAGCTCTCACGTCCACTCCGAGCCCTTGTGGTGTTGTCACTGCACCTTTACTAGCTGAACCACCTTGTTCCTCAAGGTCTTTATCATCTGATCCAAGATCATAACGGGTCTCTCGATGTAATTCATGTTGCCATCAACCTGAATATCCTCCAATGGTACAACTCTTAACTCATCCACTAAGCACTTCAACAACTGAAAAACGTGGAAAGTGTTGTGGATCTGGCTGAGCACTGCTGGAAGATATAACCGATACGCAACCCGACCCACTCGAGCCAAAACCCTAAAGAGACCAATGAATCTAGGGCCCAGCTTGCCCCGCTTCCGAAATTGGATGACACCCTTCCAGGGTGACACCTTCAGGAGGACCATATCGCCTACCTGGAACTCCAAGTCCGAGCGTTGCTTATCGGCATAACTCTTTTGCCGACTCTGTGCAATCTGAAGCCTGTTACAGACTTAATGTATCAACTCTGTGGTCTTGATTACTACCTCCATACTCCCCATGACTCTCTGACCGACCTCACCCCAACAGACTGGGATCCTACACTTCCTCCCATAGAGCATCTCAAAGGGAGGACGGTCGATACTGGCGTGGTAAATGTTGTTATACAAAAATTCCGCTAATGCAAGATACGTATCCCAACTGCCACCGAAATCTAGGACACATGCCTAGAGCATGTCCTCAAGTGTCTGAATCGTCCTCTCACTCTGCCCGTCCGTCTAAGGGTGGAAAGCGATACTGAAATGAAGACGAGTAGCCATCTGATAATAAAACCGCTACCAAAACCTGGAAGTGAACCGGACAGCTCGGTCTAACACCACTGAAATGGGCACTCCATGATGTGTCACTACCTCGTGCACATGAATATCGGCTAACTTCTCAGCCGAGATGCTCTCCTGAATAGGTATAAAATGTGCACCCTTGGTCAACTGATCCACGATGACCCAAATCGAATCAACTCCACATGCGGTCCTGGGAAGCTTAGTAATGAAATCCATGGTGATATCCTCCCATTTCCACATGGGAATTTCCAACAGGTGCATCTTGTTGTGGGGCCTCTGATGCTTTGCCTTGACCTTCCTACAGTTCAGGCATATCTCTACATACCACGCTACATCCTGCTTCATACAGGTCCACCAGTAATCGGGTCGAAGATCTCTATACATCTTCGTCGCCCAGGGTGGATGGAGAACCGAGACTTGTGGGCCTCGTCCATCAACACTTGTCGTACCCCACCCTAGTATGATACCTAGACCCTCCCATGCAGGGTCAACAATCCTCAACTATCATAATCGAAAGAAGCTACACGGCCTATAATCCTCTTACACTTCTGTCTCTCCTCCTTCAGGCCCTCAACCTGTGCCTCTTTGATCTGATCCAGCAATGGAGTAATCAGTGTTATCCTCAGACATATATCTCTGATCGGGGTTGCCACCGCCTTGCGGCTCAGAGCATCGGCCACTACGTTGGCCTTGACCGAATGGTAAAGGATCTCATAGTCGTAATCCTTTACCACGTCTAACCATCGATGCTGCCTCATATTCAGATTCGGCTGATCCATAAAGTACCTCAAACTCTTGTGATCCGTGTAAATGGTACAACGGACCCCATAGAGGTAATGTCGCTAAATCTTGAGGGCGAACACCACTACCCCCAACTCTAAATCATGGGTCGGATAGTTAGCCTCGTGAGGCTTCAACTGTCTAGAGGCATAAGCTATCACACACCCTCGTTGCATCAACACTGCTCCCATACCTGTGATCGAAGCGTCACAGTAGACTACAAAGTCATCCACTCCCTTTGACAGTGTAAGAATCGATGCCTTGCATAGTTGCTGCCTGAGCGTCTCCAATGCTGACTGCTGTTCAGCACCCTAGCGAAACCCCACTGACTTCTTAGTCAATCGAGTGAGCGGTACTTCTATCTTGGAAAAATCCTAAATGAATCTTTTGTAATACCCTACCAGACCTAGGAAGCTCCGAATCTCAGATGGAGACCTCGGGACCTCCCACTCCATCACAGCCTCTACCTTGGCCGAATCTACAAGTATACTCTTCTGGTTGACGAGGTGTCCAAGGAATTGAAACTCACACAACCAGAACTCACACATGGAGAACTTCGTGAAAATTTTCTCCCTCCTCAGTGTCTCTAGCACCTCTCTCAGGTGCTCCTCGTGCTGCTCCTGAGTCATGGAATAAACCAAGATGTCGTCGATGAATACTATCACAGACCGATCTAGCATCGGTCTACACACGCGGTTCATGAGATCCATGAGCGCGGCTGGAGCGTTCGTGAGTCCAAACAGCATCACCACGAACCCATAATGACTATAGTGTTGGATTAGTGTCTAAGCCCGTAACTATATTTGGTATGTACTTGACCCAGTTGTGCATGGTCCTTTTGGGTTGCCTTCACCAAAGCAACTTGACAGGGTAATTTGAAGAGAAAGAGAGGATAATATGGTTTATTAATATATTATAAGAATAATATATTAAAGGAGAAATAAAATTTATTTAGTTAGTATTAGTCATAAATTAGTTAGGAAGTAATTTAGTGACTAAAAGAGACTAATTGAATAAAGGGGCAAAAACTATCAAATGTGTGATAGTTGAGTTTTGGGCTGGGAAACCTAATGGACTAAGGGGGAACGAAATTATGATGAAGGATCATCATATTTTTGTCCAAGGCCTTATTCCAGAAGGTTCCTTGGGCTGCTTGGTGACTAAGATGTCCATTAGGGTTTAGACTGAAACCTTAGCAGCCTACAGTATAAATAAGACCCCTAGCCTTCAATTTTCGGCCACTTGCTTTCCTAAGAGACACCCTAGGCTGAAATTAAGCATCCTCCCTCCTCTCTCAAAGTTTCCTTCTTGCTTGTGGTGTTTGTAATCCATTAGAGGAGTTACACTTGTGACTCTAAGCTCAAAAACAAGAAGATCCAAAGGATTTCAAGCCATTTGAAAGAGCTAATCACTTAGATATGTTCTTATAGTGTTAATTTTGAATTATGTATGCTAGATTAGGGCTTGCAATTCTTGGATTCATTGCATGTACAATAGAGAAACCTAGATCCAAGCATTAGGGTTTGTATGAGCACATAGGATTGTTCTTATGCATAAAACCCATCACATAGCAGGTCCTAAAAATCATTTTTCTCCTGAAAATCATTTTTCTTGCATCTGCCCGACTCAACTCGGCGAGTTGGCCTTACTCTGCGAGTCCAGGACTTACTCAGTGAGTCTGGGAGTCAAACAGAGTATGTTTCGATATTTACTTGCTGTTTTGTTGTAGGATTGATGCCAAAATCGTTTTTCGATAATAAAATCCGAATTTTATCGTATGCAAATGATTATCCTTACCAAAACAAAAGATAATTTCAAATCTTTTGAATAATAGTTTCCTTATATGATAAATATGGATTATTTAAATTATTTAGAAATTATCTTGTGACTAAAATTGGATTAGGTGACATATAGATATTCATAAAATTAATTGTTTAATTTATCTTATTTGTTATTTGCTCCATTCTGTTTTGAAAAGTTCAAAACTTGTCCTCAAGTTTTGAAATTTAAATTTTATGATTAAAAGTTTAATTTTGAATGATTTAAATTTCAAACCCTTAGAAGTTTAAAAGTTTAAAATTCAACCCTATAATATTATATTATTACAAGATTAATTAATATATATGTATAAGAATAAGCTAGTCTTATCGCTAGTAGGCCTCATTCACAAAGCCAGTCTATAAGGTGGGTATATGGTTGTTGCCTATAAAATGGTGCTTAATGGGTGTACACTCACACCCACCGCTTGCTTGACTGGTGGAGGGTCGTTAGCCGAATGGATATTATAGGGAACTTAATTCCTCATTATAAGTATAATGAATTTACAAAGTAACTATAATGTTTTACAAATTCCCAATCTTAGTTACTTTAGGGTAAAATGTGAAAATGATGCTATTCCATGGAATTGCACTTTGCACCTTTGTCAATCGTTAGTGGAGCGTGCGTGGTTAACCGACACATTAATTTGGTATTGACATTGGCGGCGAAGGGTGGCTCGATGTTTGTCATAGATCAATGGAGCGTGTGTGGTTTACCAGCACATTGATTAGGTGATAGAGACATTAGGTGCACCATGTTGATTTGCATGGTTATTCACGACTTGTTTGCGATCCTCGGTATCCCAGTCGCAAATTTGAAGTGCGTATCGAGATTTAAACATGCCATTGAAAAGTTCAATGAATCTCAAAGATCTAGGAGTTTTCAAATACATTTAAAACTTAATTTCATTTCATTTTTCATGGTGGAAATTAGTGAATCGTCATTCACTTACCTTCATATTATTTACTTTTAGAGTACGGCATCCCTTTCTAATTTGTAAATAATGTTGTTGGATCCTAGCCCTAATTTTTCATTTGGGTGTTTAATTGGGGATTCTTTCTAATCAAACTTGTCCTTTTCAATTTTCAGATGTCGAACGCAAACAACAACACTCCTGCAGCTACTAATGGATTCTCACTCATGAATTTGTGTGGGAAAGTGATCTTTAATGGCAACAACTTCAACGAGTGGATGCGAAACATCTGAATGATCACTTGGTACGAGGACATAGAGTATGTCCTCGACGAGATTCTTGAAAATATCAATCCAGAAACTGTCACCGCTGAAGAAATCGCTGCTTTTGAGGCTCATGAACGTGATGCAACGAAGGTTCATTGCATCATGCTCGCGACTATGAACGTAGAACTCCAGAAGTCCTATGAGGACATGTATCCATTCGAGATGCATCAAGATTTAACGGATAGGTATCACTAAAGCACGAGGCAAGAGCGCTATGAGATCATCACTAACATGATCACCGCTAAGATGGGGAGAGGAGAATCCTTAACCTCGCATCTAAAGAAGATGCAGAGGTATGTTGATCGTCTTCTAAAGTTGAATGTTAACTTTGATGAGGAATTGGCTATCGACATCATTCTCCATTCCTTGCCTCCATGCTACAACCAGTTCAGAATGACCTACCACATGAACAAATAGGAGGTCACCATGAACAAACTTCAAGGGTTGTTGAAAACTGTTGAGTGCAACCTAAAGGATAAATCTATTCCAACAACTCCTACTGATTCGGCCCCTGTGTTGACAATAGGGCAAGGAAGAGGTAAGAAAAGAAATGCTCCATCTAAGATCCACCAAAAGGGAAAGTCCCAAGATGGTTCCTCTTCTAGCGGAACCAAAGCAGGTCCTGCTAAACTGTCCTCCGACCCTAAGAAAGCAGAGTGTTTTTATTGCCACGAGAAGGGCCACTGGAAACGAAGCTGCCCCAAATATCTGCAGGATATTAGAGATGGGAAGATAAAGCCCACCTATGCAGGTATGTATTCTATCAAATCTAACAATTCATCACTTGCTACTTCATGGGTTCTTGATACAGGATGTGGTTTCCACATTTGTTCTGATTTTGCAGTGCCTAAAAATAAGTAGAGAGGTGGAACATGGAAAAATAAACTTGATAATGGGAAACAGAACATCGTCGCCTATGACCAAAGTTGGAGTTTATTCTTTAGTGTTGAGTAATGGGTTAGGATTAGATTTAAAAAATTGTTTCTATTCGCCAGATATGGCAAGAAACATCATTTCTTTTCATGGATTATATAGACAAGGTTTCAGATATTCATTTGATAATAGTAATGGTTCTATTAATGTTTATTTGAATGGTTTTTTTATTTCAACGCATTTCCTTGTAATGGAATATATGAATCTGTGTTGGTTGTAGAAAATTTAGGAAATGATGTGTTGAATGTTGATTTGTCTAATAGTTTAAACAAAGCATGCTTGTGGCATTGTCGCATTGGCCATGTGAACAAGAAACACATAGCCCAAATCCAAAAAGATGGAGTGTTGGAGTCATTCGACCTTAGGGACGATGACGTGTGTGAATCTTGTTTGCTTGGGAAGATGACCAAGTCACCCTTTATTGTCACTTGTGAAAGGGGTGAGGGTCTATTGGATCTCATACACACCGATGTGTGTGGGCCCTTTAGATCCACCACAAGGGATGCTTTCCGCTTCTACGTGACGTTTACGGATGATTATAGCAAATATGGATATATCTACTTAATCAAGCAAAATTCAGAAACACTTGAAAACTTCAAAGAGTTTAAGAGTGAAGTGGAGAATCAGCTGGGCAGGAAAATCCAGATGCTTCGGTCAGACCGAGGAGGAGAGTACCTAAGTCTTGAATTTCACGTCTATCTAAAAGAATTCGGAATCGTTTCGCAATTGACGCCTCCGAGAACTCCGCAATTAAATGGTGTGGTTAAGAGACGTAATCGGACCTTGTTGGACATGGTTCATTCTATGATGAGTCGGGCTTTGTTGCCAATAGCTTTCTGGGGGTACACCTAAGAGACGGCCGCCCATATCCTTAATTTAGTTCGCACCAAGAAATTTGCCAAAACACCTCACGAGATGTGGACAGGTAAAGCTCCCTCGTTGGCACACATCAAGGTTTGAGGTTGCGAGGCTTTCATAAGACGAGAGAATCACGACAAGCTCAAACCTCATAGTGAGAAGTGTTATTCCATCGGCTATCCACAGAAGTCTTTTGGCTATCTCTTCTACAGACCGAGTGACAATGTTGTCTTTGTTGCGAGGAGAGGGGTTTTCCGAGAAAGAGAAGTCATAAGCCAAGAAGACAGTGGGAGGCAAATTGATCTTGAAGAGATTCAAGAACAAAGCGATGAAGGAACTTCTAACACTGGCACTCAACCTGAGGAGGAAACTCATGTTGAACCTGTTGATGAATCCTTACCTCTTCGACTTTCCAGCAGGGCTAGTGTTCCACCCTAGTTGTATGGATTCCATATTACTACTGAAGGGGATACATTTATTAGTGATAGTACACTAGTAAACTTGGACGAACCTAGCAGCTACAAGGAAGCCATGGCAGGCCCAGAGTCTGCTAAATGGAAGGAGGCAATGGACGAGATTCAGTCCATGTACGACAACCAAGTTTGGAATTCGGTTGATAATGTGCCAGGTCGTAAGACAGTCGGGTGAAAATGGATCTTCAAGAAGAAGACAAGCGTGGATGGGAATGTGTACACTTATAAAGCGCGATTGGTTGCCAAGGGCTTTACTCAAACTCTTGGAGTTGACTATGATGAGACCTTCTCACCAGTTGTGAAGATAAAGTCTATTAGGGTGATGCTCGCAATAGCTATGTTTCATGATTATGAAATATGGTAGATGGACATGAAACCACTTTTCTTAATGGAAAGTTGGCTGAGGATGTTTACATGAATCAGCCAGAGGGTTTTGTCGATGTGAAGCATCCAAATAGAGTGTGTAAGCTTGAGAAATCCATTTATGGATTAAAGCAAGCGTCTCGTAGATGGAATCTGTGTTTCGACGAGAAGGTCAAAGAGTTTGGTTTTCTACGAAGCGAAGATGAGTCATGTGTGTATGTCAAGGCCGGTGGGAGTATAGTAAGCTTCCTCGTATTGTATGTCGATGATATACTGCTCATAGGAAATGACGTCCCGACCTTGCAGGAGGTCAAGTCCTGGATTGGGAAGTGTTTCGCTATGAAGGACCTCGGAGAGGCTGCATATATTTTGGGAATAAGGATAGTAAGAAACAGAAGTAAAAAACTGATAGGACTCAGTCAGGATACATACTTGGATAAGGTACTAAATCGTTTTAGCATGGAAAATTCCATGAAAAGGGAGTTGCCAATCCAAAGAAATACCAAGTTGAGTAAGACTCAATGCCCGAGTACAGAGGCAGAAATAGCTGATATGAGCCGAGTACCTTACGCTTCCGCAGTTGGCTCTATCATGTACGCTATGACTTGTACTTGCTCAGATGTGGCCTTCGCTTTGAGCATGGTCATCAGATATCAAGGGAACCCTGGTAGAGTGCATTGGATTGCTGTCAAGAATATTCTTAAGTACCTTCGAAGGACCAAGGAATGGTTGCTAGTCCTTGGTGGGAGTGATGACTTGAGGGTACCAGGGTACAGTGACGCTAGTTTCTAGACGGATTGGGATAATTACCGTTCGCAGTCAGGCTGGGTCATTACCCTTAACGGAGGAGCAGTGACTTGGAAAAGTTCCAAGCAGGAGATTGTGGTTGATTCAACGTGTGAATCAGAGTACATTGCAGCTAGTGAAGCGTCAAAAGAGGCAATATGGTTGAAGAACTTCATTGGAGACCTTGAAGTTGTGCCATCCATAAATGAGCCCATGGAGATTTTCTGTGATAATGAAGGAGCGGTTGCCTTAACCATGGAACCAAGGGATCACGGCAGATCTAGACATATCGACAGAAAATACCATTTCATTGAACATCGAGTAGAAGAGGGACTCCTCGTAGTGAAGAGGGTATCATCAGAAGATAACCCAGCAGATCCCCTTACGAAGGGACTGAGCAGGGTTAAGCACTTACAGCACGCTAGGAGCTTTGGGCTGAAGGACGATATATGTTTAGATTAGATAGGAAACGTGTAATGGATAAATTTGTACTTGACATTTGATGAATAAATAAAGGTGTGTTATTTATAAGTAAAGATACTATCTTGTGTTGATTATTTATCTATTGTTTCAATTTGCATGTTTTGACTTACTGGATAATAAGATTATTCAAACAGTCCACACTCGCTCATATATTGGAAGTAGATATGATAGAAGACTGTCATGAATTTGTTTGTAGATTGTCTAAAAGGTTTTAGACATGGCAAAGGTTTGCTGCAAAGTTCATGAGTGCTTATGAATTGTGATTTGAGCATTGGAATAAACTCACGCTTGGTTGTATCACTTCATGGAATTTATCACGAGTGATCGCAAGACGATAATATCATATAATCTTTAAACCTAGAGATATGGTTATTGTTTATTGGTTAGTTGTGCATTGACAATGCGTAAACGCATCAGTAACTTGATGTTATAAAACACATTGTTGTGTATGATTTAGCCAGTGAATAATAAATGCATATAAGTCGAAGTTTATCTGTTCCTTTTATTCTAAGAGGATAAAAGCGATGTCTGGCCACTTGATGATTTGGTTTGACTTATGTGTCGGGCCCGATCAGGACAAAGTTGATGTGTTCAACTAAGTTCTATGTCAAACAAATCAGAGATCGAGGAACAATATGCTGAACAATAAGTATGACTATGTTCCATGTGATTATTAGCATGATATCTAGAGGATTAAATGATCACTTATCTAAAGGACAAGATTTTGATCAGAGTTGACAGCAGCATATAAGAGCTACGATTGCTAAACCAGATTCTAAAGTCATATGGGAGATATAGTTACTAGACTTATCCAAGTGAGAGACTTTTGGATTAGTGTCTGCGCCCGTAACTATATTTGATATGTACTTGACCCGGTTATGTATGGTCCTTTTGGGTTGCCTTCACCAAAGCAACTTGAGAGGGTAATTTGATGAGAAAGAGAGGATAATATGATTTATTAAAATATTATAAGAATAATATATTAAAGGAGATATCATATTTATTTAGTTAGTATTAGTCATAAATTAATTAGGAATTAATTTAGTGACTAAAAGAGACTAATTGAATAAAGGGGCATAAACTGTAAAATGTGTGATAGTTGAGTTTTGGGCTGGGAAACCTAATGGACTATGGGAGAACGAAATTATGATGAAGGATCATCATATTTTCGTCTAAGGCCTTATTCCAGAAGGTTCCTTGGGCTGCTTGGTGAGTAAGCTGTCCATTAGGGTTTAGACTGAAACCCTAGCAGCCTACAGTATAAATAAGACCCCTAGCCTTCAATTTTCGGCCACTTGCTTCCCAAGAGACACCCTTGGCCGAAATTAAGCATCCTATCCTCTCTCAAAGTTGCCTTCTTGCTTGTGGTGTTTGTAAGACATTAGAGGAGTTACACTTGTGACTCTAAGCTCAAGAACAAGAAGATCCAAAGGATTTCAAGCCAATTGAAAGATCTAATCACTTAGATCTATTCTTATAGTGTTAATTTTGAACTATGTATGCTAGATTAGGGCTTGCAAGTCTTGGATTCATTATATGTACAATAGAGAAACCTAGATCCAAGCATAAAACCCATCACATAACAGGTCCTAAAAGCGGTCTTTTGAACATCCTCATCCCTGACCCGCATCTGGTGATATCCAGGTTGTAGATCAATCTTGGAAAAGATGCCCCCTGAAGTTGGTCAAACAAATCATCTATCCTCGGGAGTGACCCGCATCTTCACTGTTACCTTATTCAGCCACCGGTAATCTATACACATGCGGTGTGACCCGTCCTTCTTTCTCACAAACAGGATCGGGGCTCCCCAGGGCGAACTGCTCGGCCAGATAAAACCCTTGTCTAGCAGCTCCTGCAGCTGCGTAGACAACTCCTGCATCTCTGGAGGAGCCAACCGATACGGTGTCTTGGCTATCGGAGCCGCACCAGGGACCAGGTCAATCCGGAATTCTACCTGTCTCTTAGGAGGTATCCCAGGCAAATCCTCCGGGAATACATCCGAGTACTCACGCACCACTGGTACATCATCAATCATCGCCTTACCCTTCTCCCGGGCATCCATAACATAGGCAACGTACCCCGCACAACCCTGCTGAAAGTAACGTGTAACAGCCCGAAATCTCAGGTATTGTTTAATTATGTTTTGGGGTGAGTTGAGAGGGGACTCGGCGAGTTGGAGCCTAGACTCGCCGAGTAGGATCGCAGACCTGGTCGCGGGTCCGCGACTGGACTCGACGAGTCCAGATATGGACTCGGCGAGTCGACGCTGTTCAGCAGAAACCCTAACCGTTCGGTTTTGGATCGTATATAATGCTCTTATATGCCGTCATTGTCCGTTTTTAGTCGATTGAGAGGAACCATAATCGGTTGTGGGCATCTAGAGCAAGATTGGAGGATATTAGGGCTTGAAGAGGTTGTGGGGCAAAGAGGAGAAAGGTTTTGGCTAAAGGAACAGCAAAGGATTCGAGTTCTGCGGTTTGGAGACACAGAGAGGACATATTCCAGGTAATATTTCGGATTCCCTTCTGTTATTTGATGTGTTTATGAAGTTAGGGTTTATGAAACCCATTTAGTGATTAGATGGGTTATTATGTTATTACCCAAACGTTTATACCCCAGTAATGAGATGTTTAGAAGTCCAGAAAGTCCCATGGTTGTATATCTCGGGACCATACGTAATTCAGGAAGCAGTTGCTCGTCTGCATGGCATGGACTCGCCGAGTTGTTCTTCAGACTCGGCGAGTAGCTTGAAGATTTACTGGGACTCGCCGAGTTGTTCTTCAGACTCGGCGAGTGGAGTCGGGGTGGCCCCGCGATTCTTTCAAGGGTAACTCGTCGGGTCGAGGAGGGTACTCGACGAGTAGATAAGGAATCTCAGAAAGTTGGAGGACGTCTAGACTCGCCGAGTCGCCATGGTACTCGCCGAGTCCGGTCGAACTGACCGTTGACCGTTGACCAGAGTTGACCTAAGTCTGACTTCTTAGGGATAGTCACCCTTAGAAGATATAAGTGTTAATGAGATATGTGATGTTATAGGAAGGTTGTAGCTCGTCGGATTGTGCACGAGTGATTTCAGGAGTTGCTAGCTTTCAGCATTTACGAGGTGAGTCTTCTCACTATACTATACCCGGAAGGGTTTGACTGTGTGACCGGAAGGTCGGATATGTTATGTGATATGTATGCTATGTGTGGTAAGTTATATGTTATATGTGCTATGTATGTTATGTGGGCCGGAAGGCAATATGTTATGGGCCGGAAGGCGAATATGTTATGGGCCAGAATGCGTGATAATGAGGACCGGAAGGTCAGGGCCTGGAAAGGCGTATGTGCGTAAGTGTATATTGGGGAACTCACTAAGCATTTATGCTTACAGTTGTTGTGCATGTATTTCAGGTACTAGCGAGGACCGTGGGAAGGCGCCGGCATGATCGATACACACTGAAGATTGTCTTTATGATCTTGGGATTTTGAATAATTGTATTTGACAGAATAATTAAACTATTTATGCCTTGTTTAAAATGGAAACAATTATGTTTTTAAAATGAAAAATTTGTTTGAAAAATTTGAGTTGTTACAATTGGTATCAGAGCCTTGGTTTGAGGGATTCGGGTGCACCTTAGGGGGTAACTGAACTCAAACCGAGGATTTGAGGAAGCTTTTCAAATTAAGGCATAAACTTTTGTAAATGGTTTTGTGGTAAGCAAGAAAGAAGCAGTGTGTACGATCAGTCAGCGCCCGAACGGTAAAGATCCCCAAAATACCTTACAATATTATATGATATGAATTGTTATGCATGCTAGAAAACTAGGTATTCATGATAGGACTAGAGTGGTCTGATTTGTGATGCCTTAGTCTAGGGAAGTTGCCTATATGAGATGCTTTGCTAGTATGCGGGTAGATAGAGTGTATCAGAAGTAGAGTACTCACTATCCGGAGTTTGGGGAGGAGGACTTGGGATGAACATTGATGCGGTGTGGTCGGTAGTATTGGGCCCGTACTACCGAGGACACCGGGTCAGTGGGAGGCCCAAGTAAGAATCCCTGGATATCTGGGACTGAGTAGGGTTGCGTATCGAGTACGATTATACTCGGTAGAATCTCTGATAGTTTTATGTTGTATTTCAGAGATATCATGGTTAGACCGCGTCACGGAGCAAGTACGAGCGGTGTGAGTGACGAGGATATTCGTCAGATGATCCACGAGGAGGTGGCGGCGGCGATCCGGGCTGAGATCCCGGAGATGTTTGGGTCTATCAAGACCACCCTGATGGAGACGTTCGACGAGCGGTACGCCGCATTGACTGAGGCTGCAACCGCTGCAGCTACCGCAGCTGTGGCCGCTGCTAGGCCACAGGGGGGTGATTCATTGCTGTTCCGAGAGTTCAGCAACACGAAGCCACCAGAGTTCGATGGGACGCAGGATCCGATTGCTGCGATGAGGTGGATCGCAGATATAGAGGGGTGCTTCTACACTTGTTCATGCCCGGAGCACCTGAGGGTACGGTTCGCTTTGAACCAGCTCCGTCTGGGAGCAAAGGACTGGTGGAAGTTCGTGACGGCGAACTTCACTTTGGCAGAGACTGCGGCAGTGACATGGGAGGGGTTCACTACCATGTTCAGGGATGAGTACGTTCCCCCGGTGGAGCGGGAACGATTGGTTCAGGAGTTCTTAACCCTCAAGCAGGGTACTGATTCGGTGGCGGCGATCACGCGGAAGTTCCATGAGAGGGCGATGTTTTGCCCCGAGCTGGTGGCCACAGAGCAGGCTCGGATGAGCCGGTACTTGGGTGTTCTGAGGAGAGAGATCCGGGAGTTTGTGTCAAACTCCACTTACCATACTTTTACTGAGCTTCAGGCGAATGCCAGGAAGCGTGAGATCGAGTTAGAGACTCAGGCCAGGGAGGAGGCCGAGTCTCAGCAGACAGACCGGCGGCCGGCTCAGTCTCAACCGGCAGCCAAGCGGATCAAGTCCGCCGATTCGAGGACGGGAGGTTCGAAGAACCGCACTTGCGTAAAGTGCGGCAAGGGTCACGATGGGGCGTGTCGAGCCGGTGCCTGCTACAAGTGCGGCAAGGAGGGGCACATTGCTAGGGAGTGCCCCAAGGGGTTTATGGTTTGCTTCCATTGCAACCAGACTGGCCATCGGAAGGCCGAGTGTCCGCAGCTTCGTCAGGGATCTGCACCTGTTGCCAGGACTACTGAGACTCGACCGGTGAAGGTCGAGGCCCCGAGGGCTCGTGGGAGAGCCTTTCAGCTGACTGCGGAGGAGGTCCGCGCTGCGCCCGATGTTGTGGCAGGTATGTTGTAATTCGTGTAATTATTTTAATGTCGATATGTTATGCTTATGTTATTATGCGCGTAGGTACTTTCCTTGTGAACTCTGTGCCTGCCTTAGTATTATTTGACTCGGGTGCGAGTAGGTCCTTTGTGTCCTTAGCCTTTAGTCAGCAGATCAGCGTTAGTCGTGAGTCGTTGAGTCGACCTTTGAGAGTTTCTATAGCTGACGAGAAAGTGATTCGTGCTACGGAGGTTCTTCGAGGATGTGTACTAGAGATTTTCGGGGTTGAATTCCCGATTGACCTGATTCCTATTGCGATGGGGGAAGTCTGTGTTATCGTGGGCATGGACTGGTTGAGCCGATTCGGCGCTGTCATCGACTGCGAGCACCAGTTGGTGACCATACGAGACCATAGTGGGGGAGTTCTTTCGGTGTACGGTGAGGGTACCCGTTCAGGATCAGCCTTTTGTTCGGCCGCTAGGGCGAGGCAGTGTCTACAGCAGGGCTGTAAGGGTTTTGTGGCGTATGTGATGGATACGCGGGAGGTTTCCAGGAGACCGAAGTCAGTTAAGGAGGTCCCTGTGGTGCGTGAGTTTTCAGATGTTTTTCCTGAAGAACTGCCGGGAGTACCTCCTGTGAGGCAAGTAGAGTTTGGTATCGATCTGGTTCCGGGGGCCGCGCCTATTGCTAGAGTGCCCTATCGTCTTGCACCTCCAGAGATGCAAGAGTTGTCCTTGCAACTCCAGGAGTTGCTGGGAAAGGGATTCATTCGGCCGAGCAGCTCGCCATGGGGAGCACCTATTCTGTTCGTCAAGAAGAAGGATGGTTCACACCGGATGTGCATTGATTACCGGGAGTTGAACAAGCTAACGGTCAAGAACCGTTACCCGTTGCCGAGGATCGATGATTTATTCGATCAGTTGCAGGGAGCATCTTGGTTTTCCAAGATCGATCTGAGATCAGGATACCATCAGGTGAGGGTACGGGAAGAGGACGTCCAGAAGACAGCGTTTAGGACGCGATATGGGCATTATGAGTTTGTGGTGATGCCTTTTGGACTCACCAATGGCCCGGCTGTGTTCATGGATCTCATGAACAGGGTATGCAGGCCGATGTTGGATCGGTCAGTGATTGTATTTATCGACGACATTCTGGTGTATTCGAGATCTAGAGAGCAGCATGAGGAGCATTTGAGGGAGGTCCTTGAGGTATTGAGGTCGGAGAAGCTTTATGCAAAGTTCTCCAAATGTGACTTCTGGTTGCGGGAGGTCCAGTTTCTAGGACATGTGGTTAATCAGAAAGGGATATTAGTCGATCCGGCCAAGGTTGAGGCGGTGATGAGTTGGGAGGTGCCGAAGTCACCCTCTGAGATCAGGAGTTTCCTTGGGTTGGCAGGGTATTATCGGAGATTTATCAAGGATTTTTCCAAGATCGCAGTGCCACTCACCAGATTGACCCGGAAGGGTGTTACATTCTCATGGGGACCCGAGCAGCAGACCTCCTTTGAGACACTTCGCCAGAGATTGTGCGAAGCCCCGGTATTAGCTCTCCCAGAAGGGATGGAAGATTTCGTGGTATATTGCGACGCATCGATTTCGGGATTGGGTGCAGTGTTGATGCAGAGGGGTCATGTGATAGCTTATGCGTCGAGGCAGCTGAAGCCTCATGAGACGAGATATCCCACACATGATTTAGAGTTGGGGGCAGTAGTGTTCGCTCTCAAAATTTGGCGTCACTACTTGTATGGGGTTCGATGTACGGTATACACGGACCATAAGAGTCTGAAGTATTTGATGGATCAACCCAACCTAAATATGCGTCAGAGGAGGTGGTTGGATGTGGTCAAGGATTATGATTGTGAGATCCTGTACCACCCAGGCAAGGCTAATGTGGTAGCCGATGCATTGAGCCGCAGGGCGGAGAGCACTCCGTTGCGAGATGTATGCTTGAGACTGACCGTGATGACTCCAGTATTGGACGTTATTCGTGGAGCCCAGGCAGAGGCTGTGCGACCAGAAATGCGGAGGAAAGAGCGGGTTGTGGGGCTAATCTCAGAGTTTGTCAAGGATAGTCGAGGTCTTATGACGTTTCAAGGTCGGATTTGGGTACCGTTCGTGGGTGGTACGCGTATTACGTTGATGGAAGAGGCTCATAAATCGAAATTCTCGATCCATCCCGGTGCTACAAAGATGTATTTGGATTTAAGGAAGGAATATTGGTGGCCCTGTATGAAGAGGGACGTAGCATGGTTCGTTGAGAGGTGCTTGACCTGCCGTAGGGTTAAGGCCGAACACCAGAGACCTCATGGCAAGTTGCAGCCATTGGAGATCCCCGAGTGGAAGTGGGAACAGATCACTATGGATTTTATCACCAAATTGCCAAGGACTGCTAGGGGAGTTGACGCAATTTGGGTGATTGTGGATAGGTTGACGAAGAGTGCGCACTTCCTTGCCATCAGTGAGAGTTCTTCAGCGGAAAAGTTGGCGGAGATATTCGTGAAAGAGGTGGTATCTCGGCACGGGGTGCCGATCTCGATTGTGTCAGACCGCGACGTGCGCTTCACTTCCAGGTTCTGGAAGAAATTCCATGAGGAGCTGGGTACTAAATTGCATTTTAGTACCGCATACCATCCCCAGACAGACGGTCAGAGCGAGCGGACGATTCAGACGCTGGAGGACATGCTCCGAGCGTGTGTGTTAGACTTCGGGGGTAGTTGGGATGCGTATTTACCATTGGCAGAGTTCTCCTACAACAACAGCCATCATTCGAGCATTGGTATGCCACCTTTCGAGCTGTTGTATGGTAGGAGGTGTCGGACCCCCATTTGCTGGGGAGAGGTGGGACAGAGAGTGATGGGCAGCACGGAGATCGTGCTCCAGACGACAGAGCAGATTCAGCGAGTGAGACAAAGGTTATTGACTGCCCAGAGCCGACAGAAGAGTTATGCAGACAGGCGTCGATCCGAGCTTGAATTTCAGGTCGGCGACTTCGTTCTCCTGAAGGTCTCTCCTTGGAAAGGAGTGATTCGGTTCAGGAAGAGAGGCAAGTTGGGGCCCCGGTATATTGGGCCATTTCGTGTGATTGCAAGGATAGGTCGGGTAGCCTATCGGTTGGATTTACCAGCGGAGTTGGGTCAGATCCATGACACTTTTCATGTGTCGCAGTTGAGGAAGTGCATAGCCGATGAGTCGGTAGTGGTTCCATTGGAGGATATTCAGGTGGATGCGAGCCTGAATTACGCGGAGAGACCAGTAGCGATCAGGGATCGGAAGATCAAGGTTCTGAGGAACAAGGAAGTACCTCTGGTGTTGGTTCAATGGCAACACCGTAAGGGATCGGAAATGACTTGGGAGCCGGAACGTGAGATGCGGGAGCAGCATCCGGAACTATTTGCAGAATGAGACTTCGAGGGCGAAGTCTAATCCAAGTGGGGGAGAGTTGTAACAGCCCGAAATCTCAGGTATTGTTTAATTATGTTTTGGGGTGAGTTGAGAGGGGACTCGGCGAGTTGGAGCCTAGACTCGCCGAGTAGGATCGCAGACCTGGTCGCGGGTCCGCGACTGGACTCGACGAGTCCAGATATGGACTCGGCGAGTCGACGCTGTTCAGCAGAAACCCTAACCGTTCGGTTTTGGATCGTATATAATGCTCTTATATGCCGTCATTGTCCGTTTTTAGTCGATTGAGAGGAACCATAATCGGTTGTGGGCATCTAGAGCAAGATTGGAGGATATTAGGGCTTGAAGAGGTTGTGGGGCAAAGAGGAGAAAGGTTTTGGCTAAAGGAACAACAAAGGATTCGAGTTCTGCGGTTTGGAGACACAGAGAGGACATATTCCAGGTAATATTTCGGATTCCCTTCTGTTATTTGATGTGTTTATGAAGTTAGGGTTTATGAAACCCATTTAGTGATTAGATGGGTTATTATGTTATTACCCAAACGTTTATACCCCAGTAATGAGATGTTTAGAAGTCCAGAAAGTCCCATGGTTGTATATCTCGGGACCATACGTAATTCAGGAAGCAGTTGCTCGTCTGCATGGCATGGACTCGCCGAGTTGTTCTTCAGACTCGGCGAGTAGCTTGAAGATTTACTGGGACTCGCCGAGTTGTTCTTCAGACTCGGCGAGTGGAGTCGGGGTGGCCCCGCGATTCTTTCAAGGGTAACTCGTCGGGTCGAGGAGGGTACTCGACGAGTAGATAAGGAATCTCAGAAAGTTGGAGGACGTCTAGACTCGCCGAGTCGCCATGGTACTCGCCGAGTCCGGTCGAACTGACCGTTGACCGTTGACCAGAGTTGACCTAAGTCTGACTTCTTAGGGATAGTCACCCTTAGAAGATATAAGTGTTAATGAGATATGTGATGTTATAGGAAGGTTGTAGCTCGTCGGATTGTGCACGAGTGATTTCAGGAGTTGCTAGCTTTCAGCATTTACGAGGTGAGTCTTCTCACTATACTGTACCCGGAAGGGTTTGACTGTGTGACCGGAAGGTCGGATATGTTATGTGATATGTATGCTATGTGTGGTAAGTTATATGTTATATGTGCTATGTATGTTATGTGGGCCGGAAGGCAATATGTTATGGGCCGGAAGGCGAATATGTTATGGGCCAGAATGCGTGATAATGAGGACCGGAAGGTCAGGGCCTGGAAAGGCGTATGTGCGTAAGTGTATATTGGGGAACTCACTAAGCATTTATGCTTACAGTTGTTGTGCATGTATTTCAGGTACTAGCGAGGACCGTGGGAAGGCGCCGGCATGATCGATACACACTGAAGATTGTCTTTATGATCTTGGGATTTTGAATAATTGTATTTGACAGAATAATTAAACTATTTATGCCTTGTTTAAAATGGAAACAATTATGTTTTTAAAATGAAAAATTTGTTTGAAAAATTTGAGTTGTTACATAACGCCTCGCTCTCGCCGCAGAGCAAAGAATCAGTCCCCGCTGTGGCCCTTCGCCCTGAATCACTAATTCTCCCCCACTAGGAGTGCGAACCCTCACTAACTACAGCTCGTAATTAATCACTGCCCCATTGGGTCTCAACCAATCCATACCTACTATAACTTTATTCCCTCGCAGGGGAATAGGAACCAAGTCTACTGAGAACTGCCCTTCAAACAAATGTAGTGTACATCCTCTATGAACTCTTGCAACCCTGACGGTCCTATCATCATCTATTTCCACATCAAGAGGGCAATCCATCTCCCTAGGAGCTCTACTAAATCGCTTGCTAACCGCAAGTGACACAAATGGTCGGGTAGCCCCCGAATCAAACAATACTAGAGCTGAGATGTCGTTCACTAGGAACGATCCTATAAAAGAACACATAACCATAAGCAATAAAAATAATAATAAAGAGATGATGGAGAAGATACATACCCATAACCACATCAGGAGTCATCCGAGCCTCCTCGATTGTCAACTGGAATGCTCTGCTCTTCGCCACTAGTGTCTCGGCCCGACCCTTTTCGGTCGTCTGTAATCCTCATGTAGCAGGAGCGGGTGCCATCACTAATCCTACTGATGCTAAACTCGGACATTGGGACTTCTTGTGTCCCCTCTGATTGCAATGGAAGCAAATCATATCAGATGCTTGGGTGGGAGTCACAGTGGTAGTAGCGGTACACTCCTTGCTCATGTGGCCAGTCCGACCGCACTTGTAGCAACGGGAACACCCTACCTTGCACATTCCATCGTGCAACCTTATACACTTGACACACCAACTGTGGCTCTGTTGTCCCCTTGGTCTGTGATCGGATACCTTGGGCTTTTTTCTCGAACTCCCTATGCCAAATACCACCTCTGGCTTCCTCTTCCTCTCCATCTCTAAATCAATCTCCCTCTCACGAGCCCTTGCAATCATGTCATCCAGCGTTTTATAGCTAGAACGGCTCACAAACTGTCTGATATCACTCCTCAACATCTCATGGTAACGGTCCTTCTTCATCTCCTCATCTGCCACGTACTGAGGAACGAGGAGAGCCCTCTCCCTGAACTTGGTGGTAATCTCCGCCACCGTCTCTGTCGTCCGTCAGGGATGCTGAAACTCCCTAGCAAGTTGTTTCACCTCAATAACAGGTGCGAACTCAGCTCTGAACCTGGTCGTGAAATCCGTCCAGGTCATAGCATCAAGAGATGTGTCATCCCCGATGACACGTCCGACCTCCTCCCACCAATCATGTGCCCTGCCCTTCAATAGATAGGATGTAAGTCGGACCTTGTCCCCCTCTGGACATCTGCTAGTACGGAAAGCGTTGCCACAACAGCCAACCATCTGGTACTCGCAATGGGGTCTCGGGCCCCCTGGTAATCAGGAGCTCAACAGGCTCTAAACTCCCTAAAGGTGAGCGTCCGAGACCCTATCATGGCTACCACCTCAGCGCGAAACATGCCAAATCTTTCATCCATGAGCTCCAGAATACCCTCCTTGATCGAACCAAAGATCACAGGAGTCTGCTCGATAATAGTGCACGTGATCTCTGAGGAGAGAAACTTCCTACTCTGCTCATCTAGCCGCTCATCCCCCGAGCCCAAGCCTGATCCCTCACCTGAACTGCCAACTGCTGGTGTAGGGCATAACACCACCATTATGAAAAGACGTAGTGATAATTGTCAAAAATACTGATATATTTAGAGGGATCACATTTACTACAAGTTCCTTGGCCTTGTCTCAGCTTTCCTCGATTCAAGTACAGATCATCTGCTTTCAGTAGTACGGGCCCATACTACCTTCCACATCTATTTGTACTTCTCTCAAGAACTGCCTTGAGTCCTCCAAGTCACTTCTACTGCTACTGTCCTCTGCTACTCTCATCCTAGGGTTTCCCTAGGGTAATCACCAACTCTATCTCCTCCATCAGCTGCATAAGAAGTCCCTGCTTTATTTCCCTAAATAGCTCGCGAATACTATTACATATTACTCAGACTAGATAATTTTTCGAAAGAGAGATCCTACTCAACAACGGTTGGACTCAAACAAGAGTTGCGAAATAGAGCTAGACTTAACCTTCTGAAATTATTTAGTCCTTGCAATATGTAACTTAACATATTCATTTACTAGTTAGTGAAAGACAGCGAGAACTCCTAAAATCACAAAGCAAGCAGCATTTGGGCATTGAGTTCACATAATCAAGCATATACTACTCAGACTATCATCCTGACTAATGCAGTTCTCATAGAGATGAACATATATAACAGACACATAAGGCATCCTTCCTAGATCCTTAGTCCTAATCTATCATGTTGTTCTAATAAAGCTGATAATCATAACATAGCATAAACTTGTATGGGTAATTTGGGAGTACTTACTTGAGCTCGGCTGATCGCATGCACCACACCCTATTCTCTTTTTCAAAAAAAAACTCTTTTCTTTTTAAGTTTCTTTTTAATTTTCTAAAACTCTTCTCTTTTGAAAACTTATACCATTTCCTTAGTTTGAGTTCAGACACACTCGGAAGTGCGCCCGAATCCCTCAAACCAAGGCTCTGATACCAACTTGAAACATCCCAAAAATACAAGCCAAAAATTTCGTTTGAAAATATTACCAAAACCATAATATCTAAATATCATATAATAAAACCATAAGTCATGTCTAAAAATATCTTAAAATATGTCTCATATCACAATTGATGTCAAATCATGTCAAAAATATCAGAGTCTAACTCCCATGCTAAAACTGTGGTGGGTGCCATGCCATCATCCTGAGCACTTCCCCTTGCTAGCTGAAGTACCTGAAACCAAAACTAAAACTGTAAGCATGAAGCTTAGTGAGCTCCCACAAACATCCACATACCATACAATAACATATAAAGCACATATTGGGCCTTGTCCACTGCATCGGACCGAAGTCCGGAACTGACTAGGGCCTCGCCCTCTACATCGGACCAAATTCTGGAAATGACTGGGCCTTGCCCCCTGGATCGGACCGAAGTCCGGAACTGACTAGGGCCATGCCCACTGCATCGGACCAAAGTCCGGAACTAAAAAGGGCGTTGCCCACTGCATCAGACCGAAATCCAGAACTAACTAGGGCCTTGCCCACTACATCGGACTGAAGTCCGGAACTGACTGCACATAGCTTCACATAATCATAACATATAACAATAACACATATACTGCATACTGCATCGGACCGCAGTCCGGAACACATAACACATAGACATGTTTGAATCACAAAGACATCAAGCATACCAAACTACTTCTCGGGACCACCCCGGCATCGGACCATAGTCCGGAACTACTGATATCTAAACGGGCCGACATTGTGGTCGTAGACCCGTTCCTACTGGAAGGAAACTCACCTCGTAAGGTTGAGTGCTAGAATGTTGAGCGGGAAATGTCTGACTGCTGCTCCGGTAACTCCCTGGCTACAATTCCCATAAAGACACTTAGTTAAACACCGATACTAATCTTAGGGTAAAGTGACTATTTTACCCCTTGCCAAAGTCCTTCTCATGGTCAAAGTCAACTGCCAGTTGAAATGACTCGCCGAGTCGGTCCGCCAACTCGCCGAGTCCTTATCCTTTCTTCTATTCCCAACCCGACTTTACTCGTCGAGTTTAGCAAAGACTCAACGAGTTCTCCTTCCATAATAACATCGAGTCAACCTTCATCTAACTCGCCGATTTTTATGAGCAACTCGTCGAGCCCTCCTTCATCACATGAACACGTCCAATCTACGACTCGTTGAGTTGTAAGAATAACTCGTCAAGTCCGATCATGTGGGTAAGAAGATTGCCTTTTACTCGCCGAGTGTGTTCTTTCACTCGTCGAGTCCCATGATTTCCAGATTATGGCTATATCTTAATATGTTGAAACACTCCTTGGGACCCTTCTAAACCTCTGCTAACACTCAACTAGGCTCCTTTGAACCACAACAGATTGGGGACTAAAACCCCGGACTCGCCGAGTTGCAAGAACAAATCGTTGAGTCGCCAATTGTCCAAGTCTAAAACTCAATTTCTACTATACAACTCTCGTCCAAAAGTTAGATATGGGCTTCTATGGTCGATCTAACATGGAAAGTTATGAACTTTACATGCATGCATGGAAGTATAAGCTTTAAGGATCCAAAAAGAGGTCCAAAGAGGTGCGTGGGCTAATATGGTCATAAGGCTTGCATTTTTATACCATGAACTCGGTTGTAGAGTCTAGATCAGAAGTTGAATCAACTTGGGACGTCCAGGTCTTGAGGATCAAGCTTATTGACCTCAAAACTCCAAAAAGAGGCAAAGGAGAAAATCTATTAAAACACAAGTCAAATTTTGAGCTTGATTACCTAAAAGTGAAAAGAAACTGATGTTGCTTCTGGATCTAGTCCTTCTCCATTGATCCTTCTTCCTTCCAACTCTTATTCTAGATACACAATGCACCAAAAACCCTCCAAGTCACTAAGAAAGCTCTAGTCTGTCAAAAGGGAATTAGGGTTTCGAAAGTAATGCTCTGGAGGTGATAAAGGTTGGGCCTGAAGCTCATAATGTTGTTTAAGTAGGGTGCAAACCCTTTAATTATGGTTTCATCCAGACTGGCGTAGTCGTCGAGTCCAAGAGCGGACGCGGCGAGTAGATTACTTAAACCCACGTCCCAACCTCACATCTACTCGACAATTCAGGGCTACCAATCATCGAGTCAATAATACAAATGGTATAAACGAAGATAAAATATGTACCAGAAACGGGGCGTTACAAATTTCTTCTTCAAAGCCAACTCCTACTAAAGCAGATAAAGGAAAAGGAAAATATGTTGTCATTAAACAATCAAAGGAAGAGAGAAAAGCAGCTATTGAAGGTTAAATGGAAAAAAGCAATGTCATATTCATAGTATTCTCAGACTTTGTTAGAATGATCCTCCATATCTAAACAAAGGTGATCCAAGGAAACTACATAGCTATGAGAATATTGAAGTTATGGTAGTTCATGAAGAAATGCATGACTTTGAAAAGAAACGAATGAAGAGTTATGCTACTAAGAACTTAGACATGAATCAACTGGATTTTCTTATCAACAAGATGAGGTTTGTGACAACGCAATATCAGATTGTTGACAAGTTTGATGATAAGGAAGAGTACAAGAAGTTAAAACTTTGTTTTCATGCGGTACATGGGAAAGAAGAAGAAGTGTGGTCACTCATCAAGATAGTTCGAGTTTTGAATATATCAAAATACGTTTTATTCGAGGGTGTACTTCAAAATTTTCGATATCTTGTGATCAGGGAAAACAATACTAAATTCACCTTTACTGTTGTTGACTTTCCTCTTATGAATTTGAATAACTTGATCACAGTCGCAAAGATTCTTAAGGTCAACAATGAAACAAAACTTCAGAGTACAAGCAAAGAAGATTATTTGTTGGGTCTTGCTCAGATCAAAGTTTTCATCGACAATTATTTCGAGTGTTTAGCCTTGACTGATGGTGAATTAGCTATGATAATGGGCAAAGAGATAATTGTCTCTCAATCATTCCTAAAGAGTAAAGCTGATTTGCAGCCTTATGATGATGGAGGGATCTGTCTAAAGAAACTTGGAATAGGTTTTGTTGGAAGAAGCAAGAAAGGAAGAAAGACGAAGTATTTGTCTCAAGCCTGTGATGTCGAAAGATATACTGTAGCTCATTATATGAACTTGATGGTTTGTATGAATAACTATAAGAAGAACAATGATAAAGATAAGGCTGATTTGAAGATGGTGATCAATTGGTATGCAGCGATTAGAAGTTCGATGCATCAAGCATTCCAGATATTAATGACTTAGATTCGACACTACTCACAAAGGGTGAGAATGCTGGGGTTCGAAGGTTGTGAGATGTCGAAATTATATTTGTTACTTGTAATGTTGAATTTTGGATTGTATTTTATTTTAAGGACTACTTTGTTAACGAAGCTTAGATGTTGAATGTCCTTATATTTTTTGTGCTTTTAGTTTTCCCTATAAATTTGGGAAGGATACTCTTAGAGGTTAAGAACTTTTCCCTGATTGTAATCATATTCTCTTTCAACCACTTGTATTCAACTGAGCAAGCAATACAACGTGACAAACAGAATATATATATATATATATATATATATATATATATATATATATATATATATCACTTGTTCTAAATCATTTCATACTCAGATTATGTTTAATTACACGATTCAATCGAAACCACAAACTATGCCAGTCCATACCCATAATCACACATACATCCCCCATGGGAATCGGAATCAAGTCTATCGGGAAAGATACCCTGAAGATCTCCAACACTCAACTCTGATAGATTGAAGAAGCGGAAACCATGTGTTCGTTGGCGATAGAGACTCGCAACGGACACTCTAGCTCTCCTACTAGCAAACTGAACTCCCTACTAAATGACTGAGAGATAAACAACCGACTCGCCTCCGAGTAAAATAATACCAAAGTAGGTAAGGAGTTCACTAAGAATGTACCTAACATGGTACAACACATATAATCATAAAAAAAATATAACCAGTAAGATAAAGGATTGAAACATACCAACAACCACATCTGGTGCTGCCCTGGCTTCCTCGGCTGTAAGCTGAAAGGCGCGTCCCTGTGCCCTTGGGGGGCCTGCCCTTCCCTGACTCCCGATAGTAATCCTCAGTCTAGCCGACACTGGATCTTGTGCCGGTCTAGCAGTGAGTTGTGGATAGTTGGTCTTCACATAAACAACCCGATCGCAGTGATAGCAGATCCTCATATCCTGAACTGGGGCTTGCTGGTGACAATCCCTCACGAAGTGCCCCTCCTTGCTGCATTTGCAACACACACTACTCAATCTAAAAACTCTTGAGTGGCCCTTCCCGCACTTCCCACAAGTGTAGCCATTTTGGCCCCTACACCTAGAATCAGCGGTATTAGGCCGCTTCGGTGTTGGCTTTGACTGTGTCGGGGCGTGCCTCGGCTCCCGCAACTGTAACTCAATCTCTAGCTCACGCCGCCTAGTGGCCTTCTGCAACTCCAATAGTGTATCACAACGCTGGTTAGAAACAAACTGACGGATGTCGGTCTTGAGCATGCTCGGATAATGTGTCATCCGAGCCTGCTCAGAAGCAAACTCCAGGCAAAACATTGCCCTCTCAGTAAAAATACGAGTGATCTTTGTCACCGTCTCCACACCCTGCCTCAAATCTAGAAACTCTTGTGCAAGCCGCTCGCGCTCAACCCATGGAATGTAGCGAGCGCGGAACATATCCCTGAACTGCTCCCAAGTATTTGCGGCTCTCTGATCATCAATATACAACCCTATCATCAACCTCCACCAGTCCTTGGCTTCGGACCTCAGCAGGTTCAAAGCACAACTGACCTTCTGGTAAGCAGGATATTAGCATGTGAAGAAACATCCCTCTATGTCAAACAGCCACCTCATGGGTATGATCGGGTCCTGAACCCCATCAAAATTCGGGGGCTTCGTGTTATCGAAGTCCTGATACTGGAAAGCCCGGTTGGTCCCACCACTAGCAGCTGCTACGCCTACGGAGGTTGCATCGCCAGCCGTCTCAGCAAGAGCTGCATAGCACTCATCAACGTACTCTACCATAGCGATCTTGATAGACCTAAACATCTTTGGTAACTGTGCCCAGAACAGAGTAGCAACCTCATCATGCAGGATCTCTCGAATCCTGGTGTCCAACTCATCCGACCTCATCTGACCAATGACCTCGGGCACTGCTGGTCCCTCCTGACTGTCATCTCCTGATCCTGATCCGGATCCAGTCACAAACCGTCTAGTAACCACCATGCTAAAAATATACCAGGAAGATATCAGATAATTCATATAAAAATCCAAGAACCAACTCCCAACAAAGACCTAGGGGTTGTGACTTCCTTGCTACATGTATGCGTCTTGTGCTTTCAGTAGTACGGGCCCATACTACCTTCCACACCTACCCATATTTGCCTCAAGTATCATCACAACTCCCTAACAATATACATATGCATGACGAGCACTCAATCCTCACTCCCACAGGAAGGCTAAATATCTCGTAACTGGTCGACTAACCCCACACAACTCACCCATGAAACTTCCAACAACCCTGCAACACTCATGTATGCTAGTCATACATAACGTTGGACCCTATAGAGTTTCGAATATATGATCCTACCCTAAGCCCTTAATCAGACAAGAACAAGAAATAAGGCCAAACTAAACATTCTCAATATATAAGATCTTAATTATGTACAACTATGATGCATACACTAACAACTACAGTAATTATGTCAATTTCATGTAAAAAAAATCCTAGGCTACCAGACATCATATAATCAGGCAATTCTATCATGCAATTCCTGAAGATCCCTAGCCTAGTACTAGCATGTTCTTCTAACATATCATAAAATTAAATAATTTGTAAGGTATTTTGGAGTCTACTAACTGGTTACGACTGATCGTACACTTGCATCCTCCTTTAGTATTTTAAAAACCATTTGAAAATCATTTTAAAATCTTGTCCTTAGTTTGAGACTGGATACACACGGTTGTTTCCAATTCACTCAAACCAAGGCTCTGATACCAACTTGTAACACCCATAAAGAATCATGCCAATTTAAATCTTTTTAAATAATTCAAAAAACAATAATTATTACAAATTTCTTTTCAAAATGGTTTCATGTCAGAGTATTCCAGAATCAAATCATAAAAATATAAGGAGGTGCACGATCACGCCTTCGCCTTCTGGCGATCATCAGAAGTACCTGAAACACAATCAATAATTGTAAGCCCAAAGCTTAGTGAGTTTCCCCCAAAATACCAACACCAAACAATTATAAACATATCATAACAAATAAACAACATGCATATAGAGTCTACAGTATGACTAGATTGCCCTCACCGGGTCTGCAATCTATCTGGCCCACTCTCAGAACCTTCAGCATGTCTGGTCTACCCACTCGGGCCTTCAGCCTGTCTGGACCATTCTCCGAGCCTTTGGTCGGCCTGATGTACCCTACCATTCTGCAGTATATCCAGATCGCCCGGGGTATGTTGGCTAACATGTACAGATAGTCATATAAATCTAATAGATCATGTGCACATAAATATCATATGCTAGCTAACATGTACAGATAGTCATACAAATCTAATAGATCGCTAACATAATATCATCCTATAACCAGGATACCGACCTAACCGGTCACTTACATAGCATCATCCTATATACTAGGATACCAACCTAACAGGTCACTAAGCATATCATCATGTAATAACCAGGATAACAATCCAAAAGAAGGGTCGGCATTGGTGTCTTCGACCCTGTTAGTATAGTAAGTACAACTCACCTCACAAGTAGCTCGAGATTATAATGTCCAACTCCCCAAATACAACTCTAAACTCAAACACCTACATCCACCAATGTTCCACTTCCATAAATTTCCAAATTACTAAAATACCCCCAGAAGTCAAACTGGTCAACCTTGATCAAAGTCAAAGTCAACGGTCAAGGTCAACAGTCCATGTTGACTCAACTCGTCGAGTGTAGTTCACTGACTCGTCGAGTTCCTTCGGAAATCAAGAAATCGTGAAAACCCTAGTCGACTCACCGAGTTTCAGACAACTCGTCGAGTCCATACATTGTCCAAAATGTCGGGAAAACCCTAACCAACTTGTCGAGTCATCTTACTGACTCGACGAGTCCATGCATAACCAAAACAAGCAATGTTCATCTGACTCGTCGAGTTGACCATGCAACTCGTCGAGTCCCTTCAGTCTTTTTCTTATTCAGACGCTTTTAAGCAAAACCAAGGATCCAAGTTGTAGATATAGCCTCCTAGGGCATGGTTACCACATAAAGTTACAAACTTTACGTGCATGCAAGGCCTTAAATGCCAAAACCAAGCTAGGGAAGACGTTTAAGTCAAAAAAAAGGACCAAAGCTTGATAAATTTGATAACTTTATGACTATAAGGACTTACAGGAGTCCAGATCTGAAGTTACAACCTCAGATCAGGCCCCATACCCGAAATGACTCACAAATATGCTAAAAATGGCCTTAAACCCATGAACAAGGAGATCTAACACTAGAATGATCAAGGTAACAACTTGTTACCTTCAAATAAAAGCCAAAACGATGTAGATGTTGGATCTACAAGATCCTTCCCGTTCCAAGCTGCTTAACTTCAAGCTTCTTCAACCAATGCACCAAAAACACTCTTTTAGCTTCACAAACACTCAAAAATGGGGTTAGATCGCTTAGGGTTTTCTTTGGGACGTGAAAGGGTGCTAAGGAAGCTTGAAGGAAGGACTTAAGGTCCTTTAAATAGGATGCATACCCTAAAAATTAGGGTTTCATTTTCTAGCTCCAACTCGTCGAGTTGGGTCCTCCAACCCCTCAAGTAAGTCCCTTAAGTCACGCGGCCATATCTGTTTCTACACGACGAGTTGGGGCACCCAACTCGTCGAGTAGGCCTTTAAGTATGAATATAAAGCTGTAAAATTTATACCTGGGAGTCGGGGTGTTACAATATGAACACTAATTCCAAAAATAGAAACAACAGCCAGAAACTAATTACGTATGGATCCCTGCCAATGTTTTAAAAACCGGTTTGACCCGATTGGTCGAACTTGTTGGACCGGGAACTGAGGGAGGGAACGATTCAACTATCACTACTTTACGTCAATTTCTGAACCAGATTGAATCGACTGGTTTTTAGAAAACGCAGTTGAACCAGTCAAAATAAAACAGTTGAACCGGTTAAACTAAATAAAAACGTATGTAAAAGAACCATTTACATAATAAACTTTAGTGATTTTTTTTTCAAATCTATTTAGTTTTCTTTAAATAAAAACATATGGTAAATGTTATAAAGTTTTTTGATGTGTTTATATTTATCTACAACTATATTTTGTTTTGGTATTATACTTTATTTTTTTTCTTTTTGACGTATATGGATTGAATTAAACACTAAAACTTATAATTATGTTTTATTTTTATATATTTGGATTGATTTACAACTTATTTTATATGTATTTTTTATTTTGGAACTTGTAAACGTCAAATTTATGATTTATATATGTATGTATGTGTATGAAAATTGAAAAAAATATGAAAATTATAGAAACCGGTTGACCATACGGTCGAGCCGTTTAAACCTGTCATCATAATAGTTTAACTAAAAAATCGGTTTTTAAAACATTTATCACTACTAAAAATGTGTTCATTTTGAGTGAATTTTGAATTTTATGGCAATTTTGTGAAAAGTGGTTTACTAAAAACTAACCATAAACATAAACATAACAAGCGTTCCTTCCATTCAAACTCTTGTCAACCAAAACGAGTAACTTTAACTTAAAAACGAGATTTTATAATATGTAAGTATAATAAATGTTATAACTTTTATCAAAAGATAAAGAAGTCAACATATCTGTAGTACTATTTGTTCTTTATTTTTTATTTGGATACATTCATGGAATAGAAGTGTACGTAGGACATGCTTTCTCAGGAAAAATCATCAACCCCTTGGGCTATCACCATTATCAATCCTTAACATTTTGTCTTTTCACATGTGTCATCTTTCTTTCTCTTGTTATCTAGTGCAATGTTGCTTTCCCCATCTTGATTTGATGGTGATGTATGGGTATACAATCACTAACTACAATTATTTAAATTCATTATTGATTTTCAAATCAAACAAGTATATTTTCATTTTGTTGACAAAAGCTCCACATATAATCCATTTAAAATCAGAATCTCGAGCTATTTTTAATGATGAAAATGAAATAAACATGAAGGTCGACCAGGAGACACATGTATCTTTTTATTTAATTGAAGAATTAACAAATTTCTACCATGAATGTCATTATATTGTAACTGTTTTTTTTAAGCGTCTTGCTAATTTTTTATTATAAATCTTGCTATTAAAAAAAAAGTTTTCTACAACGAACTTTTTTCTTTTTCATGGTCGAATTAGTAGATTATCGTATTGGGTAGTGAGCCTTTTTAAATGTGTATATCTTTATTGATAACTTTGTATTTTAGTTTATATAATAATTATTTGAAATGAATCCATGTGTTTTTCCCCCAAACTTGAGATGATTTAAGCTATACTTCTTACCCCCCCCCCCCCCCCCCCCTCTGATATGAGTGAGTCAAAGTGACAAATGATGAAAAGACAATGAAAGTAAAGAGTTTCCCCAAACACCATGGGTGAAATCTTTGGTGTTATGCACAATATGGTGTACCACCTTTTTCAGTATAACATTTGGAACAATTGATTTGGACAATAGCTATATGAGATGGAGTAGAAATTGGCAAGGGACAAACAATGGTGGAGGTGTTTCTTCCATGTGAGGATCCACAGTTCAATCTTTTTCTTGATTTTCCAAATTTACCCTTTGAATGTACAAAAAAAATGTATTTGGTTTTTATTCTAAATAAACAACCCTTATCGTCAACAAACAAAAAAGCCTTTTGTTTTTTAATTGTGAACAGTCTTTGACAAAAAAAAAAGAAATAAGAAAAAACTAAGAAAAAAGAAAAACTTAGTACGATGATCTTATTAAAATTTAGATTTTCCTCATTCTTGAAGAGTGAAATTTCACATACGAACTCCTACATTCAAATCATGTCGCATCTAGAATATTGTTACCCTTTTACGATTGACATACCATGTGAACTGTCGAGATGGAATGATTTACCATTTTTTTAAGTGACATTTTCTTATGATTTTATTATGAAAATTCAAGTAGTTGTATAATTTGAAAATCTATCCACAAAATGGACCATTTTCCATTTGGTATCATGATAGAGCCCTCAATAAGTAAGTAAATGGTTAACATTTGAACAGTCAATTTCATTTGCTTCAAATCCCCAAAACAAAGGAGCAAACTACTTTTATGATTGAAATGGAAAGAATGGGCTTTTAGCAATACATGGTGGTGGTGGTGGTGGTGGTGGGGTTCTCTTAGGAATCTTGTATAAAATGGAAATTGTGGATCATACCCTTATAGATATAGCAATGTTACATTGAAGTAGACAAACATGAATAGAGGGGTGGGGGCATTTTTGTCTTTTTGTAATTAATAAGTTATATTTACTGTGAAAGTAATAAATCTGAAGCAATATATAGTGTTGACTGTATTAGATAAAAGTCCGTCCAGTTATATTATTGTGGTTATTGAAATTGTTGATATATTCGCTTGAAATAATTTTTGATGTAGTGTACAGTTGTTTTTTTTTTATCAGACACAGAAAATTATTATTTTTTGTTTTTTCTTCTCATCTGAACTTATTTTATTTGTATGTGTACGGATTAAATACTTTACGATAAAACATCAAAATGATTTTCTAAGTTCTCTAAACTGTACAGTTTAATAAAACATTTATGTGCAAGGTAAAATAAATTGGGGTGCAGTTACGCTGCATATATTTATTTATTTATTTTCTCTATATTATCTAATGTCTGGAATTCCAATAAACAAATTGCTAAATGCCAATTTAAATACGAATAGGTCAAGACCAAGTATTTTAATTTGTTACCGAACAACACTTAAAAATAAAATTAAACATAGTTATTGGAGTATTTTAACTTATAAGTTAAGTAAATTTTTGTTGGGTTGTCGAAAACTCCACATTTCAAGGTCATATGACATGTCTAATGTAGCGCTATTTGTAGAAAACAGCTTCTTGTAAAGGGTCGTTATTCGACATGTCAATCGATTGGGAGAGACTCTTTGTTGTGATGCGACAATGGTTCTTGTGGTCGCAGATTTAAGTTTTTCATGTCTTTTAATTAATTGAGTTGCCTCTGTTTTATTTGCTTTTGTATAGTTTTTGAGTTTGTTTTTTTTTATTTTTTATTATAATTTCAGAGGAACCATATTTCAACTACCATCAAGAAGACTTTAGTTTGTAGGTTTGAAAGATTGTTAAAGAAGGAGAGTGTGTATGTTTTTTCTAATTTTTTTTGTTGTTGATAATCTTGCCTGTTTGAAAATGAAAGACTGTATATTTAAATTAAATTTTCACATAAACACGTCTATATTAAGGCCATGACATCTGGCTTCTCTTGTGATTTCATTTTTTTTTGTTTTGCCAAGTTTGGAGACATTATTTCAAGTCATGTTGGGGGGAATGTGCAATTGGTAAGTACGTAACATCATCATCTGACACATATCACAATATTATTTGATTTGAACTCCCAATACAAAAATTTCTCATGGGTCACCCGTCCAGGAATTGCTCTCACTCGTGCAAGCTTAACTGTAGAGTCTTACGGGATCTGTTGCCCTCACGACTTTAAAACGTATTGCCACATGGAAGGTCTCCACACCTATTATAAAGAATGCTTAGTTCTTATTCCTAATCGATATGGGATTAGGTCCAAGTAGCTACTCACCTTCATCCCCCCCCCCTTTTTGTATAGGATACGACCTCCTCGTCGAACACCTCGACCAGTGCCCTAGCTCTGATACAATTTGTAACATCCATCTCTGAAACGTATCACAATATTTTCTGATTTGGGCTCCCGGCCCAAAAACTTTCTAGGGGTCAGCCATCTTGAAATTGCTCTCACCTGGACACGTTTAACTTTCTTATGTGATCTGCTGCCCTCACGGTTTTAAAAAGTGTTTTGATAGGAAATAAGGATGTAAACAAGGCAAGGCAACTCACGAGAAACTTGAGACAAACTCCACAAATATTCGAAACCGAATCGACTTTAATCGAGTTCGAGTTACTCGAGTACCTTATCAAGTGGAGAATGAGTAGTAACATACTCGGCTCGTAAAGCTCGCGAACTTAATTGAGTAATTATAAAATTACATTTTTACCCTTTACATATATTTTTAAATATTTTATAATTACTAAAAAATGTGTTTTGCCACTCTTGAGAAAAGTTATTGATGGTATAATGGTTCATATTATATTTCATCGAAGAATGTTACTTCTTGGTATATTGGATGTATGTAAACACAATGAAATAGATGGTTGATACTATATTAACATTAGACGTTTTATTGTGAATTTTTTGCTATTTTGTACTATGTAAAAGCATGTGGAATGTTTTTAAAATTTTATTCATATTTAACGATTTTTTTAAAATTTAATGGACTTGAGCCGAGCGGAGGTTGATAGTATCGAGTATTTCATGAGTCGAGTCTGAGCTACAAATTTACGCTCAAGGAGAGTTTGAGTCGAGCTTCGAGCTTGGCATTACTCCTATCAACTCAACTCATTGATACCCTTAACATGAAAGGTATCCACACCCCTTATAAGAAATTCTTAGTTCTCCTTCCCAACTGATGCAGGATCATGTGCAGGTAGCCACCCAGCTTCACAGATATTACAGTAAGCTTTCATATCAAAAATAAAGTTGGTCTTATACTTGTCTTGAGTGTCTTGGCACTTACGAAATACTTGGTGTTATTAGTGGGTCTCGATTTATTAGTCATTATTTATCTTTATTGTGTATAGTTGTGTATATTTTTTTGGCCCATTACGTGAGGCCACTTTATTATATATATATATATATATATATATATATATATATATATATATATATATATATATATATATATATATATATATATATGCTATCAACGAATGAGAAGGGTTTTATGGGAAAACTTACCAAATTACATGGTATCAAAGCAGTCAATTTCCTCTCTTTTTTTTTCTATCGATCTTAAACCTAGTCGTCGACATCTTCTTCCTGTTGTTGACAACTCCTCTTCTCATTCTGTTCTCCCTTTCTTCATGGCTATTCAATGGTGTCGTCTTCTTCATCATTGACTCATCACGCTTCTGATAAACCCTATGGAATTACCAACATCAAAGCATACATTTTGTTCACTCTTGATATTGAACATATGAATTATGATGCTTGGTGGGATGTGTTTGAAACTCACTGCATTGCTTTTGGTGTAGCCGAACATCTAAGTCCTCAGGATGATAAGGTTATCGTTGCTGACAAGAAAGAGTGGGATCGTGTTGATGCGCTTGTTAAAATGTTTAAAATGTGAATCTTTGGTATAATCACTCCAAGCTTAACTCAATCTGTTCACAAGAAGAAGTAGAGTGCGTTTGACTTATGGGAGTCTTTGGAAAATCTATTTCGTGACAACAAAGATGCAAGAGCAATGCAACTTGATCAAGAACTACGTAATATCACGCAAGGCAATTCCACAATCAATGCTTACTGTATCCGAATAAAGAATCTTGTTGGTCTGTTGGAGAATATTGATGTTGTTGTCCCTGAAAAGAATCTGGTAAACTATGTTATTAATGGTATGAATCCTCGCTTTGATCATATTGCTAGCAGCCTCCGTCATCGCACCCCATCTCTAACCTTGTTGGAAACTCGATCCATCCTGGCTCTCGAAGAACAAACTATGAATCAAATTCAAAACAGGTCTAGCACAAGCACTCATCAATATAACTCTTCATCTCCTACGATTCTTAACATTCAACATGCAAACAATAACCACAATACTCGTAATTTTCGTGGAAACAAAAAATTTTGAGGTGGCCGTAATGGTGGTCGAAACGGACGCGGTGGAAGAAACAACCGTGGTGGTGGTCGTGGTAACTCCTACACTCCCAGAAATCAGCCGCATGCTCCACATGGTTGGGGTTTTGGCTGGTATCCCATTCCAGCAACATCTCAGTAGCGAAATGGGCCTCCAACCAATAGTTCTGTTAGCTTGCTTCCGCTCCCACATCAGACGTAAACTCAATTTCCTGCTCCCTCGGCGCAGATGTAGTTCCAGCTTAGTCAACCAACAGCATCTCAGGCTGCATTTTCATCTTCTCAGCAACTGATCTAACCTCCTTGGAACTGGTTCCAAAACAATGCACTTGATCAAGCGACTGCATTGCTACAAATGTTCAACACTATGTACCTCAACGAACCTAACGATAATGGATGGTACATGGACTCGGGAGCCACCACGCACCTTCACTTTAACAAAGGTATACTCAAAACTTTAGTAATAATAATATTTTTTTCATCTTCATACATGTTAGTTGGTGATTGTTCTAAAATCTCCATCCATAAAGTCGGTCATTCATTAATTTATCAATCTAATCCTTTTCGTACTCTTACTCTTAATAACATCCTTATTACTCCTTCCGTCATTAAAATTTTGATTTATGTTCGTTGTTTCACTCGTGACAATAAATGTAGTATCGAATTTGATGCTTTTGGTATTTTTGTGAAGGATTATCGCACCAAACAAACGCTTCTTCGATGTGACAACACGGGTGTCCTACATCTAGTCACTACCACCTCTCCACAAGTCTTCCACACCATCGCTCCTTCTCTATGGAATTAACGCATGGGTCACCCAGGTCAACATGTTTTTCAGCATTTAGTTTCTCATAATCACATTTCTTGTAAGAACCAAAAAGTGTCTACTTTATGTCATGCTTGTCGTTTGAGTAAACATGTTAAGTTACCATTCTCTCTATCTACTTCTATTACTGTGTATCCTTTTCAACTTATCCATTTTGATGTTTGGACTTCTCCTATGGAGAGTGTTAGTGGAACTAAATATTATGTTATATTTCTCGACGATTTTAGTCATTTCTTTTGAGTTTACCCGTTGCGTGCAAAATCTGAAGTATTTTCTAAATTTCTTCATTTTCAATCATATGTCAAAATGCAATTCAAATGTGATATTCAATCTTTCCAATGTGACAATGGTGGAGAATATAACAACCAACAATTTCATAACTTTTGTGACTCTAAAGGAATCCATATTCGGTTTTCTTGTCCATACATCTCTCAGCAAAATGGTAAATCTAAACAAATGCTTCGAACCATTAACAATGTCATTCGTATCTTATTATTTCATGCTCACATTCCACCCTCTTATTGGGTGGAAGCTCTTCACATGACTACTCATCTTCTAAATATTCTTCCTTCCACTGCCCTTCATGATAACTCACCTTACCAAAAACTCTTTAATCAAGCTCCCTCATACTCCCATCTAAGAGTTTTTGGATGCCTATGTTATCCTTACATACCTACCCCTCTCAAACTGGCACCTAAAACCACTCTATGCATCTTTCTTGGATATCCTTCCAACCATCATAGTTTCCGTTGCCTAAACTTATTTACCATGCAAATCATCATCTCTCTTCATATCGTCTTGAATGAAACCGTCTTCCCATTTGGTTCCATGACACCCAATCACTCTCCTTCCTACTCGTTTCTTGACTCAAACGACTCCCCAAATATTTTCTCGTCAAAATTTCTCACAAAACCCATTCCTTAAACACCAAATCCAATTAATGTCATCTCTCCTCCCGAAGTCGATCACACTAACTCCCCCTCCTCGGCAGCACCCTCGGTATCCTCTCCTCTCTCGCCACCATCTTCTAATGATTCTCAACATAGCCACCCTCCTCCTCCTCTTATTTCTACCCATCAACTAACCACCCGTTCCAAAATTGACATCACCAAGCCCATTCAAAAACTAAATCTCCATGTTGAGTCTGAGTCTCCTCTCCCTCGTACCTATTCTAAAGCTTTTAAGGACCATCGCTGGCTTCATGCTATGTAGGATGAATATAATGCTCTTGTCACTAATAAAACCAGGGTTCTTGTTCCACTGCCTAAGAGGCAAATATTATAAATTATATTTGGTTATTTAAAAAGAAATACAATGCTGATGCAACTCTTGCACGTTACAAAGCCCAACTTGTTGCTAATGGATGTAGTCAGAGACCTGGCATAGACTATGATGTAACTTTCAGTCTAGTGGTCAAACCTGCCACCATACGTATTGTTCTTATTCTTGTTATTACAAATAATTGCCCTATTTAATAGTTTGATGTCAATAATGCCTTCTTACACGGTAATCTTCAAGAAACAGTGTACATGAATCAACCTCCTAGTTTTCGAGATCCATCAAAACCCATTCATGGTTGCCTTCTACAACGGTCTCTCTATGTACTCAAGAAAGCTCCACGAGCATGGTTTCATAGATTTTCCATGTTTATTTCTAGAATGGGTTTTGTTCACAACTAGTGTGACTTGTCTTTGTTTATTTATCTCAATGGATCTCACACTGCTTATCTACTTCTCTATGTAGCACTCGTCTTTGTTTATTTATCCCAATGGATCTCACACTGCTTATTTACTTCTCTATGTAAACAATATTGTTTTGACAGGGTCTTCGACTGAGCTGCTTTCTCAGTTTATTAACACATTGAGTGTCGAGTTTGCTATGTCTAAATTAGGTGATCTTCATTACTTCCTTGGTATCTCTGCGATTCATGACCTACGGGGCATCTTTTTATCTCAGTAAAAATCTCCTTCGGAAATTTTAGAACGTGCTGGCATGTTACACTACAAATCGGTCACCATACCAGCTGATCTTTTATCCAAACTTGATGGGTGTAGCTCTAAAGTCCAAGATCCTACATCTTATCCTAGCATTGTCAGTGCTCTGCAATATCTCACTTTCACTTGCCCGGATCTCACATACACGGTTCAACAACTATGCTTATTTATGCATGACCCGCGAGAAACTCACCTTTCTGCTCTAAAGAGGGTTTTATGATATGTTCGAGACACAAAAAAATATGGTCTTCAACTCTACTCCCAATCTGACTCCAATCTCATTGCCTACTCTGATGCGGATTGGGCAGGCTATCCCACTACCAGACGATCTACATCGGGCTATTTCGTTTTTCTTGGTGTTAATTTATTGTTGTCGTCCTCCAAATGACAAGGCACCACTTCTCGATCTAGTGTCGAAGCAGAATATCGAGGTGTTGCTAATGTTGTTGCTGAATCCTGCTAGCTTTGCAATTTGTTGTGGAACTTCATCACTCACCTACAAAGGCGAATATCATTTATTGTGACAATATAAATGCAATTTATCTAGCCTCAAATGCGGTTCAACATCAACGCACCAAGCACATTGAAATTGATATACATTTTGTTCGTGAAAAGGTTGCTTTGGGTCAAGTTTGGTTCCTTCATGTTCCATCTACTTCTCAATATGTAAACATCTTCACTAAGAGTCTACCGTCTTCACTATTTTTAGACTTCCACTCCAGCTTAAACGTTGGCTCCCCTCCCGTTCTCACTGTGGGGGGCTGTTAGTGGGTCTCGATTTATTAGTCATTATTTATATTTATTGTGTATAGTCGTGTATATTATTCAGGCCCATTATGTCAGGCCTTTTGTTGTATTTTCTGTATATATATTTTATCAATGAATGAGAAGGATTTTACGGGAAAACTTACTAAATTATAGGTGTTTCATTTTGTAAATGCTATTGGTGTATTGACATGGTATACCGACGTGATTCTTAGCATGAAGGATGGTTGGTCTACTAAGAGGGTGTCAATTAAATTGCATGATCTTGAGTAAGACCTAATTATATAGATTTGCTTGGATAGAATACTTTGTAAGTATGCGAATACTAGTTGCTATTTTCTATCTAGTTTGGATTGTATTTATTGTACTCTGTAGGTCAAGCATGCAGAGTATTTTGCATCTATGATTGACAATGTTGCTTTAGGTGAACATGTGGTTGTCATCATTCAGTTTGTTAAGATTTGGCAATGGCAAGGCAAGTACTCATTATGTAACACCCATAGGTTTGGTTTAAATATTAAATTAGATGGTCTCTTTTTTTTATAACTTGCTCTTTGTTGGAATAGGTGTCCAAGATCATAATTAAATTGGTCAATGTCATAACTAAATTCGTATAACTTTATGGAATAAAAGTAAAGTCATTTTTACGTTTCCCTCAACAACTAGAAACAGCTAGAAATAACTTTGGGAGAGAGATAAAATAATTTGTTAATTTATTATATGATTAATAAATTAATTAGAAATTATTGAAATTAGTTGATTTATAATCAGAATTAATTCGGTATTAATTGAATTGATTAAATGTGCAAGGGCTGAATTGTAATTGTTTATAATTAAGCAAGGAAGACAACTCTAAATGGTTCCTAGTAGGTGACGGTTTTAGGGAGGGCTAGAAGGGTTTTTCGAAGCCTCCTGGTAACTAGTGATGATAACTGTCTTGAATAGATTAAATATGAATATTTAATTATTCAAATTAGGGTTTATCCTAGAAATCCACAAGCTATAAATAATATCCTTGGCATCAACATTTTTTGTCTAAGCCACTTGGAAGGATGATATCTGTATTTAAAAATTCTCATCCTTTCTTCTCTTGATTTCTAGTGTTCTATGGTTTTGGGTGTGAGCGATTAGAGGCGTTCACATTATTGGATGTCTGTTTTCCATGGAGCTTTTGAAGACTTAATAGTTAGTATAATCTTTTATACTAAAATTTATGTTACTAATTTGATTTATTATTTTAGAGAGTTAGATTAGATTGATTTTCAGAGTATGTTCCTATAATGAGAAAATGTCATAGATCTCTAGGTTGCATATGCCCATAAATTGTTTTATGAGTTCCATGGCTTTGATTTTATATTTTGTTGTAACCTAGAAAACCCATCACTTATGATATTATAGGTCACCCATTGTTTACTAACTATTTTTTTGGCACGAGGGTAATTATGAATTCAATAGTTGGCGATGTTGTGGGCTTTAGAAAACTATACATAACATGTTCACTTATATAGTGATAATTTACACCATTGGTCATCTAATGGTATTTGTTATGTATTATAGATTGAAGGAATGGTTGTTGAACCATAGAAATTTATAGATATTGAAGGTGTAAAGGTTCATCTAACATTAGAAAATTTTGCTTTTGCTTCTAAAAGAATATTGGTTATTGCTCTTAGGGACTTGGGGGAGCTATTAAATTTATATTGTATGGAATTATTTATTAATTATTTGCAATGTCATATTTTTTTCTATTCCAAGGAAACCAAATATGTGTTGGTTGGGAACATCACGACTATTTAGAAAGAGCAAGATTGGTTTTATGTTGCATGTAGGAAATGTCATCAAAGTGTGGACTCGGATGTTGTTGATAGTTCTAGTGTTGATGATAGCAAGTCTTGGGAGTGTCCAAAGTGAAAAACGTATGGATGTAGTTATGAGTACAACTTGTACTTCTCTCCTAATTTGTCCAATATGACCAACTATGTAATGAATAAACTAAGGTGAAGTTGTCTTTATTGGTGTAGGTATAAGATTCAGGTACATTTTAAAAACAATTCTGGTGTTGTGTCTATGGTGCTCTTTGATCAAGATGAAACACGTCTGTTGGGGAAATTTGAAAATGACATGGTGAAAGGATTACCCATATATGGGTATGAAGATGCATTTCCAAATGAGTTGAATGTGATTGTGGATCAAAGATATGTAGTGTGTATTGAAGTAATCGATTATAACTAGCATAACAACTACACCTTCTCCTTCTTTGGAGTGACATCTCGAATGTGATTATGGACCAGTGGTATATATATATATATATATATATATATATATATATATATATATATTTAATTATGATTAATTATTATGATAATCATGACCATTAACCTTTCTTACCTAAAACCACTTACTATAATTATTTTATTGAAATACTAGAAAAACAGCCTTTTACGACACTCATTGTGCGTCGTAAAACGCTCAGACGACGCGCAAATGCGCGTCAAGGAAGGCCCTGTCATAAAGAGAGACGACGCGCGGTTATGACACGCAATGCGTATCAAGGAAGGCCCTATCATAAAGGAAGACGACACGCATTTGCGTGTCGTAACCTTACGACACGCGTGTTTATGACACGCAATGCATATCAAGGAAGCCCCTGTCAAGAAAGGCCATGTCATAAATGAAGACGACACACATTTTTGCGTATCTTAATTTTAATTTTTTTTAAATATTTATAGATTTACTGATTTTAAAATTAAATTTGCATTTCATGTCTCAAAATAGAAAAAAAATATATTTATATATTTATGAATTTTTAAATTAAATTTGCATTTAATCTCTCATAATAGAAATAAAATACCATATACAAAAAATACAATCCATTGCATAATATAAATTAAATTTCATAGTCAAAAAATAAAATAAATTGCACAAATTATAATATGTGTGTAATTGTCTCCTTCATCAGCCTCCATGTCCAAAGTCGGATCTACCTTCCTAATCTGTATGTATAACAAAGACACATGTGTTAAACTTGTTACCATATATTAACATCTGATCGTATGGACTCGAGTGTTAAACTTGTTACCATTAACATCTGATTCATAAGTCCTTTCAACAAGATTGTTACCTGCATAAATGAAAACAAAAAGGAACATTAACAGCCCAACTATGAACAATTTCACAGGATGCACCAAAAATGATGATCATTAATAACTCCTTTCAATGATAATTTGGTCTGGATAGAAGATTAAACTAAATACAAATCATAAAGAATCTAAAAAACAGTCATATGGGAGACTGCTATATATTGCTCAACTTTATGATCAATTTGAAGCTTAGTCTTGTGGTCTAATAAACTGTGTTTGCAAGTAAAACTTACTCATGGTTGCTTTAGCAATTAATTTTGACATGTTATGATAGTTTTGTTTGTTTTGGAAGCAACAATTCATTGCCGAATGGGAGACTGTTATATATTGTACATCTAATTCTAGTAAATTCTACCAGAAGAGTGCATGTGCAGTTCAATCCTAGACACAAATATCCTAGTATTCATTAGATTTTATCTATCTACGATACAAAATAATCAACATGCCATTGAATTTATAACAGGGGTAAAGTCGGAAAAACTCCAACAAACTATACCTACTGTCCCAGATTAGTCAGGAAACTTTTTTTTGTCCACATTAGGTCCTTGAACAAGTATTTTTGTGGCTATAGAAGAGTCAACATTTTAAAGTTGACTTAACCGGTAAACCTGCTATTGCCAACTCATAAGGACCTAATATGAAACAATGGGCATAGTTTGTTGGAGTTTTTCCCTTTATAACAAATATCAGGCATTATTTTAGCAGCATGTGATGGAACATGATATGAAACTAACCTCCTTGGATGTTGTGCTTGTAGCAGGTGCATTTGATGTCTCTATTGGCCCAAGGCAAACAACTGTTACCATGATTCCCTTTTGGTAAAACTGAAATAATAAGTGTGATTATCATAATTATAAACTTTTTGATTTTTTATTTAAACATTATACCTTTTCCAAAGAAGAGTTGGGAATCTGTTTCTATTCTAGATTAAATAAACCATCTAATTAATGAAATGAAATGACCATTTTACCCTTTCCAAAGAAGAGTTGGGAGGAAAGAAAAAAAGAAGGAAAAACAGGCATAGAATTAGTGTTTTAATACATTAAGCCGAAATTTTTGGCTTAACCCATCAAATCATTTTGTGTAGAATAAATCAAGATTAAGTTCTTAACCCATTAAGCCCATTAAGTAAAAAAAACAACCACTTAATCTAATAATATATATAGTATGTAAACGGATGTTTCTTTTTCACTTCTTGTATCTGATAATATATTAATATATACCTATGTATTAATAATTTGGATATAATGAACAATTTGTATCTGATAATATATTAATATATACCTATGTATTAATAATTCGGAAGATAACCAGTAACCCAATAGATAGTTTTTTTCGCATTTCCTAGATCTTTTTTGTGAACCCAACAATTTCAAGCATACCCCATGACAACATTGTGGTGGTGAATGCCATAGGAAACCTGCATGTGATACTACATAAGTAAATCAAACTGAAATAGTGTCCAACATACATATAGCATCTACCATAGAGTGTTGTACCTAAAAGATAATTCTTAATAAGTCACAAGTTGGCATTTGCACTAACAAAATCAGCAGAAGCCTGAACTCGGATCTTTAAAGGCACACAATCACTTATATACCTTTTGTTCACAGCTCTAGCTGAACCAAGCCTGTAAATTATATAAAAACCAAAGATTGTCATTATCAAAACAAGGTGTGAGTTTTGACTTTTAAGGTCAAAAGTCAAAATAATGCTGCTAAAGCACTATAATGGAGTTTTATCATAAGCCATTGCATACATGACATTACCCATGAAAAGGACAATGCTGCTAAAGATCAATGGTCTGAAATATGATCTGTTTGACCAAGCACTGAAATAAACAGAAGAAAACAATTGTGCAACAACCATGACACCAATCACAATCCTAGAAACTGTTGCGGCAGCTCCTAAGCTTGTTGAATAGTCATCTGTTGTTGGCAAAATTTTGTAACAAAATAATAAATATACAACAAAATATACAAAATTTATGTTCATAATATTTGGAATGGGAAACAAATAAAAATAATAATCATTTGTAGCTTGTTATACCTTCTTACATGCAGTTATTGGATCATCTGAATAAAATGGAGGTTATCCAACAAGCATCTCATACATTATTGCACCTAGTGACCACCTGCAATAATAGTAATAGTTAAAAACAATCATGAAATAAAAGAAAATGACAAAAATATCCTCAGCAAATAGTAATATAGCACTAAAAAAAATCAGACCAACAATCGTGAAGTCCATGTCATGTAGTAAAAAAGAAAATGAATTACAGGGGCTAAAAAAATCAGACCAACAAATAATATTAGAAGATTTCAGCAAACGTGGGGCTAAGAAAATCAGACCACAATCCACCACTGGTCTTATACTGCACAATTGTCGGATAAATTTTGACTGGATATTCATATCTATATTTTATACTTTCTTGTTGATTATACACACACACACACACACACACACACATATATATATATATATATATATATATAGAGAGAGAGAGAGAGAGAGAGAGATTAAAAAGGTTAAAGTGTCGAGTGAACTATACATGGATCATACTCTGGTCTTTATGGGGAAAGAACTTTTGGTTTTTAGAGGTGTAGGGGTATTTTTGACCATTTAATTACAGTACTATTTTTACTCTTTTGGATTTTATGGCACTTCTACTGTTACTGGCTTGCTTGATCTTCCTAAATCTCTCTTTTTCCACGTTATACTCATATAGGATTTAATACTTATAAAAACAAGAGCAAAAGCGCTGGGTAGAGGTGCTACCACCACTGGTATTAAACACTTCATTGCTCTCACTGAAGCCGCAAAAGACCAAACTGATGGTCCTTTCAGAAAACTCTTCATAACAATCAAATCAGATGTATTTTTTTTATTACTATTTTTGACATGATAATGAAAACTTAATTACATTTTACTTTTATCTTTTACATGTGGACTAGACTTTTTGTTAGATTAAATACAATTTACTACATTTTTGTGTATACCATACCTACAAGTTTATTTCTTCTAACTCATCAAACATGGAACAAAAGGAAAGGCATCACGTTCTCATTTTTATTAATAAGGCTTACCAACAAAGCAATTTTCCCAGAAAGTAATTTTTCCCCTGTTCTACTTCCGTTCTCCCCTGTTAATTTGTATTTTTTTCATCTTCTGTACCTTGGTAATTTCCAGATTGTATTCTTACAGCATGATAAAAAGAGATTTCTTATACCATTGGAAGTTTGATTTTGTAAGCAGTTGCTTCACCACAAAAGTTTATAGCATCAAACAGTTCATCTACCACTCTTGGTAATAGTCCCTTGTTAAGGTTGTCAGCTTCCAAAATGTTGGGTCCCTGTTAACAGTGATACAATCACAGAACAGATTATAACTTCTTTAACAAAAAGGCTTCATTGCAGTTCTTATTTAGCTTCTTTAACAGTGATACAATCACAGAACAGATTATTGGAGCTGATTGAATAGGTAATAAAAATAACCAGATTTGCACATTCATCATTTGATATTCAACATTATTCATTCTAAAAGTGTTTCTGAAGGAAAGAAAAAAGGTTCACCTTCACCTTTTTACAAACACTTGAATGGTTTTGTAACATAACCAAAAGTCACATGCAATTAAGTTTGCTAAGTTGAATTTGTTCCCTTTAAAATAAGTACAAGTACATAGTTATGTATGATCATTCACTCTTACCGAAGGTGGCCATCTAGGTGAGGTTGGAGAAAATTGATTTTAACAGTCTGCAAAAAAATTTAAATTTTTACCACTTATGTTAATAAAATCATCAGTAAAACTTCAATGTTTGCAAAGAATAGAAAAATAATAAATCGGTGGGGAATGGGGGTCGTAAAAAGAGAAGCTTTTGATGGATCACAATGAAGTTGAAAAGCCCTAACATTCATAGTTGGGTGATATTCCATTTATCTCACTAATAAATTTTTTACCATTGTGTTAACTTTTGTTTTGAGAGAATCGTGAAAGAAATTAAACCCTAAATAAATGCAAGCCTACATGGGTTTACAGAAAGGATTAAAATACCTGGAAAAAAGTAGAGAGCATAAGAACGCTTGATCTCCAACGCCATCGTCTTCTTCCATTGTCGCATAATGTTATTAGGGTTTCATCTGCAATTTATTCTTGAACAACTTCTACTTCCTTAAATTTATTCACATCAAAGTTGTCAGGTGAGGGCTATGCGGCAAGAAGAGGTAGTGAGGGTTGGAGAGGGTGGAGATGGGTGAGGGGCGAAGATGAACGAGGGGATATGTGAGACAACTGATGGAAAAGAAGTAGAAGAGAAGCTCGTGAGTAGTTTTAGTAGGTGGAGTAATGTAGAGGGGAAGCGGATTCGGGACACAGTGGTCGGTGCTGATGAGTCTCAATGGTCGGCGATTAGAGGTGAGCCTTCGGTCACCAACGAGGTGAGGTGAGACAGAGCAAGGTAAGGAGAGGCTAATCAAGTCGTCAATTACAAAGTGCTCATGTGGAAGGGGTGGTGGGTAGAATCCTGCATATGAAGGCGCCGAAGGAGGTCGATGGCAGAGGAAGGCACTGAAAAAGATGCGACGTTGGCGGAGGGTCGAAGATGGAAGAGGGTCGACAACCAGGAAAGAGCACATAGTGGTGGTCGGAGTGTGAAGGGAGTAGTTAGCGGTCGATGTGGGGAGGGGAAAGAAGTATCTCCGATTATGTTTTAGGGTAAAGAGGGAGGTGAAAGCGGGCTTTTCTAATTTTTGGGTTTTTCCTTTTCCCGCTTGTTACTAAAGAGCGCGCTTCATTAAAAATTATAAAGCGGCATGTTTAGATGTCGCACACTTTATAACATGTGCCCTCCGTGTTTTTTTTCTAACACTAATTTTAGGGCACGCCAAAATTGGGCGTCCTAAATCCTTAAAATTTCTAGAGAGCTGACATTATTTTTAGATCACACACTTTTGCATATCGTAAATCACTGAGTGTCATAAATTGCGCGTCATTAAAGGTCTGTTTTCTAGTAGTTTTAATGTCACATTTTAGTACCAAACATATGTTTCTTGAGAGCAATGTTAATTATATTTTTGTTTAGTAGAATGCTACAACTAGATTTCCTTGCACCAAAGGAAACTTGTTCATTTTTTCAGAAAACAAAACCGCTTATGAACTCACCAACTTTATGCTGATTTTCAAACTACTTGTATTCTCAAGTCAGCATTAGACAGGTACCCAACAATCCTTTTGGCGAAGACGGAGTACGTAGAAGACATGTCTTTACTTTTGAACATATATACATATGTATAACAACTGTAATACTTGGTTTTCAAAAAATTGTAAATTCTAATATGTAATGTAATTTTTGTTTACTTCGCTTACTATGTACATTGGTTGTGATACTTAACTTGAAGTCACCTCCGCCCCGGAACGTTTCCGCCCTGGGTTTCGGGGTGTGACAGGGACCCTATTCTACAAGGGATTATCAATACCAGAGGACTCGAGTATGTTGTTCAAGTGGGGATATGATAGAATATCAAAAACTAAAGCATGACCTATACCAAAAATAGCAAGTCCAATCCGAAAAGATAACTACTCTTGATTCATTTTTTATTAGATTCATAGAGGATAGAAATAAAAGACATAATGCCACAGATACAACATTTAGAGATCAACACGTGTCTATTTTGAACACCAATCACACGTTGGTGAATTAATGAAGGTTTTGCAAGAAAGATTACCGGATACACCTTCAAGAAAAATCAAGCCAAACCTAATTTCTCATGTCATGGTTATATCCATATAAGGAGAAGTAAAATTTAAACCTATGGTGCTCCTTGAAACAATAGTTAATCAGTTTCAATAGTCACCCGAAGAAAAAGGAAAGGAAGAAATGAATCATGAAGCTGCTCAGGAGCCATGACGTGGAGGCAATATTTCCACGTCGTGAGAACTGAAATAGGATTATGATTTCTCGTGTGATAATCCATACCAACCACCTCTTCATTAGCCATCTCGAGCCAAGCAAAATCTTGTGAATCAAGAAAATGCAAAGTTCATGGAGCATAATGAACTTAAAGACTTTATGGAAGAAAAATGGTTACAATGGGTGGAACCAATGCAAAAACGAGTAATCGGAAAAAGAAGTGACTCATTCAAAACCTCGAGTTTCAACTGCATTTGTTTTTGGGGTGTTTGCTTTTACAAGACCTCCAAATCAAGTCATGGAGACAAGTGAAGATAAATAAGAAGATGGCATAAAGTCAAAATTTGACAAAGTAAACCCAAAAAGATATAAGATGCAGGATAAAGAAGTTGGGATTAGTGTCAAAATCAAACGTAAGCATGAAGAAAATGACAACCTATTGAACAAAAAAAACTCTAAAAAGGCATATATGAGAATGTTGGTAGCTTACAAAATAAGAAACTAAAAAAGATGGAAAACAGGAAGGTTACACTTCCGTCGGATGCAACATTGAATGGAAGGAGTCTGGCTCATGACTTCATCAAAAAGAAGCGCTTATCAGGAGGCAAATTTAAATTTTATTTTAATTTGTATTTTCTTTTATTTTAGATTTTTATTGTTTTGTTTTCTTTTTTAAATTTTGTTTTTGTTTAACCGAATGATGATGTGTTCCTCTAGTTCTTGATCTCATGTAACAATACTAAAGTAGGTGAAAGCAGCTGAGGATATTGAATGAGAAAAAATCGTGAGAGTTTTAAAGAAAAATGAAGACCATAACTTTTGATAAGTGTGGGTTGTGTGTTGCTTTTGAGAAAGTTTCGTGGAGATTCTAAGAGAATAAAAAGGATTACAAAATCTCTATTGCACAAGAGATCAATTGTTGAATAACATATGTAAAATTTGGAAGAAAATGATTTTGAAGTGTCCTAATAACCATGATGCGGTGTCACTATGCTACATTGTGGTGTAACACCTTGTTTCAAGTCATTTCACAATTCGGGGTTGTGGCCGGAAGATCAAGTATCATAAGGCTTAGGGCATTAGGGAAAGAGAGGTTTAGACCTATTTGGATGTGGGCAATGTAGATTATATGATCCAAGAGTTCGGTTTGTGCTTTGGAGTCAAAGGGTAAAATGGAAAAAGTAGTGTTTCAGACTTCTTTTATGAATTAAGGATTTTAGTTTGTTGTGTTTTAAGTCAAATTTAGTAGACATGGTTGTAGAGCTCCTCAATACCTTTCTATGGATATAATGATCATCGAAAACGAAGTTGGAATGAAGAAGTTATGACCGTTTGAAGTTATGAGGATTTTGGGTTGAGGCATGTATGTTGGGCATACGTGGCGTGTACAATGGGTGAACTAGTGTATGCTGATTGTGGCATTCCTCTCTGGTACGTTGGGCATACCATATGAATGTTGGGCATTCACAATCAGACCCTAAACCCTAATTTGAGGGTTTTGAGCCCTATTTAAGCTCCTTAACTCCCTTATACCCTTTCCACTCTCAGCCTCCACCCCTTCAATGTTCTCTCATGAACCCTAACCCTAGTTTGAGCCTTGTGATCTAAAGAAGGTGTTTTTAAGTGCTTTGGATTGTGCTTGGTGCATCTTATAGAGAAAAAGGAACTCATTTCAGAAGTGTTGGTTGCATTGGAGCTTGTAGATCTAGACTTTGTTCACCTTGATCTTTCTTTTGGATGTATAAAGCTTGAATCTTGATAATGCGTTTGTTAGATCTAGCTAGTTTTGAGTATTATGAGCTTTTGGTCACATTAGTGCATAAATTTTAGATCTTGAAAGTTTGTGATCTTGTAATGGATAAAGTTGGAAACTTTATCCATCTAAACATCATATTGGTTTTGATATTCAGGTGGAGACTTGGACTTAATGGATTAATAAGTTAGGGTTTTGGATTTTGGACCTTTTCTAGACATGGAAAGTCATAAAGGTGGGAAATTTATGATATAGAATGATGTTATGGAACTATATCCAGTGTTGGATGAAAGGAATTAATAGAATAAGCACGTAACGGAACAGTGACATCGAACCGAGTATGTTGGGCATACCTTTGAGTACGTTACACGTACTCGTATAGGGTCCCGTGTAACACCCTGTTTCGAATCATTTCGTAATGTAAGGTCGTGACCCGAGGATCAGTTATCATAAGGCTATGGGCCTTGGGAAAAGAAAGATTTAGACCCCTTGGATGTGAATAATATAGATTAGGTGATCAGAGAGTTCAGGTTGTGTCTTGGAACCAAAGGTATAACCATAAATTGATAGTTCGGGCCTTTTATGAATTTTGAGGTTTAAGCTCGGGAAGTTTTAGGGAAAAGGAGAATTAATAGAATAATATAGCTTCTCATTACCTTTCTGTGGATATAAAGAACGTCAAAATCGAACCTAGAAGGAATAAGTTATGGCCTTCGAAAGGTTGGTGGTTTTGGCCTCTAGCCGAGTACGCTCGACATACTCTATCAGTATGTTGGGCGTACTGTCTCGATGGTTGGACGAAGAGGCACCCACATATGTTGGGCATACATAGGAGTACGTTAGGCGTATGCTCAGCATGGGCAAACCCTAATTTTTAGGGTTTGTTCCTTATTTAATCAACTTATGTTGCTTTAGGAGCATCTTATGGTCTCCATTTCTCCAAACCCAAAGAACGAAACCCTAGCCTCATTTGAGTGTTTATGATCCATTATTTTGATCTTGTGGTGTTTTTGGATCCTTTGAAGGAGGTAAAGCTTAGTGGTGAAGCTTTGGTGGACTTGGAGCTTGAAGATCCAGAATCTTCATCAACCTTGCAAGTTATTTATGGTATAAAAATCCTAACTTGATGGTTCCTTATTATAGATCTATTTTAGGTCTTTATTTGTGCGTTTTTGGGTCCTTTAAGCCATTCTTGGGAGTAGAGGCTAATCTAGCAGCATAGGATGATAGATCTAGGCTTTTCTGAGGTCCCTTGTACATAAAAATGAAATCTTGATGGGTTTAGCTCAACCATGCAAGGTTGATGCTCTTCTTAATGGAGCTAAAGTTCTAGATTTGGTTTATGGAGTGTTTTTAGCCATGAAAAGGCTTAAAGTCTTATGCGTTATGGGTTAAGGCCTTAATATGATGTTGGTTTAAGGACTGGATGTTAAGTTCTTAAGTGGTTAAGACTTTTAAGCAAGAATTTGGAGTCATGCCAATATGTTGGGTGTACTCCTGAGTACGCTCGACGTACTAGGTGCGAGCCCCGTTTCGGATCAGTCGCGTATGTAGGGCTTACAAGCTGGGTATGTCGAATGTACGCTAACTAGTTGATTGGGCATGGACCCTAAATTTCTATGGAATTAGTGTTCGATTAGTGTCTAAGTCTACAACTATAATTGGTATGTACTTGACCCGATTTGGCATGGTTCATTTGGGTTGCATGGCATCGGAACAATTTGGATAGAGTTTTGTGAGAAAATGATATTTATGCTTTGTTAATATATTATAAGTTCTAATATATTAATATAAAATCATGTTATTTAATTAGTATTGATCAAGAATTAATTTGGAATTAATTTTGTGATAAAAAAAAAAGACTAATTAAACATCTGGGGATTGATTGTGTAAATCATTCATTCTTATATATGTGGGCTTATGATCCATAGTTCTTCATGTTGGGCTAAACCCATGGAGTAACCCATGGATACTCCATGGAGGTTTTAACCCATGGAGCATGAAGAATATGGAAAGACATGAGTTACATGGACTAACCCTAATAGCCACAATATATAAAGTCTGCATAGCTCAAGAAATCAGCACTAAGGATTCATATGAGAGGGCTAGCCAATGTTGAGCATAAGGACTTTTCTCTCAAGTTGTTCCAAGTTGTTTTTGGTGTTGTGTGAACCATTTGAGGTGTCACACTTGGGTCACTAGGCTCTTAAGCTCCATGGAATCAAGCTACAACAAAGTGGTATGTTATCCTAACTACTATCTTATGTTGTTTATGTCAAATTGCATGCTAGTTATAGGTTAATGTCTTGGAAATCATTTGCATGTATAATTAATGAAAACATAGATCCAAGGTATTTAGGGTTGTATGTGCACCATAGGATGTTGTAGTATACTAAAACCCATCAGTGGTATTTGAGCCAATGCTTGTTTTCAATTATACTTGATACAAATTGCTGAAAAAAGCTGAATAAATCGATTTTCTGTTTGTCTGGACCGTGGACTCACCGAGTCCATAAATAATTTCTTCCTACTCGTCGAGTAGGTTCATACACTCGACGAGTAGGAGCCCCATACAACATATTTTCGACTTTTAAGGCTGGAATTGGACTAGAATCATGACCCTAAGTTGTTTTTGAACCTATAAACTTGTTTTTGATGTGGTTATGTTCATTATAATCCAATTCAATAGATAATTGTCAATAGATTCATGTTTTGTATTAGTTTAATGGTTAGGCTAATTACATGAATATTCTTTGATTTGAATTATCTTGTTCTTATGAGTTGTTTAGGTTAATAGAAAAAATATGTGACAATTTGTTTTCATCCAAATTGATCTAAATGTTGTTCATAATATGTGTTTTGTAACTTGTCCTCAAGTTATATGAAAATTCACATTTATGATTTTTAAAAAACTCATAACATTTCCATAAGTTATAAGAAATGAAGAGTCTCATTTTTAATTGTTTTAAAGTCTTCCAAAACTTAACCTCAAGTTATGGAACTTGAAGAGTGTTTTCATTAAAACTAATTTAAACTCATAAGTGATGGAATTCAAAAGTTTTTTGAATTGTTCAAAACTTGCCCTCAAGTTTTGCAATTTGTAAAGTTTCCCCGCATGAATACTTTAATTCCAAGTTAAACACTTAGAATTTTAAAAGTTAAAATTCAACCCTTATACTATTATAATATTAATAGTTTATATATATATATATATATATATATATATATATATATATATATATGTATATATATATATATATATATGTATGTATAAGAACAAAGTCACTCTTACCGTTAGTAGGCCTCAATCACGAAGCCGGTCTATAAGGGGGTATAAGGTTACTACCTATAAAATGGCAGTTTAATGGGTGTCCACTCTCACCCACCGCTTCCTTGACTGGTGGAGGGTCATTAGCCGAACGGGTTTGACAGGACTCTAATTCTCCCTTCATTAAAAGTATAATGATAAATACGAAGTAACTAAACACTTATAAATTCCCAATCTTAGTTACTTTGGAAAATGTGAATTTGGTGCTAACCCATGAAATTACACTTTGCACCTTGCTTAAGTCATTAGTGGAGCGTCTGTGGTTAACCGGCACACTAAATTGGATTTAACAAGGTTGGAAAAGGGTGGATTAAGGTTTATCATAGATCGGTGGAGCGCGTGTGGTTAACCGACACATCGATTAAGTGATAAAAATTAAGAGTACCAAGTATATTTGCATGGTTATTCACACCTTGTTTGTGATCCTCGACATCCCAGTCACAAACTTGAGAGGTCACAATCTAGATTTAAACATGCCATTGAAAAGTTCAATGAATCTCCAAAGTTCTAGGAGTTTCAAACCAATTAAAACATAATACCTATTTCTTTTTTCATGGTGGAAATTGGTGAATCGTCATTCGGCTACCTTCAAATATTTTATAGCTTGGATTACGACATCCCTCTTCCAAGGTATAAAATATTGTGTTGGGTCCTAGCCTTAATATTTCATATTGGGTGTTATATTAAAGACTTAAATCAACTAACTTGAATATCTCCCATATTTGATGTCTGGTTCAGACAACTATGATCATCCCAAATCCCTTGGATCAAGCTTTCCTAATGAAGATGATGACCCATGGTTGATCATGGAAATCATACTTTAATTCCTCCACCTCCTCCATTTATTCTCCCTAACCCACAAGTTCCTGAATAGGTCAAGGCCACTCAAGTCCTGTTGGCAAGCAAAGTCTATGTGTGCTCACATCTTCGAGATGAAGTCACATATTGACAAGCCGGAAGAGTTGGGTGTCAAAGTCTTGAGGAAGTTGGTTGTTGAATAGGTTCTTCAATCACTTTCTAAGTCACATAGTGAGTTCTTTAAGGACTACTATGTAACAGACTATGACATGACCCTTAATGATCTTACTTATTCGCTTGATGCTGCTGAATCAAAAATGATTTGGAGCACTGGTAAAGCAAATTTGATTGGAAGATCGACTTCCCAAACTTCCATGGACATTGACAATGGTAACATTGAAATTCCAGAAAAGCTTTCTCTTCCCAATGGAAAGGGATCGGCCATTGTCAACTCGGTTGACCAAATGGTAAAGAGAAAGGCTAAGTCTGAGATTGTCCCGTGTACCATTCCCAAAGAGTCCATATGTTTATATTGCCAAAGGAACGAGCATTGGTTGCGAAGCTGCCCTATTTACCTGAGAGATCATAAGGATGGTAAAGTCAGAATGTATGACTCTACTTCTGCTAAGTCCACTATCAAACTCTATTAACTTCCTATATGGAGATTCTTATACATGATGTGACTAGGTCACATGTTGATGTTTTAAGAATCAAAGAAAATAGGAAGCTTAAAGGAAGAATATGCTGATTCTGATCACAAAGTTGGATTTCGATCGCATGGTTCGATGATCAGAATTTTGAGCTGTTGCTTAAGGGTTATGATATTTTGCTTTGGAATAGATAACAACAACTTTTCATATGCATTTACATTGTAAGGATAACTTTTTTTGCAAGTTTTAAAATAAAAGAAAAAAAAAAGTTTTAATTTTATTTATTTTAAATGTCCTTACAATGGCAATTTTGGAAAATGGATTTGATTCTTTCGTTTGTGGTAGTGTCATAATTTACCAAATAAGGAAAGATTATCATCACCCAAGTTTTAGTTGGATAGAAACTTGGAATCATGCAAGTTGTATTGTATGATGAATGAAAATTTTCATCCTTGAGAAATTAAGACTAATTCCTTGATCACATATATATGTGAGTCAAGTGAAGGATTAAGGAATCGGGTACACTTGAGTATGCACTGGTCAGGTCCACCACAAAGAACGATAAGGATATTCATCATGATTTACTAAAAAGTTTAGTAAATATGGTTATACTTACAAGTTTAAGTATAATTCTGAAACATTGGAAAATTTTCAATGTATGACAGGACGAATGAGTAGAATCAAATTAGGCAGAAAGATAAAAGTTTCTCCAATCTGAAAAGATGGGAGAGTACTTTAGTATCGTGTTTTATGATTATATTAGTGATTATGAAACCATACCATAATTGATTCTCTAAGGACATCTTAGTGCATTTATTTGGCTAAAAAGAGGAAACATGGATTGCTGAAATGGTTAAAATCAAAAGGATGAATCATACTTCGTTCCAAAACAAGTCTTGGATTCATACTCCAAGATTGTAACTTGAGTGACATATTCTTAAGAAGGTTTATAACACTTTTCAAACGTAGAGTAAAATGTTTTCTTACTCTTGTACATTTGAAATTTGCAAGTTGTGATGTTTTGGATAAAACAAAGACCAACTAAGACCAATTGTGTGAAGTGTTTATCTTGATAAGTATCCGCACAAACTCTTGAATATTTGATTTGTCAAGGAATGGTTCTTGACAAGAGAATCTTATATGTCAAGAGGTCAGTGGGAGTCATAAAGATCTTGAAAAAGTTTCAAAGAACTAATCAAGAATAAAACTTGTTGGTTATCACTAACACACAACTTGAGGTTTGTAACCTATCGTTTTGACATATTTTTATTTTTGTGCCCATTCAAGTTAAAGTTGACTATGCATGTGAGTTCTATGAGTTCTCAATTGTTTGCATAACTACTTGGAAGCAATGGTAGGCCATTGTGCTGCCAGGTGGCATGAAGTTAAGATTGAACAAGTTCAGTCCATATGAGTTTGGATTTGTCACTAATCTCCTCTTGTGGTTATGACAAATTTACATGGATAGGAACACATACACCATAAAATCTAAGTTTCATAAGGTTTCTCTTCGATTCATGAAAATGATGGTGAGGAAACGCTTTCACTAAGTAGATTTTAAGTAGATAGCAATTGTGATATTTGCATTCCCAATGTCGTTAGTGGAGCATGTGTGGTTAACCGGCACACTAACATCGACTTGTCAAAAATGGAAAAGGCATAAACAATTGAGATTATGATTAAGGCATCCCTTTTCATAGTTCTAAAAATTGTTTAGACACACATGTGAGATATCTAAGGAAAAGTGTATGATTTTCATAAAGTTTTATCAAAGCATCTCGTATCAGAAATCTGAACTTTGGAAAGAAAATCAATAAAGTATACATTTCTAGAAGTCTAGCTGAATTTTGGATACATATCAAAGCTAGTCGGAACATGATTATTATGTTAGGTGTTGCAAGTTAGCAATGTTAATTATAGAAAACAAAAGTTTCAATTGGGAAAGGTTGTTTTGCTATAATTAAGGGAGAGGAAATTATACTTCATTTCAATTCTAAGAACTTAGATTGAGATTTTAATCATCTTTAGTCCAGGATATATATATATATATATATATATATATATATATATATATATATATATATATATATATATATATATATATATATATATATATATATATATATGAGTTTTATGTTGGAATGGTTCAACAAAAGGAAATTCTATATATATTGCTTTCTCAAAATTCGATTATGATTACGGCATCACTCTTCATAGTCGAATTATGAAAACATGGCAAATAAAAAAGTTATATTGTAGCAAAAGACAGGTCTAGGATCATGTCTTTATGTGAGACATCGTGAATCGTGTCCCATATGCTTCAGGTATAGGATTGATTACATGTGCTATAATATTTATCCTTTCTAAATTTTCCAAATGTCTGTGCCATTAAGAGGGGAAAATGTACTAGAACTGGGTATGAATAAAGTGATTAAGCACTTGTCGGGGACAATCTGAGGCTTACCAAAGATTGGTTGCTCAAGGACAATTGGAAGTATAGTGTTAATTTTTGAAAGGACCATATTGACATATTTTGAAAAGAGGCAACTCTTGTTCAGAAGTGATAGTCAAAATGGGAATGTGGAAATGTTTCCATATAAGGAAGATATTCATTAAATTTGTGTAAGACTAGAAAAAACTTAATGCAAGAAGGATGTTTAAAGGAATGTACTTTGAATTTGAGACTTCATTTCCATGGAATTGTTCTCCATTGGAATACTTTATAATGTCTGTTGCCAAGTCTTTATGACTTTTGTGCATAGTCATTATAAGAGGATCAATGCATACAAGTTTAGAATCTAACAGATTTTGGTAAATGGCAAAGAATATTCTATTCTTACATTTACGATAAGGATTTGGATTGTGAAATAAGCATCATTGGAATCATGTTCATTTGGTCTATTTCACAAAGTAAGGATCATAGACAAACATAGTGTGCATACTTGGAGTATGTCATAACTATTGTTTGGACAAACTTAGTATGCATGCTTGGAGCATGGCATGACTATTGTTTTGATTCAAGTATATAGTTGATTATTCGAAACATTATACAATGAATAATGAGTGATCAATATGGTGTTTAAATAAAATGTTTTTTGTTTACTCTTAAAGGTGCTTGGGACCATGTAAGATTAGTATTATTCTTGTGTTTCACTTAAAATGTTTTAACTTCCCAAATAACTAGGTTATTCAAATTCTCCACAGTTAGTCATATGTTGGAAGTAGATATGAATCAAGACTGTCATGAAGTTGGCTTGTAGATGTCTAAGGTGTTTGACATAGCAAGGGTTGCTACAACATTCATGAGTGCTCATGGAATGAGATTCGAGTATTGGATTAAACTCACGCTCATTTGAATCACTTCATGGATTTTATCACGAAAAAATCATGAGATGATAATATCTTATATTCTTCAAACCATGATATATGAGTTGTTGCCTATGAGTTGGTTATTCATTGATTGTACGAAAACGCATCAGTAACTCGATGTTATAAAACGTACCTTTGTATATGATTCAACAAGCAGTAGGACAAGCATATAAGTCGAAGTTTATCCATTCATTTTACCCTTAGTGAGATAAAAGCGATATATGTGGGCCCCTCGATGATTTAGTTATGACAAACGTAAGTGCTCGGCCGGGCCTGGACTGATTTGATTCGTTCAATTAGTCAGTCGTCATAAATCGGAAATCGGGAAACAACAGATGGACAGAGATAATGATTATAATCCATGTCTCGGTCCATATGATATCTAGAATGGAGGAATATATGATCCCTTATCTAATGGACGCATCATTGATTTGTTCAGAGTACGACAACGGCTTTTAAGAGCTACGATTGCTAGTCGGGTTGCAGAGTCATACGCAATAATAGTTTTAGACTTATCAAAGTTGGAGACTATTGGATTAGTGTCTAAGTCGATAACTATAATTGGTATGTATTTGACCGGATTTGGCATGGTCCATTTGGGTTGCATGGCATCAGAACAATTTGGTTAGATTTTTGTGAGAAAAGGATATTTATGATTTGTTAATATATTATAAGTTCTAATATATTAATATGAAATCGTACTATTTAATTGTTATTGATCAAGAATATATATATATATATATATATATATATATATATATATATATATATATATATATCACGATCATTAGGTTTAAAGTAAGAGTTTTGAGGAAGAAAGTTGCGATTGAAGAGCGAAGAAAATACATTCTAAGACCCTTTGGAAGGCATAAGAAGATTGAAGATCAAGAGATCAAGAGAGTGGAGCACGGAATTCACATCATTCATTTGGTTCCTAGATTATCATGTCTACCTTAGTTTTCGATATGTTTATGTGTTTCTTTTCTTCAATTATGAGCTAAATCATTAGACTTTTGTTTGGTAATGATCAACCCTAATACTATGTATTAGTTTCTACTTTTCATGGATTTATGAAGTTGGTTTAGCTTGTGTTTGATTTATCATAGCCTAGTATGTTAAAAGTTTCAGTCTATGTTGCTTAATTCTTCAAGTTATGTGTAGTTGAATGATCAATTCAATCGCATGAACTTGTTTACCTAGTTGTTTATGATAATTAAATTGATAGAGATTGACCAAATCCTAGAATAGGTAATTACCAATATATAAGTTATTAGAAGTCTTGATCCGATCTCCTAACGTTTTCACCAATTCATGAAGTACTATGCAATGCTCATACACAAATGGACATTAAATTGATTTATCAAGATTATTGGGCAATGTAATATATATCTTAGATTAATTATCTATGATCAAGACAAATAACCAAACCAAATTATGATCAAATACGACATGGACTACGAAAGAGTTGCATGGCTTAAAATCACTGGTGTCCCGTTACAATTATGGCATGAAAACAACTTCTCGATTATTGCTAGTAGATATGGTAGAGTTATCAAGCCATTTGACGGCATTGCAAACAGAAGAGATTACTCCATGGGAAAAGTCGGTGTTCTCACTTCTGTAAAGAGATGGATCAACGATGAAATCACAATCACTTCAAATGGTCAAGAATGCAAGGTTGGTGTTGTGGAATATACGGATGACTGGTCTCCATTCAGATCTGCTCCTTTCGATAAGGTTGGAGAATCGGATGAAGACGCGGATAATTTGGAAGGAATTTCTGAAACGTGGATGGAAGATCAGATGGAGGAATCAGAAGAAGGTGAAATTCGACCGGAGGACGTGACGGCAACTAACGTCCAGCCGAACGACCATCAAATTCCAGCAACCGTAATACTATCTCCGACGAAGTCACTGACTGTCAAAGGAAACGAAAAGTCCCCAAACAATTTACCGTTGAATCCAAATCACGAGGCAGCGTGCATCAATGCATTAACTAATATTAATTCTGGTACGTCGTATGAAATTCCCAACATATTTTCTAGGTTAACTAATACCCACAATAAGGAGCATACCCCCATAAATGGGCCATCGGATACATATACTCTTGGGCCATTGGAGAAGTTAGTCCCACTTGGTTGTTTTGGGCCATTTCCCAACAATAACGTGCCATTTTCATTTACATCGCCTTCGGCCCAAAAAAATGATTCACATTCTAATTCAAATAGTGGAGGTGGACCCAAACACAAAAAAAGAAAAAGAGATAAAATAGCGCTGATTTCCCCAAACTCAAATCCCTTATCACAAGACCTCAACACAATTCCTCCTCCTACCTCCAAACCAGAATTGGTGATTTCTAATTCCTCCATAGAAAAAATGGTCCCAGACGTGAATCTCTTGAATGAAGTAGGAGATAATGAGGTGATAATTGAAACCTCTCACTCAACAGAAGCAAGAGATATAGCTGCGATTGGAATTTCAGTCGGATTCCAAATTGATGCTAACGACCCAGTGTTAGCTGAAACAAAGGCAGATTCTGGTGAGAAAATCGTTATCCCATGAATTGCATGACACTTAACATCAGATGTATTGGCGAAGAGGCAAAGATTAAGTGGGTCAGGAAACTGAAGCAGGTACACAAAGCTAATTTTGTTGGGATACAAGAAACACAAATAACAAATTTTGAAAGAATTGATGTGAACGGGTGTTGGGGATCCCTAGATTTTGATTTTGAAGGCGTAAACTCCAGTGGTAGATCAGGCGGCCTCCTATCTATTTGGAACAAGAATTGATTCTCCAAAAAGGAGATTATTAAATCTCGACATTACTTAATAATAATTGGCAAGTGGATTGGAATTCAAGGCGACACAATACTTGCAAATATTTACGGGCCTCATAGCCTTGGAGAACAAAAAAGATTATGGCACGAACTATCAGCCATCAAAGAAGCAAAACCTGGTAACTGGACCATTTTTGGTGACTTCAATGTAGTACGAAGAGCTGAAGAAAGGTTCAATTCGAACTTTTGCCCCGCAAGTGCAAAACATTTTAACAAGTTCATTCAGGAGACAGAACTGCAAGATCTTAGGATGGGAGGTGAAATCTACACATACATGTCCAGGGTCGGCGCAAAATTGAGCAAAATTGATAGGTTCCTAGCCTGCTCGAACTTCCTATCAGCCTTCCGTTCATTAGCCGTTACCGCGCATCCTCGGGAGTTATCCGATCATTCTCCGGTCACCCTAATTAGCACTTCCTCAGACTTTGGCCCTCCCCCTTTCAAATTATTCAACTCATGGTTATTACAAGAAGGATTCGACTATATAGTTAAGAAAGCTTGGGCGGAGTTCCATGGGTATGGTAATCTGGATGCATATCTCGCTGCAAAACTCAGATTTCTAAAAAATGAAATCAAAGTTTGGAAGAAAAAATCAGACGAAAAGGCAAATCAGGAGATTTTGAAAATTAAATCAGAGGTGGCAGGAATTGAAAAGGCTGCTGAGTCACGATTACTTTCTGATCAAGAATTAGAAGCCAGGAACTAGGGTCTACAAAAAATTCTCGAAATGGAGAAACTAGTAGTGATGGATCTAAAACAGAAGGCTCGGGTGAAATGGAATGTTGAAGGAGATGAAAATACTAAATTTTTCCATGGGTTTATAAACAGTAAGAGCAAGTCTAAGAGAATTAATGGTCTAATGTTAAATGGAAAATGGACCTCAGATGCCAATGAGGTTAAAGACGCAGCCTTCCAGTTCTTCAAAAACAAATTCACGGAGACCAAGACTTCGAGACCTAAGCTCATTAGCCCACATTTCAAATCCATCACAATGATGCAGGCTATTAAACTAGAAGCTCCATTCAGCCATAAAGAAGTAAAAGATGCAGTTTGGGCCTGCGGAAGTGAAAAGGCGCCAGGTCCTGATGGTTTAACTTTCAAATTTATAAAGACCTACTGGGAGATTATTAAAGATGATGTAATGAAATTCGTTTTGCACTTTGACAAATTTGGGACTTTTGCTAGAGGTTGCAATTCGACTTTCATATCACTGGTTCCTAAGGTCAAAGATCCCATCTCTCTCACAGATCCCATCAGCCTTATGGGATGTATGTCTAAAATCATTTCGAAAATCCTTGCCACCCAAATTAAATTTGTTATCGGGGATCTTATTGGAGATGTACAGTTAGCGTATGTAGAAGGCAGGAGTATCCTAGACGGCCCACTAATGATAAATGAACTAATTTCTTGGTCAAAAGTGGCTAAAAGGAAGATTTTAATGTTCAAAGTTGATTTTGACAAAGCCTTCCATTCCATCAACTGGGAATATCTTGATTCGGTACTCTCACAAATGGGTTTTGGTAGTAAATGGAGACAATGGGTCCGTGGCTGCCTCCACTCATCCCGGGCCTCAATGTTAATCAACGGTTCACCAACTTGTGAGTTTGGAATATCTAAAGGAGTTCGACAAGGAGACCCTTTATCCCCTTTCCTCTTCATCATTGCCATGGAAGGCCTCAATGTAGCGCTCGAAGCTGCAAAGGTAAACGGTATCTTCAAAGGCATCCAAATCCCAAATCACGGCCCCACCCTATCACACCTGTTTTACGCGGATGATGCCTTATTCGTGGGTGAGTGGTCCAGATCCAACCTAAAAAACTTAGCCAGCATTCTAAAATGTTTTAACGCATCCTCGGGCCTCAAAGTCAATTTCCATAAATCAAAGGTTTTTGGAATTGGAACCTCAATTAGAGAAATTGAGAACTGGGCTAGCATTCTTGGGTGTGAAGCGGGTTCATTCCCCTTTAACTATCTCGAAATTCCGATTGGAGCAAATATGAATTTGTGCAAAAACTGGAAACCAATCATCGATAAACTCCAAGCCAAGCTATCTACATGGAAATCAAAGACACTCTCATTCGGGGGTAGATTGACACTAATCACCTCGGTCCTGGGGAATCTTCCCACTTACTTCTTTTCTATGTTCAAAGCACCGAAGGCTGTCACGGATAAACTTGATCAAATTAGACGGAGATTCTTATGGGGTGGAGATGACAGCAAAAGGAAAATCCATTGGGTGTCTTGGGACAAAGTTGTTGCTCCCAAATCTGAAGGCGGACTAGGAGTGGGAACTATTCGTACCTTGAATACTAGCTTGCTAGTAAAATGATGGTGGCGATTTAAAACTGAGAAAAACTCTCTTTGGGTTAAAGTTGTAAAAGGTATTCACAATCTTCATAACAAACCTCATGATTATCTTTCAAATCCGAAAATAAGTGGCGTATGGAACAACATTGCAGCATGCAAGAATGATCTCAAAAAAGTTGGGTTGGACACTATGGATGTTTTTCAATTAAACATCAAATCTGGTGATAATTCACTTTTTTGGTATGACAAATGGTTAGGCCCGGTTACACTTGAAGAAAAATACCCATCTCTGTTTGAGTTGGAATCTAGGAAGAAATGTTTGGTGTCTGACAGATTTATAGACAATCAATTTGAAGCTCATTGGAAATCCAACGTGATTGATAACACCGAAATTAGGTGCATCAATAATCTCAAAAACGACTTATCAAGGGTACATTTGGAACCAGGAGAAGATCAATGGGCTTGTGCACTAGATAATGGCAGCCAGTTCACTGTTAGCTTGCTAAGGAAAAAATTGGAACATTTACAATACCCTAATCGTGTTTTACCAACTTTTAAATGGAGTAAGGTAACTCCGATCAAAGTCAACTGTTTTATATGGAGAGCAATGCAAAGGAAGATTCCATCCGCAGTGGCATTGAAATGCAAAGTGGTTGATATAGAAAATGATAACTGTGGCGCTTGTGTTAACAGATTGGAATGCTCTGATCATATCCTGGTACAATGTCCATTCGCATGTGAAGTCAGGAAGATTATTTTCAATTGGTGTGGTTTACAACAGGTTGAGTTCTCATCAGTTGGAGAATTAATCATTTTTGCAAAAAATTGGGGAAGCAACCCAAGGAAGGCGATAAGATTCCTCAACATATGTCATGGCCTAATCTGGAACCTGTGGAAACTTAGGAATGAGCGGGTGTTCAATGGAGTATTTCATACTCCCATTTATGGTGCAGGGGCAATTAAGTCGATGGTGTACTTCTGGACAAAGTACAGGGGCAATGAAGGAATAGGTGATTGGGATAATTGGACCGCGTCTCCATTTACACTTTAAGTTCATAATAATGTATATCATTCCATGTATGTTTCTGCTTCGACCTTGTACTTCCGTTCCCCTGCTAGTTACTTGCTAGTAGTGGTTCGTTTTTATTAATATTATTCGCCGTTTCAAAAAAAAATGCGAGTTAATTTACCATAATAATGTTGAATAAAAAACCTAAATCAAAATTTTAAGTTAACAAAGAAACAATGACAAAATATTATGATTTTATAAGTACATATTTTTTCCAAACCAGTAGATTTTTTTATCAATTAACAAATAAATATGTACGTTGATTTGGTGGTAGAATAGGTCAAAATCTTTTGGGTTCATAATACATATCAGAAATTAAGTACTTATAGGCCATCTTTTAGGTGTTTAATACATATTAGAACTTAAGTAGTAAAATCTTGCCGCCAAAATAGTGTGTAATCATTTACTGCACACAAGTCTATATGATATATATTGATATCATTATACAATCTATTCATCTTTATGTTATCTAGTTTGTATTTAAAAAATATATTCATTTGCAATTTCCATTAAATATAATTCAAATATATACACTTTTAAGCTAAACGGATAATGAGATCATATATCGTCATTATAACATAAGTATCATACTATACTAAGAAACTTATAAGACGTAAAAGTCATATTTATTAAAATTAACACTCCATTTTAAGTTATAAAAAGACTTTGTTATTGTTCTTTATTTATAACAACATCGTATTTAAGATATCCATGTATGTAACTATTTGTTATTGTACCATCCTTTAGGAAGATCTTCTAATTTAGATAATATTCAAACAAGACTAAGCAACCCCAAGATATAAAAGGTTTTCACAGACAACCTTCAAGATCTATCTTGGTAATGTCCTAAACAAAGAAGGTACAAAGAAGGTTGTACATCTAATTTCCTATGAAGAACAATTTTCAATGAATCTAACTAATTCTTATGAAATTATCATCTCGTAGTCTCATGAGATCACATTCCATAACCTTTATTCTCTTCAATCATTTTCTTCTATCCTTTTCATTTTGGTTTGCTCAGTTATTTGAAGAACATTTAATCATGTTCATCAGTTACATTCTCTTTGATTATATTGACGACTTATTTCATAACCTTTATTCTCTTCACCTAATTGTCCTTTCATTTTATTTTTGTTTTGCATTGTTATTAGAAGAACATTTGATTATGCTGAAAACAACTCTGGTTTCTGAGAGTTTCCTTTTGATCATCCCATGAGATCTCATTTTATAACCTTATTTTTTTAATGCATGATGTTCTATCTTAAATCATCAATTAATGTCTTATTGAATACAAAACATTACATCATCATCTTCTTCCACCTCCTATGGCTATGTGGCCAGTAACTGGGTATTCATGTGTTTTATATATCTACACAACTATCATGGTGTTTAATTATGTTAACAAAAATCATTTTACAAAGAATCATCTAGGATTATCTAAGTAGCCTTTTTCCAGTAATAAGAACATTTTTTGTTTATTTTTCTCTTCAAGAAATATAAAAACAATGTCATTTTAGATGCATTTGTTTTAAGAATTGGTGCGCAAATAATTACTAAATATTTACATAGAAGGTTACATGTAGTGTTAACACTGCTTGATTTCCATGTAATATAATTATTCATTATTTGTGGGGGGAACTAATTCGCAACACCCATTTTGAATGTCGAAATTGCAATCTCCTTCAATGATTATAACTATATAATTACCTTGCATATATAAACAAGTTATATCACTACTAGAAAAATAGCCTTTTACGACACTCATTGCGCGTCGTAAAAGGCTCAGACGACGCACAAATGCGCGTCAAGGAAGGCCATGTCATAAAGAGAGACGACACACATTTACGACGCTCATTTACGACGCGCAATTACGACGCGCGTTTACGACACACATTGCGTATCAAGGAAGGCCCTGTCATAAAGCAAGACGACAGGCATTCATGTGTCGTAACCTTACGACGTGCGTGTTAATGACACGCAATACGTATCAAGAAAGCCCCTGTCAAGAAAGGTCATGTCACAAACGAAGATGACACACATTTTTGCGTATCATAATTTTAAATGTTTAAAAAAAAATATTATTTATAGATTTACTTATTTTCAAATTAAACTTGTATTTAATGTTTCATAATAGAAAATAAAATATCATATACAAAAAATAGAATCCATTGCATAAATTTAATGTCATACAATTCTATTTCTTACAATATATAAATTTACATCTAATCTACTATGTACATCAAATTCCAACTAAGTAAAGTTGCATCTTGCCTTTCATAATTCTTTAAGACTAATACTCCAAACAGCTGATTATATGGATAAGCAATTGTACATTGGCCCATCTCACTCAATATATGATACCTCGAGTTGTTGCTCCAACTCTTCTTCTATCCTCAGAAGCTTCAGTTTTCAAATTAAAATTATAAATATATTCAAGTAACTCATTTACATAAATACAAGTAAAGATGAATTTGATTACCTGGTTGTATTTTGCAAGTCGTTCTGAACAACAAGGAGCTCCAGTTTTAATATGACCATGTTTCACACATAAACTCCCCTAATAAGTATCATTTATAAGTTATAACATAACAAAACACTACCTCAAATTCTGCTAAAAATATTAATTAATATTATTATCGTTGACAAGCTAACTGAAAGATCTGTAACAAAGGTATCCTCTGTTTCGCCACTTCTATGGCTGGCCATCACACCCCATCCAACACAATTCAACATTCTCACTGACTCGATGTTTTCTGTAACCGACCAAACCCCACCTGGGTGGAGGAAAGGTCATAGGAGATAAGCTCACCTGCAAAATCATATAAAGAAATTTTGCTATCAAAAATCATAAAAGAAATTTTGCTAGATGATTCCAAAAAAAACGTCTCACCAAAAAAAATTATTGATACAACATAAATCAGTAAATACAAAATCCATAAGTTTTGATCACTTCATTGTACAATACAATTATTGTAAATAAATTTGTATGATAACTTAAAACTAAATTATATAAATTAAGTTACATCTAAGAAATGCAAAGTCAAATATTCCTTCTCCTTTTTAATGTTTGTTTTTTCATTGCTTCCTCTTCACTTTCCTTTCCCCTATTACCAATCTCTCTCTCTCACTCTCTTTCTTTCTCTCTCTTTCTCTCACACACACACACACTACCCTTTTATCTTTCACATACTTGAGTGAATTCCAAGAACCGAAAAAACTATCAATTCCACCCTCAAGTTTCAATCTTTCTTACTTAATTCTTCAAAACCAGACACCCATTTGGAGATTTGCCAAGAAAGTATAATCCCATTTGGAAGTCCAGTTCAATTATGGAAAAGGAGAAGTTTTTCACCAATGAAGGAAATGGAATCCCCCAAGGCTGGAATTCCATCTTTGGAATGGGAATTCAAGGAAGTGAGCTGAATTGTAGTTCAAAGCAGCTTCCTAATTGCTTCTTTAACCTCAATTGTGAGAATTCATTGGAACAGAGAGATATCTTTGAGGTAATGGTGGTCAGAGCATTGTTCTCAGGGAATTGGTTGGTAGGATAGGAAGTATATGCAATTCCCGAGAGATTTCATCTCAATCCTGCATTAATCGAAACAACAACACCAACAATTTTTCCTATAACAATTGTTAATCCTCGGATGGATGTTAGCATGGAAGCACTTTCAACTAAATTGGGTTCTCTTTCGTTGTAGTTCGTGTCAATGAAATTAGCAACTGTTAATCCTCATATGGATGTTAGAATGGAAGCACTTTTATCCAAAGATGTAAGCTTTTTTAAACTGTTTTTTTATCAATTCTTTCACAGATTAAAAGGGTTTTTACCTGATTTTGAATTGAATAATGACAAACGCAATACATGTATGTCCATGTGGTGAAATGTAGGGATTTACCTGCAAAAGATGTTACTGGTAGTTGTGACACTTATGCTGAAGTTCATCTTGGAAACTACAAGGGTACAAATCGTCATTTTGAAAAGAAATCTAACCCTGAATGGAACCAAGTGTTTTCCTTCTCCAGAGAGAGGATTCAAGCCACTATGCTTGAAGTCGTTGTAAAAGATAAAGAATTTGTGAAGGATAAAAGCCAAAATTAATTAATTAAAAATAAAGAATATTATAGGAAAATGTTTGACAAGATTATCCCCTGGTGTATCTAGCCATTTCTTTACCTCAAGTTCTGTTACTAAACCGCCCTCAAGATTCGTAATAACAACCTAAAAACATTAAAATTTAACATGAATATTATTAGTATTGTAAACAGTTTTGGGGAATAATATAAACATAAATCACATAATCATCACAAATATAAAAAAAGGATAAAAGTTTATTCCCAAAAATAAAAATCCTACAACTAATGCAAATGCCAACCCGAATTCATATTACACATACCGATACCATAAGTTGACTTGTTTTATATTAATCTCACACAGACAAACAGAGAGACAGACCATATGCTATAATTACACTAAACTCTATCAGTTTCAAGGCAAAATATGGAACTAAATAAACATTCCAGATTTGCCCCTCGAAATCTAAAACCACCATATATAATCAGATTCAGACCAAACTCTAAAACCCTTGGACTCATTTCTTATATCACCCTAACCAACTGTATCCTGTTAGGTAATCAAATAACTCCAAAAATCTTGGGAAAAAAAACAAAACCCAACAACTAAAAACATTACTTTATCGTTTGTTTGTATGTTTGTCATAGGATTAATGGATTATAAAACTTAAGTAGCTAGCCAGCAACCACAACATCAGCCCTTGGACTTGAGTCAAGAAGTTGACACGTGTTTGTGTTTGTGTTTATGATTGTGTTTTTGTTGGTTTCATATAATTCTCCTGAACTATTATCCACTCTTGATATCAGGTTAGTAGTGCTCAGAGACGATACCTCCTTCCACTTATTTTGTAACATAATAAAGGTATACATTTAGTCTTATCATTAATTCAGCATTTTGAAGCTTCAATTTCTCTGAATTATCAGTTAATCGGTTAATTTCTGACCTAAGCTTCAATTTCTCTGAATTATCAGTTAATTCGACCTGTAGCAGATTAAAGAAACTAGATTTGACAATAAAACTAGTAAAAAAATTCACCTGATTGGTTAAAGTAAAGTGAAATAAAAAATAAATAAAGCGAAGTAGAAAAAATACTAACCAGAAAAGGAACATGTGCAAGAATAGTGTATAAATTATTCCTAAGATTTGACATTAGGAATAGTAACAAACATTTTTTTCAAATCTTAATGTTTATAATAATACAGATGCAGCCTAGGACAATAAGGGAAAAATCCAACATTTGTTAAACATGTGCTGCCACTTGTATACATGATCTTTGCAACATCTTTCTTGATAGGAAGACTAGCAGGAGCTGGACTTGCCTGCCCTAGTTTCTCAACTTCTGAGAAAGCATAAACTTTCCAATAGCTGAGATTAGTGGAAACTTCAATATTATCACTTTCAAAGAATACAAAAATTTTAAAGATCACATACTAAGGACAAAATTTCCTTCCTATTTTACCCTCCTTACAATACTGGTGATGCCAAGTTTGATGAATCTGTTAGCATATATGGTTGTGATGAAAGACCCTAACTTTCGTATTTATGAAAGACCCAAACTTTCATACACGACAATATAGTTACTCCAAAACATGCTACTTGCATATTCATAAAAACAATATTTTACATTGATAAAGAGGTTACAAACTACTGAATACAAACCGACTATTTTAAAGTGTTATATATTACATAACTTCCCAGGATTCTATAGTTTTATACATATGGGAGTGCAAAATACAATAGTTTCAAACTATTCATAACTTTTATCGATACAATAGTTTCAAACTATTCAAAAATCTTCTACCAATATATAACTATATTGGATGCTTATCTCCTGCAAATTTGTTAAACATTAAGATGGTAAGCGGTGACGCTTAGTGAGTTCAATAATAGATACAATATAACGTTATGCCATATATATACTTCAATATGGCTGAAGCAAAGAGAAACAGGGAATATAATTTGTAGCAGTTTGGTGAGATTTTGACAAGTCATTTTCCCCGATGTCAACACGCAAGGCTGCGGTCCAATCAGCAGCGAACACGTGTCCGACACGTGGAAGCCTCGCATAAGAGGGTGACGTGGCAGTACTATTCATGCGAATTTTCTCGAAAAATGTGCCAAATCTTGTAAAATCCATAACTTTCGCATACGAGCTCCGTTTTTGACGTTCTTTATATGCACGCGAAGCTAAAATTATGCTCTACGACTTTCATTTAGACTTCGTTGGCTAATTTTGATTTTAATTTTAATATTATTATTTTTAACAGACCGGGACAAGAAAATCCGTTAAAAATTCATAACTTTTTCATCCGACGTTCGTTTTCGTCAGACTTTTTACCGTTGTATTACAAATGACGAGACCTTCAATTCTCGTTTAGGTTGTGTCGACACTAAATCACTCGATCTAAAATTCGAGTTTTTAGTTGTCTACTGCTAAGCTGAAACTTCGAAAAATCATAACTTCCTCATACGAAGTCAGATTTTGGCGTTCTTTATATGAAAGTTGATTATTTTCACGAGTTCTACAACTTTCATTCACATTACTAAGGCTAAAAATTAGTTTGTCGAAAACTAAATATTTACGCGACAAAATATTTTCCGGATTTATCACGGATCCTCGTTTGGTCATAACTTCTTCGTTATAACCCGGATTTCGACGAGGTTTTCGCCTAAATGTTTCTAACGAGATTCTCTGCAACATTAAATAATAAAATTTCACTTTTTCAAATTTTATATTTTCTCCAAATTTCACTATTTGGCTTTTAATTGGAATCTCATAAGACTTCCAACATTTTATGAGTGATTCTAAACATAGTTTTACTTCATTTCTAGTAAAAACTATCTATTAGAACTCAACATTCAATTTCACTTAATATTTCATAATATTATTTACTTAAAACACGATTTCAAAACGTGTATGTTACAAATACCTCCTCCTTTTGAGGATTTCGTCCCCAAAATTACATCGATTAAAATAAATGGGGATATTTTGCTCTTATCTCATTCTTATTTTCCCAAGTATAATTTGGGCCTCGATGGTGTTTCCACTTGACAAGCACCAATTCCACTTCTTTACTACGTAGATTAGTTGTTCTTTCATTCACGATCTCTTCCGGCTCTTCTACATATCTTAACTTAGTATCCAATTTCACCTTGGATAATGGAACTATCTCATCATTGATGCTCAAAAATTTTCGCATATAGCTCACATGAAACACAACATGAATACCTGCCAAATCTTCAGGTAATTCTAAGCGGTATGCTTGCTTTCCAATTCTCTGGATGATTTTGAAAGGACCAACAAATCTAGGACTTAACTTTCCTTTCTTCCTAAATCTCATAAGGCCTTTCCATGGAGACACCTTTAGCATCATGAAATCACCCACTTGGAATTATATGGGTCGTCTTCTCTTTTCTGTATAGGACTTCTGTCGATCCTGGGCCGCTTTCATTCTTTCTCGTACGATTTGAATTTTGTCGGTGGTGTCTTGAATCATTTCAGGGCCTCTAAGGATCTTCTGTCCTATGTCTCGCCAACATAATGGAGTACGACACTTGCGACCATATAATGCTTCATATGGTGGAATTTTGATTGAAGCGTGGTAACTATTATTATACGAGAATTCGACAAGAGGTAAGTATTTATCGCAGTTACCACCAAACTCCAAAACACATGCACGAAGCATATCTTCTACTGTTTGGATTGTTCTCTCCGTTTGACCATCTGTCTGGGGATGATAAGCTGTGCTGAGAGCAACTCGAGATCCTAATTCACGTTGCATACTCGCCCAAAAGTGAGAAGTGAAGCGAGTATCACGATCGGAAATGATCTTTAGTGGCACACCATGTCTTGCCACAATTTCATCCAAGTATACTTGTGCGTATTTCTCCATTGGAGCCGTTTCACGCATGGCAAGAAAATGAGCGCTTTTAGTCAGTCGGTCGACAATTACCCAAATGCTATCATGCTGTCTAGCAGTCTTTGGCAATTTGGTAATGAAATCCATGGACAATTCCTCCCATTTCCATATAGGAACACTAATACTTTCTGGGGTTCCATAAGGTTTTTGGTGCTCTTCTTTGACTTGTAAGCATACTAAGCATTTCTGTACATATCTTCCAATGTCTCTCTTTAATCTAGGCCACCAATAATCAGCTCTTACATCATAGTACATTTTACTTGTACCAGGATGGATTGACAGTTTAGATTTATGGGATTAATTTAAAATCTTATGTCTCAATCCACCAATCTTTGGAATCCATAGTCGATTCTTAAATACTTTTAATCCTCGCGGATCATCAAGTAGAGCATCATTATAATGTATCATCCCTTCTTTCTTCACACTTTCTGGATTTAGGGCCTCTTCTTGCCATTTCTCTAATTCATCTAAAATAGTGAATTTTACTGTAGTATGAGTAATGGCATAACACATACTATTGTGATAAACTTTTCTACAAAGTGCATCAGCAACCACGTTAGCTTTTCCAGGATGATATAGGATTTCACAATCATAATCTTTGATCAGCTCCATAGCTCGTTGTTGTCTGATATTCAAAGTTTGCTGACTGAATATGTACTTGAGACTTTTGTGGTCGGTAAATAATTGACATTTTGTACCAAAAAGATAATGCCTCCAAAGTTTTAGGGCAAATACCACTGCAGCGAGTTCGAGATCATAAATTGGATATTTCGTAATCTTTCAATTGTCTTGAGGCATAGGCTATCACTTTGCCACGTTGCATCAACACACAACCGAGTCCCAATCTTGAAGCATCGCTATATACGGAGAAGTCATCATCACCTTCTGGGAGTGATAAGATTGGAGCATGTGTCAAAAGATCTTTTAGAGTTGAGAAAGCTCTTTCTTGGGTTTCACCCCATTCGAACTTCACTTCTTTCCGTGTAAGACTCGTGAGAGGTACGGCTATACGAGAAAAGTCTTTAATGAATCTCCGGTAATATCCCACGAGACCTAAGAAACTACGAATTTCGGAAGCATTACGGGGCACTTCCCAATTTTGAATGGCTTCGATTTTGATAGGATCTACGGATACACCATCACTAGAAATAACATGGCCGAGAAATTGAACATGGCGAAGCCAAAATTCACATTTCGAGAATTTAGCATATAGTTTCTCCTTTCGAAGAAGTTCCAATACCGCACGAATATGAATGGCATGATCAGCTTCAGACTTGGAATAAATTAGAATATCATCAATGAATACGATGACTGATTTATCGAGCATTGGGCGGCATACCCGATTCATCATATCCATGAATACAGCCGGGGCGTTTGTTAAACCAAACGGCATAACAAGGAATTCATAATACCCATATCGAGTACGAAAAGCAGTCTTCGGTACATCCTGCTCGTGAACTTTCAACTGATGATAGCCAGATCTTAAATCAATTTTTGAGAAATAGGTAACACCCTGAAGTTGATCGAAAAAATCGTCGATGAGAGGTAGTGGGTACTTGTTCTTGATAGTCGCCTTATTCAACTCACGATAATCAATGCACATCCACATCGATCCATCTTTCTTCTTGACAATCAGTACCGGAGCACCCCAGGGAGAGGTACTCGGTCGAATGAAACCCTTGTCAAGTATTTCTTGCAGTTGGATCATCATTTCTTTCATCTCAGTCGGCGCAAGACGATAAGGAGTCTTTGCAATTGGAGCAACACCAGGCACAAGGTCAATTCGGAATTCTACTTGCCTATCCGGAGGAAGGCCAGGAAAGTCATCGGGGAAAACGTCAGGATATTCGTTAACAACTAGAACATCATTTACAATTTTCTTCTCCTCTTTTGAGACATCAACTGTGTAGGCCAGATAGATAGAACACCCTTTCGATATGAATTTACGAGCTTTAAGGAAAGAGATTATTTTTAAGAGACTTTGTTCACCGTAGACATAGATAGGATTCTCCCCTTCAATAGGAATGCATACTATCTTTTCATAGCACAAGAGTTCTGCGTGGTTCTTTGATAACCAATCCATGCCGAGAATAATATCAAAGTTGGGCAAGGAGATAGGAATCAGGTTAGTGAGAAAAGTATAGCCTTCAATTTCTATAACACAATCCCTATACACTTTATCAACAAGTAATGATATACTTCCCGCGGTATCTACGTGAAATGGTTGCGCGAGTACAAAGCAAGCAATTTGAAAGGCATGCGCAAATTCGTAAGACACAAAAGAATCTGAGGCACCAGAATCAAATAAGATGTGAGCAGGTCTAGAGTTGACAAGAAATGTACCCGTCACAACATTCGGGTCCTCGCGTGCCTCCTCTGAGGTAATTTGGAATGCACGACCCCTAGCTTTTGGCACCTCCTCTTTTTTAGTTGGAGTACCCTTTGATTGTTGAACAGGGACTTGGCTTCTCGCCGGTTGTTGAACAGAAGCTTGACTTCCCGTCATTTGACTAGTAAGAGCAGGGCAAAAACGCTTCTTGTGTTCATGATTGTTCATTTATTAAGTAAACGAACTTCCCACTGAACAGTTTACAAACAGTTCACTGAATATTTGGTTCTTTTACAGCCCTACTCATTTATGCTACTTATGTCTTCCTGTCATGCTATTTCTTGATCGCTCAACATTGATTCATACAATGTAGATAACCTGACTATCTTCATGTAATATTTTCTCTTTAGTTTTAGGAGTACAATTTATTGCACCAAAATAGCATGTGCCCCCAGTTTAACAACAATATAACCAAAAAAATTATATAATAATGGGGTAATAAGGAGGTAGGTGTATGTATTTTAGCCTCCACTCAGAGGTAGAGAAATTGATTTTATCGATGGCCTTCAGAATAAGATATTCAAATTCTTAATGGGGAAAAGCAAGAAGCGAATAAGCATTCCCAAGCAATAAAACTTGTATTGGTAATAAACTAATAATACTTGAAAATACAATAGAATGTATATGTTAAGTGTGGAACTTAAAGCATAAACACGCAATTACAAGGGGAGGGATGGAGAAGAAACCATGATGGAAACTAAGGAAAATATTAGCATTGTATGATAAAGGGAAATAAGGACCTAGACTATTCTACAATCCTTATTTTAATACTTCACAGTCTTTTATATGGGCGTAGCGATTCACCAAAGCCAGTTAAGCAAACTCAAACAAAACGATAAACGAATTCAGTAAGCATAGGGATTCCCTAATTCTGATGGCCTAGGCCCATCCATAATTAGGCTATAAATGGAATCAACCAATCACAAGATGTCATGCATCTACTTCTAGAATCTTGAACCTTGAAGGATGTGTATGACATCCTGTCATGCACCTTATTACGTTTAATATTTCCCTAAAAGATGCATACCATGTCATTCTCAAATCCATCAACACATTTTCTAGTTGTTGGAGCACATTCTGTAATAAGACAATGCCTTTAGAAGATCCAACGCATTTACCAAGTAGTAGGGGCGCATCTAGAAGGGTGGTTCACATTCAGCTCAGACGTCGCATTCTAGTGAGTATCGGAGCGCATTTGAATGCCCTGAGCGCTTTCTTTCCAAGAGCATATTTGTTCACCAAGACGACATTCTCTTACCAAGGGAGCACATTCTCTCGTCTAAGAGCACATTTGCTCACCAATAACACTTGACTAAGAGCACATTTGCTCACCAAGAACACATTTACTCTCCAAGAACATATTTGCTCACAAGGAGCATATTTGCTCACCAAAAGCACATTAACTCAAGTGTTCACACCACAACAATATTCTTGGAAGGAGCCAACCCTTAAATATATAACCTTATGATATATTAACACTTTCTTCTTGGATGACATCTCTTACGTACCATCAACCAAGAATGTATTAATCATTCTAAATGTACTCATTGGAAGACTCCTTTTGGCATGTCCATTCCACCATAATTTTTCCTCCCTTAATTATTTGATGATCATTATCACTTTCTATGTATTTAAGGTTGTTGCATTCATAATTAATACTAGTTGTGAAACTCGTATATTATACGGGTTGATTAAAACAAAATGTTAAATAGAAACGATTAAATGAGAAGTTTATTTGAATTTGAAATTTGAAATAAACAAAAATTATGAGAAAAAAACATGCAAAAAATAAATAAATAAAAATTATTGTTTAGTTATCAGACCCGTATACTAAACAGGTTAATTATAACAAAATGTTAAACATAAAGGTTTAAACTGTAAATTTATTTGAAATTGAAATTGAAATTTAAAATTTAAAATTTAAAATTTGAAATTAATACCATTATGGTAGGTTTAATTTATGGAAACTAATTAATAATATATTAGAAATGAAAAATGAAATAAATGACAAGTGGAAAAATAAATATATCTCTAAATTATGACAAAATGACATGTGGCAAATTGAATGAGAGAATGACATGTAACAAAATCATTCTTATTTATTAGGATAGATTTAATCCAAAAAAATGATTGTCCGTCACAATATCCTTATTTATGCTTTCTCTTCTTATAATGCTACTTCTTAATCGGCCACCGATTATTAATACCACTTAGATAACCTAACTATCTAATATTGTCCTCTACTTTTAAGAGTACCTTCTTATTGCACAACCCCCCATCCCAGCATCCCAACCATTTTTCCATGTACACCACATCTATTACAAAAGTAATAATAATAAAATAAAATAAAATAAAATAAAACCTTGAATATAGTTGAAAGTAATCGCATGCCATAGATTAAAACATAGATTTAAAAACAATAAGCATACCCACGTAATTTATAAAGCTCTACTAAGTCCTTTTTCGTTTTTGCTCTATGATAGAACAACTCATACACGATTATAAGCCTATTCTCAAACATTTATCTAAAATTGGCAGTCATTGAGTTCCCATTGATTTCTAACATTTTTTTACTATAAACCATTCTTAAATTCTATTTTCCTCACTTATTAACATTTTTATTTCATCCTCGTCCATTCATGAGTTCTAGTATAACATATACCAACATTTTGATCAAGTGTAATAAAATTATTTTATCACTCTTTTCCATGTAAAAAAATATACCACTATTGGACTATGGGCCCAAACAGATAGCCCAAGTACTGTAATAACGAGTTTTTTACTTGTCGTTACACAACCTCCGGTGCTGATTTTGCCACTAGAAATTTTAATTCTTCGACTGAAATTTTAATGTAATGAAAATTCTACCCGAAAATAAAATTTAATGTAATGACAATTATACCCTTGATTTAATTTATAGATATTGAAACAGGGAGAAAGATCCTAGGGAATCTGGGATATGTTACCAAACAAACGACGTCCAATATTCTTCCTAGCTTCCTCCTTGTACGATTGACGTTCACAATATTTACACTCTTGGTAAGTTATTCACCATTGATGTAACAGTAGCAAGCTTTGGAAAGTTTTCGGGGATTACAGGAACATCGTGGATGATTTCGATTGATGATTGTTCCATTGGTGGTGAAGTCGACAGGAAAGAAAATTGGATGCATGCCAAATCGTTCAAAGAGGATTTGTTGGATCTTTTGCTGTGAAACATGATAATGCTATACCTATGGTGGAGACTCTCATAATTCCACATAGGGGAAATCAAAGACATTGAATTGCTTTTAAACTTTTACTCAATCTTTCACTCATCGGAGCATCATGCATTCCTTATCGAGCAACGTATTACATGCAGTAAATGGGATAAGAATTTTTTCACAATCAAATGATTATTTGGTTAAAGATTAATGGAATTCCTGTTCAGTTTTGGGAAACCAATGTCTTATCGATGATTGCTGGAATGTATTTTAACCACAAGTTAACTCAACCATATACTATCCACAAAAACAACGAAAAAACCAAAAAAAAAAAAATGGAGTAAATTCTATTGACTTTCACATTCATTTTTGCATGGTGGTGATCATGATCTCTTTAAAGAAACCAGTTTCTTTCTTTGACCTATCTTAAAATTCCAAAACTTCCCTTTAGAAGAAACCAAATTCTTTTCACTCAAAAACTCCCATGAAAACCACTTCTCAATCATCCGATCAACATCATGAACAACAACATTCGTCCCATTCCCAGATCTTGCAAGAACACCCGCCATATAAATAGCTCCCATTCTTCCAGGCGACTCAGGTCCATCTCCACCAGGTCCATCCACAACAATAACATCCCATTTAATCTTCAACACTTCTTTCGGGAATCCAGTAACTGCAATCTTACATTTTGAGGTAAGTCTTCTTACAGAACAACTAGAGTCTCTTCTTGCATGCTTTAACAACTTATACGCTTCTTTAGCAGATGTTTTATACCTGATTCTGAATACCTGTACACCATCGCCATTTCCCTTCATTTTCATTAGCTTTTCTGGTTTGTCCTCTAGAAAAACCGTTGCACCACCTTTGTTGATAGTTGGTAGCTTTAGGTATTGATCTTCAAGCCCAAAAACGAGAAGATTACAGGGAGATTTTTGAAGGATTATATCTGAGAGAAACGTAAGTTCCTTTTCAGAGAGTGTCTTGTCACTCACGTTACTTCTTGTTGTTATAAGATCATGATCCATAGATGATGAAACAACATTTGGGAAGTATGAAGTGGTAATGGTGATTCTGAGTACTCTTATGAGGGAGGCAATCACAAGGATAAATACAAGAATCAGGATTGATTTTCTCTTTGTAAGGCTCATTTTTAGGAAAGATTTCTTTTGAGGTAATGTAAGATTGAGAGATGATTTTGGGGAGAGAATGTGCAACAATGGGGAATTAAGAGGGTAGGAAAGAGGCTCTTCAGGGGGCATTTTGATAAGTTGTGTAGAGATAAGTGGTAGTAGAAAGAACGGAAAGAAGTATTTGAAATATAATATATTGGTGTGTAGGAATAATTTGTTGGATTGAGTGAAAATGAAGGAATTAATGATATTGCTGTGATTTGAAGCATGCCGATTGTTGGGCTAGATTATCACTGATGAGTGTCACCAAACTGCTACAAATTAGATTGTAGCAACCCATCCAACGGGCATTTACTTTTTTTTTTCCAAACAAAATCTCACCATTGTTGATATCCAGGAAAATGACTTGTCAATATAATCATCTTTTCGTTTTATTCATATAATTTTTCTTTATACTTATTTCACCATTTAACTTAAAAAAAAAAGTTTTTTAAATATGAACATTTTTTTACAAATTTCTTAAGGTTATTTATAATTTATTACAATATTTTTAAGATATTTTTTTCTTATATGTTTTTCTAATAAAATGTTTTCAACTAGGTTTACAATTTTTCTAACTTTTTTTATATCTTTATAAAATTTTCATACAATTCATTTTTTAAACAAGTACTTTCTAAATGTTTTAAACTTTTCTTCGAAGTTTTTATATTTTCATACAACTTTTTTATGACTTTCATATAACTATTTCTAAACATTCTTTTACAACATTTTTAAAGCGCTTCATAGATTTTATATAACAATTTAATATTTTTTTATAACATTTTAAAATACTTTTGCTAAATACAAGTTTAAAAGTTGTATTAAAAAATTTAAAAAGTTTATAAATTTCTAATTAAAAAGTATAAAAAGGTTATAATAGTTTTAAAACATTTACATTACAATTTTTTTGGTTTCTTATTTGTTACGTAATATTTTCTTCTTATTGTTTTTTTAAAAGACCATACATACTTATTGTTACATATTTAATTTGTTTAATTTCATTGTTAGATACCATTTTGTAACGCCCGTTTCGAATTGTTCCCATGTTGGGGATGGTGATTAGGGATTGAATATTAGCAGGCTTCGGACCCTTGGGTATTGCAATTCAGACTTAGTTGGAGTCGGACAAAGTAATTCGAATGGTTCGGGTATTCGGTTTGTGTTTTGGAATCAAAGGGCATTTCAGTAATTTGTCAACTCAGGCTTTTATGGGAATTGCATGTTCGTTCGTGAATCTTAGGGCAAGTATGAGTTGATGATAGTGTAGAGCGTCTCGATACCTTTTCATGGATATAATGATGGTCGAAATCGGAGTTGTATCGGGAAAGTTATGGCATTTGGGTTGAATCATCTATACCTTTTTCATTTTAGCCCTTGAAGTATCTCTTTTTGGCAAATGAGGACCTTTTATACACTGAGAGCACATACGCATACGCTTGAGCATACATCGCGGAGCAGAGGCTCGTACGCGGGGCGTACGAGCATGTACGCAGGACATATGAGGATAGAAACCAAAAACCATAATTTCATGACTTGCACCTTATTTAAACAACCTTATATCATTTTTACCAAACCCTAATCAGCCTCCATATCCTCATTTCGTCCTAAAACCCTAGTTTTACAAGGAAGTGCGAGATTTAAGCTTAAAGGTGTGTTTGGTGGCCTTTCTAGAGGGTGTACAAGAAGAAGAAGGTGGTGTTCAAGTTTTGATCCAGGAAGGAGCTTTTAGATCTTGCATTTAGTGCATCTTGGAGAGCATTTAAAGGTAAAAATCTTTCATCTTGTCTATCATCCTTTCTTGTTGAGTTAGGGTTTTCTAGAGTCCACTTTTGAGTCCATAAATCATCTCTTCTGAGTTTGGGCAAATCCAGAGGTTAGGAAGGCTAGATCTGGGACTCTTGGACTTGGTTATTGTATAAAAATGCAATATGGATGTCTCATATGGATTCATGCATGAGTTAATATCTTTGGAATGGTCTTAATGAGGTAGATTGAGTTGCTGGGATCTTATATAGCATCCAAAGGCATAAAGTTGCCAACTTTATGCCTTACGATCATTAAGTCGACCAAGATCTGGAATTTAAGTGAAGGGCCTGCATCCATTAAGCACTTAATGGATTTTGTGCATGAGTGGTTTGTACGTTACGCGTACAACCCCTTTGCTCAGTACGTTAAGCGTACAGAAGTGGTACATTGGGTGTACGCTCTCAGGAAGATTTGGTCCTTGGAGGACTTCAGATCTTTGGGCCCTAATGGTTTTGGGCCTGGACTTGCTGGTGTTTGGGCCTGAAATTATCTTTGGACCAATGTTGGTATGTTTAGGCCTATTGGGCCTTATGGCCCAATATACAATTAGACTTTGATGCTAGTCCCATTATTGAGGAGATGACCTTTGTGTTGGATAAGGTGTCTAAGTCCATATCTATATTTAGTATGTACTTGACCCGATTTAGCATGGTCCATTTTGGTTGCATGGCATCGGAACAATTTGGATAGACTTTTGTGAGAAGAGGATATTTATGATTTATTAATATATTATAAGTTCTAATATATTAATATGAAATCATATTATTTAATTAGTATTGATCAAGAATTAGTTTGGAATTAATTTTGTGATCAAAAAGAGACTAATTAAATATATGGGGAATGATTGTGTAAATCATTCATTCTTATATAGTGGGCTTATGATCCATGATTCTACATGTTGGGCTAAATCCATGGGGTGACCCATGGATGCTCCATGTAGGTTAAAACCCATGGAGAATAAGGAATATGGAAAGACATGCACATTAGGGTTTGCATGGTGTAACCCTAATTGCATTACACTATATAAAGGACCCCATAAGCTTGGAAATCGACACTTAAGATATGCAAGTGAGGGCTAGCCGATTTTGGTGCAATATAATCTTCTTTTAAGTTATTCCAATTGTTGGTGGTGTTGTGTGAAGCATTTGAGGCATCACATTTGGGGTGCTAGGCTCACAAAGTCTTAAGGAATCAAAGCTACAAGAAAGGTATGTCATTCTACTAGAATTTTGTATTACATATACCCCATGATATGCTAGTTAGGATGAAAACTTGGAAAAATGAAAGTTTGCATGTATAATAGAGAAAAATAGATCCAAGGTTTATAGGGTTGCATGCACACCATAGGATTGTTTGAATGCTCAAAACCCAACTGTGGTATTAGAGCCTAAGCTTGTTTTCAATTATACTTGATGTAACTTGCTAAAAAAATAGATTTTTTCCTCACTGTTCAGTAAACTCGCCGAGTCCACTGGGGGACTCGATGAGTCCGTGTTGAAATTCATCCAAATTGTCGAGTTGGTTCTTGCACTCAATGAGTTGGAGGCCCTGAGTGCAGAATTTCAAAGTTCAATGTTGGAATTGGACTATGATCATTACCCTAAACTGCTTTTAGATTGTTAAACCTATTTTTGATGTAGTATTGATTATGCTTATCCAATCTCAAAGATAATTGTCAAAGTTTCAAATTTTATATTAAGTTTATATGATTCTTGAAAATTGTTGATATGAATTATGCATGCTTATGAGTTCTGTTAGATCATAGAAATTATGTGACATGCTTGTAAGTGTAATTGTTGATATAAATGCTTTTTAATGGACTCCATAACTTGTCCTCAAGTTATGGAATTCCAAAGGTCTTTTCATTAAAATCATTAAAACTCATAAGTTATAGAAATGAAAGGTTTTGAATAGTTTCGAAACTTTCCCTCAAGTTTTGGAATTTGTAAAGTCACTTTAAAATACTTTAATTCAAAACCCTAGAATTTTAAAAGTTTAAAATTCAACCCTTATATTATTATTATTATTATTATTATTATTATTATTATTATATATATATATATATATATATATATATATATATATATATATAAGAATAAATCAATCTTACTATTAGTAGGCCTCAATCATGAAGTTGGTCAATAAGGGAGGTATAAGGTTGTTATTTATAAAATGGCAGCTTAATGGGTGTCCACTCTCACCCACCGCTTCCTTGACTGGTGGAGGGTCGTTAGCCGAATGGATAGTATAGGACACTAATTCTCATTAAGTATAATGATAATTATAAAGTCACTAAACCTTTTATAAATTCCTAATCTTAGTTCCTTTAGGAAAATGTCAAATTGATGCTAACCCATAAAATTACACTTTGCACCCTGCTAAGTCATTAGTTGAGCATGTGTGGTTAACCGACACACTAACTTGGACTAACAAGGGTGAAAAAGGGTGGCTTAAGGTTTATCATAGATCGGTGGAGCATGTGTGGTTAACCGGCACATCGATTAGGTGATAAAATTAAGAGTATCAAGTTAATTTGCATGGTTATTCGAAACCTTATTTGTGATCCTCGGTATCCCAGTCACAAACTTGAAGGGCATAATCGGGATTTAAACATGTCATTCAATTGTTCAATGAATCTTAAAGATCTAGGAGTTTCAATCCAATTAAAACCTAATAATCTATTTCGTTTTTCATGGTGGAAATTGGTAAATCGTCATTTACCTATCTTCAAATATTTTGTAGCTTGGATTACGGCATCCCTCTTCCAAGTTATAAAATATTGTGTTGGGTCCTAGCCTTAATATTTCATTTGGGTATCTTATTAAGGACTCTTTATCTAATCTAAACTTGTCTTTCTTCCTTTTCAGATGTCTTCCAACAATGCTTTTGGCTCAAACCCTACTCGCTCCTTCTCTCTCATGAACCTTTGTAGGAGAGTCAACTTTGATTGGATTAGGATATAAGGATGGTCACTCGTTATGAGGACAAGGAATATATCATCGACAAGGAGCTTAAGGTCATTGATCAGTCTTTTGTTACTCCCGAGGAGATTGTTTAGTACACTGCCCATGAGAAGGATGACACTAAGGTATCTTGTATCATGTTGGCTACCATGACAGCAGAACTCTAGAAATCCTATGAAGATTTCTACCCTTATGAGATGCACTAGGACCTGATGGAAATATACCATCAGAGTGCTCGTCAGGAAAGGTGTAAAATCATCACCTCCATGATAACAACAAAAATGAAGGATGGAGAGTCCATCACGGGCCACCTACAGAAAATGCAAAGATTCGTGGACCATTTGCTAAAGTTAAATGTGAAATTTGATGAGGAGTTAACAATAAATATCATTCTACACTCCTTACCCTCCTGTTATGATCAGTTCCACTTGACCTATCATATGAAAAAGGAGGAGGTCACACTTAGCAAACTTCAAGGACTTTTGAGGACTGTTGAAAGTAGTCTAAAAGGTAAGAATGTTGTTACCACTGGTACTAAAGCCCCTGTTCTGGCAATCGGGCAAGGTAAAGGGAAAAAGAGGAAGACCTCTTCGAAGGGTACCAAGGGAAAGTCTCTTGATGGCTCCTCTTCGAGTGGAACCAAAGGTGGTTTTGCCACTACCTATTCCAACCCGAAGGATGCACAATGCTTCTACTGTCAGGAAAAGGGGCACTGGAAGCGAAGCTGCCCCAAGTACTTGCAGGATGTTAAGGATGGGAAAGTTAAACCCACCCATGCAGGTATCTACACTATATTGTCTAATAATTCACCACATACTAATTCTTGGGTCCTTGATACAGGGTGTGGAATTCCCATTTGTTCTTATGTGCAGGGCCTGAAAAGAAGTGAGGATGTGGAGCACGAGAAGATAAACTTGATCATGGGGAATAGGAAAGCTTCACTTGTCACCAAGATTGGAGTTTATTCTTTATTGCTTAGTAGTGGGTTAATATTACATTTGAATAAATGGTGTTACTCGTATGAAATGGAGAGAAATATTATTTCCTTTCATGGTTTGTACAAACAAGGATTTACTTTTCCATTTGATAATGAATGTAGTGGTATTAAAGCTTTTTATAATGGTGTTTTTTTATTTTAAAGCGTTACCTTTTGATGGTGTATATGAAACTGTGTCGGTTGTAGACAACTTAGGAAATAATGTATTGCAAATTTATTCTTCCACTAGTTTGGATAAGGTATCCTTGTGGCATTGTCGTCTTGGACATGTCAACAAGAAGCGCATATGCCAACTCCAAAAGGCTGGAGTCTTGGAGTCATTTGAATTAAAGTCAGATGATAGTTGCAAATCTTGTTTACTTGGAAAATGACTAAGTCACCCTTCATTGGTACTTGTGCTAGGGGTGAAGGTTTGTTGGACCTCATACATACAGATTTGTGTGGACCCTTCAAAACCACCACAAGTGATGCTAACCGCTTCTATGTGACTTTTATTAATGATTACAGTAAGTATGGCTATATCTACTTAATCAAACATAAGTCGGAAACCTTTGAAAAATTAAAATAGTTTAAACAAGAAGTAGAGAATCAGTTAGGCAGGAAGATAAAGATGCTCCGATCCAATCGGGGTGGTGAATATCTAAGTATTGAGTTCCTTGACTATCTTAATGAATGTGGAATTATTTCACAATTGACACCTTCTAGGAAACCACAGCTGAATGGTGTGGCTGAGAGGCACAATCGAACCTTGTTAGACATGGTTTGTTCCATGATGAGTCGAGCTTCGTTTACAATCTTATTATGGGGGTATGCCTTAGAGACTGTCGCCCATATCCTTAATCTAGTCCCTACCAAAAATTGTAAGGTCTTGAAAACGGATCTTACAAGTGATAAAACAATCAAACAATCAAAGAGAACAAGAGTTGGAGTAGAAGTAGAATAGAAACAAGCTTGCACACGCTTTATAACTAGAAAAACGTTAGGTACAACTTGTTTACAGTGACCGTGAACTCTCTAAGATCAACAACAAATAATGACCTACACAACCTCTATTTATAGGGGACATGGGCTGTGTTGGGCTGAAGATTTTGTTGAAGGTTGCGTCATTTGGGCTCGGCTGTTTATTTATTTAGTTTGTATTCCGGTTTGGGCCTGTCCAACCGAGAGCCCTTTTTGTTTATTATATAAGTATATGCTTGCATGCATATTAGGTTAAGGATTTGAACGATTCATCTAGAGCAGAACGATAGTATTTCCAGATTTCTTTAATCGTTTTGTAACCTACCAATCCTCTACAGTTGATGTTCTTAATCGAGCTCTTCTGAGGATTTTGTTTTAATCATTCGACACGATTGATTCACTCTTGCCTTATTCTTATTTTCGTGTTCTTGCTGTTTTTATAATTAATTACCTGTTTAAGATCTAATCGATCTTCATAGATTAATGTTTTAATCTCATCAATTGGCATCAGAGCAGGAGGCTGTGTAATCGATACACATCTTTTCTGTGAAAAGGTTTCAATTAGGGTTTTTCCGCAATTACTGATATTTATTGAGCCTTCATCTCATTATTGACGTATCTTGATATTTATTGTTTTTCCCTAATCTGAGTTATTACAAGTCTGATCTTTTAACAGGTTTTTTCGATCATAATGGACGAATCGCAATCAAATCCTATCAATATTTCCAACAGCATCGGTTCGACGACAAAGATTCCAATCCTATATACCCATGACTATGAAGTCTGGGCGCATCACTTTGAAGACTACGTGATAGGATCTGAGGATAATGGATACCTCATATGGGAAGCTATCATTAATGGACCTTTTTCTCATTCTGCAACGTCCAGGATTATCAAAACTCAAAAGGAGTACAATGATCTGCTGAAAGATGTTAAAGATATTGCACAAGATGAAAAGGATAAATTCCAGTGCAATATCAAGGCGTTAAGATTGATTAGATTTGCCCTTCAATCCGACACCTTCAGGTTGGTTAGCTCATGCACGACGGCAAAGGAAGTTTGGGATAGACTTCGCGAACTGTACTCTACAGACGAGGATCTTGAACATTCTATTCAAACCTTGCTCTTATCGGAGTTTGGAGAATTCAGGCAATGAGCCGAAGAAACAGTGACCCAGACATTCGATCGCTTCAATCATCTTCTTAGCAGGATGATCAAGCATGACATCGAAAGGAAGCTTATCGAGCAGAAGGTTACATTCTTAAATGGTCTAAGGTCTGAATGGAGGGCAGTGGTGTCTACAGTCAAAGCCCATGAGCAGTTTAAATCATATTCTTTGGCGAAACTGGTGGGTATTCTCAAGTCCCAAGAGAAGATTGTACTGCAGGAGAAGAACGTTGTTTCAAGCCTTGGTTCGCTGGCCCTCCTGTCAAAAAGTAAAGCTGCAATGGAGGATGAAGACCTTAACTTGGAGGAGTATGACCTCACGTCTGAGGATTATGCTATGATGGTGTCTAACCCCAAGAGGTTTATAAAGAAGAGATTCCCCAGCAATAAAAACCGAAACTGGCAGGGGAGTTATAGTTCATAAAAAGTTAACTATGAACCGAAGGTTGAAGAGCCCAAGAAGGAACCGAAGGTTGATGGTGATTCTGGAGTAAGCTGTTACTACTATGGTGGGAAAAACCACTATGCTAAAGATTGTGTCCTTAAGAAGATGGCTGAAAAGGATGATGAAAAGGATGAGGAAGCTGTGCTGCAGAAAAGGCTTGATGAGATGAGAAAGAAGAAGTCTACCGCTAACCCTTCTATGAATGCTCTTATTGTGCAGGGTTCGGTTGCTGATGACGAGTTCGGTAGAGTGGAAGTTTGGTCTACTGACTCAGAAGACGATGAAGTGAGGAAGCCTACTCATGGAAAGGCTTATGTGGCAAAAGAGGAGAGCAGTGGAGGAAGATGCTTCATGGTGTCTGATGTATCTCAGATGAGGGGATACAATACCGATAGTGGAAGCAATGAACCGAAGGTGCAGGAGGACATGTGCTTTACAGCCAAACCACTCAGCCAGCAGTTCAATGAGCTTGATGAACTAATAAAGAAGGTACAATCGGTTTTTGTTTCATTTAAAGTACCACAATCCTCATATGAGAAAGAACTAAAAAATGTTAATACAAGAATTTCTCATCTAGATAGTAGCTTAACTCAAACTCGAGTCACCAATTCTAACCTAACTGATCAATTAAGCAGGGTGTCATCGAAGAGTGAGGAGCGGCGCATGTGGATCGAGTTGAAGGAGTCTGAATTAGTTAAAATTAAAGACGAAAACATTTATTTACAAAGAGACAATTTAAAGTTGTTAAAACAGCAGAATGTTTTTTGTTTAATTGCAAAACGTCTTTATTCTAATATTACTCAACTTCACTTAGACTGTGAAATAGGCCAAAAGATCCATCGCATGATTTTGCCCTTCCTGGAGTTTAAGGAGGATGAAATTGATGCCGAAGCTTATAACTGTGAGAGTGTGATATCATCTGATGATGTCAATCCGACCTACATGTATGGACTGGACAAAATTGAATCTTTCATTAAATCCAAGGACCACAAGGACATGCTTAAAAACCTTTTGGATGAAAATGATAGACTTAAACTGAGAACCGAAACCATACCAAAAATTTGACTCTTTAAACGCCAACGTAAGCTCAGAAAACAAAATTGATGTTGAAAATGCATCTGAGCTTAACGAGGACGACAACATGAGTGAAATTTCTGTAGAGGACACGGTTGACTGCTCAGAATTTGTGAAAAACGAACCTGAAAACCACAAGAATCTAATTTCTGAAAATTCAGTGGAGTTCGCTCGATTGTCCCAACAAAAGTCCCCAATCTTAGTAGAGAAAGCGGTTGTATATCAAAAGGTCCAGACCACTCCAAATCAAGTGTACAAGGTCACTGGAGTAACCGAGCATCAGACCGCTGAACTCACAGCTATTGTAAACGAAGACAATGTTGATGGATGTGATGAGTTATTCTGGTCAGCTCCAATCGATAATGCAGATGAAACGGTGGGCTTATCAGAAAGAACCTCTTGGATAAGTAAAGGTAGATACATACCTGAACCCTTAAATAAGCCAGATAATTTCGATGAGCCTAGTACCAGCGGTACAAAAGATATTCCTCAGGAGAATGAAAGTTCGGCAACAGAAGACGTTCCCTCTACTTCCTCAGTGCAAAATGAAACTCCTACAGTTCAAAATGAACCAGCCAAGGAGAAACCGAAAATGAAGGCTAATGTTCATCATCAACCAAAGCAGATGAGAAATAAGAAACAAGAAAGGAACCAAAGATACAGGAAAAATCTCTCTGAAAGGAGACAGTTCTGGCATTCCCAAAATGCATACTTCTCACATCAAAACAAGAATCTGAAGTGTGAAAACAATCCTGTCGGAAAACCTGAGGGTCACAACAACCGAAAACCAAGGTTCGGTTCACAAGACAATACCAACTGAAAGCAAAGGTTCGGTTCTGAGAATAACATCAACCGAAAGCAAAGGTTCGGTTCAAAGAACGATTCCAACCGAAAGAAAAGGTTCGGTTCTGAAGTCAAAAGAGATCAAAACTCTAAGGTCAGTCCCTCCAATGATCAAAAGCAAAAGGGTCACTTAGAATCTTCGGCCAAGAAGTCCTCTCAATCTAAACCCACTCCTTCTAGTTCATCTAATTCTTCTACTTCCATAAACTCGTCTCCGTCTTGCTCTAAAGTTCATTCTGTTCATTCGTCGTCTGAACAAAAGGGCAAACAGAAGGTCTCTTCATCCGCACCAGATTCTAAACCGAACGCACTCAATCCTAATAAAATAAAAGTATTTACCATTAAAAAGAAAGATGAAACAACACTTATAAAACGAACATATCTTGTTGACATCTCTCTTACTGTTCCTGTTCCCATGAAAAGCTCACGTGGACCCAAGAAACTTTGGGTTCCTAAATCTGCTTAATTTTTGCAGGTTATGAGTGACGGGCAGTTCGACGAAGAATGGTACATCGATAGTGGCTGCCCACGTCACATGACAGGGAGGAAAGAGGAGCTCAGGGAATATAGGTCTCTTGCAAATGGTGGCAATGTCAAGTTTGGAAATAATTCTTTCGGCACCATAAAGGGATACAGGATGATAACAAATGGTGACTTTACTATAAGGAAGGTGGCTTATGTAGAAGGACTCCAACACAACCTCATCAGTGTATCTCAGCTTGTTGGAGGTACAGGTCTCAAAGTCTCATTCGATGATGAAGGTTCTGAAATTATTGAGAAAAAGACAAAGAAAGTGATTCTCAAGTCAGAGCGAAAGGGTGAAATGTTTCCTCTAAACCTGAAACCCATCAAAGGAAACCCAGTTATATGCCTGTTATCAAAAGCTCAGTCTGACGAAAGCTAGTTATGGCACCGAAGACTCTCTCATCTCAACTTTAAAGATATCAACCGACTTGTCACTGGAGGTCATGTTAGGGGTCTTCCATTGCTCAAGTTCGACAGAGATCATTTGTGTGCTGCATGTGAAATGGGGAAGCAGAGTCGTCAAAGTCACCCATCTGTAATTAACACAAAAGTTGTTGAACCACTCGAATTACTTCATATCGATTTGTGTGGTCCTTCATCTATCGAAAGCATCGGTGGTAGCAAGAATATTCTTGTTATTGTTGATGACTTTTCTAGATTTACATGGGTGTTCTTTCTAAAGCTCAAATCTGAAGCGACTCATAAGCTGAAAGTGTTCATCAAGCAGATTGAAGTACAGCTCAAGAAGGTCGTTCGCAACATCAGAAGCGACAATGGTCTGGAATTCAAGAACAGGGAGTTTGAAGAATTTCTTGCAGAAAAGGGAATAAGTCACGACTTCTCAGCTCCCTACACACCACAACAGAACGGAATTGTCGAAAGACGAAACCGATCTTTGTGTGAAGCTGCCCGAACTATGCTAAGTTTCGCTTCCTTACCTCTTTATTTTTGGGCTGATGCTATTTCTGCTGCTTGTTTTACATAGAACAGGTCTTATCTCAACAAACGATTCACGCTCACACCATACGAGATTCTCAATAACAGAAAGCCTAATGTGAAATCTTTCCACGTGTTCGGCTCACGATGTTTCATCTTCAACTCTAAAGAACACCGCAACAAGTTCGACGTCAAAGCCGACGAGGGAATCTTTCTGGGATACTCTCTCACATCCAAGGCATACAGAGTCCTAAACAAGCGTTCGAGAAAAATTGAAGAGACATATTACGTGACCTTTGACGATGGCTATGTTAAAAAGTTACAAGAAGACACCGCCGGGGAAATCTTTCCTCAAACTGGGCAAGTCACAGTCTCGATCGCTAATTTATACGATAAATTTCTGGAGCTCTTCGACGAACCGGAGAAAGCTTCTCTCTCAGAAGCCGGTGCAGCAGACAACAAGGTCGACCACATGAAGCAAATTGTCGAAGAAGCTGCCAGGAGAATGAATGAAGGAGGATCGACAACAGATGACCCTCCATCCAACAATGCTTCAGTCGAGGGGGAGCCAAGCTCACAAGTCGAGGGGAGCCCAGCTCAAATGTCGAGGGGGAGCCAAGCTATACAACTGCAACCGAAAGTGCTTCTCCAACCGAAGGTGTATCAATGCCTGCCAGGCCAGCATCACAAGAAACTCCTGAACCTCAAGTTTCTCAAAGCTCATCAATCGAGGGGGGGCATGATGATATGACGCTTGACTACGATAGCCAATCTGAGCCAGAAGAAATGATCAATGCTGAACTAGACCCAACCTTTGATCCAAATTACCCTCCTCTTACCAAATGGACCAGAGATCATCCTATCTCTCAAGTAGTTGGTGATGTCTCTGAAAAGGTTCTGACCCGATCACAACTGAAGGCAAAACAGACATCCTTATTTTCAAAGGTTGAGTTTTGTATGTTTAACTCATTCGTATCAAAAGTTGAACCGAAGACAGTTAACACTGCCCTCGATCACTCTGATTGGGTTCAAGCAATGCAAGACGAACTGAACGAATTTGAAAGGAACAAAGTCTGGCGCCTCATTCCAACTCCTCCAGATGCTTCGGTTGTTGGTCTCAAATGGGTTTTTAGGAATAAAATGGACAAGGAAGGGAATGTAATAAGGAACAAGGCTCGTTTGGTAGTAAAGGGATATTGTCAGGAGGAAGGGATTGATTATGAAGAGACTTTTGCTCCAGTAGCTAGGCTAGAATCTGTTAGAATATTTCTGGCTTATGCTGCTCACAAAAACTTTGAAGTTTTCCAAATGGACGTCAAGTGTGCATTTCTTAATGGAGAACTTGAAGAAACCGTGTATGTGGAGCAACCTCCTGGGTTCGTGAACGAAAAGTATCCAAACCATTGCTATATTCTGGATAAAGCTGTGTATGGCCTTAAACAAGCTCCGAGAGCCTGGTATGAAACGCTAACAAAATTTTTAAAGATGTCTAAATTCAAACAAGGTTCGGTTGACCCAACCTTCTTTCGCAAAAAGGAAGGTAACCACCTTATGATAGTTCAAATTTATGTCGATGACATTATCTTTGGCTCTACGAATCCCAGCTTAACAGCTGAATTCAGAAAGTTAATGGAGACTAAATTTGAAATGAGCTCAATGGGTCCTATTAACTTTTTCCTTGGTTTAAATATTAGACAGGGACCCGAAGGCATCTTTATCAATCAGGAAGCTTACACGAAGACTCTCCTAGCAAAGTTTGGTATGATGGGAGACTCAAAAGTCAAAGTCCCAATGGCATTCGGCACCAAACTAACTCCATCCCTAGACAAACCAGCTGTCGATATCACGCTCTATCGTCAAATGATAGGCTCACTAATGTATCTTACTGCTAGCAGGCCTGACATCATGTTTTCTGTGTGTTATTGTGCTCGATTTCAGGCAAACCCACGCGAACCTCACATGCTTGCAGTGAAGAACATTCTACGCTATCTGAAGCGAACTGCCTCATTAGGTCTATGGTATCCTTCCAACTCAGGCTTCTTCGTTCAAGCTTATTCGGATGCTGACCTTGGAGGATGTGGACTCGACAGAAAAAGCACAACTGGTGGCTGTCAATTCCTTGACGGGAAGTTGGTCAGCTGGCAATCCAAGAAACAAACGTGTGTGTCGTTGTCTACTGCCGAAGCGGAATACATTGCCGCTGCATCCTGCACATCCCAAGTGATTTGGATCCAGAGTCAACTTCGAGACTATGGACTCAATATGAAGAAGATCCCACTATATTGTGAGTCTGAAAGTGCAATTAGGATCTGTCATAACCCAGTGCAACACTCTAAAACCAAACACATAGCACTGAGGTATCACTTCATCAAAGATCACGTGGAAGATGGAAACGTCGAAGTTCATTTTGTAAGAACCACTGATCAACTGGCTGACGTCTTTACCAAAGCTCTTCCTGAAGCATCATTCAACCGAATACTGCAAGGGCTAGGTATGATGGAATCAGAGTCAGTACCTCACACTATCTCTCAGTCTCAAACGTAAGAAGCGAATCTAACCGAACGTTCGGGTTCGGTTAAACCATCTGATTCGCTCATCACTTCAAAGGTAGTGCTTCTTGGTTGTATATTTCTTGTACAAAAATTGTTTTTCTTAATATTGAAAGTATTTTCCAATTGCTTGTCTAAATCCCTTGGTTTCTTAAAATTTTCCAAAACCGAAACCTACCGAAGGTTCGGGTTCGGTTTTTCAAAATTTTGTTGAACCGAAACCAACCGAAGGTTCGGGTTCGGTTTTCCAAAATTTTGTTGAACCGAAACCAACCGAACGCTCGGGTTCGGTTTTTCAAAATTTTCTGGAACCGAAACCAACCGAACGCTCGGGTTCGGTTTTTCAAACTTTTTCCAACCAACACCAACCGAACGTTCGGGTTCGGTTTCCAAATTTTTTCAAAGTTTTTTTTACCTCATTTTTTTTCTTACTTAATTTTTTATATAAATCTCAAAAACTCCAAAAATATTTTTTTTCCTTTTTTTTATGTGTTCGTTCGTTTATGGGGATATAAATGTTGGCTTAATTAAGTGTCCCTAGAAGCATGCTGCTGTATGTGTCCCAAGCCTCATAAGATTTTGAATAAAAGCCTTCATGACCTGGTATACACAAACCTTGTCTTCCCAATAAGGCTAACACATTTATTCTAATCGTGAGCTACCTCACTCTCTTCTCACATGAGATAAGAGTTTTCTGCTTGGTCCTTTATTTCACAGCAGAGGTACTTTATCTTCTTACACCATCTCCATTATATTTCTCCATTACATTCGTTTCCTCAACGTAACCCTTGAGACTCTCAGAAATTACCACTGAGGTTTATGGTTACACAACATCTGTGTTTATGATCTTAGTTTCGTGCCACTACGAGCTGAGTGAAACCGAAAATTCAACACCAAAACTGAATTGACGGTGAACAATTAATTTGCTCAAGTTTTCACCAAAGAATTGACGAATGTACCTTCATGAAATCTCAACTTTTATTTTGCGTGATTCCTATGAAATTGTTAAACACCATAACATTTCTTCCTCTGGGATCCAATTTTTAAATTTTTTTTATCTGAGATTTTATATTTTTCCAAGCCAATTTAAAATAAACTCCTACCTACTTGTTCAACAGGCTACACCGGTCTCACAAGTACTTTGTTCACTTTCTTTCTTATTTCAAGATTAGAATTGCTGAATCAAAGCGAAAGCCACCCTTATTTAGCCTAATTAAAAGAAGCCTTTCAACATTTATTAATAAGTGTTTGATCGTAATTCAACGGGAATCCACACTGACACTTTAAGGTCTCTCTTGACCTTGAAGGAAGAGATTCGTGCCCGGGATCATCAGTTTCGTGTCATTATTGACATCACAGAAAATCCTTAAAAGAGTTGTTTTATTTCTTTTCCCGTTACACTCTTTGCACGAAAATCTTTGATTTTCCAAAACTCCGTTACTAAATATTACAGGCTGTATTATTACTTTGGTGGTTAATTGTGAAGCTGTGGTCAAAAATAATCCACGTGGGTATTCAATTCAAAAGATGCCATTTAAAAAAAAAAAAGATAAGACGAAAGGTTGCTGACTCGGCGGGAGTTAAACGGATTGAAATTCAAACGACGGTAAAAAGGGGGCGCGTGTGAATTTGAAACGCCCATACTTTTACTGACATCATGGACGCGTGTGCGAAATCCAAGCGACATCCCTCTGGCATTTAAAGGCGCGTGAGGATTTGAACCGTTTTTCTTCTGAAACGGCGCTTGTTGGGTGGCGTGATCCTAGGAATCTGACACTCTCTCTCCTACGTGATCATCGCATAGAAGATTTGAAACGATTTTTCTCTCTCCATTCCCTCACTATAAAAGGCAGTCTAAACTCTCATTTACCTTTTTACTGCTTCCGGATTTTCTAGAGAGCAAAAACTCCCAAAAGCTTCACTGTTCATCTTCGTCTTCTACTACCTTCAACAATGGCGGAATCCTCCTCAGTCCATGCTACCTCACAAATCCTTCCTATTCGTCCGCAACAATGCCTGGTGATTGATCTCAACCCTCTGGCGTACGACTCCTACATGTCGCCGATCATCGAGTGCCTAAAGTACTCCCAAATCGCTACGGCTCTCTCCAGAATCGAGTCTGTGCCCATGGTGGCCCTATCGCAGGTTTATGCGACTGCTTATTACGACAAAGCGGTCGAACGGGTGTTCTTCGAGATTGCTGAACACAAGACCTCTGTTTCTCGACAACGTTTCTGCACAATGCTAGGGTTGGCTGTTGACCCATCAAGAATAAATCCGGAGACGATTCCGGTTGGGTATCTGTATAACATGTTTTACAACATGGGGTACACGGAGGTACACACCTCCGTCGCTAAATTCAAGAAATCTTGCTTGCCGCCACAGTGGAACGGCATGTTCACGGTCCTCTTCAAGGGCTTGTCGGAACGGAGCTCGGGATCCGACGGGGCTAGTCGACTTTTCTTGTCGATCATGTATGCAGTCTACAACGGGGTCAATTTAGATTTTGGGATGGTCCTCTGGCAACAGCTCATTCAGAGCCTTTCTTCATCATCACGACACTTTGAGGTGTCGCTGGCCCGGTTCTGGATTTTAATCACAAAGTGGGCAATGGACAAGTTCGACATTCCCACTGCTGCAGGTGCATCGATGTCTTCTGTCGGTACGTTCCACACCAAGAAGATCATCGTCTCGGATGCATCTAAATTCTCATTCATTGGATCTATTCCGGAGACAATGTATGGCGACGTCCCCTCTGACAGCAGACTAATCCGGACGATCAAGGAATTCAGGGCAACTGGTCCTAGGGAACTTACACCGGAAATGCTAAAGTCAATCCATGATGCTGACAAACCGGTTCCCAGGGGCAAAAAGGCGGACAAAGGGAAGCAAGCGACCAAAGCTCCTAAGGGTCCTTTTCCCAAGAAGAGGAAACAACCTAAAGCTGCACAGTCCCCACAACCGAAGAGGAGGAAGACTCAACAGAAGCGAAATCTTGTAATTCCCTCTTCTTCGAGTGACTCAGAGAACGAGAGTTCGGGTTCGGACGGCTCTCAAGGAGGCGAAACCCCTCAACGAGGCAACACACCAACTCGGTCTCCTACTCCAGATATGGAAATCCACAACTCACCCATTCCTTCACCTCCTCCAACCATTCCTACTTCCATTCCGACCATAATCCCCACTACCACTATTCCTCCAACATCTTTCCCTATACCACCACCCATTTTCACAACTGCAACCGAAACACCACCAATAACCGAAACCCCACCTGTAACCGAACCACCTCAAACCGAAACCCAGCATACAACCGATCCTACCCATACTCAACCACCACCCGAAACTAACCCCACACCCACTCAACCTGAACCTACCAAAACAACCACACCCCCAGCTTCACCACCTCCACACTCTCCAGATAATGCCTCTGATGGAGATAACCCGTTTCTTGGCGGTGACAACATGAACTTCGATTCGGTCTACTATAGTCTGTTTCAAGTTCAAAGTGATGAAGAGGATGATGCTCCAGTGACAAAGAAGCATCTTAAGGAGCTCAACGAGAAGGTTGACCTACTTCTCGCCTCATCTTCCAACCAACAGTCCTCTCTCTCTGAAGCTGCACTTCAGAAGATTGTTGATGCCTTCTCCAGGGCTCAACATGATTCGGTAGCCTCAGCCACTGCCGCCATAAATGCCTCAACCAAAGCCTGTGAGGCAGCGACCGAAAAAGTCGATAAACTATTCTCCGACGCTACCATCCTGTTGAAGTCCTTACAGGAAAGCGCCGACGCCACAAAGACAACTTTGGAACCGATTGTTCAGCAATTGGCAAAGTTTGTTTCTACGGAGTTGACCTCGTCCGCTACACTTCACCAATCTCTAAGCGACGACAACTCGGCCCTTCGTGCCTCCATCGATGAGCGCCTCGCTAAGCTTCAGGAGGATCTCGCAGCTGAAAATTCACTGATGGACGTTCTGGCGAGCAAAACAACCGCCCTCAAGATCAAGAGCACGCAGCTTTCAAACTCACAACAACAACTTGAAGCTCTTCGGTCCGAAAGGGAGGTCATCAAATCTTGTGTTTCGGATGTACACGCTGCTTTATCAAACATCCTAGAAGCACACGATCCTATTCTCAACCATTCGGTGAGGCAAACCCTTGCTGAAAAGCTTTCTCCTGCCATGGACCTTCTCAGCAAAATCGAAGGCTTACCTAGTTTCGTGTCCAATCCGAAAAAAGGGGGAGAAGAGAAGAAGACCGGATCAAAACCACCTCCTTCCTCCAAAGCTACTCACACAACCGAACCACCTCCGACTGGTCAAGCTTCGGGTTCGGGTGTGAAGAACAAAGGGAAAAATATAGCTGAGGAAGAAGATGAAGATGAAGATGATGAAACCATTGCTGACATGTTGAAACGAAAGAACAATCGCAATGTGGATGATGATGTTAATCGTGTGGCGCGAGAGGCTGAAGAAGCCGAACGCAAGTAGAAGGAAGCCCACGATCTCCTCGAGAGCAGGAAGACTCTCTTCCCTGCCTGGACTCGGGAGCGTTTAGTCAAAGAGGCCATAGATACTCCCGGCATCTTATGGCTCGAGCCGGTTATCTCGTTCGACTGCTACAACTCTGTCGACTCGCAGTTCGACATGCCGCTGACTCGAAAGGCGTTTACCTTCCACGCCTTCTCAAATATCTATGAAGTCCCTCATCCAAATGCTGAACTTGATAGGGAGCTCATTGACTTCTATCTGAAGGCTGCTCGTCCTCAGTATCTTACTTGGAGCGCCCAGAAGATAGTGAACGTTCGGGTACTGAAGCCTTACACCGAAGGGAGGTTCATAAACGTTCGGTTCAAGGTGATCCGAGGATCTGCGAAAACTGCACATCATATCTCCCTGGCAGATCTACCGAACTTAAATCCTCATGATTGGATTGTCTTGCATAATATCCTTTTGACAAATGAAGCCGAATATGGTCCCATTATAGACCATATCAAAAGGATGTTAGTCTGCTACATCATGGAGGTTTCCCTTATGGATCAGGAGGTTGCCACAGTCTTCAAGAAGAAACCGAAGATAGCTCCTGTGGGATCGGCCAGTGATCTCAACCAAATGCAAATGGGCAAGATCGACCCGAGACGCAACTCGGTTATGTTCACTAGAGCAGAAGGACAGAAATGTCTCTTTGCTTTAGCTGACAAACACCTTTACACCACTACTTGTCTGGATCATGTGTTATCGATCATCAAAAGGTGTAAAGAGAATTCAACTGATGATGTCAAGTACTTCGAAGACATGATCCAGTGGTACGTCAGGTTTAGACAGACAATACTCTCTCTCACCAAATGTCTGTTTAACACCGTGAAGAAGAAGGTACCTGCTTCAGCTGCTGGCCCAAGTAACAAGTGAAGATCTCGCTCCAATTAACGCAAAGGGGGAGATTGTTGGGCTGAAGATTTTGTTGAAGGTTGCGTCATTTGGGCTCGGCTGTTTATTTATTTAGTTTGTATTCCGGTTTGGGCCTGTCCAACCGAGAGCCCTTTTTGTTTATTATATAAGTATATGCTTGCATGCATATTAGGTTAAGGATTTGAACGATTCATCTAGAGCAGAACGATAGTATTTCCAGATTTCTTTAATCATTTTGTAACCTACCAATCCTCTACAGTTGATGTTCTTAATCGAGCTCTTCTGAGGATTTTGTTTTAATCATTCGACACGATTGATTCACTCTTGCCTTATTCTTATTTTCGTGTTCTTGCTGTTTTTATAATTAATTACCTGTTTAAGATCTAATCGATCTTCATAGATTAATGTTTTAATTTCATCAGGCTGGAAACAGGGTTTACGGCCGTAAACACACTACAAGGCCGTAAACACCAAATCAACTTACTAAACCACAATAAACACTCCAAAGAACTATTACAATTGAAAGCCTAGACCAAACCACTAACTGGACCCTTCAATCTCCCCCTTGGTTTGGTGCTAGCTTGGACTCAATCTTTGTCGACCACCATCACGTTTGACTTCCCCATTGCCCCGTTTCACATCCTTTTGCAAATGATATCGTCAACCATAGACGTATATTATTTGGACGCTGGCTCAAAAATGTCTTCTGCAACCTTGATCTGATGAAGGTTCAGCTGATGAATGTCCTATTTCCCAAACTGAAGCAAATCTTTTTTGTCATATAAACGAATGCATCCATTTTCAATCTTTATGACAGCAGAGGCTGTAGTTTCATCAAACACCCAGTAAAGCATGGACTGTAGAGATCCATCTGGATGATTATAAAGTATAGGAATTTGCTTTACTTGATCAGTAGCAGGCAACATCACAGATCGAACAGGTTGATTGGTCTTAGGATCAAGTACACTTGGGTATAGTTTAATAATTGACTTTGTAGTCTTCATTGAAGGAAAACCCTTAAGCACTTGACCTTCCAAGAAATGCTTGAATTGTGTAGCCTTGGGATTTTGAGAGGGATTCGCAAAAGGAGCCTTTGATAATTCTGAAAGGTCAACCCTGGTCTAGGAATGGAAGTCATGAGCATCTTTATAGAGCTCTGTGTTGCCACTCTTCCGTCTCACGATCCACATATTTAAAGTGTCGTGAAAACCCCATGAGATAATCCCTAACCTATCATCATATACATCTCTAAAGCGATTCTCTCCAAGATCTGTAACAGTGATGTTAGGTTGACCCCCATGAGCATTTTGATCTGAGCTCCTTTTAAACAAAAGCTGACCTTTCTCAGTTGCTTTGGCCAATTTGGCATGTTTCAGGGCTACCACATTTGGAGCTTGAGCTAGTTCCTTATCAAATCGATCCACAACTCGAGGAGTTTGAGCAGATGTTGGAACAACGGGGGCATCTTGATTAGGAATATAAATTCTAGGCTCATCAACGGACGACTTAAACTTATCTCCAAGTTCTTCTTCCAAATTCTTCTTCAAGTCGTAGTAACTTGTAGTGAGAAGACCGAAATGAGTCTGGAGATCAGTAATTTGCTTTGTCTTTAACACCTTGTCTTCTTGAAGAACAGCAACTTGAATCTTGAGCTTGGAGTTTTCAATTAAAAGATCAGTCACCTGAATGTCAATCTCAATATTCGTCTAATTGAGCACATTTATCTCCTTTTGAAGACCAAGAAGTGTGGGATTATCTTCTCCTGAGATACCTTCTCCAATAGAAATTCCCTTGGCTCGGGAGGAAAGCATTGAACTTTGTTCTTGAGCCAAATGCATGGCAAGCCTCACAGAGGCAACGTCATGATCAGGCCTGGGAGGAAAAAATCCAGCGGGAGTTGAAGAACCACCAGCTTCATAGGTGGTTCTAGGTCCTTCATTGATAGGTCACGATGAAACAATAGGGGTGGTGGTTGATGGTTGTGTTGGGAGGCCTTGAAGTATATCAGAATCAAGAATCCCATGTCTGGGATCACGTCTTCTTCTTTTCAGAGGAGGTTGAGAGGTCTGGGTTGTTGTATGATCACTCTGAAGTGGTTTTGTGGTAGGAGAAACAATATCAAGGGGAGGAATCCCTGACACTGTCTCCATAGGAGTTGCTATGTCAACCACTTGTTTGGTAGTAGGAGGCGTTGACTCGAGAACATCTTTCGTTTCCCATATCTCCATTGCTGGATGAGAAACATCATGGACATTGTCAAAGAACAAGTCGAGGTTCTCATTGGACAAAAGGTTTGCATTACTCTCAAGGGTAAATGTAATATCATCATTGTCATAGTCAGTAAGGTCGAGATCATCAAGAAAGTTGTTTTCACCTTCCACGACTTTTGTTTCATGCTCCATGGTACCTTCACTGTAGTTACTCTGAACATGCATTGATGTCAGATCATGTTCCTCAACCACAAACATATTAGGAACTGTTGTATCTTCTTCTTCGTCATGCTCTGACACCGTGATACCGTCATCTTCTGAAATCACCCTCTCTGAAGACGTAGGCTTAGAAGATAACTTGTCAGAAGATCCATGAGACTCAGATGCTTCGTTCAACTCAACAAACTTTCCAAAGTTCACAAGCGGATACTTTCCTTGAAATACAAACTTTCCCTTGCGATTCTGCTTGATTAGCCCAACAGTATGTGGACCTAGAGACTTCATGTCTAAGGTATCTCCCTCTTTGACCATCTCGGGAAATTGTATGTCAATGAACACTTGGATGAACCTAGGATACAGTAAGAAAGTATCCTGGGTTATTGCGTTGATGTTCACCACAAATTTGTCTAAGATAAACTTCGAGAAGTTGAAGTCTATCCATGCAGCAAGTGAAGCAGTGGCTCCTATGTTCCTCAGTGAGATCTCGTCAGCACCAGACCTTCTGCTAGAAATGCAACTCACAAAGACGTGAGCCAAAAATCTCCAGTATGGTGGCAGAAGCTTCTTCACGATAGGAGGAAAGTTGCCTTCATAGCCCATCTTTTGAAGAATCTTTTGGACGTCTTCGATCCCAATCTCAGTAGGAAAAGTAGGTTGATCATCAATCAGCAAAGTTTCTCTGATGAATTGTTCATTTATCTCAATCTTGCATCCCTTCACGAATGCTTCAACAGTAACTGCTCCATCATTATCCCTTTTCATCTTAGCAGTCTTCTAGAAATCTTTGATGATGTTCTGATAAACGATAGGGTTCACTGTGATAGCAGAGGCCAAGCAACATTCCCTCAGCCTGTGGATCATCGACTTGAACTCTCCATGAGCGACAACAGGATCCGCCAGTACAATAGCCAAATTGTGCATGTCAGCGAACTTCAAGTTTGCCATTTGATCTACACTAAAACAGGTCATGTAAGAAAACAAAGATATTTGAACAATTAAGATTTAAATTTTTTTTATTTAATCAATTTAATTTTAGGCCCCAAAAATAATTTTGACTAAAAATGAGTTTATGGTCAACTTTGGGTTTACGGTCGTAAACTCATGGCCCTAAGCTCATGGCCGGAAACGGAGTTTACGACCGTAATCTCTTTGGTTGTAAGCTCCAACCGTAAACGCCGACAACGATTTTTCTTTGATTAAAGCCTCAAAATCCGTCGATTTGATGAAGTAAACACTTATTCACGGTCAATTTTAGCATACCTTTGAGATGCACCGAACAATTTCACAAAAAAACGATAAATTTTTTTCGAGAGGAGAGAGAGAATGGGAGTGTTTACGGCCGGAAATTGAAAAATGGGGAGTGGAACTTGTTTTCGGCTGTAAACCCTCCTTATATACCTTGTTCAATTTTAGCAGTTATCCACACAGTGTAAGGCACAGTCCAAATTCCAAAAAATTTCAAAAATAAAACCTTTTGAGAATTAAAAATTAAACTTAAAATTAACATAAACTAAAAATAAAATAAAATAAAAATAATTTCTAAAATTTAAAATTTAAAATTTTGACAGTTATAAAAATAAAATAAAAATAAAAATAATTTCTAAAATTTAAAATTTAAAATTTTGACAGTTATAAAAATAAGATAAAAATAAAAATAAAAATAAAAATAAAAATAAAATAAAAGAAGACTAGACTTATCTCAACAAACACTAAATATAATTTTGTGACACTGGGATCAAAGTTGTTAGACAGCCTTAATCCACTTGTCAGTACCTCTACCTTCATGTCTATGTATGGTCGATCGTCGGTATTGTGATCCACTTACCTTTACTTATAGACTAAACTACAGCAGAAGCAAAATAAAATAAAATAAAGTCTTCAAACAAAGAGCTTTGGGTGTTACTTGAAACCAAAACTGAAAACCGTAATCACAAAGCTTAGTGAGTTCCCCCATCATACCACATACCATACAACAATACATTGTCAACCATATCTGGGTACCGGCCTCCCCTTCGGTCTATTTCAACCAGATATTGTCGGCCATATATGGGCGTTGGCCTCCCATTCAGTCTATTTCAACCAAATAATGTCGAGCATATTTGGGTGTTGGCCTCCCCTTCGGTCAATTTCAACCAGATATTGTCGAGCATATCTGGATGTTGGCCTCCCATTCAGTTTATTTCAATCGGATAGTGTCGAGCATATATGGGTGTTGGCCTCCTCTTCGGTCTATTTAAACTGGATATTGTTGAGCATATCTGAGTGTTGGCGTCCCCTTCGGTCTATTTCAACCGGACATTGGGTCTATTTCACCCCTACCACTACCACATAACCTCATAGCAAATAAGCATATAAAACATAACATATAGTGGCATACCATATAATTATCACAAAGACAATCATCTCTATTACAAACAACCACTAGTGGGTCGGCATTAGTGCCTTCGACCCACTCATACATGAAAGGTAACTCGCCTCAACTGTGTGTGCTGAAATCGTACTCCTCAGATGGTTTGGGACTCCTCTCCCAAAATCATAGCAAGTCCTATAGTTAGTTATTGAGCCCAAGTATAACTCCCTTATGGCCCAACTTCTAATTTATGTCCCAAGGCAAGGTTCCCTAGTCCTTGCCCTAATGGACCTTTTCCCACAAGGTCCAATCCATAATGAATTTAAGGCCCAAGTACATTACTTTAAACTTTAAATCCCAATAAGGCCCAATACCATAAATCCCAGTCCAAGGCCAAGAGGCCTTATTCCACAGTGGGCCATGAGGCCCAACAAATCTAGGCCCAATCACCCAAGGCCCAAAAAACTCATTTAACCATTCTTTGTGCGTACGCGCGACATACCTGGCACGTAGGCCCAACATATGCTGGTCTTAACCACTTCGGGGAGGTTGGCCCAATACGCGCAGCGTACCAGGGGTTATGCCCAACGTACTGGTCAGTTTCCTTAAAACTTCCTTTGTGACTTAATCCATTAAGTCTTAACGTCCCAAACTGGCATATTTCCGATGGTGCTCTATATCAATATCCCTCTCTCGTGCCCTGGATATCATATATTCCAAGGTCGGGCACGTCGAATAACTGATATATTTCCAAATATCAGCTCTCAGCATATCATGGTACCGTGTTTTCTTCATCTCCTTATCACCCACGTACTAAGGCACCAACAAGTCCTTCTCCCTGAACTTGGCGGTAATCTCTACCACTGTCTCTGTAGTCTGCCTCATATCCAAAAACTCTCTAGCCAGCTGTTGAACCTCCACAACTGGCGCAAACTCGGCCCAGAACCTAGCTATAAAATCCGACCAGGTCATGGACTCAATGGTTGGGGCTCCCAAAATATCACCGAATGCCTTCCACCAGTCTCTAGCCCACTCCCTCAAACACCTAGCAGCAAACCTGACCTTCGACCCCTCAGGGAAGAAGCTCTTCATCTGTGCAGACTCCATGTCTGCAATCCATCTCCTGGCTACAATAGGGTCCTTCATCCCGTAGAAATTCGGTGCCCTGCATCCCCTGAAATACTTGAAGGAGAGTGTACGAGTCCTAGAGTATCCTGGTGCCATGTCACTCCTGAATGCCCTAAGGCGGTCCTCCATCAGCTCAATGATACCTTCCTTCATTGACCTGAAAATCATCGAGGTCGCCTAAAGGATGCCTCTCGTAATATCGGATGCAATGAACTCGCGCAATCCATCATCAATTGGCTCGGAACTCATACCCGAACTAGACCCAGATCCCGAGCCTCCTGCTTCGTGACGTGTCACCACCATTCTTAAACAAAACACACAATCGTCAGAGGCATACATAACATCGAGAGGTCTCACACTCTGCCGCTCATGGTTTCCCGCAGCTCCCCAAGAGTCAAGTATGGATCCTATGATTTCAGTAGTACGTGCCCATACTACCTTCCACATTTATCCGTAATTTCCCCTTGATTTGCCTTGGTTTACCAAAGTCGCTTCCTATCCATGTATACAGTTCTCAATTCGATAACTCATGTCACTAATCTCTTCCTAGGCTTTCCCTAAGGTAATCTCCGACCCACTGTCTGCCATCAGTTGCATAAGAAGTTCCTACTATCTCTCCCTAACCAGCTCACGAATACCATTACATATTACTAAGACCGGATAATTCTTCAAATGGGAGGTCCTACCCTACAATGGTTGGACTCAGACAAGATCTGCGAAATAGGGCTATACCTAACCTTCTGAAATTATTTAGTCCCCGTAATATGTAACTTAATGTATTCGTTTACTAGTTAATTAAAGATAACTAGGACTCCTAAAAGCACAAAGCAAGCAACATTCGAGCATTGAGTAACCAAAACCAGGCATACTCTAAACAAACCATCATATCACTAACTAATCAGTACTAGCATGCAGTTCAATAAGCACATTTAGTAGTCATACAAGGCATCCTTCCTAGATCCTTAGCCCTAATCTAACATGCAAATCAATAAGAACATACAATAAGCATACAAGGCATCCTTCCTAGATCCTTAGCCCTAATCTAGCATGCAGTTCACATTTTCATACTTCATATCATAACATAACATATATGGTATCTTGGGGAAAACTTACTTGAGCTCGGCTGATTGCACGCATCACACACTTTGTACTTCATTTAAAACCCTTATTTAAATTTTATAAATATTATTTTTTTTGTAAAAATCTCTCAAACAGTCCGAATCCCTCAAACCAAGGCTCTGATCTCAACTTGTAACATCCCAAAATTCAAGACCAAAAATTTCATTTTTAATTAAGTAATTATAAAACCAATAGTTCAAAAACATCCATAATGTCATCCCAAGTCAAAACAAATATGTCACTAATCAAAACATGTCATAGTAAAACAACATCAGAGTATAACTCCCAAAGATCTCATGTGCAGAAACCATGGTGTGATGCACTGTAATCATGTCAGCTCCTTTCCTTTCGAGGAAGAAGTACCTGAAACCAAAACTAAAAACTGTAAGCACAGAGCTTAGAGAGTTCCCCCATCATACCACATACCATACAACAATATATTGCCAAGAATATTTGGGTGACGGCCTCCCCTTCGGTCTATTTCAACCGGATACTGTCGAGCATATATGGGTGCTGGCCTCCCCTTCGGTCTATTTTAACCGGATACTGTCGAGCATATCTTGGTATTGGCCTCCCCTTCAGTCTATTTCAATCGGACAGTGTCGATCATATCTGGGTGCTGGCCTCCCCTTCGGTCTATTTCAATCGGATACTGCCCAACATATCTGAGTGTTGGACTCCCCTTCGGTCTATTTCAATCGGACACTAGGTCTATTTCACCCCTACCACTACCACATAACAGATAGTGGCATAACAGATAATCACATAAAACTTAACCGATAGTGGCATACCATACAATTATCATAATGGCAATCATCTCTACTACAAACAACTACTAGTGGGTCGGCATTGGTGCCTTCAACCCACTCATACAGGACGGTAACTCACCTCAACTGTATGTGTCGAAATCATACTCATTGGATGGCTCGGGACTCCTCTCCCTAAAGCATAGTAAGTCCCTTAGTTAGTTATTGGGCCCAAGTATAACTCCCTTATGGCCCAACTCCTAATTTATGTCCCAAGGCAAGGTTCCCTAGTCCTTTCCCTAATGGGCCTTTTCCCCCAAGGTCTAATCCATAATAAATTTAAGCCCCAACTACATTACTTTAAACTTTAAAGCCCAATAAGGCCCAATAGCATAAATCCCATTCCTAGGCCCAAAGGCCTTACTCCACAGTGGGCCATGAGGCCCAACAAATCTAGGCCTGATCACCCAAGGCCCCCAAAAAAAACTCCTTTAACCATTCTATGTGCGTACGCACGGCGAACCTGGCACGTACGCCGAGTGTACATTGGTCTTGACCGCTTCGGGGAGATTAACCCGGTACGCGCAGCGTACCAGGTATTACGCCCAACGTACTGGTCAGTTTCCTTAAAGCTTCCTTTGTGACTTAATCCATTAAGTCTTAACATCCAAAACATAGATTCTGGTCTTTTAAGACGTCCTAAACCATAAAGTTATAAACTTTATGTCTTTGAATGCATGGATTGGGGGGGGGGGGGGGCGCTAAGACATGATTTAAGTCCTTAAACACACTTTGTGACCATCTAACACTTTCATGGTTGTGGCTTAACCATCAAGATCCTATTTTTATGGTTCTAAACACCTTCGAGAGCAAAAAAGGACAACTCATTTGGATAGAATCTTCTAAAACTCAAAGGACCTCAAGTATGGGACCAAAATGTGATATAAAACTCCCCAAAACAAGATCTAAGCATCCAATGATCAAGTTTAGAGCTTTATACCTTTAATAAGTCAGAAATGATGCCAAACTTATGGATCTGCAAGCCTTCTCCAAGCTCTTGCTCCTCCTTCAAGCTCTTTCTTCTTCAAAACCACCAAAATAACACCAAAATGTTCAAAGTGAGCTCAAGATACATGCAATGGGGTTAGGGTTCGAGTTAGGCACTGAGAGGATAAGAGAGGCTGACAGGATAAGGGTTTGGAGGGTTATAAGATGTTTAAATAGTTGGCAAACCCTAAAATTTAGGGTTTGTCTTTGGTCACCCTACGCCCAGCGTACGCATGAGGGCTCCCCGTTCCGCGCCTCATATATGTACGTCGTGTGTACACCCTATACGCCCAGCATATGCACCACCCAAAAATTCCCATATTTCAATACTATAGCTTGAATAGAAACAACATAATACCTGATAAATCTCAGACATTACAGTTGTGCACATCTAAAGTTTCTAAAAGGGTAAGCCTAGGACATAGTGAGTTCGTGTTGCACATACATGTTCATCACTTAAAAAAACAAATAGTTTTATCATATATCTTCAATAAATCATACAGGAAAACATATCACCCAATAACATAATTTAGAGGAACGATTAATTATCGAGAGAAAGAACCAATGGCCCATTTCGCCTCCCCTTGGTACAACCTATCAATTGTACCTAAGAATTTTAAATATCCAAGGAAATTAGTATGATTCTCAATTCTCATCCCTTCCGATCACACACATCTGTCATGCTCACGGCGATTAAACACCCACTCGTTCCCGCTGAATATGTCATACAAAACACACACACGATAGATAACAAATCCAAAATAACATTTGCATACAACCATACTTATCATAAAACATATTGTTAATAAATAAATAAAAACCGCATAATAAATGCATGATAAACATTTATGTGCGAGCAACCATAGAACATAAAAAAAATAAAAAATAATAAAATAAAAAACTTACCTTGCAACCGATAAGTCCTAACTGAAGTTTTGTTGCTAACATGCACCCTACATTCCACGAACAAATTTTCTAAGGCAATCGTCGTAGAAAACATTCTACATGTCCATTTTGATTCAACTATCTACATGTCTCGTTTGGCCAGTTAATAATCATTGAACTGTGTTTATTAAAACATTCGTAATAATCTTTGTAAAAATATTTCATCTTTCATTTTTTATGTCGTCATTTCCATATTAACAAGGTTTTATCGTTAAAAGTAATACTCAAATGTCCAAACAAATAAACGTTTAAAATAAAAAAATAATTATCATAAATAAATAATACAAATAATACAAACCACAACATTAACTAGAAAATTCAAAATAGCAGGGACTATTTGTGTAATTTATGTTTAAGTTTAGAAAAAATTGAAACTGCAAATCATAAGAACTGTAGGGACGATTTTCATAACTTTTTTTATCGTATGAAATATCTACGCATTTGTTACACATTCTAATTCTAATAAAACCAATACATATCATTTTTTGGTTATTTTCAATTATATTTTTTTTCACCCGCTATTTTGTGGTTTTTTCCATTTTATTAAATTCCACATAATATTTAAATATAATAATTACAATAAATGTAATAATAAATACATATCAATTTTAATAATTGACCTTCTTTCTAATTTCAACATTTTTAAATTAAAATTTAATTAGTTTCGTTTCTCAACTTTAAAAGAGAAAAAAAAAACACATTGATTTTAATAATTCAATTTTTTTTCTAATTTTTATAGAAATACTAACTTTTTTAAATGTTTAAAATTTATATATATATATATATATATATATATATATATATATATATATATTTTAAATAACCTAATATAATATATGGATCTTAGAGCTAGTTTTTGATAATAAAATATAAAAAGTGTAGACTTATAAACAATAGATACTATTGTAAATACTATTTTACTTCAAAAAAAAGAACATATTTGTATACCAAATGACATCAAACCAATCAGCCTACTACATATTTTGATTTTAAATCTTTAAATAAATTAATTTAAAGTATTAGTAGAAATTAGCACTACCCACATAAAAAGTCAGACTCGATTTTCTATCTTCTTTACCCCAAAGAATATAAGACTTTTAGTCATTTTTAACCCAATAAAACTTCAAAACTTATATTTCAAAACTTATATCAAATAAATAAATGAAATTACCATTAATTATGAACATTTGATAATAACTTAGTTTCAAATCAATTATCAAAAGCAAAGCTAAGTTAAAGTGAATTAAACTCTTTATTTCACCTACAATGTTCCTTCAAAATTATCATCAAATTATACTACCTTCAGCTGAATCGAGACCCTATGTGTACCCAAAACACATAGTACGACCATATAAATCTATTCTAACAACTATAACAAGCTGGAAATGAAGAATCATACCTTAATTTTGAACACAACTCCGGAAATACTTTATGAACTTTTTCCTTTGATTTCTCCATCGTTTCTCAACCTTTTCTTGCAGGGCCGGCCCAAGCCCAGGGCAACAAATTTTATGGGGGCAGCCAGTTATTTAGACCTAATGTTACACATACAATTAGCTGGGGCTTCATTTTGTGTTCCTTCTATAATACCACTATAAAGAGAAGAGGAAACGCCATTCATGAGGCGGTAAAATTAAGTTATTATACTACTAGAAAATAAATAAACGCACACCTGATTAGTGCATCAAACGTCGAGCTGGGAGAGAACGAGGAGACAGGCATACAGACTGGTATTATTTTTTCATAATTGTTATTCTAAATTTCTCTTAAATCCTAATTCATTATCTCAATCTGATTCGTGTTCGCTATTCACCAATTCTCCTAAATCATAATTCCTAAATGCTAAAGTTCTTGAGATACTCTTGTTTCTCCTATTTTTCGTTATTCCTTTGTTGTAAGTCCTAATTCAATATTATATAGTTTCATTTGTGTTCTTGGACATACTTTCTAGTTGCCTTCTACTTTTTTTTGTACTTTTGTATTTTAAATATATATCGACGTTTTTACGTGAGAATTTGTACAACTTTGATTTTCTTCAGATAGAGAAGTTTCTCTTTCTTTAGTAGTTGAAATGCTGAAGAATCAGGTTTGTTCCAAGTGGTGTATGTATCTATAGTCTATTTTTTCTGTGAATATTGTAACCTATGATTTTCTTAACAGAAAAAGACGATGGAGGATTATGTTGAATGTGTAGTTAGTCTACTCTCCTAATTTCGGATCTGACATTTAAGTTTATGGCTTTAAATTTTTGACGAGTTCCAAGTGTTCGATGAAAGTACTAAATGAAATGTATGGGAAAGTTCATGGAGTACAGTGGCTAACTATGGTCCTCAACATGTATGGCATCTGCATATTCAATCTCAAAGTTTGTAGAAAACTAGACGTAGATTTCTTTCTAAGCATTGTAAACTCAATTATTAAAACTTATTGAATATAAGCTAACATGTTTTGTTGGTTTATCTTTATTTCGTAGTGTTAAATTCTTGAAATATTTGACTTAAGTATTTTTTATTGCTAGTACCTCAAGTGTGGGAAAACTATAATAATCAAGGTCATTCTTAAACTACACTTATAAGTAGGGGTGAACATTTGTACCGGTGGACCGGACAATTTTTTTGGACCCCGGGCCGGTTCTCGGTTCTAAGATTTCTCTCTGGTCCGGTCTGGTTTTTTTCCCGGTTCGGTCCGGTTTTTACCGGGTTTAGAACCGGTTGGACATGATTAAGGTTTTTGTGACGTTTTTTAAACACCCATAACTCATTCGTTTTAAGTCGGATTGACCTACGGTTTTTTCCAACATTTAGTTTATAGTTTGTAGATGAATTTAGACTATAATTTTGTTTATTTTGGTATTATATTCACCGTGTTACCATCCTTCAAACTAGACTTATCAAAGCTGAAAAAATTCAGCTTTTCAACGACATTTTGTAATCTGTGACGTTTTTTAAACACCCATAACTCATTCGTTTTAAGTCGGATTGACCGGTTATTTTTTCCAACATTTAGTTTACAGTTTGTAGATGAGTTTAGACTATAATTTTGTTTATTTTGGTATTATATTCACTGAGTTACAATCCTTCAAAGTAGATCTATCAAAGCTGAAAAATTCAGCTTTTCAGCAAGATTTTGTAATCTGTGACGTTTTTTAAACACCCATAACTCATTCGTTTTAAGTCGGATTGACCTCTGGCTTTTTCCAACATTTAGTTTACAGTTTGTAGATGAATTTAGACTATAATTTTGTTTATTTTGGTATTATATTCACTGAGTTGCAATCCTTCAAAGTAGAGCTATCAAAGCTGAAAAAATTCAGCTTTTCCTCGACATTTTGTAATCTGTGACGTTTTTTAAACACCCATAACTCATTCGTTTTAAGACGGATTGACCGGAGATTTTTTCCAACATTTAGTTTACAGTTTGTAGATGATTTTAGACTATAATTTTGTTTATTTTGGTATTATATTCACTGAGTTATAATCCTTCAAAGTAGAGCTATCAAAGTTGAAAAAATTCAGCTTTTCAGCAAGATTTTGTAATCTATGACGTTTTTTAAACACCCATAACTCATTCGATTTAAGTCGGATTGACCTCTGGTTTTTTCCAACATTTATTTTACAGTTTGTAGATGAATTTAGACTATAATTTTGTTTATTTTGGTATTATATTCACTGAGTTGCAATCCTTCAAAGTAGAGCTATCAAAGCTGAAATATTTTGGCTTTTTAGTATTATTTTATACTATAATTCCGAGTCCGCGTTTAGCACATTTGGTAGAGTTGTAAGTATCAGACTAGTTTATCGACATTGATAGTTGAAGCTTTGTTATGCACCTAAGATTGGGTGATAAAGTTTACAAATCCGATAGTTGACAACGTTGATGACATCTTGAACGATGATGATATAGTTTTGGGTAAAAAAAATTACAATCTTTATTCTTTTTTTATACAATTATTACTTTTTATTAAATACTAACAACATTTTCATTTGTGTTTATGTAGAGATTGCAAAAGCTTTAAATATGTTACATATGGATGACAATGATATGGAGAAGAGGCCAATGGAAGATTAGATTATGAGTTTATGAAATTTGTTAGTTTGATTGATTTTAAAGTTTAAACTATGATTTTTGTTGTTACGGTAATACTTTTGTATGTTTGTCTTAAAATTGTTTAACTTTTTTTTTGGTGAACTTGATTTATATGTTAGTTGCTTTTATTTGGAAAATTAATTTTTGCAAATTGCAAGTTATAATATTATACATCAATGTAGATTAGTTAGGCATGAAACGGAAACATATTAATTTTGCAAATTATAATATTATACATCAATGTAGATTACTTACTATACTCTATGCAATTAAAGTTGTACCGGTCCAAACGAGTCCAAAAACCAGAAAACCCGGACCTGGACACGGACACGGACACAACTCATCCGGTCCGGTCCATGGTCCACAAAATTCTCCATAACCAGTCCGGTCCAAATGCTCACCCCTAATTATAAGTGTCTTAATTTGTATGCTTGCAGTGTGCATGGCATCTGCATATTCAATCTCAAAGTTTCAATGTCATAGAAAAACAATAGCGACCTTTAGTTATTTTTTTCTTTTCTTTTGTTTATTATTATAGTTCTTTGTGTCACATTTTTGCAACACATATAATGGTAATAGACAAAGATACATAAGGGCATTATTAACATTGGTCGCCCGGGGCATCGAAACTCAACGGACCGGCCCTGTTTTCTTGCAATTCTAGTGGGGTTTTCATAGGATTTTTCAAGTTTTATATAATGCCTAAGATTGTTTCGGTTATCATCCACTGAAACGATCGAATATAATCTTTAATCAAGGTGACGGTTTTGAGAATTTAAACCTCATTATTTTTTGTCAATTAAACCCAATTACTCCTAATTAACCACCCATTATCTTATTTTAATAATATAGTCAAACTTTTTATACATTTATTTAAATTTGAGTTATCACAATATAGCTCTCTGATTGTGCGAGCCCATCGGAGAGTTTGTTTTTGTGTTTGGTGGAGGGTGTTCGAATTTTGCTTCATAGCTTGATTGAAAGAAAATATGATTGATTTTTGTATAAAATGTGAGAAAAGAGAAGAACAATGTATGTAAAAAAAATAAGTATATGTGTATTTATATATAAAGGAAAACGGTTTATATATATATATATATATATATATATATATATATATATATATATATATTAATTACATATTTGTGACCGATGGGAATAATCATTCGACCGTTCATTCAAAAAAGTTGTTACCATTCGAGATCGCTACAGCAGGAGCCAATACCACAATTCTTAGAGGCATAGGTGGGATTGTGTTCATGTGTTATGAGGCCGTGAAGGAGCTGCAGTGTCGGCAGTAACAACCCTTCACAGGCCCATACCCGACAGTCTAATCAGCCCTGTCAATTACGGTGTTTTATTTTAAAAAATTTAGAATTATTTCGATTGTCGTTTATAAAAAAAAAAAATCCTTTTACTATTGGAGAGATTAGGCAGACATGTTGGAGTTGTGACTTGTGATAATGATAAAGTCTCATGATAAAGCCTCATAGGCTTTACTTTTACATTCTATTTATTAAAAGTTGTTTTAGCCTTTTAGGAAGCCTTACATATATCATAAAAAGTCCAAGAAATGGTCATTAACGTTGTGGGAACCTTGAGATGCCGCTTTTCGTAGGAGGTCAGATTAAACTGATATGGGATCATTAATACTTCCCTTAACGATACCTAAAATCCTCAATGTAAATAATTAAAGTGGCTCTTCATCAAAATAATTAATTTACCTTCAAAAATGCTTAACGACGCAACTTGTCGTTTTACCTACTTTCCCATTCGTTGTACGCTGATAACTAAAATGTATTAACTTTACTCAAAAAATTAACTTAAAAAAGTCCATTTTTACATTAAATAAAAACAAATCCATAATAAACTTATAAAGTGACAAATTAAAAATAAAAGAAAACTTAATAAAAAGCACCACGTATTCAAATAATTTTCATATTGGAGAATCGAATCGCCCCAAAGAAATTACTGATGACATGCAAGGAAATTAGAACCGAAAACAAAAAAGAAATTGATTGGACAGAACATTTCACGAAACATAATTTTGACAAAATAAATGATTTTCCAAAATAAATAAATAATATATCACACCCTAAAAACAACTATAAATACATCAAAAAAAAGTTTGTGAATACAAGAGCAGTCCAGATAAACTACTAGAACTGCATCATGACATACAAACTCCTTTAAATATAATATAATCTAAATATAAAAATCTTTTGCATTAAAAAAAAGTCATGTTGGAAGTTCTAAAATAATAAATAAATAACCTTGTATATATAAAAACCTCTCGATACCATCTTGTCTCCTATCAAAAGGCACCTTCATATGGCATCCAGTCTCCTTGAACGTATCGTCGACCAACAAAAATATTCATCTTGATATAGATTAAAGTGTTCTCTAATAGGTTAAAACGTCTTTTAAATGTTCATAACTATAATATTATTCGAGTGCTTCATTATATTTTTCAATATCACTTTTAATATAGCAAAGGCATCTCCAACCTCCATTTATATTATACACTAATCTCACTTTTATACTAAAATTTACATCAAAATACTCAAATCAACCTCACATTAAACCCCACATTATATTATGAGTGTTTATTTGAATGGATCGTTTCGATCTAATCTAATCTTATAAATTCAAACTGATTTCGGTTTTTAAAACATAAATCCAAATAGTTCAAATTAAATTCAAATTTGAACCGATCCAACCAAATTTTAATTCGGTTGAACTAGTTTTTACAATTCAGTTTTTTAAATATAGGACACTTAAAATATATATATAACTTGAATATTAGTAAACATTAAACAAAAGTAAATCGTTTAGTTGTGAATTAAATTTTTTTAACAACTGTTAATAAAAAGGAAATATTATAATTTAATATTTTATAAATAAAAATCTTTTTGAAAATTAAATATTAAGATTTTTATTGGATAACACTTTCTAATCTGTTTAAAATACAATTTAATAAACTAATAAACAACTAATAGATACATATCAAAAACAAAAAAAAAAGTATAAATTAAATTTGTTTTTCATTTTTCTTTTTGGACTATTCGGTTTTTATTGTATAAACGGAAATCAATCCGAAATTCAAAATAACAATTCGGTTAAGCTGAAAATGCATCGAAAAATTCAAACCAAATACTTCAATCCAAATTGTTTAATTGGACACATCGGTTATTTCCAAATAGTGAATAACTCTAACTATATATAGTGTTGGTGAACAATGTAACACTAAATACTAATATTATACTATTCAAAACCTCCCTCAAAGATCTCAAATGATCACTCAAACACTCACAAACTTAATGAACAAAAGGGGGAGGCGATTCTAGGGTTTTCTCTGGGCAAGGAAGCTAGTAAGGAGACCAGCCAAGGGGGTTAATGTTCTTTATATAGAGTGTAATGCCCGAAAATTAGGGTGTTCATCCCTACACGATGAGTTAGAACTCCCCAACTCGTCGAGTTGGGTGTTTAATCTGCGCGTCCAAATAGATCCCTACACGATGAGTTAGAGCTCCCCAACTCGTCGAGTTCCTGTCCATAACCCCAAAATGTTTGAGAAATAAATATTACCTGGACCAAGCGTTACAACCATCTTATTTCCCTCCCACAAGTCTTCTAATATATAACTTTATGATTCACTGTGTGATACCACACACTGATAAAAGTTCGGAATTATGTGTCGATGGTTAGTCTATGTACTGTAGACTATAACACGCACCAACCCATTCTTGCCCTTATCACTCTTCTTAAAAGTTTTATGATTCAGTGTCAAATACCAGACACTGATGAGAACTTGCAAACTTTGTGGCGATGGTTATATCATGTACCGTGATGTATTACACGCACCTACCCACTATTTTCTTTTATTCTTCTAATAAAAGAAGTTAATGATTCACCGTTTAAAGCCATACGTTGATGAGACTTCACAATTCTGTGTAAATGATCTACTATTGCAACAACACAATAGTGTGATACACCTATGTTATCCTCTAACTTTATTTGATGTTTTCTTTTTTATTTCAGGTTACTTGTTGTCTTTAAAAAAATGAAAAAAATAAAAAAAAATCAAAAAGAACTTAGTACCTATTGATGTTGTGAAAAAGGGGGAGAAAAGCTTGGTTTTGCTATGTTGTTACTTGATCATTCATTGAATAGCAGACACCCCTGAAAGAAGAAGATTATTCATCTAAGAGGGGAGCAGACCTCAGATGTTGTTTATCTGAGGGGGAGCAAGATCTAAGGGGAGCTAATAACAACATTCTATCATCTCCTTATCATCTATCATTCCATTGCAACTCATGATACGTTGATTGTTTCTAATGCTCTGACTGCTTCTGCTGTTGATAACCAAAAATGGGAAGAGTTATACACCTTCTCAGGGGGGAGCATTCGTTAAAGCTGAAGAACTTGTTAAGGATTAGTTTTAACATCATCAGATAGGGGGGATTGTAAGGTCATACATTTATGATCTGATGAGTCAAACACCATTACACGCTTACCATCAGCACCAGCGTTGGCGTCGGCTCCAGAATGATCAGCGTCAGTGTGATCCCATGATCTTAGTGATCTTTGTATATTAGGAAGATATCTTTGTATATTAGGTAATGATACAAATAAGTATAGAATAAATAGCAGATCCGATATTTTTGTTATGAAGATCGGTTCTTAGTATAAATCAAATACAATCCCTTTAATCAAGGGATATACTTGTATAGATTAGTATATATATTCAACATTAGTGTTAAACCCTAATGTGTTGAATGACTTGGTGTCGTTAATCGTCTTGGTGACCGCCTTTGTGACAAACTCACCTTCTTGGTGAAAACAACCATTTTCATGGTGAAAGACAATTTGGTGAATCCTCTGTGTTCTTTACTTTTTTGTTCTTTATTTGTTTAGTAATTTTGTTCTTGTTTGTTATACTTGAAGTGTATCCGATCAACACAAACTTCAGTCTTCTCCAAATCTTTGTAATATGGACGGATAGACCTAGATGGCCCTATTTAAATATCAAAATATAAGGTTGTTGGGTGTGGTCAACAGCATTGTGAGGCCACATAAACATAAATATTCTTCATCTTTCCACAATATTTGTTAAGGGGTGGTGTTCCAGGCTCATAACGTCGTTCTGAGGCCAATTAAAGAAGAAAAATATAGGAAGGTAGAGAGAAGAACAACCATTGCTTTTCGTTGTCGTTACCAAATCTCTTACCTTAACAGATGACCTGCTGGCCAGGACAATTTTCCATTTGTTACTGCGTCATTGAAGATCCTCCACGTCGGCAATAACCAGGAAAAACGGCCGTATATCGAGTAGCCTAAATAAATAAAAGTATTATATTCATATAAATAAGTTACAAATCAAATAATTGTTTAAATTAGTCAAATAGGTTTAAAATATTATATTTGTTTAAGTAAGTTACAACCAAAATAAATTTCCAACCTGGTAGATTAGGTTTGCAAGTATAAGTTTAAAAGTTGGGGTTTATTTTTATTTTTTTTATATAGAATAACCAAATATCAAATATCAAATTATATATAAAAATATATGCATTATATTTAAAACTTACAATCATAACTCTCCTCATTTAATAAATGACCTATTAATTTAATAATTCTGGGCAGGTCACTTTTTTATAGCTCTTTCAACATCATTTTCGCTTAACCGTCAGTACTAACAAAGCATTGTGTCACTAATTTTTCTTTGAAATAGTCCATTGTTATATCATGACATCATAACTTTTTGGTCTAACATAATAAAAAAAAAAGTATACATAAGTATTCCGACATAACAAATAAAGAATCCCTTTTCAAAATGTTATACTTAGTCGACTTTAAATTAATTATTTTTCACATTGATACGTTTTGTTTGAACAGCCGATAAGTCGATAATCACAACTGTATTTACACTACAATTTGCTTATTTTCCAAGTAATTACGATCACAATTCCAGTTGTACCTCAGTGGCAAAAGGGTCGTTTTCTGTTATCATTTTATAAACTAAAATCGTGACATTTCTTAATTAATTATGATTAGTGGGATTCATAAACTAGATTAAATCCTCAAATTGGACAGACGGAGTGTGAACATAACCCCAACTCGGATCCACAACCGAAGTTCCAACTCAGTACTGATTTAATCGCCCAACACGTGTCACCAACCAGTTGGTCGACAGTGACTCAACAACAACTCACCGAGTCAAACCAGAATCAGTAAAATGGTACAAAGTATAAACTATATAAACTATAAACTACAAACTAACCCAAAACGCATAAAGATTATTTATCCTTAAATTCGCTTTCAGAAACAAGAAATGAGTAGGAATTTAACTCTAATCTTGACTATGTCAAAACCCTGTTTCTTGGAATCTTCCATTGTTGTAATAATAAGAGTATAAGAAGTAACAAATTGCATTGTAAATATCACCCAACTCGTCTATAATATATATCAATTTTGTAACAATTTGTTCAAAAAGATCTTTAGAATGGGAAGAAACAATGAAGAATCTAGAATTGTCCAAACTCGACCAAAGGTACGAACTTCACTAATCTTTTATCTTCTCCGATGAAACTCACCAGAAAACTCACCGGATAATTTGACATGAATCAGGAGGATATGGTGAAGTCGCTTTTCAAGAAAACAGAAGCCGGGAGACCAAACAGTATGATCATTAAGGTACGTTTGTAAACTTTAAGGTTTAGATTCATGATTCTCGATGATATTAAGGAAGATCTAATGATGTGTTTCGAACAACAGAGAGCAAACAGAGTAATACCACCGCATATCATAGCAGAAGCCATATCAACCTTGCACGGCGTTGACCTCCGGTGGTCCGGTCCGATCACCCCCGCAGAAATGCAATACGTCGAACAATACGTCGTCGCGAAATACCCCGAATATTCAAACGCATTAGTTGAAGGAAAAGACAAAACTGACCTTTACGAGCTTTGCGTGAAAGAAGAACCCCCTACCCCACCGGAGACTTCACCGGACGAAAAACGGAAATCTCCACGAGGGGTATTTCGGGAAACATTTGGATCTAACTTTCACGATCTTGAAAGAATCCAACTCGAACCATCAAGATTACTCGATATACTGACGAAAAAGTCGTCGTATCTCGGAAGCTTCATTTCAATACCGGAAATCCAAGCCCGGAATAAAGTTTTAAACCACTGTGGGTTGCCGGAAAATGAGTACCTTGTTCTTTTCACTTCAAGTTACAGAGACGCGATGATGTTGGTCGGAGAAAGTTACCCTTTTTTCAGAGGGAATTTCTACATGACGATTATAGACGAAGAACATGATTACATAAAAGCGTTTGCGGGATATAAAGAATCGAAAGTGATATCGGCGCCGGAGACATGGTTAGATTTGAGAATCAAAGGTTCACAACTCAGCCAATATTTCAGAAGAAAAAGTAAACAGAGTCCAAAAGGGTTATTTTCGTATCCTGCGAATGTTAATGGGACACCTTACTCGATGCATTGGGTTTCTGAAGCACATAGAAACACGTGGCATGTTCTCCTTGATGCCACGTCAATGGTTATGGGTGAAGATCGGTTGAATTTAGCACTCCATAGGCCTGATTTTGTGCTTTGTAGTCCTCATAATACAAACACAACCACACATCCTTCGAAAATTACATGTTTACTCGTTAGGAGAAAATCATTCGAATCATCATCTGTAGTACAATAGTTTGTGAATTATGATAATATGATCAAGTTTATTGTAAAATAAAAGTTTATTATCAAAAAAGTCGACAAACTACTAAATAACAAACATCAAAGGGAAATAATAAGAGTATTTTGCATACATTACACAACAAGAAATGAAATTCAAAAAGCTTAATATTTAATTCTGCCATCGCCGTCGGTGATGACATCCATGAAACCACCGCCGGCGGGGATCATAGGTAACACGTGTTCTTGATGTGGGACAATAACGTCTAACAAATACGGCCCAGGTGTGTCCAACATTGTTTGAATCGCCGCCCTAAGATCGCCGATTTTTGTTACTCTTGCTGAGGGGATATCGCAAGCTTCTGCAAATTTCAACATATTCGGGAATATTTCTGTTTCTTTTGATGGGTTTCCAAGATACGTGTGAGCTCGATTCGCTTTATAAAAGCGATCTTCCCATTGAACAACCATACCCAGATGTTGATTGTTCAGTAACAGAATCTTCACCGGAAGATTCTCCACTCTAATGGTGGCGAGTTCTTGAACGTTCATCATGAAGCTTCCATCACCGTCGATGTCAACGACTATGGAGTCAGGTCTCGCAACGGCGGCTCCAATGGCAGCAGGGAGGCCAAACCCCATGGCTCCTAGTCCACCGGAGGTTAACCACTGTCTAGGGCGGTTGTATTTGTAAAACTGAGCAGCCCACATCTGATGTTGACCAACTCCGGTGCTGATTATTGCGTTTCCACCAGTCAATTCATCGAGCACTTGGATTGCGTATTGAGGAGGAATGGCATCTCCGAAGGTTTTGAAACTCAATGGGTGGGTTGACTTTTGTTCATCTAATTCCTTCTTCCATGATGAGAAATCAAGATTTTTCATCTCACCTTTTTCTTCGAGAATCTTGTTGAGACCCTGTAATGCGATCTTGATATCACCACAAACGGAAACATGGGGTGTTTTGTTCTTACCAATTTCTGCTGAATCGATGTCAATGTGAACGATTTTGGCTCTGCTTGCAAACGCTTCAAGCTTTCCTGTTACACGATCATCAAATCTAACCCCAAACGCTAGCAACAAATCGCTTTTATCTACTGCATAATTCGCATAAACAGTTCCATGCATTCCGAGCATTTGAAGGGATAAATCATCGGAAGCTGGGAAAGCTCCGAGACCCATTAAAGTACTGGCGACTGGGATTCCGGTGAGTTCAACAAATCGGCGCAATTCAACGCTGGAATCCAAACAGCCACCGCCGGTGTACAAAACTGGTCTTTTTGACTCTGCTATTAAACGAATAATCTGTTCTAAATGTTCTTCGTTTGGTGGTTTTGGTAATCGAGATAAGTAACCAGATAATCTCATGGGTTCATCCCATTTGGGTACGACTAATTGTTGTTGAATATCTTTCGGGACATCGATTAGAACAGGACCAGGTCGACCGGAAGATGCGAGATAGAAAGCTTCACGGACGACACGGGGGATGTCTTCGACATCCAAAACAAGGTAATTGTGTTTAGTAATGGAACGCGTTACCTCCACAATCGGGGTTTCTTGAAACGCATCGGTTCCGATCATTCTCCGGGGGACTTGGCCGGTGATGGCAACAATGGGGATACTGTCGAGCAGCGCATCAGCAAGGCCACTTACCAGATTGGTAGCTCCGGGACCGGAGGTAGCGATACATACGCCGGGAAGACCAGAGGCGCGAGCATAACCTTCGGCGGCGAACACACCGCCCTGTTCGTGGCGAGGGAGGACATTTCGGATGATTTGAGACCGGGTCAGAGCTTGATGGATCTCCATGGATGCGCCGCCAGGGTAGGCGAAGACGTCGGTGACACCTTCGCGCTCGAGAGCTTCGACGAGGACATCGGAACCTTTTCTGGGTTGGTCAGGGGCGTAGCGGGAGACAAAGGGCTCCGCAGGCAGCGGAGGACGGGTAGTGGTGGAGGCGGTGGTTGCCGGTTTTGAATCGGAGAGGACATTGGAGATGTGGAGACGGTGGCGTTTTTTATGATTGGAAGCAATGGGAAGGGAAAATCGAGGGAGGAGGGTGGTGCGAGGCTGAAATGGGTGGGTGATAGAAGGAGGCTTGGCGGAGACGGGAGGGTTTGGTGAAGCAACGGCCGCCATAGTTGAATGTTGTCTAGGGTTGGAGTAGGTCTCTGGTTGAAATAGAGGGAATGATGGTGAGGAAGCAGATCCTTGTTTTTCTTAATTAAATTTTAGTTTTTATACATTTTGAACGAGTTGTGCTATAAAGTATAAAATTAAGTTTTCTTTTTCTTATTTTGTATTATTAGTCTGCAATTAATTATTCTGTACTATTTCAACCCCGATCATAATATTTGAATAAGTTTTAGTGCAAACTACAAAAATTAGTCTTATGGTTTGTTTATTTTTTTTAACTGGCAAATCTAATCTACTTTTAAACTAATATCATCTAATTTCATTTATGTTCACGACGACACTTAAACTATCGACCTCAAAAACCAACTGATACCGCTGGGCTAGAAGCTCTTTGGTTAGTCGTATGGTTTGTTATGCTTTTGAGATTCAATCCAAAAAAAACTTAATTTGCAGTAATAGTTTAAAATCAGAATTTTCTTTTTTGTTAGTTTTGGTCCCTAAGAAAATTTATTTGTTTCGTGGATGGTCCATATCAAATTTGAAAGGACTAATTTGCCCCAAAATAAACTTATTTTGCTTCGATCTTGCAAAGACATTGTCAAACTATTATTTGGCCCGAAGACATGCCAACCCGTTCACATAAAGGAGGTGACATGTTCTTTAATAAAGAATTATTATTGTTGATTGAGGACATGGTGATCTGTGGAGGTCCGTTTTTTAGTGACGTCAAATGGCGATTTGTTTCACTATACATTATGTTTGTTGGCTTGTGATTGTACTTAGTGGTAGAGGCTTCTTCCTAGGATGAACGTAGGCGGGTAGTTGTCCTAATTATCTAGAACCGGTATTGGCGGTTCCTAAAATGTTGGAACCGAAACCGAAAATAGGTGGATATCAGTTCCAATATCGGGTACATGGTTTGTTAAATTTTTTTGAATTTTTAAAATTTATAAAAGTATATCTATTTTAAACTTACAAGAAAGTTATCGATAACATCACTATGTAATTTGCTACCTATTAAAAATGAGAATTAGAAAAATATCAATAATTTGAATTACATAACGAAAAATGTTTCCAGGGTTCTTAAAACCTATATATAAACTCTACTGATTCCATGTATCTTAAATTTATACTCTTGATATAAAAAATTTAAAACAATTAAAGTCCATAGTTAAACGAATACTTGTATAAGTTAATTTTTAACTTGAAGATAATAGTATATTATGTCTACTATCTGCAAATTCATTTTGAACATGGATAATTTAAATTCAAAGTGAATATTACACATAGACATTTAAAGGTTCAAAAAAAATTACTCAAAATTCTATAATTTTAAATGATGTTATTCAAGATATTGTATAAAGTGTGTGATTGTGATATATATATATATATATATATATATATATATATATATATATATATATATATATATATATATATATATATATAGTAACACCCATAAAAATCATGTAAATTTGAAACTTTTTAAATCATTAAAAAACAAATAATTATTACAAATTTGTTTTCAAAATGGTTTCATTTCAGAGTATCTCAGAATCAAATCATAAAAATATAAGGAGGTGCACGATCACGCCTTCGCCTTCTCGCAATCATCAAAAGTACCTGAAACAAAATCAACAACTGTAAGCCCGAAACTTAGTGAGTTCCCCTAAAATACCAATGTCATACAAACCATAACCATATCATATAAACAACATTCATAATGACGACCCTTATCATAACAATAGAAGCAATTGGCCTCCTTGAGATCACTCACATGAGGGATATCAGAATTGGGCTTTGATTTTGGGCCATTGCTAGACGACCCAATAGGGGCCTTGCCCTTCCAGTTCTGCTTAAAAGCACTTTTCTTTTTCTTCCCTTTTTTGCCCAATAGGTAGGATAAGAGTGCTCATAGCAGTAGGGGTGTGACTCTTCTTCATCCCTGACTCTGTTGTCTGTAATAGGTTATGGAATTGAGCCAATGTGGTTTCAATGTTGTTCAAATGATCAATAAGAACGAACTGATCATAACAACGTGGAAAGGAGTTAAGGACCATGTCAATAGGGAATTCTTCGTCAAAATTCACATTGAGCTTTTCAAGGCACTCCACGTATCTTTGCATTCTTTGCATATGGTTGCAGACTGACTCTCCTTCCTTTAACTTACATGTCATAAGAGCTTTGACGACTTCATACTTTTCTTGACGAGCTATCTTGTGATACTTCTCAACAAGATCTAAGTTCATCTCGTATGCCCAATTGCCATCATAGAACCTTTACAACTCAGGAATCATGGTGGTAACCATGATGCAAGTAACCTTAGTCAGTAGTCATAGTGTTTCTTGTAGGAAGCTATTTCTTCAGGAGTAGTATGGGCTTCATCAATCTCGATAAGTTGTTTCCCAAGGACATACTCTTTTCCCGTGTATTGAAGATCCAACTTGATATTGCGCATCCAATCATTGTAGTAGGTATCATCCAATATCACCTTGAACATGATCGAGAGAAGGGAGAAGTTATGTGTAGAGGTTTGAGAAGCAGAAGCATCACCAGAAGTAGACATCTATAGAGAAAAACAAGTTTTAGTTAGATGACAATAATCCTTAATATTTTAATGCATAATAAATATTTAAGGCTAGGATCCAAAATAACAATTGACAACTAAGAATGATAAGTTATAAAACAAACGTGAAGATCGATTAGATCTTTATAACAGGTATTACGATGAACACAAAACAATAAATAAGACAAGAATGGATCAAAATATGTCGAATGATTAGATCAAACAATCCTCAGCAGAGCTCGACTAAGAACTTCTGCTGTAGAGGATTTAGGGTTACAAGAACGATAATAAACTTCTGAATTAAGCTCTGATCAATCTATTCTATCGTTAACCTAAGATGCATGCAAGCACCTATATTTATAATAAACCCTACTAAACTCACGGATGGACAGGCCCATACCGGAGATACAAAAATGGACTAGCTAACGAGCCCAATAGACGCAACATATTACAAAACATGACCCAACAATCTCCCCTTTGCGTCAAATTGGAGCGAGACTACTTCTTCTTCTTGCTTGGGCCATCAGCGGGAACTTTCTTCGTAGTATCAAACAGACGAGAGATTAGCGCGAGAATAGTCTGTCTGAACCGAATGTACCATTGAATCATGTCATCGAAGTACTTGACATCATCCGCTGTGTTTTGCTTGCATCTGTGGATGATCCCCAAAACATGCTCTAAGCAAGCAGTGGTGTAGAGGTGTTTGTCAGCCAAGGCGAAAAGACATTTCTGCCCTTCATTCCTGGTGAACATGACCGAATTCCTTCTCGAGTCAATTTTACCCATCTGCATTTGGTTAAGATCACTGGCAGAGCCAACAGGAGATATTGTTGGTTTCTTCTTAAATACGCTCGCTATCTCCTGATCCATCAGTGCAACTTCCATAATGTAGCACATGAGCATCCTTTTGAAATGGTCGATTATCGGACCGTATTCAGCTTCGTTGGTGAGTAGGATGTTGTGCAAGATTATCCAATCATGGGGATTAAAGTTGGGAAGATCTGCAAGGGAAATGACATGTTCGGTTTTGGTAGATCCCCGAAGTACCTTGAACCGAATGTTGATGAAGTTCCCTTCACTGTACGGCTTCAAGACCCGAACATTGACAATTTTCTGAGCGCTCCAAGTCTGATACTGAGGTTGAGCGGCCTTTAGATAAAAATTGATCAAGTCCCGATCAACCTGTGGATGAGGATGAGGGAACTCTGAAACGTTGGAGAAGGCGTGAAAGATGAACGCCTTTCGGGTCAGTGGCATGTCGAACTGTGAGTCGACAGTGTTGGAACAATCAAGAGAGATTACAGGTTCCAGCCACAAGATACTCGGTGTGTCAATGGCTTCTTTTATCATCCTCTCGAGAGTCCAGGCAGGAAAAAGAGTTTTCCTACTCTCAAGAAGGTCGTGGGCTTCCTTCTGTTTTCTTTCTGCTTCTTCAGCCTCTCTAGCCACACGAGCACTGATATCAGCATCATTATTTCGACTTTTTCGCTTCAATAGTTCAGCGATTGTCTCTTTATCTTCATCTTCATCCTCCTCAGCAATATTCTTGCCTTTATCTTTCACACCAAAACCGGAGGCTTGGCCTATTGGAGGAGGTTTGGTGGTGTGTGTTGCCTTTGAGGAAGGAGGTGGTTGAGACATTGATTCCTTCTCTCCCCCTTGTTTTGGAATGGACATGAAATCAAGTAGGCCTTCTATTTTGCTGAGCAGGGCAAGGGCGGGAACGAGCTTCTCTGCAAGGTCACGCCTCACAGTGTAGTTTAGAATGGGATCATGTGCTTCGAGGATGTTGGAGATGGCAGAGTGGACATCCGAAACACACGACTTTATCACCTCCCTTTCGGACTGAAGAGAGTCAATTTCCTGTTGAGAGTTGGAGAGTTGAACACTCTTGACCTTCAGAGCGGTGGTCTTCCTGGCTAGAACATCCATCATAGAGTTCTCGGCAGCCAAATCTTCTTGTAGCTTCGAGAGACGCTCGTCAATGGTTGTGCGAAAGGCTGAGTTGTCGTCTGAAAGCGTTTGACGAAAAGAAGCGAAGGACTTCAACTCAGTGGAGACTGATGTTGCCAGCTGATGAACAATTGGTTCCAACGTAGTCTTGGCAGCATTTGCACTCTCCTGTAAAGACTTTAACAGGGAAGAGGCATCAAAAAATAGTTTATCGACTTTTTCGGTCGCAGCCTGACAGGCTTTTGTTGAGGCGTCGATGGCGGAGTTTGCAGAAGCAATGGAATCTTGCTGAGCTTTGGAGAAAGCGTCAACAATTTTCTGAACTGCATCTTCATAAAGGGATGACTGAGAGGTGGAAGAGGAGGCGATGAGCAAGTCAATCTTGTCATGGAGCTCCTTGAGATGTCGCTTGGTTACAGGAGCGTCGTCATCGTCATCAATCTGTACTTGAAACGGACTATAGTAGACCGAGTCAAACGTCATATCCTCCCCGCCAAGGAGTGGTTCTTCTCCCTCTGATGCATGACCTGGAGAAGGTGGTGGTGGTGAAGCTGGTGGTGCAGTAGTATGGGTAGGTTCGGGTTGGGTTGTTTCGGGTGTTGGTGTAGGTTCGGGTGCTTTTGTGGTTTCGGGTGCTGGAGTGGTTTCGGGTGCATCAGTATGAACCCCCGTATCAGATACGTTGGCTCTAACATCTCCAGTGGATGTTGTGGTTGCGTCGGTGAATATTGGTGGTGGTATTGGGATGGAAGTGGGTGGTATTGAAGTAGTGGAAGTTATGGGGGGAATAGAAATAGGAATGGTTTTAGGTGGAGAGTTAATTGGAGAAGTAGATGCATGAACTTCTGGGGTAGGAGATCTGGGTGGAGTGTTGCCACGTGGAGAGTCGTCAGAATCTGAACTCTCACCCTCAGACTCACTTGAGGAGGAAGCGATAATCAGCTTTCGCTTCAGCTGAGTTTTTCTCCTCTTTTGCTGCGGAGACTGAGCAGCCTTGGTGGGTTTCCTCTTCTTTGGAGACGGGCCTTTTGCTCCTTTTGCCACCTGTTTCCCCTTATCAGCCTTCTTGCCTCTTGGAGCAAGCTTGTCGACGTCATGTATAGACTTCAACATCTCCGGAGTAAGATCCCTCGGACCAGAACGTCTGAATTCCTTGTATGTCCTGATAATCCGGCTATCAGCAGGAACATCACCATACATAGTTTCTGGAATAGAACTGTTGAACGGAAACTTGGAAGCGTCCGAGACAATGATCTTCCTGGTATGGAAAGTACCAATCGAAGACATTGGAGCACCAGCGACAATGGGGACGTGGTACTTGTCCATCACCCATTTCGTGATCAGAGTCCAGAACCTAGCGTACGAAATCTCGGAATGTCTGGAGGTAGAGGAGAGACTCTGGATGAGTTGTTGCCATAAAACAAACCCATAATCCATGTTGATGCCATTATAGATTCCATACATGATGGAGAGAAATAAACGACTGGCACCATCAGATCCAACACTTCTTTTAGATAACCCCTTGAATAGAACAGTGAACATCCCATTCCACTGGGGGGGTAGGCACGACTTCTTGAACTTTGTGACCGTAGTAAGCACCTCCGTATAACCCATGTTATAGAACATGTTGAACAAGTGACCCATTGGAATCGTTTCAGGGTTAACCCTCGTAGAATCAGGTTCAAACCCTAACAGCGAGCAAAACCTTTGCTTTGAAATTGACGCCTTGTGCTCAAAGACATCAAAAAAGATTCTGTCAACGACCTTGTCGTAGTGAGCAGTCGCAAAGATTTGTGACAAGAACTCCATCGGAACAGATTCAGCTCTTGTAAGTGCAGGAGCGATCGGAGAAAACTTCAAACACTCGATGATGGGGAACATGAAGGTGTCGTAAGCATGAGGGGTTAAATCGATGATTAGGCTTTGTTGTGGGCGAATGGGCAATATGTGGGATGTTGTGTGAACAGAAGATGAATCTGCCATTGCTTGAAGAAAGTGGAGAAGATGATGAACAGGGAAGGATTAAGGAATTTTTGCTCTCTGGGAATTTTAATTGCAGTAAAGAGGTAAATGAAGGATTATGTTGCCTTTTATACCGGGGTTTAAAGAGAGAGAAAGATCTTCCCAAATCTTCGATTGAAAATTGAAGGGTTTTTCGGAGTTGAATGATGCGTGACAGTTGGGGTTGCCGATGATCACGCATGAGAGAGAATGTCAGACCCCTAATAACACGCCTCCCATCATGCACCGTTTGGAGACGAAACGGTTTAGATTCACACGCGTTCCTCTTGCGCCGTTTGGAGATGAGACGGTTCCGATTCACACGCTTTCCCTTTCAGCGCCGTTTGAAATCAAATCGATTAGACTCCCGCCTGAGTCAGCATGTCGTCATCTTATCCTTTTAAATTGTAACGACATCTTTTGAAAAATGTTCCCACGTGGATTAAAATGAACCACAGCCCTTTAATCAATCGCCAATCCAAGTAAAATGCCTTGTAATTAATAGAACCTGAATTTAGGAAAATCAAAGATTTTCGTGCTTAGGGTGTAAAAGAAAAGAAATAAAGCAATATTTTTGGGAAAATATGTGATGTCAATAAAGACACGAAACAAATGATCCCGGGCACGAATCTCTTCCTTCAAAGTCAAGAGAGACCTTAAAGTGTTTGTGTGGTTTCCCGTTGAATAACGATCAAACACTTATTAAGAAGTGTTGAAAGGCTTCTTTTAAGTAGGCTTATTAGTGTGGCTTTGGCTTCGATTCAAAATTCCTAATCTTGATATAAGATAGAAAGTGCATGAAGTACTTGTGAGACCGGTGTAGTCTATTGAACAAGTAGGTTGGAGATAATTTAATTTGGCTAGGAAATATATATATAAAATCTCAACAAAAATTTAAAACTGGATCCCAAGTGAAGAAATGTTATTGGATTTAACAATTTCATAGGAATCACACAAAAGTAAAATTTGAGATTTCATGGAGGTACGTCCATCAATTCATTAGTGAAAACTAGAGCAAATTAATTGTTCACTGTCAATTCGTATTGGGTATTGAACTTTGGGTCTCACTTAGCTCGTAGTGGCACGAAACTAAGATCATGAACATAGTAATTGTGTAACCATAAACCTCAGTGGTAATTTCTGAGAGTCTCAAGGGTTACGTTTGTGAAACGAATGTGATGGAGAAATGTAATGTAGATGGTGTAAGAAATCAAAGTACCTCTGCTGTGAAAAATAGGACCAAGCAGAAAACTCTTATCTCATGTGAGAAGAGAGTTAGGTAGCTCATGATTAGAATAAATGTGATAGCCTAATTGGGAAGACAAGGTTTGTGTATACCAAGTCATTAAGGCTATTATTCAGAATCAAGTGAGGCTTTGGACACATACAACAGCATGCTTCTAGGGACACTTAGCTAATTCAACAATTTCCGCATAAATGAACACACAAATAAAATTAAAGCCAAAAAGAAAATAAAGAACAAAATATTTTTGGAGTTTTTGAATTTATATAAAAAAAATATTTTTGGAGTTTTTGATAATAAAAAGAATAAAAAAATAAGACATAAAAAAATACAGAGAAAAAAAAATTGGAACCGAACCCGAGCGTTCGGTTTATTTCGGTTGTGAAAAACTTTGGAACCGAACCCGAGCGTTCGGTCTATTTCGGGTGAGAAAAATTTTGGAACCGAACCCGAACGTTCGGTATATTTCGGTTGCCAAAGAAAATATGTTTTAAAAAGAGAATAACTTTGACAATAAGATAAATGCATTTGGAATAATTATACATAAGATCTACAACCAAGAAAACTACCTTTGATTGAGGAGCGAAAAGCAGAATATTCAACCGAACCCGAGCGTTCGGTTCATTTCGGTACATTAGTACAAGACCCGAACCCGAACGTTCGGTCTATTTCGCTTCTTACTTTTGAGTTTGAGAGGTAATTTGTGGTACTGACTCCGATTCCATCATACCTAGCCCTTGTAGAATTTTGTTGAACGATGCTTCAAAAAGAGCTTTGGTGAAGATGTCAGCCAGTTGATTAGTGGTTCGAACGAAATGAATTTCAACGTTCCCATCTTCCACATGATCCTTAATGAAGTGATACCTCAGTGCTATGTGCTTAGTCTTGGAGTGTTGCACTGGGTTATGACAGATCCTAATTGCACTTTCAGAGTCACAATATAGTGGGATCTTTTTCATATTGAGTCCATAGTCCCGGAGTTAACTTTGGATCCAAATCACTTGAGAAGTACAGGAGGCAGCTGCAATGTATTCTGCTTCAGCTGTAGACAAAGACACACAAGTTTGTTTCTTTGATTGCCAGCTAACTAACTTCCCGTCAAGGAATTGGCAGCCTCCCGTGGTGCTTTTCCTGTCTAGTCCACAACCTCCAAGGTCTGCATCTGAGTAGGCTTGAACGAAGAAGCCTGAGTTGGATGGATATCATAGGCCTAAAAAGGTAGTTCGCTTGAGATAACGGAGTATGTTCTTCACTGCAAGCATATGAGGTTCACGTGGATTCGCCTGAAATCTAGCACAGTAACAGACAGAGAACATTATATCAGGCCTGCTAGCAGTAAGAGACATCAGAGAACCGATCATCTGGCGATATAGCGTAATATCTACTGCTGGCTTATCCAAGGATGGATTGAGCTTGGTGCCGAACGCCATTGGAACTTTAACCTTTGAATCTCCCATCATGCCAAATTTTGCAAGGAGAGTCTTCGTGTAAGCCTCTTGATTAATAAAGATGCCTTCGAGTCCTTGTCTAATATTTAAACCAAGGAAAAAGTTAATTGGACCCATGGAGCTCATTTCAAATTTAGTCTCCATCAGCTTTCTGAATTCAGCCGTTAAGCTAGGATTCGTTGAGCCAAAGATGGTATCATCGACATAAATTTGAACAATCATAAGGTGGGTACCTTCCTTCTTACGAAAGAAGGTTGGGTCAACCGAACCTTGTTTGAATTTGGACATCTTTAAAAACTTGGTTAGCGTTTCATACCAGGCTCTCGGAGCTTGTTTCAGTCCATATACGGCTTTGTCCAAATGTAACAGTGATTGGGGTACTTTTCATTGACAAATCCGGGAGGTTGCTCCACGTACACCGTTTCTTCAATTTCTCCATTTAGAAATGCGCACTTGACATCCATTTGATAGACCTCAAAGTTTTTGTGTGCAGCATAGGCAAGAAATATTCTAACGGATTCCAGCCTAGCTACAGGAGCAAAAGTTTCTTCATAGTCGATTCCTTCCTCTTGACAGTATCCTTTCACCACCAGACGTGCTTTGTTTCGTATCACGTTGCCTTCCTTGTCCATCTTATTTCTGAAGACCCATTTGAGACCAACAACTGGGGCATCTTAAGGAGTTGGAATGAGGCGCCAAACTTTATTCCTTTCGAATTCATTCAGTTTGTCTTGCATAGCTTGAACCCAATCGGAGTGATCAAGAGCAATGTTAACTGTCTTTGGTTCAACTTTTGAGACGAAGGAGTTAAACATACAAGATTCTACTTTTGAAAATAGGGAACTTTGTTTTGCCTTTAGTTGTGATCGGGTCAGAACCTTTTCAGAGACATTACCGACAACCTGAGAAACAGGATGATCTCTGGTCCATTTGACAAGAGGAGGGTAATTTGGATCATAATATGGATCCAATTCAGCGTTTACCATCTTTTCTAGTTCAGATTGACTGTCATCGTCATAAAGCATATCGTCATTCTCCCCTTCGACAGATAAGCTTTCAGGTGTGTCTTGAGTTTCCGGAGCTACAGGGGTTTCGGGTGGTGTCGAGCGTTCGGGTGTTGACGCACCTTCGGGTGTTGTAGCACTTTCGGGTGTTGTAGTACCTTCGGGAGCACCTTGAGAACTGTTCTCCCCCTCAACATGTGAGCTCGGCTGTGATGAAGAAGATGGATCCTCCCCCTCAACTGAAGCATCGTGCTGTGGAGGTTCGTTGGAACTTGATCGTCCTTCATTCATTCGATTGGCAGCATCTTCGATGAGTTACTTCAGATGATCTACTTTGTTGTCTGCTGCACTAACTTCCGAGAGAGTAGCCTTCTCTGGTTCATCGAATAACTCGACAAACTTCTCAAATAGGTTTGCGATCGAGGCTGTAACTTGGCCTGTTTGAGAAAAGGTTTCTCCAACTGTGTCTTCGTTGGCCTTTAGCTTTTTGACATAGCTATCATCAAAAGTCACATAATAAGTCTCTTCTATTTTCCTCGAGCGCTTGTTTAATACCCTGTACGCTTTAGAAGTGAGAGAATAGCCCAGAAATATCCCTTCATCGGCTTTGACATCGAACTTGTTACGATGTTCTTTAGAATTGAAGATGAAGCACCGTGAGCCGAATACATGGAAAAATTTGACATTTGGCTTCCTGTTGTTGATGATCTCATAAGGAGTGAGAGTGAATCGCTTATTGAGATATGACCTGTTCTGCGTAAAACAAGCTGCAACAATAGCATCAGCCCAAAAATATAAAGGTAAAGAAGCAAAACTTAGCATGGTTCGGGCCGCCTCACACAAAGATCGGTTTCGTCTTTCGACAATCCCGTTTTGTTGAGGGGTGTAGGGAGCTAAGAAGTTGTGGCTGGTTCCTTTGTCGGCTAAGAATTCTTCGAATTCTTTATTTTTGAACTCCAGACCATTATCACTCCTGATGTTACAAATGACTTTCTTCAGCTGTACTTCAACCTGCTTGATAAACATCTTTAGCTTGAGAGTCGCTTCAGATTTGTGCTTCAGAAAGAACACCCATGTAAAACGCGAAAAGTCATCAACGATGACAAGAATATACTTGCTACCGCCGATGCTTTCGATAGATGATGGACCACACAAATCAACGTGAATTAACTCTAGTGGTTCAACAACTTTAGTGTTTACAATTGATGGGTGACTTTGACGACTCTGCTTCCCCATTTCACATGCAGCACACAAATGTTCTCGATCGTACTTGAGCAATGGAAGACCTCGAACATGACCTCCAGTGACAAGTTTGTTGATATCTTTAAAGTTGAGATGAGAGAGTCTTCGGTGCCACAGCCAGCTTTCGTCAGATTGTGCTTTGGATAACAGGCAGATAGCTGGATTCCCTTTGATGGGTTTGAGGTTCAGGGGAAACATTTCGCCTTTGCGCTCCGATTTGAGAATTACTCTTTTCGTTTTCTTTTCAATTATTTCCGAACCCTCATCATCGAATGAGACTTTGAGACCGGTACCTCCCACAAGCTGAGATACACTGATGAGGTTGTGCTGTAGTCCTTCAACGTATGCGACCTTCCTAATCGTAAAATCACCATTTGTTATCATTCCATAGCCTTTTATTGTGCCGAATGAGTTGTTCCCGAACTTGACATTTCCACCATTTGAAAGAGACTGAAATTCCCTCAGCTCTTCCTTCCTTCCTGTCATGTGACACGAGCAGCCACTGTCAATATACCATTCTTCGTCAAATTGCTCGTCACTGATAACCTGCAAAAATTAAGCAGATTTAGGAACCCAAAGTTTCTTGGGTCCACGTGAGCCTTTCACAGGAACAGGAATAGTAAGAGAGATGTCAACAAGATATGCTATTTTTATTAACGTTGTTTCATCTTTCTTTTTAATGGTGAAAACCTTAATTTTATTGGGATTTGTTGCTTTCGGTTTGGATTCTGGTTTAGGTATTTGGACTTTGGGATGATTTTGATTTGTTTCGACTGATGAAACCTTCGATTTTCCTTTCATATCTGTTGAAGATTTAGGTTTTCGAGTGCGAACAGAATTGAATTTAGAATGTGGTTGAGAGGAATTAGAAGAATTAGAAGAAGTAGAACGAGAGAATTTAGACTAAGAGGTTTTCTTGGCTTGAGGTTCTAAGCGAACCTTTTGTTTTTGATCATTAGTGGGACCGAACCTAGAACTTTGGTTGCTTTTGCTCTCAGAACCGAACTTATGCTTTCGGTAGCTTGTGTTTTCTGAACCGAACCTTTGCCTTCGGTTGTCATAATTTTCAGAACCGAACGTATCCTTTCGGTTGTTATGACTTTCTTGCGATCTAACAACATTTTGCTATGACTTTGAATTTCTGTCATGATAAGAGAAATGGGCGTTTTGATATTGCCAAAACTGTTTTCGTTCAGAGAGATTCTTATTGTATCTCTGATTCCTTTGCTGTTTTTGATTTTTCACCTGCTTCGGCTGACGATGGATATTTGCTTTTTGTTTTTGCTTTCTGTCAGCTGGTTCACTTTGAACTGATGATGTTTTGCTTGAAGGAGTGACTTCTTTTGCATAAACTTCTTTTTCTTTAGGAACATCTTTGGTACCACTAGTACTTGGCACGTCGAAGCTATCAGGCTTGTTCAAAGGCTCTGGCACATATCTGCCTTTGGTTTTCCATGACGTCCTTTCTGATAGACCAACGGTTTCGTCAGCATTGTCAATAGGAGTGGACCAGAAGAACTCATCACAACCATCAGCATTATCTTCGTTTACATTGGCTGTGAGTTCGGCTGTCTGATGTTCGGTTACACCTGTGACCTTATACACCTGATTTGGAGTGGTTCTTACCTTTTGGTATACTACAACCTTTTCTTCAAGGATCAGGGACTTTTGTTGTGACAATCGAGCAAACTCCACAGAATTTTCTGAAATAAGATTCTTGTGGTTTTTGGGTTCGCTCTTGACAAACTCTAAACAGTCAACTACATCCTCTACAAAAATTTCACTCATATCATCGTCCTCATTAAGCTCAGATGCATTTTCAACATCAATTTTATTTTCTGAGCTCAAGTTGGCACTCAATGAGTCAAACTTTTGTATGGTTTCGGTTCTTAGTTTTAGTTTATCATTTTCATCCAAAAGATTTTTCAACATGTCCTTATGGTCCTTGGACTTTATGAAAGATTCGATTTTGTCTAGACCATACATATATGTCGGATTTACATCCTCAGACGAAACTACACTTTCACAATTATATGCTTCAGCGTCGATTTCATCCTCCTTAAACTCAAGGAAGGGCAACATCATACGATGAATTTTCTGCCCTATTTCACATTTCAAATGAAGTTGAGTGATATTAGTGTAAAGACGCTTAGCAATTAAACAAAAAACATTTCTCTGTTTTAAAAGTTTTAAATTGTCTCTTTGTAAATAAATGTTTTCGTCCTTGGATTTGATTAACTCCGACTCCTTTAGCTCGATCCACATCCTTCGTTCCTCACTCTTTGAAGACACCCTGCTTATTTGGTCAGTTAGGTTAGAATTGGTCACCCGTGTTTGAGTTAAACTGCTGTCTAGATGAGAGATTCTTGAATTTACATTTTTCAATTCTTTTTCATATGAATTTTGTGGGACTTTGAATGAAACAAAAACGAATTGTGCCTTCTTGATTAATTCATCAAGCTCGTTAAACTGCACGCTGAGAGGTTTTGCTGTGAAGCACAAGTCCTCTCGCTCCTTTGTGTCTTCATTCCCACCGTCTGTGTTGTATCCCCTCATTTGAGATACATCCGACACCATCAAGCACTTTCCACCGCTTCCCTCATCTTTTGCAACATAAGCCTTTCCATGAGATGGCTTCCTTACTTCATCATCCTCAGAGTCGGTTGACCAGACCTCCACGCCACCGAACTCATCATCAGCTACCGAACCCTGCACAATTAAAGCATTCATTGAAGGGTTAGTGACATCTTTCTTTTTCTTGATCTCTTCCAGCTTTTTCATTAACATAGCTTCTTCATCTTTCTCCTCATCCTTTTCTGCCATTTTCTTGAGGACACAATCTTTGGCATAATGGTTCTTTCCTCCACAATAGTAGCAGTTCACACCCGAATCTCCTTCAGCTTTCGGTTCCTTCTTTGGTTCTTCTGCCTTCGGTTCTTCCCTGACCTTTTCTGAACTATAACTTCCCTGCCAATTTCGGTTCTTATTGGTAGGAAACCTTTTCTTGATGAACCTCTTCGGGTTTGACACCATCATTGCATAGTGTTCAGAGGTAAGGTCATAATCCTCTAAGTTAAGGTCTTCATCTTCCATCACACCTTTGCTTTTGGACAGAAGGGCCAATGATCCCAAGCTTGAAACCACATTTTTCTCCTGCAAGACAATCTTTTCTTGGGATTTCAAAATCCCTACCAGCTTTGCCAATGAGTAAGATTTGAATTGCTCATGTGCTTTAACAGTGGACACAACCTCTCTCCACTCAGATCTAAGACCGTTTAAAAACGTAACCTTTTGTTCAATCAACTTTCTTTCAATATCATGTTTAATCATCTTACTAAGAAGATGATTGAAGCGATCGAACGTCTGAGTTACAATTTCTTCAGGACTCTGCTTGAATTCACCAAACTTGGACAAAAGTAAGGTTTGAATGGAATGCTCGAGATCTTCGTCTGTGGAATATAACTCTCGCAGCCTATCCCATATTTCTTTAGCAGTGCTGCACGAACTCACTAGCCTGAAAGTATCAGATTGAAGAGCGAATCTGATTAGTCTCAATGCTTTAATATTGCACTGAAATTTATCTTTTTTGTCTTGAGCAATATCTTTTACATCTTTCAACAGATCATTATACTCTTTCTGAGTTTTAATGATTCTTGATGTTGCTGAATGAGCGAATGGTTCGGACACGATTGCTTCCCAAATAAGATATACGTTGTCCTCAGATCCAACGACATAATCTTCAAAGTGATGTGCCCAGACTTCGTAATCCTGGGTGTAAAGGATGGGAATCTTCGTCGTTGATCCAATGTTGTTTGAGATGTTAATGGGATTTGACTGAGACTCGTCCATACTTGATTAAATAACATGTTTAAAAGATCAGACTTGTAATATATTAAATTAGGGCAACACGAATAAATGCTGAGTTACGTCAATTATGGGATGACGGCTCAATAAATATTAGTTAATGCGGAATAACCCTAATCGCAACCTTTTTCACAGAAAAGATGTGTATGAATTACACAGCCTCCCGCTCTGATACCACTTGATAAGTTATAAAACAAACGTGAAGATCGATTAGATCTTTATAACAGGTATTACGATGAACACAAAACAATAAATAAGACAAGAATGGATCAAAATATGTCGAATGATTAGATCAAACAATCCTCAGCAGAGCTCGGCTAAGAACTTCCGCTGTAGAGGATTTAGGGTTACAAGAACGATAATAAACTTCTGAATTAAGCTCTGATCAATCTATTCTATCGTTAACCTAAGATGCATGCAAGCACCTATATTTATAATAAACCCTACTAAACTCACGGATGGACAGGCCCATACCGAAGATACAAAAATGGACTAGCTAACGAGCCCAATAGACGCAACATATTACAAAACATGACCCAACAAAGAAGAGGGATGTAGTAATCTTATTGTGAATTTATAAAGGTAGGTAAAAGCAATTCACCAATTTTGAACTGTGAAATTCCTAGATCTTTTAAGATTTATTGAATCTATCAATGACATGTTTAATCTCAGATTATGCTCTTCTATTTGTGATTGGGATGCCAAGGATCACAAACTAGATGTGAATAACCATACAAATATGTTTGGCACTCTTGATGTCATTTATCATCTCTTATTAATGTCTGTGTTAACCACACGTGCTCCATTAACAATGATAATTTTCGAGATTCCCACTATTACTCTTTATAGTCACTATTAGTGTGTCGGTTAACCACACACGCTCCACTAACTACATATAAATTGTAATGTGCAATTTTATGGATTATCATACTTTTCACATTTTCCTAAAGTAACTAAGAGTGAGATTTTGTAAAATAGTTTAGTTACTTCATATCATTATACTTATTAATGAGATTTATGTCCTATCAAATCCGTTAAGCTAACGACCCTCCACCATACAGGAGTGTCGTGGGTGAGAGTGGACACTCATTCAATGACCTTTTTATAAGCCGCTTCCTTATACCCTCTTTATAACATGGTTTCGTGAATGAGGTGTACTACCGATTTGACTAACTTGTCTTATACATATATTATATTAATCTTTTAATTATATATAGTATAAGGTGTATTTTAAAACGTTTCTAAAATACTAGGTTTAAGTTTAAATTTTCGAAATTAATAAAAAAATTAATTTAATTTCAAAATAAACTAATTTTGATTTAATATTTATCTTTTTATTTAATCAATAATTAATTAATTAAATCAATATGAATCAAATAACTATTTATAGTTAAAAAATTAATAAAATAATTCAATTTAATCATTATCCTAAGCCTTCTATTTTTCGAAAAAGGCTAGGTTTATTAGCTTTTAATTGTTCAAATTTTAAGGCTCTTAAAATAACAACAAAGGAAATAAGGCAAACCCTAGGAGGGATCCTTAAATTTCAAAAAAATAGGCAAAGAGGTTAGGGTTTCTAAAACCCTTGTAGATTTCTAAAATATAGGGTGGAGGCTAAGGTTTCAAGAACCCTATGGGATTTTTGAAAATATCTCCTTAGGGTTTAGTTTCTATAAACCCTAATTTTGATCTATTCAACTTTGTGCAAGATTAATAAGAACAATGACTCTGATACACTGATGGGTTTTATATGTTACAAAAAACTATTTTTTGGCAGAAAAAACATAAACCCTAAGTTCACATGTACGTTAAGGATCTATGTTGTCACTATGATTTGCAAAAAACTATTGAATATCAAGAACCCTAGAAGTACGTTGCTATATTCGAAAATATTAAAGTTTTGTTAGAAAATACCTACCTTAGATTATTATTTCAAATAAACTAGCAATCCTTCCTTCCTAGTTGTCAGAAAGCAAGTACCAAAAGTCTCGTGCCTCTAATGGCTCACACCCAAATCCTAGAAAGTTGGAGGCTAAAGAGGAGAGAGGGGGAGGAGAATAATTTTCAATTTCCACTCTTAGAAAAGGGATGGAAAAAATCATAACCCTTAGAGGGTTTGTATATAGGTGAGTAAGGGATGCTAGGATAATGCAGTTTCCTCAAATAAGCCTTTATCCCTTTGCTTCCTCCCTAAGGCATCCAAGGCTCCTTAATGCCTAAGGAAACCTCTAAAACCCCTTTTGGAATTCATCCACCCTCATGGGAGGTTCTAGAATTGGTCTTTTGAACATTTTTACCTTTAGTCCTTCTACTTTTATTAATCCAATTAATCTCAAAATTAATTCCAATTAATTTCTAATTAATTCTTAATTAAATAATACTATTTCTAATTAATAAATTATTCTCATAATATATTAATAAATTATTTATTTTGATTTCTAATTAGTTTATTTATCATATACTAAATTAATAAATAAGTCTCTCTCTTCAAATAACATTTCAGCCCATTACTAGGTTTGAGGGCAACTAAAAAGGACTTTGCTAATAATTCAAGATAATACTAATTTAGTCATTGGATTAGACACCTAATCCAACAAGTTCCTGGTGTATTAGGACAAGTTTAGAGGAAATTAGTGTGTTATCAAATAGGCTTAGGAAAGTACTTGAGCTTAGAAACAGTGTGAGGCTAGAAGCTAGAACGTAAGTTAGTTTTCACTAACTAGCCAAGTGAGAACATGTGGATTTTCCCAATGGGTACATGGTATATTAGTAAAACATTGTTGGAAAATAATTAAAAAGGATTTAAATTTCCTCTTAGTTGAAAAGTAAAAAAGTTTTAGCTTGGGATCAACTGGATTCTTTTTCTAAAGAGTAGGAAAAAGATTTTGAAAAAAAATAAAGGATCTCTTTTAAAGAACAATGGTTAGCTAGGTATGACTTACATGTGGACATTTGAAATGAATTAATGAATTGTGTTTTACATTTGTGAAATATTTTAATATTTTTCTATGAAATGTTATTCTTAATAATGTTTTCGGTGTGTCATCTACATGTGATTGACTCGGTAAAAGAACAACAATGATTATGGATCATAATAGTGAATTTCATAGTAATGACTAGAAAATAGTTGTCGGCATGCCTAATGGGTCTGCGTGGGGACAAATTACGGGGCCTTTCCCATATGATATGTTCTTCGGTATAAGTCAACATTTTGATTCACTTATTGTGACTTGCCCAATTGTGGGTGTATTTACAGGGTTGTGCTAAGAAGGACCACTTCCTCGTATCAATTAATGCTCTAAGTCAAATGTGATTAGCCTATTCGGGGTGGTCCTTTTGGATATTAGACTCAACAGGTAGTTGAGGCTCGGGAAGTCCCAAGAAGACTTACATCGAGTGAGGACATGCATAACATGGTCTACATTGTGTTTATAAATACATCTCAAATTACAAGTTTATCAAATGATTTTGATAATAAATTTGTGTCTAAAACCATTTAACTCATGAGACAATCATTATCTTACGTATATTGTTTAAATTCCATGTATTCTAAGTACTGACATGAAGCATAGAAGGCTATACTGAGATTGTTGATCGAAGAATCAATGGATAGAAACTAGATATAGTTTCCATGACATAAGCTATTTGATTACGACGTCTAAGGTCTTAGCTAAATTGGCATAATATTAATGAATAAAAGTAAAGTCATTTTTAGGTTGCCCTCATAACCAGAAATAGCTAGAATTGATATTGGGAAAGAGAAAAAAATAATTTGTTAATATATTATATGATTAATATATTGATTAGAAATAGTTAATAATTAATTTTGAATTAACGGGAAATAGGTGGAATTAATTAATTATTAATCAAAATTAATTTGGGATTAATTGGAATTAATTAAAGGTGCAAGACTGAATTGTAATTGTTCAATAGTTAAACAAGAGAAGAAATTCTAGAACCCTCCATTGGCATGGATGGTTTTGGAGGAGTTTCTAGGGTTTTTGGAAGCCTCCTAATTGCTGATAAGGAAAGGATTTGGACTAGGGATTAAATCTAATATTTAACTGTTCAAATCTGGGTTTATTTGCAAGTTACCTAAACTATTAATAGGACCATTGGGCATCAAAATTTTGTGGCTTATCATATCTAGAAGGTGAAGAACAAAATTTCTCTTCTTCCAACCTCTCTCCTTTTTTCTTTCTAGTGTTTTAGGGTTTTAGGTATGAAACGTTAGAGATATTCACACTATTGAATGTTAACTTTCCGTGGAGCATTTGAAGAACTCAAGATTTAGTATATTTGAATATATTACAAGGTATGATTCTAACCCTAGTAATTTTGATTATAGTAGGTTAGAAGTTGTTTCATAAAGTACATTGTTATAATAGTGAAAATGCCATAGAAGTTCTAAGTTACATCTGCCCATAAGAGTTTATGTGTAAACTCTATTGTGTAAATTTTTTCGTTGTAACCTAGAAAACCTATCAGTGGTATCAAAGCCTAGGATTTTCAATTATTTGTGCATATTATGAAACTAGAACTCCATAAAATGCACATTTTTTCTTTGTGAGTCATTAGTGGAGTGTATGTGGTCAACTGACCCACATATTTGGGACTACAAACATGAAATGATGGTACATACTTGAAATTTAAGGTTGATAATGGAACGTGTGTGGTTAACGGGCACGCCAATGTGAGATCATAAATTATATCAAGGGTGTCACGCGGTTTGCATGGTTATTCACATCTTGTTTGTGATCCTCGACATCTCGATCATAAATTGAGGAGCATAATCCAAGATTAACATGTCATTCATAGTTTAATGATTCTCAAAAGATTTAGGAGTTTCATTATGATTGGATTTGGTAAAGTGTTTTGCCTACCTAAGATAAATTTGTGATGTGATTACGACATCCCTCTTCATATAACAAATTATATATATGGATCCTAGACTTAATTTAAAATTGGGTTAATAATTAAGGATTAAGTTGACTTATTTAAAATTTATCTCTTAGGTTCTCTATTAGGAATATCTCATTTTCTATGGAATCTTTCTCGATTTTGATATTGGGAAAGACGTCCATGATGACTATCTCCCTCAAATCAATAATATGTCAACTTTGAAGAAGCTATTATTCCCATAATCATGTAGATTTATCAAAAGGGTCTCTTGCATCATTATGTCTATGTCCACAATGTTACAAAATGATCTTTTGTGAACATGCAAACATATGAAATGTATTTGAAATTGAGTGAAATGTTTCACCAAAAGGCAAAACAAAGTGATTTGTAAATTTTCAAAAGTTCCTAATTGCATTCAAATTGAAGAAAAAAGTTTTGTATGTAATCAGTGAGAACTACATAGACAAATTCGATAATCTTAATGTTACCCTTAACAAGAGACTTGTAATAGATCTTGTGCTTGGATTTTTCATTGGTTATTATGATAATTCCAAATTGATTTATTATATGAATAGTATGGAGAACACATTGATGGAATTCTTAAAACTTCTCCAAACTGAGGAAACTAGAAATGAGTTCGATTTCTTATCCAATTCTGTAACAATTGGTAAAAATAGCAACGATCGTACGATGCTATGTTTTGATTATTAAGCAATATGAGTATTTTATCAAGAATGGTTGAAGGAATTTAACCTCTTTTATTTAAATAAGTTCTTGTGAAATATAAAACAAGTAACTAATGATAATTTCGTTATGATGTATGACTACGAACCATCACTGATTTGTGAAAATTAGCATATAACATCATTTGAACGCAACAAACTTAATTTTTGTATCAACATGTATCTAGTTGATAATTAAGTTAGGTTCTATGTAAAACGTGTTCTTAATAGTTGTGTAGGATCTAAATTTGACAAATATACGAACCAAAGTGACAAAACGTGTTTAACGATATGGTTAACCGGTTAAATGTCACGAAATTATACATTGGTCAATAAATTTTATATTTAAATAAATTAAAATATAAAATAAATTATTATAAGGTATAATTAAAATGTATCTAAGTGTTTTTGAATAAAAATAATAAAACATAAACATTAAAGTTCAAATACACAAAAACTACATTGTTATTTTATACTAAGTATACATGTATGTATTTGTATATATGTATTATTATCTAGTGAATGACTAGTTATGGGTCATGAATTAAAGTGATTTCATGTAAGTTTTATTATGTCTAAATCAATTAAGATAAGAGAATTGGTGGAGATAAGTGCCAACTTAACTAATAAGTGCTTAATCACTTAAGACATTTTACTAAGAATGCTTCTTAATCCCTCTTCTAGTTTTCGAGATTAATACCTTCCCTCTCCTTACCTAGAACTCCTAACTAAATAAATAACTAGTAGTTAGTTAGTTAACTAACCCCATCTCTAAGAAACCACCCAAGCAAGTGGCTAGACAAGATCACATCACTTAAACTCACATCCCATCACAAGCTAGTCTAGGTTTTGTCCCCTTATCCTCTTCCACTCTTTCCTCCTTCATATCCACGAAATTTCCTCTTCATTTTACCCTCATTTGACCAGCCAATACTCCATGGAATTACTCTCAACCATCATCTCATTTTCAAGCACAAGAACTTCCTTCCAAAGCCATTAAAACCATGAACTAAAGGGCTGCTGTCCCTTTTGTGTTTCAGCCACCATTTCACCCATCTACACCTTCCTTTTGCTTGAAATTTTTACCACCAAATACCCCTGGAAGTTACTTGTTATGATACTCAAAATTATTGATTCAAAACAGTGAGCAAACTACCCTTTTTCTTGCTCTTTTGCTGTGAAATTTCGTGACAGCAACATAGCCAAAAGAGTGGTTGTTTTGGAGCATCAAACCAACAACCAAAAGTTCATCTTCAACCTTCCATTCTTCAAGTATTCATATAAAGTGAGTTCATACCCCTACATTTTCATGTTTTCTTCAAGTTTTAAGGGGGGGAATACAAGTTAGAACACTAAACATAACTTAAATTTAAATGACAGCTTTCTACAGAAAAGTTGAGTCCTGTTCACGGACTGTTTTGACCATCTTAAACTTAATATCTTTCAAAACTGTATAATATGCAAATAGTTCAAGTTTATACCTTTATAAGGACTACTCGCACGAGTTCATACGATTTTTCTACAATTTATGGCGATTTTTATAAAACTGCCTGTCATTTCAGAAGTGATTTCGGACCAGTCTGTGAAGATGTTCATTTTCAAGCTAGTTTGAGACCACTAAAAATCATAATAAAAATTAGGAACAAAGTAGACTCATTTTATAAACTCTCAGAGGTGACGGATTCAGTTTTTGACTTACGATGATTTTTCTATGAGTTTTCTAAAAACAGGGACAGTAAAGGGTAAAACTGTCAAAAGTGGTTTATAGATTTATTAACACCTTCTAACATTTTTGAGCAATGTTTATACATTGAGGAAGTTAAAACACAATCATTTAAATATGTTTAATTACCATTTTTACAAAAGTGATTAGTACAAAAAGGTCTTTAGTATCAAACTTAAGGATTATTTCATGCAAAGTTTCTAATAAAAACGTAAGAATATGAACAACAATTACGAAACATACCAAATCATCTTTTAAAATTTATACATATATATAACCATATACATATATATGTTTTGTTTACAAACTTGTCTTCTACATCGAAAATATGCATATATATATATATATATATATATATATATATATATATATATATATATATATATATATATATATATATATATATGTTTTGTTTACAAACTTGTCTTCTACATCAAAAAATTACACTTTTCATAACAAGTGAACATTTTACTAGGGATTACTATGCAAACGAGACACATTTTTAGAAAACTATAATAGGTATACTTTTACGAGAGCATTACGAACTTTTACATACTAGAAACACTATTTCAAGAAGTTTACTTTCATATACAAGAACAAACGAACATTTTCACACGTAAATCTGTTTTTATACCACGGTTTGTGAGACATTAACTTCACGTACGTTTGAGTACACATTTCAAGTCCTGTATTATATACCAGAATCCCTTGGAGGGAAAGCATGGTGTTTGTGTATAGATCTATACGGGCTTGACAACCCGCGCCTTGATTGTTAGCTACAGTCCATCATTTGGGGTGACAAACGTCATAACATTCCAACGCCTGAAGAACGTTGTGTATAGGCATTCCGAGTCAATAATATGGTTATAAAACTCACATGGGGTATTAAAAATGCATTGATTTACGAGGTTTTCAAACATATTGGTTATTTTACACTTACATACATTTTTAGAAACAAACATTGGTCTTGAGAGAAGGCTACTTTTATACTAGTAGAAAATATAGGATTTTCTAGAAACAAACAAACAAGGACAAAACATTTCATTTCATACAAACATTGTCTTTTAATACATATGAAACTCACCAGCTTAAATGCTGATCTACTCTTTCAAAACTACTTGTATGTCCCAGGGATTCAGTAATTACAGGTAACAAATAGCTTTTGAAGAAGGGACGCTGCGGCGCCAGTTTAAATTCATATTTTGGCATCATATTGTAATTGGTTTTGAACATGTACCTTTTAACAATGTAAACTTTCAATTATATATATGTTGGTTGTATTGCTTTCTTTACTATGTATTCATTTGTTACGTTACCACATGAAGTCATCCGCCCCCGAACGTTTCCGCCATTTTGGTTTGGGGGTGTGACAAATTCCAATTATCGCCTTTCTGAATGTTGTTGGAAAAAAGAGGGAATGTTCGAATCCTAAATGGAAAGGAATGGTTCTAGCCAGAACTTCCCATTATGAAGGAATGGAATTGGTGTGCCCTCTATTCCACACAACAATGATTAAAAAAAGAGGCATGTTGCCATTAATGAAAAGACAATGATCAAAGGAAACGAAGTTTCCCTAAGTACTTTGAAGATCTTGGAGATGGTAAAAGTCAAATGTTTGACTCTACATATGATCAAACTCCAAATACATCCAATTCGTAGTTACTTAATGCATGATGTGGTAATCAAATTTGGATAACATTATAGGATCTAAAGGAAAGAAAAAAGCTTAAGCATCAAGAGCTATCCAATCATTGGAATGGACAAATGTCGCATGTCTTGATGATTGAGGATTTCGAGCTTGTGCTTAGTAATGGAGTTGGGATAAACTAGTTATTTGCTATTACTCTTCAGAGATGTTTATAAACCAAAATTTTCATTTGATGCAGTGTATGAACATGAATTTTAATTTTCATTTGATAATGGAAAGGTGATAATTCTAGTTTATAAATATGATGGTTTTATGTTTAAAACATCTTCTTGCAATTGACATTAATGAAATTGTTGTTTGTTTTTCTAATAATAGGAGTGATGACTTGAATATTGATTCCTCTAATAGTTTAGATATGATCGCACATGTGGCATAATCACTTTCGCCATATAAGTAAGAATCGCATCACCAAGCTCCAATTGGACCGGACTTGGAATCATTCAACTTTGGGTTGGATGATGTATGCGAATCTTATTTGTTGGCAAGATGACTAAATCACCATTCACATGGATATGTGAATGGGGTAAATGTATTGTTGGATCTTGTACACACTAATGTATGTGGACCCTTCAGATCCACCACAAGGGATGAAAAACACTACTACGTCATATTTACTGATAGTTTCAGTTGATATGATTATTTTTACATGATTGAGCATAAATCTAACACTTTGAACAGTTCAAAAGTATCAGAACAAAGTAGGGAATCAATTGGGAATGGAGATAAAGGGTCTCCATTCCGAAAGGAAAGTAGAATGCCTTAGTATTGAGTTCTATGATCATCTTAAATACTGTCGAATGGTTTCCATAATTGGCTTCTCCAAGGACATCATAATGTCATGATGTTTCTAAAAGGATAATCAAATGCTATATGGTTCGATCTATGATGACTCCTTCTTTGCTACCAGTTCAATTTTTGGGAATATTCACTTGAAATAGTTGAGCATTCTTGAACCTTTTAACCAATTGTGACATCCCCATTTTCAAGGCTATTTTAAAACTTTTTATTTATGCTTATTAAAACAGAGTTTATTTATAATGTGAAATTTGGTCCCGTAAAATTATTTCCGAAGAAATGTTTTTCATTGATTATTAAAAACTTTGAGATGTCATAAATGATATAAGAAACATAAGCATAAATAGGCCTTATAGTATCTTATACTAACAATCTACATCTCCTTGAATATCTCATCATCCATGTACCTTTGTAACGCTACTTATGATGCAAAGAAGTTGAGTGAATCAGGTTGGAAAACTTGGTGAGTACATAGGGTTTTTAAACCACAATAATATAGTTAATATGTTTAATTATCAAACAATTAACCCAATTACCCATCCTCATTTTCTTCTATACTTATTTCTAATAACATCTCCAAAGGATCATCACATACATTGTATTTTCTTATATAATCATCGCTAAGGATTTCTCCTGGGGTTTATCGCCTAACATCGCATTTTAGATTTTCATCGATAAGGGCTTATCCTAATGTTCATCACCTATCATCGCAATTTGTATTTTTTCATCTCTAAGGGCTTCTCCTATAGGTCATTGCAAAGCATCGCATATCATTGCATTGATAATACTACTTCAGGGATTCCTCCGCAATAAATGTCGGTAGAGTACATCGCATGAATACATGGTCTATACATCACCTAAACTTGTAATTCATCACCTACAGGTTGTGAACCTGTCGGTGTTCCAGTGGATTATTTATATTAGTCTGTGGTCGTTATCTATATTTCGGTAGATGCCTACTTCTCAATCATCGAAAACATCGCTAGTAAGGGTTAGGGCATCTCCTAATCATTTTTCATGGTTTAAGACTTTTCCTAAACATTTTCATCTCTCATCACTCATCACTACTCAATATATATATATATATATATATATATATATATATATATATTATACGAAAATACTTTTATAATTAAATCGAGTAAAATTATGTTGTTAGGTTCATCCAACACATATTGCAGATAATATGGATATATAAAATTTAATTATCTAAATACTTCATATCTATGTGTAAGATGAAAGTAACTTTGCACTCACCTAACTTAGGTGAATGACTGGTGATTTCGGTAGAGCTTTGTCTTGGTACTTAATCTTTTCCTCTAACGTGACCAAGGTTCACATTACTAAGTCTTAACCTTACATTCCTGGCGACTAGTGATATTCTAGATTCCTCACTAATCTCAATGTCTACATCAAGATCTATCAAGTAATGAACAACCAGGTAGGATCATATCGGAGGTAAGGACGGTTTGGTATACCGAGTATACTCTTTGGAAATCCCACATTAAACTCGTCCCTATACCCAACCTAGACATCATCCTCGTAAGTAGATCAATCAGTATAATGACTTGGAGTTATTGATAAATGTTATTTGTAGGTTCATAGTAAATACTTATAACTATAAATATAAGTTACAGTGAAAGCAAAAGAGTGCAACTTAACTTATAAAGGTTTTAGCGAAAACTAGGAAAACACACAGACAAAATCCCAAAATTGAAAGCTTCTATTTATTGGGCTCCTAGAGCTCCATAGACTCTACTAAAATATTCTAAAAAGTTGGGATGAATCGAACTCAAAGGCTAGAGAGGTTAGAGAAAGTTTGGAAGGAAATTAGTGAGAAAATGAAGCAAAATCGCGACATATTTATAGGGTACACGAGAGGGCATGCCACACCCCATTTTGTGTGCGCCACACACATGAAGCCTGCTGGCTCCTCTGGTTGCTTGCCACATGTTGCTTCTGAAGGGTTATGATCATTCTAACACCCCTAAGTGTACATGCAACCCTAGAAAGCCTTGGATCTATGTTTGTCTAAAATTCATGCAAAATATAATTTCCATGGTTCATAATCCTATCTAGCATACTTGGGGATCTTTTAACATAAAAGATAGTTAGAATTACATACCTTGTAGTTGATTTAATTCCTTGAAAACCTTGAGAGCCTAGCACCCCAAGTGTGATGACTCAAATGTTTCACACAACACCAAGTGCTTTGGAATAACTTTGAGAGAATGTAGAACACTTGCAAAATCGGCTTGCCCTCTCAATCTTGCTTCTAGTGCCGATTTTGGTGAGTTTCATATCCTTTATATAGTGTGTTACAATTAGGGTTACACCATGTAAACCTTAATGTAACATGGATCTTCATTTTAATGACCCATGGGTTTGTAACTCCCATGGAGCATCCATGGAGCATCCTATGGACCTTAGCCCAACTTGATAATCCATGGAGCATCTAGCCCATTATACAAGTTATGGATGATTTACATAATCAACCCATATATTTAATTAGTCTTCTTTTGATCACTTAATTAATTCCAAATTAATTCTTGATCAATACTAATTAAATGATATTATTAATATATTAGAACTTATAATATATTAATAAACCACAAGTGTTATTCCTCTCATTTTAGTTTATCCAAATGCATGATGCCATGCAGCCCAAATGGACCATGCCAGGTCGGGTCAAGTACATACCAAATATAGTGATGGACTTAGACACCTTATCCGATAGTCTCCCACTTGGATAAGTCTAATAACTATAACTGCAAGTACGACTTTAGGAACCGATCATCAATCGTAGCTGTTTCAAGGTCTCTTGGAACTGAGAAGATGATGATACACCATTTAAGATAAGTGATCATATAATCCTCTATTCTAGATATCAGCCGGACAAATACATGGAACAAGGTCTTACTTATTGTCCAGCAGTTTGTTTCTCAATTTCCGATTTGTTTGACAAAGAACTTAATCGAACACATCAATTTAGTTCTGACCGGGCTCGGTACATAGGTCAAAACAAAATCATCGAGGGGCCCATATATCGATTCTAATCCAAGAAGGAACAGATAAACTTCGACTCATATGCTTGTTCTACTACTTGTTGAATTACACACAAAAGCACATTTTATAACATCGAGTTACCAATGTGTTTTCGTACAATCAATGTATAACCAACTCATAGGCAACAAGTCATATCTCTAGGTTTGAAGACTTATATGATATTACCATCTCACAATCACTCGAGATAAATTCCATGAAGTGATACCAGTGATCGTGGGTTGAATCCAATACTCATAACTTATGAGCACTCATGAGTGTTGGAGCCATGTCCAACATCTTAGACCTCTACAACCAACTCATGACAGTCTTGATTCATACCTACTTCCAACATATGACCGACTGTGGAGAATTCGAATAATATGATATACCAAACATAATTATTTTGGAAGTTAAAACATGCAAAAGAAATATAGTAAACGATTAAAAAAAGATAGCAACACTTTACTCATAAATAAACACAACTTTTATTGATCATAAAATGTCAATTACACTTTACAAATTTTAGAGCTATCTAACTACTAAAACTAATATCATCCTTCAGCTCTATGTGCCTCGCATGCTGGAGATGCTTAACCGTACTCAGTTCCTTCGTGAGGGGATCTGCTGGGTTCTCATCCGATGATACCCTCTTTGCCACGAGGAGTCCTTCTTCTTTTCGATGTCTGATGAAATGGTATTTTCTGTCGATGTTTCTGGATCTCCCGTGATCCCTTGGTTCCTTTTATAGCTGGTACAACTCCAAGGTCTCCAATGAAGTTCTTCAGCCATATCGCCTCCTTTGCTGCCTCGCTTGCTACTATATACTCTAATTCACAAGTTGAATCAGCCACTATCTCCTGCTTGGAACTCTTCTAAGTGATTGCTACTCCGTTTAAGGTAAAGACCCAGCCTGACTGCGAGCGGAAATTATCCATATCAGTATGAAAGCTAGCATCACTATAACCTACAACTCTCAAGTCATCACTCCCACCGAGGGTAAGGACCCAGTCCTTAGTCCTCGGCAGGTACTTTGAGGATATTCTTTACCGCAATCCAGTGAGCCTTGCCAGGGTTCCCCTGATATCTGCTGACAATGCTCAAGGCAAAGGCTACATCAGGATGAGTGCAGGTCATAACATACATGATCGAGCCTACTGCAGAAGCATAAGGTACTCGACTCATTTCTGCTATCTCAACCTCAGTACTCGGGCTCTGAGTTTTACTCAGTCTAGCGTTACTCTGGATGGGTAACTCTCCTTTCATGGAATCTTGCATGGTGAACCTTTTCAGCATCTTATCCAAATAGGTACTCTGACTAAGTCCAAATAGTCTTTTACTCCGGTCTCTCAGAATCCTTATCCCTAGAATATAGGCAGCTTATCCTAGGTCTTTCATAGAGAAAGACTTCCCAAGCCAGGATTTTACTTCCTGCAAGGTTGGGATGTCATTTCCTATGAGTAGTATGTCATCCACATACAGTACCAAAAGCTAACTATACTCCCACTAGCCTTCACATAGACACAAGATTCATCTTCACTCCTCGATAAACCAAACTCTTTGACTTTCTCATCGAAGCAAAGATTCCATCTACGAGGTGCTTGTTTCAATCCATAAATGGATTTATAGAGCTTACACACTTTATTAGGGTATTCTGTACTGACAAAACCCTCTGGTTGACTCATGTAAACATCCTTAACCAAACTTCCATTAAGGAAGGCGGTTTTGACATCCATTTGCAATATTTCATAATCATGAAATGCAGCGATGGCTAAAAGAACCCTAATGGACTTAATCTTTGCAACTGGTGAAAAGGTCTCATCATAATCAACTCCCAAAGTTTGAGAAAAGCCCTTTGCAACCAGTCATGCCTTATAAGTGTGTACATTATCATCCATGTCGGTCTTCTTCTTGAAGATCCATTTGCACCCAACTGTCTTACGACATGGTACATTGTCAACCAAGTTCCAAACTTGATTGTGATACATGGACTGTATCTCGCTGTCCATTGCCTCTTTCTATTTAGAAGACTTGGGGCCTGCCATGGCTTCTGCGTAACTATTAGGTTCATCCAGACTTACCAGTATCTCATCACTGATAAGTGTATCTCCTTCCGTAGTAATATGGAAACCATAGTAGTGCTCAGGTGCATTCTTAACCCTTGTGGAACGCCTCAGAGGTACATACTCGTCAATTGGCTCAACAGGAGTTTCCTCCACAGGTTGAGTGCTAGGGATTGAATTTCCTTCACCACTTGACTCTTGAATTTCTTCAAGGTCAATTTGTCTCCCACTGTTTCCTTGGCTTGTGAACTCTCTCTCTCTCTCTATCTCTCTCTCAAGACACCCCTCCTTGCTACAAAGACCACATTCTCACTAGGTCTGTAGAAGAGGTAACCAAAGGATTTATATGGGTAGCCGATGAAAATACACCTCTCACTTCGAGGTTCAATCTTATCATGAGTCTCGCGCCTCATGAAAGCCTCGCAACCCCAAATCTTGATGTGGTCTAGTTTGCAAACTTTACCAGTCCACATCTCATGAGGAGTTTTGGCAACTTTCTTAGTAGGGACCAGATTAAGGATATGGGCGACAGTCTCTAAGGTATACCCCCAAAATGAGATTGGTAGCGAAGCTCGACTCATCATGGAACGAACCATATCCAACAGGGTTCGATTACACCTCTCAGCCACACCATTCAACTGTGGTGTCCTAGGAGGTGTCAATTGTGAGATAATCCCACATTCCTTAAGATAGTCAAGGAAATCTGTACTAAGATACTCACCACCACGATCGGATCAAAGCATCTTAATGGTCCTGCCTAATTGATTCTCAACTTCCTATTTAAAATCATTAAACCTTTCAAAAGTCTCTGACTTATTCTTGATTAAATAGACATATCCATATCTACTATAATCATCAGTAAAAGTCAAATAATAATGATTAGCATCCCTTGTGGCATATTTGAAGGGTCCACACACATCTGTGTGCAATAGATCCAACAAACCTTCACCCTTAGCATAAGAACCAGTGAAGGGTGACTTTGTTATTTTTCCAAGTAAGCATGATTCACAACTATCATCTGACTTTAGGTCAAATGACTCCAAGACTCCATCCTTTTGGAGTTGGCATATGTGTTTCTTGCTCACATGTCCTAGACGATAATGCCATAATGATGCTTTATCCAAGTTATTATTAGTAGAAGAATTAATACACAACACATTATTTCCTAGATTGTCTACAACAGACACAACTTCATACACACCATCACAAGGTAATGCTTTAAAATAAAGAACATTATTAAAGAAAGCATTTATTGCACCAATTTCATTATCAAAAGAAAAGGTAAACCCTTGTTTGTACAAAGCATGAAAGGAATAATATTTCTTTCCATTTCTGGCGAATAACAACATTTATTCAAATCTAAAGTAAACCCACTACTTAGCAACAAAGAATAAACTCCAATCTTGGTGACATGTGAAGCTTTCCTATTCCCCATGATCAAGTTTATATTTCGATGCTCCAGATTCTCACATCTTCTTAGTCCCTGCAAATCAGAACATATGTGAATTCCACATCCTGTATCAAGGAACCAAGAGTTAGAATAGGGTGAGTTATTAGACAATATTGTGTAAATACCTGCATGGGTGGGTTTCACTTTCCCATCCTTAATGTCTTGCTGGTACTTTGGGTAGTTCCGCTTCCAATGCGACTTTTCATGGCAATAGAATCATTCAGCCTCTTTTGGATCAAAAGAAGGAGTTACAAAACCTTTCGTGGTTCCACTTGAAGAGGAGCCATCAAGGGTCTTACCCTTGGTACCTTTCGAAGGGCTCTTCCTCTTCTTCCCTCTACCTTTCCCGATTGCTAGGACAGGGGCGAAGTTTGGAGTAGGAGTAGGAGTGTTAACAACCGACTTACCTTTAAGACCTGTTTCTGTGGTCTTTCGAAGTCCTTGAAGTTTGCTGAGTGTGACTTCTTCCTTATTCATGTGGTATGTCATGCGGAATTGATCATAACACAAGGGTAAGGAGTGCAAAATGATATCTATTGCTAGCTCCTCGGGGAAGTTCACATTAAGCTTCAACAAACGATCCACATACCTTTGCATTTTCTGCATGTGGCTCGTGACGGATTCTCCATCCTTCATCCTGGTTATTATCATGGAGGAGATTATTTCATACCGCTCTTGACGAGCACTCTGATGGTATCTTTCCATCATATCTTGGTGCATCTCAAAAGGGTAGTAGTCCTCATAGGACTTCTGGAGTTCAGCTGTCATGGTGGCCATCATGATGCATGCCACTTTGGGGGCATCTCTTTCATGAGTCCGGAAGTCAGCGATCTCCTGGGGAGTAGCAGTGGACTCATCGATCTCCTTTAGCTCCTTATCGAGGACATATTCCTTGTCCTCGTAGAGAGTCATCATCCTGATGTTCCGGATCCAATACATAAAGTTGGAACCATCGAAGATGACCCTCCCACATAGGTTCATGAGGGAAAAGGAGCCACTAGGGTTTGCGCCAGAAGCAGTGTTGTTGGAAGACATCTGAAAAAAGAAACAAATTTAGTTTAGATATAAAGATAGTCCTTAATAAAACACCCAAATGTAATATTAAGGCTAGGACCCAATCACAATATATCATAACTTAGAAGAGGGATGCTGTAATCTAAGCTATAACATATTTGAAAGGTGGGTGAATGGCGATTCACCAATTTCACCATGAAAAACAAAATATAAATATTAGGTTTTAATTGGTTCTTAGAAATTCCTAGATTCTTTTTGAGATTCAATGAAACTTTCAAAGGCATGATTCAATCTCAAGTGTTCCCTCCAAGTTTTGTGACTGAGATACCGAGGATCACAAAACGAGGTGTGAAGTAATCATGCAAATCACTTGGTACCCTTAATGTTTATCACTCAATCGATGTGTCGGTTAACCACACGCACTCCACCAACCTATAATAAACCTTAAGTTACCCTTTACCTACCTTGCTAAGTCCAAGTTAGTGTACCGGTTAACCACACACGCTCCACTAACGACTTAAACAAAGTGTAAAGTGTAATTTCATGGATTAGCACCTTATTCACATTTTTCCTAAAGTAACTAAGATTGGGAATTTAATGAAACATTTAGTTTCTTTATAATAATCATTATACTTTTAATGATAATTTTATAAGTCCTTGTCCTACCCGTACGGTTAACGACCCTCCACTGATCAAGGAAGTGGTGGATGAGAGTGGACACCCACTAAGCTGCCATTTTATAGGCAACAACCTTATACCCCCCTTGTAGACCGACTTCGTGAATGAGGCCTACTAACGGTAACACGACTTGATCTTATACATATATATATATATATATATATATATATATATATATATAATGAAATTATAATATTATAAAGTATAAGGGTTGATTTTTAACTTTAAAAAATCTACGGGTTGGAACTAAAGTTTATTAAGATAACTTTACATGTTCCAAAACTTGAGGGCAAGTTTTGTAACTTAACAAAACTCTTCCATTCATAACTTATGAGTTATTAAAATGAAGACTCTTCATTTTTGTAACTGATGTTTTCTTTTAATGGGTTTAATACAAGTGACTTTTGGTTATCCATAACTTGAGGACAAGTTATGGACTCCATTAAAACACATAAAGATCATGAATTAAGCATTAAACAAGTAATTCCTATGATCTATAAAGAACTCATAAGAACATGAATATTCATATCAAAATTTCAAGAACATATGAACATATATAATCATCTAATTTTGATATTAGCCATTGTAAATGGATTAGAACAACCATTACACCATCTCAAACAAGTTTTATAACATCAAAACAGTTTAGGGTAATGTTTCTAGTCCATTTCCAGCAGCAAAAATCGAAATTCTGCACTCCGCCTAGCTAACTCGTTAAGTTCACGAACTGACTCGCCGAGTTGGTTGAAGTTTCACTTGGACTCGTCGAGTCCCCTGTGCAGACAGCTTAAAAAAATCGATTTTTACACTATTTTGCATCAAGTATCAACAAACAAGCCTAGGCTCTGATACCACTTAAGGGTTATGAGCATTCTAACACCCCTAAGTGTACATGCAACCCTAGAAAACCTTGGATCTATGTTTGTCAAAAATACATGCAAAATATGATTTCCAAGGTTTATAATCCTATCTAGCATACATGGGGAACTTTTAACATAAAAGATAGCTAGAATTACATACCTTGTAGTTGATTTAATTCCTTGAAAACCTTGAGAGCCTTGCACCCCAAGTGTGATGCCTCAAATGTTTCACACAACACCAAGTGCTTTGGAATAACTTTGAGAGAATATAGAACATTTTCAAAATCGGCTTGCCCTCTCTATCTTCTTCTAGTGCCGATTTTGATGAGCTTCATATCCTTTATATAGTGTGTTACAATTAGGGTTACACCATGTAAACCCTAATGTAACATGACTCTTCATTTCCATGACCCATGGGTTTGTAACTCCCATGGAGCATCCTATGGACCTTAGCCCAACTTGATAATCCATGGAGCATCTAGCCCACTATACAAGTTATGGATGATTTACATAATCAACCCATATATTTAATTAGTCTTCTTTTGATCACTTAATTAATTCCAAATTATTTTTTGATCAATACTAATTAAATAATACTATTAATATATTAGAACTTATAATATATTAATAAACCACAAGTGTTATTTCTCTCATTTTAGTTTATCTAAATGCATGATGCCATGCAACCCAAATAGACCATGCCGGGTTGGGTCAAGTACATACCCAGTATAGTTATGGACTTAGACACCTTATCCAATAGTTTCCACATTTATCCAAACCCTTTATTTCTTGAACATGCCACATGTTGACTTTATGTGGGTCCACATGTCACATCCACAACGTGCCACGTGTCTTGGAGGAGTGGGCGGCTGGCTTGCCACGTGGTGCACTTTGGGGTTGCCACGTCATTGACACAAACAATTTCTTGTAGATCTTCGGACGAGCATAAATTTCTCATATGAGCTCTATGTTCAACATTATGTATGTCCCCAGATTCCTCTCGACGAGCTCTACAACTTTCGTTAAGGTCTCAACATCTAAATCTTGCTCTAACAAAAATTCATATTTAGAATGGTTTAGACTGTTAAAGTCCATGCAAAATTCATAACTCCTTCACACGAACTCCATTCTTGACTATATTTATATTGATGGGTTCATATTCACAAGATCTTCAACTCTCATTTAGATTGTTTTAGCTAATAATCAACCGATTAGAATTTCAATTTCGAGGCCCACAATACTGCACTGAAACTTTGAAAAATAATGACTTCCTCTCACAAATTCAGATTTGGACGTTCTTTATATGCATGCCCTTGGTTAAACGACTACTACAACTTCCGTGTATATTACTTAGGCTAAAAATTAATTTATCAAAAATTCAATTTTTACGATACGTAGAGTTGTGCTGGTTTAATCATGAAATTTCGAAGACGCGTAACTTCTTCATGCAAAGTCGGAGTTCAACATTCTTTATACAGGAATCCTTATCACATATAATATAACTTTGGTTAAGATTGTTTATCCTAAATAATTTTCTATCACAAGTCACTTTTAACGCATATTATATCTTAATTGACTAGCCCGAATCTGCGGGTGTTACACCAACTACGTAGGTTTTGAAGACACCTCATGAAATGTGGAGTTGAAAAGTTCCATCACATTTAGGTCTGGTGTTGAGAGGTCTTTCATTAGACGATAAACCAAAGACCAACTTGAATCGACATTTAAGAAGTGTGGGTATTCACTAAAGACTTTTGATATTTATGGTGCTTGTATCTCAAAAGCAGTATTCCTTGAGAAAAAGAGCATATTCATATCAATAAGTCAGTAAGAGTCATATTAGCCCTGAAGAAATTCAAGATATGACCGAAAATGAACATATAGTTGGCACTAACTCTCAAACTGAGGTTTAAATACAAGTTGAGTCAAATGACATCGCCTTACCTCTTCGCAAGATCTAGTAGTGTTAGAGAACCTCCAAAGTTTTATGAGTTTCATCTAACTGTGGAAGGAGATACGTTGATTAGTGATAAAACATTGATCAATTTGGATAAGCCTAATAGTTACTGGAAGTAACGGCAGGCCCTTAGGCTTCCAGTAAAAAGGGTCTAAGGATAGCGAAATTCATTCCATAATGGAAAACCGAGTATAGGATTGGTTGATCCAAAGCCTAGTCTTATGACATTGAGTTGCGATTAGATCTTCAATGTGAAGACTAACATGGATAGGAATATACACACATTCAAGGCTATTATATCGGAAAAGAGTTTTGTAAAGAATCAATAAATTGATTATGAGGAAACATTCTCACAAGTAGCTGAGACGGGGTCTATTTGGTTATTTGTTACCACTGTTGCTTGTTTTGATTATAACATGTGGTAAAGTGGATGTTTAAAAGAATTTCCTTAACATGAAACTTTTAAGAGGTGTGTGACACATCCTGAAAGGATTTAGACATACAAAGTATACAAACAAAAGTGTGTAAGCTTGAGAAGTCTATTCATAGATTTAGACAAGCATAGCATAGCAGGAATCTGTGTTACCATTAGAAAGTCAAAGAGTGTTGTTTTCTAGAAGTTCAGATGGGTCCTAAGTATATGTGAAAGCTATTGGGAGTGTAGTTAGATTGCATGCTGATGACAATACTGATCATAGGAAACATTGTCCCTAAGTTACAAAGTACAAAGACTCGGGAATTATTTCGCTATGATAGACATGGGGAAGAGATATTGATACTTTGTCTTCAGATATAAAAGTATAAATCTAAATGTTTAATAGGATTTAGTCAAAAAAATAGTATGTTGAAAGGTTTCAGCATGGAAAATTCCAAAGGGATTGTTTATATGCTTCATAGCAAGGAGGAGAGTGAATCTCAAAAGTCCTTTGTACTAGTCTTGAAAATGATAAGATGAGTCGAATCCTATATGCTTAAGATATAGGATCAATCTTGAATGCTATGACTTGTGATTATTTTGATGTCTTGGGTGTTTTGAACATTGTGAGATAATATCATAAAATTGCTTGACTGAATCGCTAGACAACTGTCAAGAACATTCTAAGGTATTGAAAGATACCAAGGAATGGTTACTTATAAATAGAAGAGAACATGATTGAGAAAAGTTACAGTGACATTAATGTTAGATATGACTCTAAGTCATAGTCTAAATGGACATTCATTTTAAATTGTAGTGCGATAACATGAAAAGTTTCATGTAGGAGATGGTGGTAGACTCGATATTTTGAGTCAGATTACAGTAGTACAAGTGAAGTATCCAAAGAGTGTACCTGGAATAGAAAACTTCGTAGTTGACCTTAGAGTTGTTTTGAGTAACAAATTTCCTTTAGAAATATTTTGTGAAAGTGTAGCCGTGTTGATTAATGATTCTTGAGATCACGGATGGTCAATGCATAAAAGGAGGAAAATCCACTACATCCAAGAAAGGAGTTGAGGATGGAGATCTAGTTATGAAGTGAATATCTTTTTGATGATTCATTCACAATAGTAATTAACAAAGAAAACATAATATGCATGCTAAGAGCATTGGCATGAGAAATGTTGACAACTTTATTTGTTAAGTCGATTGTCTCATAACATTTATACATTCAATAAGTCTGTAATTGTTATGGTGATTGGATAATGGGAATTCTTTATATTCAAAGAGTATGATGCCACAGAACAGTTAGTTTATTACTGTGTTTCATTTTGCATGTTACTTCCTGGATATTAATTTATTCAAAATGTCACAGTCGGACAAACTTTTGGGAGTAGGTATTGATTTAAGACTGTCATGGAATAATTATAGACTGTCCATGGTGATTGGACATTGCATGGGGATTGCTGTAATATTCATGAGTACTTGGAAAATGGGGATCATAAATAAGTATTGGTTAAACCCGCGGTTAGAGATTTCTTCATGGATTCAATCACGAGTAATTCTAAGATGATAATATCTTCTACTCTTGAAACGGAGATATATAAGTCATAGTTTGCAAATTTGTTGTACACTGGTTTGTATCAACGCATTTGTAATTGTGTGTCATAAAGTTTAATTCCATGCTTTACATTATAAGTAAAAGGTATGATTATATAGTCAAAGTTTATTCTTTTCTTTTACCTTATTAGGAAAAGCGATATCTTTAGACCCCTTGATGATTTGTTGCCGACATCTGAAGTGTTTGGCCGAGGTAGAATAAGTTTATGTGTTCAATTAGTAGTTTGAATTTAGTAGTCATAATTCGAAAATAGAGAAACTGAATCTTGGACTATGCAGTTGATTTGTATCCATGTCATGTCCATACGATATCTTGTAGAATGAAGGGATAGTCGATCACTTATCTTAGGGCCAACATTTGATTTTATTAGAGTTCGACAGTGGCTATGGAAAGCAATCTTTATTGGTTATTCAAATATATACTTGAAATTGTAGATGATGACTAATCCAAGTGGGAGTCTGTTGGATTAATGTGTCTGAGGTCTTAACTAAATTGGCATGATCATAGTGAATAAAAATAAAGTCCCTTTTGGGTTTTCCTCATAAATATAAATAGATAAAATTGATATTAAGCGAGAAATAAAATGATTTCTTAATTTATTATATGATTAATATATTAATTAGAAATAGTTAATAATTAATTTTGAATTAATTGGAAATAAATGGAATTAATTAATTGTTAATCAGAATTAATCTAGAATTAATTTGGATTAGTTGGAATTAATTGAACGTTTTCGGGGTAAATCCTAATTGTTCAATAGTTGAACAAAAGAAGAAATTTTAGAACCATCCGTGAGCATGGACTGTTATGGAGAAGTTTCGAGGGTTTTTGGAAGCCTCCTAATTATTGATAAGAAAAATATTTGAACTAGGGATTAAATATTTAATTGTTCACATTTGGATTTATCTTCAAGGTACCTAAACTATAGATAGGACTCTTAGACATCAAAATTTTGTGGCTTATCATACCTAAAAAGTGGAGAATGAAATTTCTCTTCCACCAACCTCTCTCCTCTTTTCTTTCTAGTATTCTAGGGTTTTATGTGTGAACCATTAGAGATATTCACACTATTGAATGTTAGCTTTTCGTGGTGCATTTGAAGAACGCAAGAGTTAGTATATTTAAACATACTAAGAGGTATGATTCTAACCATAGTAATTTTGATTATAGTTGGTTAGAAGTTGTTTCATAAAGTATGTTTCTATATTAGTGAAAGTGCCATAGAAGTTCTAAGTTGCATTTGCCCATAAAAGTTTATGTGTAAAACCCGTTATGCAAATCTTTTTCTTGTAACCTAGAAAACAAATGTGTAAATGAATTGGAAATTTTTTGTGACCATAATTTATAAATGGGGCTCGTTGAAAGAAATGTTTTATAAGTCGTTGCATTTTAATGTGTAAAAGGTTGGGTGTTACAATGTGGAAGTACACTTCGACATGACTGTAAGACATAAAGGAGTCTTTTAGTATTACGAGCACCACATGCTCAAGATTTTCTAATGCCCATTGATAGTCTTTTAGTATTACGAGCACCACATGCTCAAGATTTTCTAATGCCCATTAATAGTCTTTTAGTATTATGAGCACCACATGCTCAAGATTTTCTAACGCCCATTCCTATTAATGGTCTTGGTCAACTGTAACGTCCCGAAAATTACAAAGAGATTTTTCAATTTTAAAATATAATAACCAATTAAAAACTTTGTTTCAAAATCCATAAAGTAACAGATTTGATTAAAACCATACAATATCTGAGTTAAGTTTAAAAAACCGCAGAAACGAACATCTTCGATGTGTATGTATGATCCCGCTGAGCTCTTTGTGAGTTCACGGATTTGTGCAGACAAGGTTTGAAAACTCAAACCTTGAATTAACTAACGATAATGGTTGCTTGTAATATAAGGCCAGTCAAGTTTCGATAAACCAGTCGAGCCTTCAATAATATAATTCAACAAAGTGATCAAAGAGAAAAGTAAAGTAAAGTATGAACAATGAAGAGTAAATAAGAACAAGAAGAATGTTAGAGAAATGATTAATTGAATAATTCTTGATTTGATAGAAGTTAAGTGGTTCAAGAGCTTCATACTGATTACAAAGTTTGACACACCTTTTATAGACAAAGGAGTTACAAAAGACAAATTCTAGTAAAGTGAGCATGGACTGATGATCAATAACCTGACACAGTCGTTTGTTGTTGATCTTGTCTAGTTTATAATATTAAATAACAAAAACTAAAAAACAAAATGTACTTTTTATAATTTTAGAAACAACAGGAACTCTGAACTCTATTCTTCTCGGAAACTTTACTCATCTCGGAATAAGCACTATTTAGGAAATGGACTTGGCTCGGATTAACTAAGGGTCACCTTTTATGAATTAACAATCTCCACCTAAGTTGCCTTATAAATACCTTAAACTTTTACGCTTAATCTCCAAAGACAAACATATAGGTTGTTTGCAACCAATTTTTCACTTCAATCCACCACTGAAGTCGTTTGATCGACTGCTCCTTCACTTGCTCGGAACCATCAAACTTGGTTGTCTTGGCAATTGTCTTCTTCGGCACATTGGTAGGAACCAAGTGATTTTGCCAACTTTGAAGAATTCTTTCTTCTTGGGATTCTTCTTCCTGTAAATGTAGCCAAGTTCTGGTTCGGAAACTGGACCTTCATTTCGCAAGTCGATTTCTTCCAATGAGGTATCAATTGGAGCAAGGAGTTTTTCAGTTTTAATGAGTGGAGAAAATTCAACATCCAATCACCCAAATTCATTGATGTAGTCTCTCAGAAAGTTCAGAGTTGTACATTAAGCTCTGATGCTTGTATCATTGGTTTGGTTATCTTTGAGGTGAGTTGCAATCATAAGGATGTCGTTGGGATTAACCGTCTGAACGTTTGCATCCGTGATTGTAATATGCTTTTGAGAATTTCAAGTGACAAAGTATGTGTATAGAAGGTAGTCTTATCCGAAATTGCTCAAGACGTTTCATCCACATCCACTAATTTGTCGGATTCGTTTCTTGGACTAGACGTCTTTTTTTAGGACGAGCATTGGAGGAGTAGCAAGTTTGCAGTCTTTCTCTTTCAGTTTGGACAATGGTTCCCTAATCGTCATTTGGATGCAAAGGAGATAACTTGACATAGAATGTTGAATATGAGGATCTTGGTAAGTCAAGTTGATCAACATCTACATCTGGAAGGTCATAGCTCATGCATGACACCATGTGGTGTTAATGCAAGATTCCATTAGGAAAAAGTGGAGATATATCGAGAAAAGGTTTGGACGTCCCTTTAGAGATTCAATTCTAAGACTCTCTTTAATATCTTGATTAATTCTTGTGGCCAGCCCTCAGACTTTTTCGACAACTTCATCAGGCTAATCGGCTCAAACAAAATTCCCTTTCTATTTTATTTGATAAGAACTACAGGAGCCACTTGAGTGAATAATTGAGCTGTAGGAGTCACAAATATGTCGGCAATTGGTAGAACCAATTCTGGTGCCGAAAGATCATCATCTTTTCGGATTGGCGAACCATGATCGATTTCAACAATTTTAGGAGAGGGAACTGGAAAGGATTTCTGTTGAGAACTAGGAATTCATTCGTAGTGAGATTTGTGTTTAACTTTTCCATTTCGCTGCTTCGTTTAAACGCTTCTACAAGATTTGATGGCCAAGCCAAAGAGGATCATTTTTCTTTTCTTCTCCTGTAATGATTTTTGAGGGTTTCTCTCTGATGGATGGTAGGGCAAGCAAAAATTCACCAAATCACAATCATTATCATTTTTTCCTTTCATTACTTCATCTTCTCCATTTTATTTTATTTCTCTAGTCACCATGAGTTCGTCTTCATTTGTTGATTCATCTCGAAGTTGAAATATAGTGCTTGGTTTCCAATGAAACATCCTTTCTCCTCCTTATGCATTGGAAGGCCCTGCTTCCGATGCCAACAACCCATCAAGCTTCAAATCATCAATCTTTTCAAATACTCGTTGTAAGCTCAGATTGATTTGTTTGGAGAGCTTGTCATAGGAATCAACAATTGGAGCCTGAGCCTTGAGAGTGTGAAGAGTTTCATCCATGATTAAAAGTGATGGGTTTTATAGAATACAAAAATTGTACAATGCGGAAACAAAATTAACAATTAACAGGGTACATACATCCTATAAAAAGATCTATATGATACACCTTGATAGCAACATACAATGAGCAACTAAACCTAGTATAACCCTAGTGTAATTCGGAATTACCAAGTGTAGAGTTACATACCTCTTGATTTGTTGTAGTAAACAAATCACTTAAAGCTCCTTGTATTGCAGGTCTTGGAAAGCTTAACACCAAAAGGATGATGCCTCTAATGGCTCACACCTAAACCCTAGAACTAAAAGACAAGATGAGAGAGGAGAGGGGAGAATTTTGGTTAAAGTATCCTTCTTGGAAGAGTATGAATGAATTTGAGGTCCCAAGGGTTCCTATATATATATTTTAGGTAACTAAGGGACAAAGCAAGATGTGAATGATTAAATAATAGATCTAATCTCAGTTCAAATTATTTCCTTATGTACTACCAGGAGGCTTCTAGAAACACTAGAATCCATCCTAAGTTCGTTCACCGGCTATATAGGTTCTAGAATCTTCATTCCTTGCTTAAATATGACCAATATTCGACCATTGGACCTTTAGTTAATTCCAATTAATTCCATATTAATTTTGATTAGTAATGATTTAATTCCAATTGATTTCACATTAATTTATTAATCATAAAAATTAACAAATCAATTTTCTATTTCCAATTAATATATTAATCATATAATTTATTAACAAATTATTTCATCATAATGTCCAATTAGTTTATTAACTATATAACAAGGTTCTAAATGGCGTGAGGCGTGGCGTGGCGGCAAGGCCAAGCCTCAAGCTTAACGAGCCATGGCGAGCCACGGCGTTTTTCAAGGCGTGATGTAAGGCGGCGATTTTGTATTAATTTAAAATTATCTTACCACATAAATATAAATTTATATTAAATATAACTACTTATTAGATGTGTTAGATCAATTACTAATAACAAAAAGTTAACAAAAACCACAATACTTGTATCTCCGATTTGAAAAGACATAACGAAGAGAAAAAAACTGTCTCAAACGAAAAAAAACGCGCCATAACATGCCATAACGCGCCATATCACGCCTTTCCACGCGTTACGCCTAACAGCAACGTTATGAAGCTTTTCGTAACGGCGAAGCCACGCCTCACGCCATGGCGCACGCCATGGCGCGCCTTTTAGAACACTGCTATATAATAATCTAATAAATCATCCTCTCTCTATAAATGTCATTCTAATCAAATCCTAGCTATGAAGGAAACCCAAAAAGGACTTTGTTTCTAACTACACGAATATACCAATTTAGTTATTGGCTTAGACACCTGAATCCAATAGTCTCCCACTTGGATAAGTTTGTAACTATAATTTCAAGTATACACCTTGAACTAAACAACAAAGAGTGCTTTCCATAGCCACTGCCAAACTCTGATATAAATCAAACGTTGGCCCTCAGATAATTAATCAAATATATGTTCATTCTACAAGATATCGTATGGACATGAGAAATGGATTAGAATCAATCTCATAGTCCAAGATGTTGTTTATCGATTTCCTAATTAATGCAATTGAGTTCAGACTACTATTGAAAACATCAATTTAGTCCAGGCTCCGCCAAACATTTCAAATGTCGGCAACAAATTATCAAGGGGCCTAAAGATATCGCTTTTCCTATTAGGCAAAATGAACGAATTACTTTGACTATATGTAGTGTGTTTGAATAGAGTATTAAGAACGAAATCAAGAACTGAATGAGATAAGAACAATGATGTAAATATAATCTGTTTAACTCTTTAGTTTTGTCTAAACGAGTACAGTAATACACAAAGAGTAAAAGTGCTCACGCTCTCAAAAGTTCACTAAAGTTACTCTCGACCCATATACTTACCCTATTTATAGGGTGAACAGACACATACAAAAAAATACATAAGGACTAGACGTGTGAGCTTCGAACTCTAACTATGCCTTACGTAAAGCTTTAAACGCTCTTCATGTTTCTGCTCAATATGCTCCATAGTCTTAATTCAACGATTCTCTTGTAACTCAAGCATAACATCCACCTCAATCCCAGAAACCAAATTTTGACCCCTATATCTGCCTAAATTTGTAACAACGAATCCAATTTGTGATTAAGAATTTTAAACTATTTCCCTGACATGAGCATGTGATCAGGAATGTTATCTTCCTCAAGGTCGAACTGAATTTCTGCAAAGGATACCATAACGTCATCATCATCATCATGTTCATCTTCTAGAACTGACTTTTCACATTCAGTGGATTGGGAAGAGAAAAGTGATGTAATTGGTTGATGCATGATGTTTGAAAAAAATGAGTGAAATAGTAGAAGCATGTACTGAAGATGAGATGGGAGAAGAGAATGGTGGTAAAGAAGTTGAAGTATCAATGATGGTGGTTTCAATGGTAGAAGATAAAATGAGTGTAGTATTAATAGAATAGGTTTCAAAAGAAGATGTACAATGTGCTTCGTTATGCATCATCCATTCACCCATAGTGACATTTTTGTCCATATAAGATTTTTTCATAGTGATGCCTGAGGTTCGAACCTCCTCTGAAACAGACTCAATCCTTGAAACCTCGAGTGGTATGACAACTGCCTTCGCAGGGATGGTAGTAGATAGAGATTCACCCAAATTAGTGGTTATATATTTATGAGATACGTGTATAGAGCCACCAAGACTTCCAGTCTCCTCGAAATTCGACTTAACTGGAGAGTCCCTTTGAGGTGTCTCGAAGCTGAATCTAGACTCTTCATAACGAATATGTGTTCATTCACCTCTACTATCGAGATCAGTTTCCACTACAACTTCATCAAGTGAATCAACCAACTGTCTCTTCTTCCTGTTGAACTTCTTGACCATCTCTTATGCTTTGCCTTTCTTCAAGGCAGGGGATATTCGAACTGGAAGATCAGGAATACGTACACCATTTTAATTGAGTTGGGGTTTACAGATTTTCTTTATCCCCTTCGATCCAGATACCTCTTTTGGTGAAGAGAAGGTCTCAACTTCTTCAATGATTGGTGGTTCAGGAAAGTGTCGAGGTTGATGAGCAGGCTTCTTAGTGCATTTTAGAATACCCGTCTTTGAAGGAACAACCTCCTTTTGAATTTCTTTGTCAACATTTTCTTGAACCTATTTTGTTACCTCCTTCTCTATTTGCACAAGAATTGATTAGGTTGTTCAGGTTTCTTTGGTTTCCTAGAGACTTTAACAACCCTCGACGTGCCTTCTGCCCCTTTTGGAAACAAAACCCTAACTTGAACATTTAGGTTAATAGTTGTCAAATAATGAACAAGAATAGGATAAGCAGGATCTACTTTTCGTAACATGGCATCTAGAATTCGAGCCATAGTTGAAAATTACACAGGATCATCAGAAACAACTTTAGGAGACTTATATGTGGAAAATTCCATCTTTGCATCTTCGGATGGTACCGAAATCCCATCTTTCTCATATACTTCCCTTAGAATCAAGCTCCAATACCTTGCACACCATACGCCATTCGTGACATTTGTATGAGAAATTCCTATTTCGAATTCCTCCCACAATTGAGTTACATAATTAACATTGAGATCATAGTAAAGACCTACAATCATGGCATATACTTCCAACTTCGCTTTATCGATACCAGTACTACGACCGGTTAAACAACATAGAAAAATCCTAAACAAGAAATTCCAGATACATGGCAAAGTAGTCTTGCAAAAATGACTGTTTCCTGTGAGTGGGGGTTGATAACCCATCTTATTGAACTTGTGAGCAACCTGTTCATTAGTAACTTCATAAAACGGACCTGTATCTGGAAGCTTTAGGATTTGAGCAAATTGCCTCTTAGTAAGATTGTAAAACTTGTCGTTTGTACGTTGAAACATCACCACTTTATTCATCTTGTTGAACACTATGGTTGATCCAGCCAGAGACAACCATGTCATTGGTACGGAGAAAGAAGACGACATCATAGTAGAAAGCACAAAGTGATTTAGAGCAACAATTAACATCTATAATTGGTCAGGGTACTTACGTAACATCTGGTTGAACACAAAAGTTGGAACTCTGAATCTTCATTAATGGCTGAGATGTTGCTTCTTTAGTGGTGTTTGATGGTTCAACATGACCAGTTGGTGCCGCCATTGTTAGGGTTTTTGAGAGCTTTGTGGAAATATGATTATCGGGAAAGAATATTTATGGAAAATTAGACCAGATTGCATAAATTCTTCGATTTAGGCCACCAAAATCCTTTTATAATCAATGGAAAATTTTGAATTTGAAATGTCCACCAATAAAAATATGCCACATGTTGTCTTGGATAGTGGGTCGCATTCGGAAAAATTCACCACATTTGAAAAAGTGATGATCACTTTTCCCAAAAAAAACTGTGAAAGAACTAAACCATCACATCCGCCGAATGTTTCGTTTGCCCCAAGGAGATAAGAGCTATCACATGACCTTCGTTATGACACCATATAGCTTCATCATCAAGAGAGCACATTGACCTTCGCTATGACACCATGACCTTTGCTATGAGGTAAGGCTCATTCGCTTTTGGGATGAAAAATGAAATATTATGCCAGACTTTTCGAAATCTAGGTTTGAGTTGGTATTATCCAAAACCTTGAGGATTCCATTGCAAATGTATGCCAAAGAAATAATGAGAATCAAATTTTTTTAAAAAAAATGTGCGTATAGTTACATCAAACAATATTCGATGTCAAAGAAGTAGGATTTCGGGCAAAGATCACTTCATTCAACATCAAGAGAGATGGTGAACTACTTGTGTGGTATCCCGTGAAGTACAATCAAATACTCCTTAATGAGCATCGAAGGGCTTCTTTTTGCACATGTATCGAAGGTAGGCACAAATTTGTTCAAAATCACAACTTCACATAATTGTGAATTAAATGAAAAAAATTACTTGTATGACCAGTGTAGTCAGGGACAAGTGATGGTGAGAAAAATTTTCAATGTAACAAGGATTCAAAAAGATATTTAGACTGAAATCATATTCCAAGAAAAATTAAGTATTGGAGACTGTTGGGCAAAAATTTCTTGGTTAAAGAACATCTTGTAAAGATCACACATAATGAAAGGAATACGATTTTGAATATCGAATTATGGTACCAAAACAAATGTTTTGTTAAAATCTTGAACATAAAGCTCACCGTCAATTCCTTAAAAGGTGAGATTGTTGGGTTTCACCAACATACAGAAAAATGAATCAGGATCATTAACACAGACTTGTGCAATATCTAACTTCTGGTTGGTTTTTACGAGAGATGTCGAGGATATGCAACTAAGGTGTGTGATCGTGAAGAGAATTTTTGGTGAAAAAGATTGGTTAAGAAAACACTTTGTACCTATGCGAATGATATGGACTATGTAGTAATCTCTTTACTCAAAATGAGAAGAGAAAGGTAGCTCTTCGACTAATGTGAATATATCTTGATTGGGTAGGAACACTCGTTGTGAGAGATCCATAAAGGCTTCGAAACACATTGAGTCTACGAGGCTTAGGGAAACATATAGCAGCATGCTTCTAGAGACACCTAACTAGTGTAAAGATTCGAAATTGTACCGGTCCCGCTTTTGAATATATTCCATTGAGCATTTTCCAACACAGTATGTTGATTCATTGAGACACAGAAAACTGTTAAACACACAAAAAAAAATCTTTTTGAATTTTTTGTTTTTGAAATTTAAAGACAAAAATAAAAAAAAATCTTTTTTGTGTTTTTGGTTTTAAAATTTAAAAGACAAAAATAAGAAAATGTTACCAAACATTCGATGTAAGAACTATTCACTTCCAGACAGTGTATATCGAACAACAATTCTTCTCAAGCAACAAAGGTTGATATGAATCACTCAGAAGCATTTCAAATTCAAAGGTGGTCAAACACCGAATGGTGAACAGTAACCTATGAACACTTCGACATTACTTCGACATGTGTTGATTCATGATGATGATGAACCTGGAACGAAGCTTGCATCAATCATTCCTAAACCATTCAATATCCTTAGAAATGATTTTTTGTCCAAATTTTTTTGAAAATGTCTTCAAGTTGATCCGTTGTCTTGACAAAATGAACCTCGATATTTCCATCTTCGACGTGATCCTTGATAAAATGGTATCATAGTGCTATGTGCTTTGTCTTTGAATGTTGAACCGGATTATGGCAGATGTGTATGGCACTTTGTGAATCACATTATAAAGGTATCATTTTCATATTGATTGCGTAATCAAAAAGTTGGCTTTTAATCCATATGACCTGAGAAGTGCAAGCTGTAGCAGCAACATACACTGTTTCTGCTGTGAAAATCGAAACACATGTTTGTTTCTTCGATTGCCAACTTACAAGATTCCCCTCCAAAAGTTGACTCCACCAGTTGTGTTTTTTCTATCAATTTGACACCCACCAAGGCCTGCATCAGAAAACACCTATATGAAAAATCCAGTCTTCGAAGGGTACCACAAATCCAACGACACAGATCCTTTGAGATATCGAAAGATATTCTTCGCTACTGTTAGATGGGGTTCTCTGGGATTTGATTGATACCTTGAAATTGCAAACAACGAACATGATATCAGGTCTACTATCAGTTAAGTATAGTAAAGAACCTATCATGCTTCGGTACAAAGTGAGATCCACACCAGACTTGTCCAACGAAGGACCTAAGCGCGTGCTGAATTCCATTGGTAATTGCAATTTCGAACTATTCGTCATGCCAAATTTCTCAAGCCGGTTACAAGAGTACTTCTCTTGATTAATGAAAATTCCATCCCTGCTTTGACGAATTTTCAATCCTAGAAAGTTATTTATCTTACCCATCATACTTATTTCGAACTGACATTTCATCATATTCTCAAATTCCCTAAACAACGAAGGGCCAGTAGAACCAAAAATAATATCATCTACATAAATTTGAACTAGCATCATATGATCCCCTACTTTCTTTCGAAATAGAGTAGGATCAACTGCCCTTATTTAAATTTAGATAGTTTCAAGAAATTGGTAAGAGTTGCATACTTGGCTTGAGGTGCTTGTTTTAAGCCATAGACAACTTTACCAAGAATATAACAGTGATCAAGAAATTTGTCATTTACAAAACCAGGTGGTTGTTCGACATAAACACTTTCTTCTAATACACCTCAAAGTCTTTGCGTGCTGGATAAAAAATCAATATTCGAACAACCTTGAGTCTTCTGACAAGGGCAAAGGTTTCATCATAGTCAATACCTTCTTGTTGCAAATATCCTTTTACAACCAGTCTTGCTTTGTTTCGAACAACATTATCTTCTTTGTCAGTTTTATATTTAAAGATCCATTTTAATCCAATGACCGAAACATCATCAAGTTTTGGAACTAATCTCCAAACCTTATTTCGTTAAAATTCAGCAAGTTCGGATTGCATGGCAAAAATCCAATCAGGATCTTCCAATGCAACCTTAACTGTTTTTGGTTCCATTTTCGAAATAAAGACATCAAACATGCATAATTCTTGTTAAACATTCAGTACCTCACTTTTAGCTCGAATTTGTGCACGCGTCATTACTCGAACTTGAAGATCACCAAGAACGTGTTCTTTAGGATGGTTTCGTGTCCATCTGTCCATCGATGGATATGCATGATCAAAATCCAAAGGTGCATCTTCAAATATTTTATCTGATTTAGAACCTTCACCTGCATCTGACACATTATCAGAAACATCATGAAAAGTGTTAGAAGTAATTAGGCCCCCTCGAAATCAACACTAGGTATAGATCCAATTAGCTCCCCCTCGACTAATGGATTTGGATGATGATGTTCCCCCTCGATACCAACAATATCTTTTCCATGCTCCCCTTCAAACTTATGTTCATTTCTCTCATGCTCCCCCTCAACAGCAGACTCATGTATATGATCTTGTGATATCAAACTCAAGTGCTCCCCCTCCACCTCATCACCATGCAAAAATGGTAGACGTTCGACATGTACTTGTGAGGTTGATGTAGATAGAGAACCATATTCTTCCCTAGTCACCATTGAATCATCATAATGCTTCGATGCTTCGGGAATCCGATTATCTTCATCATGAACTTCAACATCTATCGATCTGTCCGGAACACCAAAAATTAATTCATAATCAATATCGAAAGAATTAATAATTGATGACTCATCATTTGTTCCTAAAAGAATTTGTTGTTGTGCGAAATTTTGTTCGACACATTTAACATGATAATCATTGAAAGTAAGATTGTGTGTCTCCTCAATCTTCCTTGTTCACTTATTCAACACCTTATATGCTACCGAGTTATGCGAGTATCCCAAGAATATTCCTTCATTAGCTTTTAACTGACATTTCGAAAGATTATCTTTGAGATTCATGATGAAGCACCTGTAACCAAAAACATGGAAAAATTTCACATTAGGTTTTTTGATTTTTTGTTATTTCATAATGGGTGTTATTAAAACGATGATGAATGAACGATATGTTTTGAGTAAAACATGTTGTCGAGACTGCTTCTGCCCGGAGATATTAAGGCAAGTTTATATAGGTCAATATTGTCCTTGTAGCTTCGCATAGAGATCTGATCCTCCGTTCGACAACACCATTTTGTTGCGGTGTGTAAGGAGATGAAAAATTATATGTAATCCCTAGTTCAGCCAAAAATGAATCAAGAACATGATTCTTGAATTATGAGCCATTATCGCTTTTGATTTTTCTGACTTTCTTTCTCAGACTGAGTTCGATGTAATTGATAAAGTCTATCATCACTTGAGCAGTTTCAGACTTCTGACGTAAAAAGAAAACCTAAGCAAACCTTGAAAAGTCATCAACAATGACCAATATGTGCTTCTTCTTATTGAGAGTCTCAACAATTGAAGGTCCACAAAGGTCAATGTTAAGAAGTTCCAAAGGTTCGATGATCTTGGAGTCGATGACGATAGGATGAGCTTGATGATGCCGCTTTCTGTGTTCACAAGCTGCACATAGCGAATCATTATCAAATTTTAATACATGTAAGCCACAAACAATATCATGTATAACCAATTTGCTTAGATTTTTGAAATTTAAATGGGAGAGTCTTCAATTCCACAACCAACTAAGATCAGAGGATGCCTTTAAAATTAAGTAGACAGAGGGAACACCGACAATAGGCTTCAAGTCGAGTGTGAACATGTCACCTTTCCTTTTAGACTTAAGCAATACCTCCTTTGTTTCCTTGTTTGAGATGATGCTACCTTCCTCATCAAAGACTACTTGATTTCTAGAGCCTACAAGAAGTTGTGAAACATTTATCAAATTGTGTTGAAGACCTTCGACGTATGCCACCCGGTTGACTGTAAACTTTCCATTCGTTACTTTCACTTAACCTTTTACCTTGCATTTTTGGTTATTTCTGAACTTCACAACACCGACATTGTCGAGACTTTTAAAATCATGCAGATTCTCCTTCCGACCTGTCATGTGACAAGAGCAACCACTATCGATATACCGATGTTCATCGTATTGCTCGTCACACAATACCTTCGATCAATTAAAAGAATTTAGGTCCCCAAGGCTTTTTGGGTTCTTGGATATTTGTAACGACCCAATTTTTTTTACAATGAAATTTTTTTCATTTTTGAATAATTAAACACATTTTACAATATCAAGAATCCAGTTATAATTGTTTTCAAAACATAAGTCAAATACAACTTTTATTCCAAACATTAGAGTGTCCCATTAAATGCCCGAGAGAGTGCACGCTGTGCCATCAAGCCTTGCCCTTGCCCTTGGGCTCAGATGTACCTAAAACAACTCCACAAACTATAAGCTAATGCTTAGTGAGTTCCCCAGAGCATACCCACACACAACATATCATACTAGCTAAAACGGCTATACATATCACATAATCCGTGCATACAACAGATAAGGATGCCTTGGGCTCGTCCCCAGGGTCTTACTCTAGAATGCCATGGGCTCCCCACATGGTCTTACACCTAAGTGTCATGGGCTCTCCATGGTCTTATATAGGAATGCCAAGGGCTTTCCTTATGGTCTTACATCCAAGTGTCATGGTCTCTCCTATGGTCTTTCATACAAACATACCACACATAATGTTAACATCCTACCTAGCTCATACCAACTGTCATGCCAAATAATACCATTTCACCTAGGACACTACATATCAAGAAATGGGCCGACCTTGGTGCCTTAGACCCATTGGTATGGTGGGGAGACTCACCTATGTCCGAAGAATCCGAAACTGCTCTCCTAACCGTCCGTAACCTCCCGTGCTGAATAATAATATTAACCCATGTTAGGACATCACATAATCAAAGGGGAAAACCCAAACTCCGAGTCCTTCCATGGAGGCGCAAATATCCTTTCTTTGCTAATGGGCCCAATGTCCATGTCCAAAAATCATTAATGGGCATCTCGACCCAATAAGACCCAATCTTAACACCAATGGCCCAAGCAGATAAAATGGCCCACTATTCTCAAAATGCAACCAAGCCCAAAAACCAAATGAGGCCCAACAGTCCAAAAGCCCAAAACATATCCAAGCCCATTTGTGATACGTACGCTTAGCGTACCACCCTGGTACGCGCAGCGTACTGGGTCTCGGGGACTTACGTGTAGTGTACACTGGTTACCGCCCAACGTACTAACAGATTAAGTACTTTTTCCATTAAGTGATTAATACTCAATTCTTTTACGTCTAGAAGTTAGATCTAAGCCTATTAAGACGACCTAAGGTATAAAGTTGGCAACTTTATGCCTTTGCATGTCCCATATGCTCCCAAAACCCTCATTAAGACTTTTTTAAAGCTCTTAACCCATGCATGAGGTCAAAACTGATGGGTTTTGAGCATAACATCATTCCGATGGTGTTCATGCAACCCTAATTGTTTTGATCTAGGTTTTTCTAATTAAATATACAACATTGTGTACCAAAGCAATAAACCCTAATTGACTAGCATACAAATCTGAAATTGACATATGATTAGGGTTAGAATCATTACCTTGATTGTTATGTAGCAATAACAATCTTAAACCCTCCTTAGAATTGGCTTCTGAAAGCTTAGAGTCATAAGTGTCACTCCTCTAATGGCTCACAAACACCAAGAGCAAGAGGATGAAGAAGGAGAAGAGTAGAGACACCCATAAACGGATGAAACCCTAAGGAATTAGTTAGCCTCGTTTTTGGTGCCCTAGGGGTCCTTAAATATGTGAGGCTATTAGGGTTATCTAACAAGGAAACCCTAATTTGACTGCTTAGGCCCTAAACAGCCCATGGACTCCCCCTTAAAGGCCTTGGACGATTTCTAATGGGTCTCCCCATAGAATTCGTCCACTCCTCTAATATGGAGTCCATTAGCCCAATATCCAACGATCACACAAATGAGAGTTCTAGTCCCCTTTATTTAATTAATGTCTTTTAGCCACAAAATTAGTTCTTAATTAATTATTGACTACTATTAATTAAACAATATGATATCTCCTTTAATATATTATTCTCATAATATATTAATAAATCATAATTAATCCTCTCTCTCTCTCTCCATAATTCATCCTATCAAGTTGCTTTGGTGAAGGCAACCCAAAAGGACCATGCACCATCGGGTCAAGTACATACGAAAATAGTTATGTACTTAGACACTAATCCAACAAAAACAACCACCAAAACTCCATTTTTATGTTGAAAAAGGACTAATGGACCTCAGATTTGCCATTTCCATCCTCTGGAGTTGCTTAACTCACAAGAGGAGGTCCAAAATCAACAAAAGGGACAAAACTAGAAAACCCTAGCTAAATCAAGTGATTAAGATGGAAAGGTGCAAGCTTTATACCTCTAGAAGCTCCTCAAGGTCGACAATATATAGATTCTTGAAGCCAAAAGACACTCCAAGCTTCCTTGACAACTTCTTCTTCTTGGATGAACACTAAAAGGACCAAAAATGCAATCTTAAAGCTCAAAATGCACTCACAAATGATATTAGGGTTTCAGAGGCGTTTGGAGGTGAAGGAGGTTGTTAAGGGTGAGGCTTAAAGGAGTTAAGGGTGTTTATATAGGTCTCAAGTCCGGATTTTAGGGTTTAAACATCCTGGCACGTACGCCCAGCGTACTCCTGGTACGCCCAACGTACGTGCTGCCTCTCCGCGATCCTCCTAGGCAAGTACGCTAAGCATACTCATAAGTACGCCCCAACATACTTAAGGTTCTCTTATGATATAATAAAAAAATACTTTAGGGCTACAAGATCATACCTGATTTGGAGTATTACAATATTAGCTTGGAATGCATGGTGAAATGATGAACCTAGTACCCAATTTCGAACTTTTGACTTTAAGCTATCTATTAAGTCAACTTTGATAGAGTTGGGCTTTGAAATGTAATCATTCAATGGCTTATGTTCGGCACTGATTTCCCTTTTCCATGTACGGTTCGTTGTGATTCAACCTTTGTCTTGGGTATTTATTTCCATCTTTTCACTGACGAATTCGATTCCATTGATGATGAATTATCATTTTGTGACTCATTCAATTAGGTTTCGTAAGCATCTGTGATTTACTCTTCAGGGAACTTACCAGATTGTTATAGTTTCCCTTTGCCTTCAAGCCAATGGTTAATATTCTTCACATCATTTTTCCCTTTAACAAATGAAGCTTTGACTTTCTGCTTCGATTTCGGATTTGGAAAGTGAGGTTGCGTAGGCTTAAACGGTTCTTGTTTCTTTCCTTTTACTTCCAATTTTTCAAAATTTCTTTTTGGAAACGATGGGTTTGGAGGGTTTTGAAACCGATTTTGAAATTGTTTGTTATAACCGACCGATGTTTGATTAAAAACCTTTTGTTCTTGTGGAAAACTTCTTTGACCTCAGAACCAATGAAAATTTCTTTGTTCATGACGTTGAACAGCATTTCTTTGAGAGTTGTTTTGTGAAAACCTTTCATTTTGAGGATTTAAAACACAATTCCTTGGATGTTGGTTTTGTACAAAAGTTTCATTTCTTTGTTTTTGAACAATTGGTGTTCGAACAGGTTTGTGAACATTAGCTTGACCCTTTGTAAAACCATTTACCTTTTGAATGAACTTATTTTGAACAAAAGTCTTATTTTGAGAAAACATCTTAACTTGGTCAGATGGTTTTTGCTTGAAAACTTTTTGTTTTTACGTTTTGGCATTTTTCCAATAAACTTTGTTTCGTTTTTTTGACATCGAAACACCTTCTTCTTTTGCAACTTTTTGAACATTCTCATTGAAAACTTGTGCTTTTGTTTTCTGAATTTTCGAAACTGGTTCATTTGCTTGATTTTCAACTTTTGATTTTTCAGATTTAACCTCCCAAACTCTTTTCGGTTTTTGTCTTTGAAAAGTCGTGGAGTTTTTGTTTAAGGTATTTTCAACCTTGATTTGGTTAGAGAAAAACCCTTCTTTTGTTGCTGCTTTGTTGTCTTCCTCAACAATTTTATTGATTTTTGTATTTACTTTGTCACCATTTCTAGTGGTAAAGAACACTTGATTGGGAAACACAACTTCGTCAGTGCATTTAAAATTCGGATAAACGATTGGGTTGGATTCAAGATAATGAGAACCTTTATCTTTCATCACTTTTTCAAACTTCTCTAGTTCTCCGTAAACCTGCTTGACAACTCGAGGAATGGTTGTTTTAATCAGAACGCCATCATCATCACTATCAGTCTCATAATCTTTGACAACCACATGATCATATTCATGAACTTTTGATGTAGAGGGTTGGTCAGTGTTAACCTTCTCCATTGAATCATGACAAATTTCTTTGCCCTTGGCCATTGAAGTGACTTTAATGACAAACAATTGAGAACAGTCAACAGTTTCCTCTTCCTCAATTTCACTGATATTATCAGAGCCATCTTAGATACCAACCAAATTTTGTTGAGAGTCTAATGTCGAAATCGAATTCATGTTCAAAATTTCGATTTGTTCAGTCTTAGTCAGAGTCTTATTCATAATATGCACTAATTCATTAGCATTCAAACATTCATCAATTCTAACAATCCCATAAGCATAAGAATCATTGGGGACTTTATCGAATTCTAAGATTTTCTCAATTATAGGAAGTTGTATCGATTTTCTCTATTTCTTATAGTAGAAAAAGCAATAACTTCCTAGGTTGTTCTTTTCTTATGTCAGATGAATGATGAAGATCGGTTAGTTTTTGCTTCCAGTCTTTTTTCACTATTACAATAAATATTTCTCTGTTTCATCAACATAATATTGTCTGCCCTAACAACATCCCTATCTAGAGTAATGTTATTAAGTTGTCGCTCTAGACTATCCATTAGACTCCAAATGTTTCTGAGTATCTAGCAACATAGTTTTTGATTGCTCAGCTTCGCTACTAAAAGAAATAAGCATGTCATTAACATAAGAAAGATTATCATCAAATTCAGATAAACTATTAAGATAAGAACTAAGAGGAATGTTAAAAGATTCAAGAAGAGTACTTACCTTCGATGTCATAGGGGATTTGTCTGCTCCTGTGGACACGAAGCATTTCCCTGTCACATTCTCCTCTTCAAAACTGCACTCTTCGAACCTTGCATACATTGTGCCATGTGTCGGGTTTCTCATTTCTTCATCGTCAGAACCAGCCGGCCAAATCTTGTAGGTTCTATCCCTATCAACACCTCCCTTAGCAACGAGTGACAATCCTTTCGTCTTCGCTCTCACTTCTCCAACCTTTCGACATAATACGCCTCATCGTTGACTCTTTCCTTCTTCTCTTCTCTATTTCTCTGTATCCAATCCGTTTCTAGATGGTTCACACCATTACAGTAATTGCAGTCGAACTCGGAATCTCCCTTCAGCTTCTTTTCGGCCTTCTCAACAACAGTCTTGTTCCCATTCTTCTCTTCCTTCAACTCTACTCTCTTTCATTTCCCAGATGAGAAATTTCCCTTAAACTCATTGTTATTTTGTACTTAGGATTAAAAGGATTCTTAAAGAACTTCTTCACTTTGTCGTTGGAATAATATGCAACAACCTCATCCTCCGATTTCACAAGAAAACCTTCATCTTCTGAATCAACCTGCTTTATTACTTTGATCTCAGATTCTTTTGTAGACAACTTCGACATCAAGGCAAGAGGACCTCCCAGATTCATGTTCCCCTTTTCAGTTATCTCATTAATTTCGCTCTTAAGATCTTTGAGTACATTGTAAAGGTCTACCAAATGAGTAGCCATCGAAGCTTTGTTGTGTTTTGATCATTAAGCTGATGTTTCTCCATTCCTTTTGAAGTCCCATCAAGAATGTAAGATTGTATTCGAGAGTTGAGCGTGTAACTCCATAACTATTACACTTGAATATTAATTCATTCAAGAGATTGTAGTAGAGTTCGATGTTTTCACCGTCCTTTTCCTTGAATTCACCAAGTTCATGTAGACACTGCTTCACTGATCTCTTCTTTGTCTTCTCACTTCCCTGATACTTTTCTTTCAAAGTATCCCATATCTCTTTTACTGATTTCGATCCCCAAACAAAATTTTAAACCACCGGTGAAAGAGCATCGCGTAGTTCACGCAAACACTTTTTGTTATTTGCTTCATACTTATCTTTTTGAGATGCCATACCAGAATTCAAACCGAAATTTTCGACTTGAGCAAACATTTCTGGACGGTAATTTCCCTCAGGGATACATCGCTGTAGATTTTCAACAATCCTGTTAAGGTAGTCTTCCATGCGATCTGCCCATTGCTCGTAGTATTCTGGAATCAACATTGGAATTTTAGTAGAAGATCCAAGAAGAAGAGCGAAACTAGACATAGTGTTCATGTTGAAATTTTCCATTGTTATACAGACTGAAATGATGATAAGATTTAGAAAATTAAATCTAACGGATGATTCTTTCGGAAAAACATCATAGAACACTCGATTTGTCAAACTAAACGCAGAATCGAAACAAATTAGTTGATTTGATTAGGTTTTCTTAATCAAAAGTGCGGAAATATTTTGAATTAGAAATAGGAATTCAAAACTTTTGAAAATGATTAGAAAACCAAAAACGACTGAATGAATCCTGCTCTGATACCAAATGTAGTGCGTTTGAATCGAGTATTAAGAACGAAATCAAGAATTGAATGAGATAAGAACAAAGATGTAAATATAATTTTTTGGCTCTTTAATTTTATCTGAACGAGTACAGTAATACACAAAGAGTAAAAGTGCTCACGCTCTCAAAAGTCCACTCAAGTTATTCTCGACCCCTATACTTACCCTATTTATAGGGTGAATGGACGCGTACAAAAAAATACATAAGGACTAGATGTGTGAGCTTCGACCTCTAACTATGGCTTACGTAATACTTACATTCGAAATACAACACCTCGAATTCGACACTACCTAGGCCTAACTGAACTACGACACCTTACTACTTATTTCGAAACATAGACTATAGAGTCATATATTTTACTAACCATGTCATGCATGGAACTACTATTTATAACACGCAATTACGAGATATGTTTGGGGAAAACCAATGCACAACTTATTCTTAAATTATGAACTATATATATCTGAATAATAATAGTAGATATTATCATCTTAGAATTACTCACGAAAAAATCTATGAAGTAATCTCTAAGCGTGGTTTTATCCAATACTTAAAATTTCTATTTCCAAAGTACTCATGAATATTGTAGCAATTCCAATTGCAATGTTTTAACCTCAATCGACAATCGAGAATCAACTCATAAAAGTCTTAATTCACTACTTACTTCCAAAAGTACGAACGACTGTGAAATTTTTGAATAATATTAAAATTACTCAGGGAAGTAAACATGCAAAGTGAAACACAATAATAAATTAATTAACTATGGTTTCAAACTTACTGAATATAAATAATTCCTATTATTTAATCACCATATTAATTATGAGTTTATTCGTTGTATAATGTTTCGAGTAATCAACTAACGAGTTGAATTAGATAACTTCTATCATGCCTATGTTATGAACATGCATACTATGCCTCTCTATGGTCCTTCGTTTGTGAACAGATCCACTGAACACTATTACAAGGATGCACATTTCAGAATTCCAAATTCTTATTATTTTCTAAGTTGTAGTGGAATTTCAAATTTACATGCATTGTCTTTCTATGATGTCAAGGTTCTTAAGTCCCTGAGCATTCAACATTATAGAATGTTTCACCTAAACTTGTTACTGGCAACAATTTCATGGTTATGAAGTCTCAAATTCAAGATACATTCCTTGAAAACCTCTATTGCATTAAAGGTTCCAACTCACATGCCTAATTTTCAAACATTTCCATATTCCATATGACCACCAATTCTGACCAAGAATCATCCAAAACGTGTCATTATGGTCCGTCCTATTAATTGCATAATTTCAACTGTCCACAAGCAACCAATTCTTTGGTAAAAACCTTAGAATGTTCTTGACACTTGTTTAACAACTTCAGTCACATGAAATTCTAATCCTTTTCACATAATGCTAAAAGCATTTGAAAAAATAGAACAAGTGAATATTATAGCAGACATGATCGATCCTATATCCAAAGCATATGGGACTCGACTCATTATTACAAGGGTCCAATATATGTTCATCTCCTTGCTATAATATTTCCATATAATGAATCCCCAATGTTGAAACATTTCAACATGCTATTCATATATGTCTTTGACTCAATTCTATTAAACCATACATTCTAAACTTTTAGATTCACAATGAAGTATAAGTGCACTCTCCCTTATGTCCACTATAGCGAAATAGTTCCCAACTTTTGTAACCTGCAAATTAGAGACATTGTTCCCTATAGATAGTATTGTCAACATGCAATCAAAACAATTATGTTCCCACTAGCTTCAATGCGTACTTAGAAATTAACTGGAAATCTAGAAATCAATACTATTTGTCTTTCTCCTGGATCTGCAAATTCCTATTTAGCGATGATTCATTAAACCTCTAATTAGGCTTCTTAAGCTTATTCACTTTATTTGGATAGTGTATGTGTTTAAGATTTTTCAAGATGTGATAAACATATCTCTTGGAGGTCTAAACAATGCCTTTCCATTCTTCACAATTCAAAATATAAAGAGGGACTCTTTAATCATGTTGTGAATTTGAGAATGCAATTAATACAACCAATATCCATATATATCTTTATCAGAACTTTCAAATCTATGAAAAAAAGTATTTCCTGATAATCACTTTCATTAATTAGAGAGAAAGCTTTTGCCACCTATATTTAAAGGTGCATATGTTCCCATCCATGTGGATCTATCACTTCCAACCTATAGTTATAAGACAAGGTTTAAGACAAACCAAAGTAAAAAATTAGTTTTCCTTCATAGACTGAACTTTGCTATTTTTATTTATAATTTCTTTCCTTCTGGCAGCTTAAGGGCCCACCAGTGTTTCCATGTTGTTAGTAGGTTACCCAAATTGATCAATGTACTTTCACTAACCAATGTGCTTTTGCTTTTGCAGTTAAATAAAAACATAGAACTCATAAGACTTGCCAACTAATTTAGAAGTTCACAAAAATAAGAATGTATCAATCAAACACGACAGGTTATGATCCACAGGTCACGTGCTAGTCATAACTAAAAGGGTTAACGTCTATTGACTCTTGAAACTCTCAAGACCAATATGACTCCCACTTACTTCTTGACATATGAGTTTTTCTCTCTAGGAACATTGCTTGATGAGCTAAAACAAATATTTAAAAGTTCGTCTGGATTCTCGACAAGAAAAATACTTCATAGAATAGGTCTCATTTATCTTTTGTTTCTCGATTGACAAAAACATCACAACTACAATTCTATATATTCTTAGAGTAAGAAAACATTATACTCCAAACATTATGACGCGTTATTATCCTTTTTAGTTTGAATTGTGTTTCAAGATATGACTCATAGTTACTAGAGCATGGCTCTAAAAATTGATTTTGAATGAAGCATGACTCATCTATGATCAAACCATTTCCAAAAACGTTTGCTTCCTCTTCTTAGTCATACAATTGCACTAAGATGTTTTTGGAGGATTAATTGTGATAAAATTCCAATATTTTTAAGATGATCATAAAACTGATGAGTTTTGAGCACTACATCATTCCTATGGTGTACATGCAAACCCTAAAGCTTTGGATCTAGTTTGTCTAATGAACATGCAATAATCATCCAAAGCCATAAACCCTAGATCTAGCATACAATAATCAATATTATCATAATATAAGGTTTAGATCTTACCTTTGATTGTTATGTAGAAATAACATCTATTCCTTCTTGTAATTGGCTTCTGAAAGCTTAGTGTCGCACCACTAATAGCTCACAAACACCAAGAGCAAGAGGATGACTTAGGATAGGAGAAGGAGGCACCAAAAATGTCCAAGAAACTCCAAGGAATGCTTAGCCAGGTTTATGGGTGCCCTAGGGGTCTTTATATAGTGAGGCTATTAGGGTTTTGAAATAGGAAACCCTAATATGACTGCTTAGGCCCTAAGAAGCCCATGGACTCCTTCCTTAGAGGCCTTGGACGAATTCTCATGGGTTTCCCCATAGATTTCGTCCACTTGAACCTCTATGGAGTCCATTAGCCCAATATCCAACTATCACACAATTGACAGTTCTAGCCCCCTTTATTTAATTGTCTTTTAGCCACAAAATTAATTCTTGACTAATATTAATTAAACAATATGATTTCTCTTTTAATATATTATTCATATAATATATTAATAAATCATAATTAATCTCTTTCTCCACAAATCATCCTATCAAGTTGCTTTGGTGAACGCAAACCGAAAAGGACCATGCTCATAATCGGGTCAAGTACATACCAAAATAGTTATGGATTTAGACACTAATCCAACAAAAACATGATACTAAAATACTCTCTTTCTATTCAGATTGGAGAATCTTTTATCTTTCAGCCTAATAGATTTTTCTATTCATTCTAGTACTTTTTGAACCTTTTCAAAAATATCTGAATTATGCTTAATCTTATAAACATAATCGTATTTACTAAAACATCAATAAATCATGACAAATAGAGTTATCATCCCTTGTGATGGATCTTAAAAGCCCATATCAACATGTACTAGATCCATTATTCATTCAGTTTCCTCACAAAATCATGTGAACAACAAATTAAGTCATAATTTTCCAATGAACAAGAATCTCATATAGTATACAATACGACTTGTACAAAACCAAGTATATGTCTTCTTGGTGATGAGATTTCTTTTCACTTGGTCAAATATGACAATACCACAAATGATATTACGAGAATTAATCCACAATTAAAATTTCTTTTATTAGAAACATAACGAACAATTTTCATTAATGCCAAGGAAATAAGGTGACACAACTATGTAAACCAAAATTTAGCTTTTATGGAAATAAAATGAAAACTGAAACTTGTCCTTACAATGCATGAAATTAAAACTATATTTCTAAACTTCTCCGAAGGCTAATAATAATCTATTAAATTATCCTAATTCCCTAGTAGTAGTTCCAAATTTTGACCATCGAACTATATAACCAAAGTCCATATTTCCCGATAAAATTTAGCTTACTTTGCTTAAGCTTCCTTTTTCCTTTTAGATTATACGATACCACAAAAATGTGACTATCACATTATGTATTAAGAGTCTAAGAATAGGAACTTATGGAGTTAGATAATGGATATACCTGAAGTAGAGTCATATGAACTGACTTTACCATCTCTAAGATCTTCCAGGTATTTCGGGTAGCTTCGCTTCCAATGGCCCTTCAATTGGTAATAGAAACAAATGGAATCATTGGGTTTAGCACATGGAATGATCCCATAACTGAACTTTCTATTTACTGTACGATCGAATGGTTTGATCTTAGATGACCCCTGTCCATAGGGAAGAGAAATCTTTTCTGGATTACCAATGTTACCGTTGTCAATGTCTATGAAACACTTGGAGTTAGACACTTCAAGAAACTCTGCTTCAGATGTGTTCTTAAGCATTTCTACTTCAGCAACAATCAACATTTCGGTCAAATAAATTAGGTTCACATTGAGATTCCTTATATGAAAGTTCTTAACGAATTAACCATATGAATCAGGAAGAGAAAGAAGAACCAAATTAATCGTTTGCTCCTTTGGGAATAATGCACCCATCATTTCCAATTTTTCAATGTATGGCTTCATTTTTAGAACGTTTGCCCACACAAAATTTCCATCATCATGTTTACATGTCAATAGGGCTTGATTAGTTACATATATTTCCACTCGAAGAAAATGTGACGTTGGGAGAGTCATAAAAAGCGGAGGTGGAAGAATTTAAGAAGCATGATGTCCGGTTCCACGATTCCCCAAATAAGAGAAAATTTTTTCATCATTACGAAAATGTGGAAGATCATCTTTAAAAGAACAAGGAAAAAAATTTCCAGAAGAACGAGGAAGACCATCATTGTCTTGATTTGAAATCTAAAATTTGGGAGAAGAAAATTCAAGTTAGTTGACCTTAATCCTTAATTATTAACCCAAAATTTAAAGTAAGGCCAGGACCCATACTTTCGATTCCACATTTGAAGAGGGATGTCATTATCAAATTCGAATCTATTTTAGGTAGGTAGAGTCATCTCACCAATTTCAATCACATGAAAATCCTAAATCTTTGAGATTCATTGAATCTTATCAATGACATGTTTAATCTCGATTATGCTTTTACCAATTATGATTGGAATGCTGAGGATCACAATTAAGATGTGAATAACCATGCAAAGCAGCTTAAATACCCTCAGTTGTTTTATAATCTCTCATTGATGTGCCGGTTAACCATACAAGCGCCATCAAAATGTTGGGTTTTGATCATTCTAACACTCCTAATGTGACAACCCGAAATTTCTGTTCTAAATCAAACCACATCAATCCAATAGAAGTAGAGCAGTTTCAGTGAAAATTCAAACTTTTGGAATAAGTTTGGCAGTTTTAGGGTTTTACACCTAAGGAGTTATTAGGAGAGTGGGTGCACTAGGATTTTGTGCAACACTGTAATTCCATTACTCTAGGTCATTAGAATCCATTCCGAGAAAAGAAATTTTTTCTGCCAAAAATCTTAGGACTATAAATAGAATTCTGAACCAAATTGGTTCATTAGTTGAATTCCAAATAGAGAAAAGTCAACTTCTCTCTCACGGATCTTCGGGTTTTCATCCCAGATTGTGAGTCTACTTCCCTAAATGTGTTTTAATACTTGTTATATGCCTTATAACATTGTTTACATGTCCAAAACACAAGATCCGGGAGTTTACCGCCCAAGAACGTTCTTGGGGAGTACTCCAAAATCAAGCCTAAAGGCCACCTAGTCCCATTTCCGTGTTAGGCATCTAACTAAGGACTTAGTGTATGATCATTAGAGGCTAGAAACAAATCAAAAGCAAGTAGTTTGAGGAGTTTACGGCCAAGGAACAACCTCTTGGGCCGTAAACTCCAAGTAAAGGGCACAAATGAGTGCCTAGTGATCCTTTAGCCTTAGAACAAGAACCTAGAAGCCTTAAGCAAGTGTTTTAGACCCACAAAACAATTAGAAACCAACTTTGGAAGGGAGTTTACGGCCAAGATGCTCCTTAGGCCGTAAACTCCAAGATTAAGTGCCAAAACCACTTCAAACTCTTCCTAAGGCTTAGTCTTCATTTTTGGCTAGTACCTTAATGTGTTTAGGACTTAGAAAAATCATGAAAAGCTCAAGTGTTGAAGAGTTTACGGCCAAGAGTATTTCTTGGGCCGTAAACTCCTTTAATGGGGTCAAAGGACACCCTAGACACTTCCTTAGGCCAAGAGACTTTTAGGGCAAGTACCTAGATGAGATATCGACTAGTTAAAATTCTTAGGACCTCATGTGTGAGGGAGTTTACGGCCCAAAGAGTTCTATGGCCGTAAACTCCATCAAATGGTCCCATTTAGTGCCATAAATCTTCCTTAATCCAAGTATTGAAGCCTAGACTTGTTCCAAGAAATGTTAGAGACTTGAAAGGACAATAAGAACCCTCCCAAGGGAGTTTACGGCCGTAAACTCCAAGGGAAAAGGGTCTTTGGGCCGTAAACTCCCCTTAGGAGTCAATATGGTACCTTAAACTCTTGTCTAGCCTTGAAGCAATTCCCCTCTAAGATTGTAGTACTTCTAAACTCCATTTCAGGACTTGGTTGAGAGTTTACGGCCAGGAGCTTAATCCCCTGGGCCATAAACTCCAATGAATATGGTCTTTTGACCTTAAACTTCCATTAGGGGCATTGCACTTCTTTGTTGCAACCCATTAGCCTCCTAGCACTTGACCAAAAGTGTCGTCCTCGCGCTTAAATGTTTATACTTGTATAATTAGTGATTTAATCTCTAATTATTTATATACATATGTCTTCATATGTAATTAGGATCATTGTGTGTGTCTAAGTCTCCACTTGACACCAAGCACTTGTCCGATCCTTCCATACGATAGCAGCCGTTCAATTCCAGTCACATACTGCAGGTGAGTTCATACCCCTTAACTAATGTTTTAAACTATTTCAAATGTTTTATGGGGGGGGGGGGATACAAGTAGAATCATGCTACTTATTATGTCAATCACATGTGATTAGTAAGTAGGACATTATTACTTATTACATCAATCACATGTGATTAATATACAGCATTCAAAAGATTTGGCTACTCATTAGCCGTTTTACCAAATAGTTTCCTTCAAATGATTTTTATAAACATTTTAAACCACTTATTACACTGTACATCTTACTCTGTACATTGCCTTTCAAACTTATTTACAACTGTGTTTCAAACGATGTTTTCCTTATACTCAAAACTGTTTTATCATACTTATGCCTTTAAATTGTTTTATAGATTGACATCAAGTCGATCTCTTTTTAAAAATAATATTTCTGTTTCAATTGTTTTACAAAACTTACTTATGCTTTTATTTTATTATAAATTTCATGCCTCTATATGTATAGTTATATAAGAAATGTTTAAAAGACTTAGGAAGACTATCCACCCTATTTCCTTTCCGCGCCTTGAGATGTGGTCTGGTGGGACATTGGGTATTCGTCCGAAGGTCGTTTAAAGATTTGTTATATATCATGTGTACATATATAGTCATAAAAGGTCCTTCCAGTTCATCCTATGCCCTTGGGTAGCAAGGGTATACATCCACGTCCATACGTACCACTTAGTTTACTAGTAAGCTACCATATGGGTAGTTCAGGAAGATACTAGAACCATTACTAGAACGCGATATCATACAATGAGTCAGTTCATTCATGAGTCAATACTTTCTATAACATTACTGTACATTACATATACATCTATACTAGGACGAGAATGTATACAAGAATACTAGAACGTTTACATTACTATACTTGCTAGCTAGAGAGAGCACACATTACAGCTAGCACACATAGAACATTACAGTTCATACATTGCTATACTTGGTAGAACAGTTCATTACATTACAGCTAGCACACATAGAACATTACAGTTCATACATTGCTATACTTGGTAGAACAGTTCATTACATTACAGCTAGCACACATAGAACATTACAGTTCATTACATTGCTATACTTGGTAGAACAGTACATTACATTTACATATACGAGAATACGTTGATTACGGTGATTTAAATCGGAGCATGAATTAAAACCTCATGACTTGAGTTGCGGCCAGAGTCTCTTGAAGGGGGAGCGTTGAGTTTGCGCATAGATCTATGCTGGATTGACAATCCTACACCTTGTTGCTAGCTACAGCCGGACCTGCAGGTCTGCGGGTGCCAAACGTTATTTCTTTATTACGACCATTCATTATGTCGTTGTTACTAGTCGATAGTATGGCGCAATTTATCACGTAATGCCTTTGCCCAAAATCCGGCCTGAGGTAGTTAGTACGGTAGTAGTCCTTTTAGAGCTACGTTTAGTACTACGTTAATTTTTCCAGTACTTATTTTAGTGATAACCTCACTTAAACACAATTGTACAAGCTATATTTTTGGATAATGATAGTTATACTTTGGAAAAATACTTACTCTTACAAGAGACATACACACACAGAACAGTTAAGTCTTGGTAGAAGACTCCTTTTGTTACTAATAGGAATCATAGGGATTTCTAGGGATTTTCAAACATTTACAGTTGAGCTACAAACATTTTCATACTTATACTAGCTTTCTTTCAAAGCAATGTCAAGTCTTAGAAATTATAAGTTTTCACAAATTAAGACACATTAATACTTATGATCTCACCAGCTTTATAGCTGATACTCGCTTTCAAAATTACTTGTATCCTCAGGTCATCATAGACAGGTACCGATGCAAGGAGAAAGGAAGATGGAGCTTATTCAAGACTTATCTTTCATTTTGATTTATGCTTTAGTGTATATCAAGATTTGACGGAATACAATTGTATAATAATTATTTTATTAATGCAATGGATGATGTTGTTGCTTGTTTACTACTTTACATTGTTGTTGATATTATACATGACGTCCTCCGCCCCAGAACGTTTCCGCCGTTCTTGGTTTTGGGGTGTGACACCTAAGGTGTACATGCAACCCTAGGAACCTTGGATCTATGTTTTACTATGATACATGCAAAAATTGTATTTCCAAGGTTCTTAACCTATCTAGCATACATGGGGAACTTTTAAACATAAAAGATAGTAAGAAATACATACCTTTAGTTTCTTGGATTCCTTGAGAACCTTGTAAGCCTAGCACCTCAATTGTGATGCCACAAATGTCTCACACAACACCAAATACACTTGGAATAACCTTGAGAGAAATAAAACACTTCTAAAATCGGCTATGCACTCTTGTTCTCACACTAGTGCCAATTTTGGTCTACAACATGTTGCTTATATAGTGTGTCATAATTAGGGTTACACCAAGTAAACCCTAATTGACATGACTCTTCATTTCTTGGATCTATGGGTACAAAAACACCATGGAGCCTCCTATGAGTTTTAGCCCAACTTGATAATCCATGGAGCATTAGCCCACTCTACAAGTATTGGTGATTTACGCAATTAACGCATATATTTAATTAGTCTTCTTTTGATCACTTAATTAATTCCAAATTAGTTCTTGATAAATACTAATTAAAAAATATTATTAATATATTAGAACATATAATATATTAATAAACCTTAAGTGTTATTTCTTTCATTTTGGTCTATCCAAATGCATGATGTCATGCAACCCAAATGGACCATGCTAATCGGGTCAAGTATATTCCAGAAATAGCTATGAACTTAGACACCTAATCCAACACAAAAATCATAAACACAAGTTGTTTCATCATTTCGCCTTTATAGTCTTAAATTAGTGTGGTGCTTACTACACACGTTCCACTAATGACTTATAAGGAAACAATGTTCGTTTTCATTGATTAACATACAATTTTATGTTTTTCCTAAAGTAACTAGAGTGATATTTTTAAAACGTTTAGTTACTTTGTAGTATCATACTTTTAGAGGTTAGTTTCTATCAAATCTATTCGGCTAACGACCATCCACCATACAAGAGAGCCGTGGGTGAGAGTGGACGCCCATTTAATAGTCATTTTATAGGTCTTTATCCTTATACCCCCCCCCCCCTTAGAGTATGACTTCGTGAATAAGGCCTACTAATGATTTGACTGACTTGTCTTATATGTATAAAATATTAAACTTTTAATCATATATAGTATAAGGTGTATTTTAAATCTTTTCAAAAAATGAGGTTTGAACTTATAACTAATTAATCAATTTAAACATATTTATAATTATCCTTTAGTTACATTACAATTAAATTAATTATTAAATTCATAAGGGATAATTCAATTTTGATATAACTAATTAAACATTATCAAATAATGATATCTCCTAATATTTGTGGTTTTAAAGATTATCACACAGCACATTCAAAATGCGGAATTTATCAGAATCAATATTGTATTTTAAATCTTTTTCCCTCGTAATGCTCTGGGCATTTGGAAAAATTTAGAACAGATGAATATTATAGCACATGCAATCGTTCCTATATTCGAAGCATATGAGACACGATTCATAAAGACATGATACTAGAGCAGTCTTTTGCTATAATATTTCTATTTTTATTTTCCAAGTTCTCATAATTCAGATTATGAAAAGGGATGCCGTAATCATAATCGAATTTTAGAACGCAAATAATGGACCCATATATAGAATTTCCTTATGTTGAGCAATTCCAACATGAAATTCATATATATATATATATATATATATATATATATATATATATATATATATATATATATATATATATATATATATATATATATATATCCTTGACTAAATATGATTAAAACCTCAATCTAAGCTTTTAGAATTGAAGTGAAGTATAATTTCCTCTCCCTTAATTATAGCAAAACAACTTTTTCCCAATTGAAACCTTTTGTTTTCTATAATTATCATTGCTATCTTCCAAAACTTATTATAATTATCATGCTCCTATTTGCATGATGATCATTAGCATGAAGCTTATGCTCCACTAGCTTTGACACGCACTCAAAAATCTGCTGGACTTCTAGAAATCAATACTTTATTGACCTTTTTACCAAAGTTCATATTTCTAATACGAGATGTTTTGATAAAACTTTATCAAAATCATACACCTTTCCTTAGATAGCACACATGTGTGTCTAAACAATTTCAGAACTATGGAAAGGGATGTCGTAATCATAGTCTCAATTGTTTAGACCTTTGCCATTTCTCACAAGTCCATGTTAGTGTGCCGGTTAACCACACATGCTCCACTAACGACTTTGAGAATGCAAATATCACAATTGCTATCTAGTTAAAATCTACTTAGTGAAAGGGTTTGCTCACCATCATTTTCCTTAATCGGAGAGAAACCTTATGAGACTTTGATATTATGGTGTATGTGTTCCTATCCATGTGAATTTGTCAAAACCATAATCACAAGACAAGGTTAGTGACAAATCCAAAACCTTATGGATTGAACTTGTGAAATCTTAACTTCTTGCCACCTGGCAGCACAAGGGCCTGCCATTGCTTCCAAGTTGTTATGCAACCAATTGAGAACTCTCAAAACTCATATGCAAAGCCAACTTTCACTGGAATGGGCACAGAAATGGAAATATGTCAACACGCTAGGTTATAAACCTCACATCGTGTGCTAGTGATAAACTACATGTCTTTTACTCTTGATTAGATCTTGAAGTTTTTCCAAGATCTTTAAGACTCCCACTGTCGTCTTGACATATAAGACTTACTTGCCAAATATTCAAGAGATAGTGAGGATTCTTTATCAAGACAAACACTTCACACAATTGGCCTTAAGTTGTTCTTTGTTTTATCCAAAACATCACAAGTTACCAATTTCAAATGTACAAGAGTAGGACACACTTTATTCTTACATTTGAATAGTTTTTTAAGCCTTTCTTTAAGATATATCACTCAAGTTACAATCTTGGAGTATGACTCTAAGAATTGTTTTGGAACAAAGTATGACTCGCCTTCTTGATCTAACCATTTCAACAATTAATGATTCCTCTTCTTAGCCATAAAAGTGCACTAAGATGTCCTTAGAGTACCAATTATGATATGGTTTCTTAATCATTAAGATGATCACTAAACATGATACTAAAGTACTCTCCCATATTTTCAGATTTGAGAAACTTTTATCCTTCTGCCTAATTTGATTCTTCTCATTCGTTCTGCCATACATCGGAACTTTTCCAATGTTTAAGAATTATACTTAAACTAGTAAGTATAATCTTATTGATCTTTTGTGGTGGACTTGACCAGTGCACAAGAATGTGTACTCGATCCCTTAGTCCCTCACTTGACTCACATATACATGTGATCAAGGAACTAGTCTTAATTTTCCAAAGCTGAAAGTTCTCATTCGTCATACTATACAACTTGCATGATTCCAAGTTTCGGTCCAATTGAGACTTAGGTGATGAGAATCTTTCCTTATTTGGTAAATTTAGACACTACCACAAATGAAAGAATCAAATTTATATTTCCATTATTGCTAGAAACATATAAACATCAATTGTCCATAAAAGTCATTGCAAGGAGATATAAACTAAAATAAAATCAAAATTTTATTTATTTATAAAATGCGGAAAGACTTTTTCCTTACAATGCAACTTTAAATGAAAACTATGTTGTTACATATTTCCTAGCAATTTATCATAACTACTAAGTAGTAGCTCAAGAATCCGATCTTCGAACCATGTGATTGAAATTCATCTTCGCGATCAGATTCAACATACTCTTTCTTTAAGTGTCCTTCCTTTTCTTGATTCTGCCAAACACCAAATTGTAACCGAGTCACATTTTGTATTAAGAATCATCAATAAGGAACTTAACAGAGTTAGATAATGGACTTACCTTAAGCAGAATCAAACTTGCTAACTAGACCTTCTCTCAGATCTTTCAGGTAGTTAGGACAACTTTGCAACCAATGCCCCTTCCTTTTTGTCAATAGAACCATATGGACCCTTTGGGAATGGTACACAGGACTATCTCAGACTTAGCCTTTCTCTTTAGCATCTGGTCAACCGATTTGAATATGACCGATCCCTTTCCATTAGGAAGAAAAAGCTTTCTGGATTTCCAATGTCACCAATTTGTCAATGTCCATGGTAGTTTGGGAAGTTGATCTACTAATCAAATTTGCTTTACCAGAGCTCCAAATCATTTCTGATTCAGCAGAACCAAGCAAATAGATAAGATCATTAAGGGTCATATCATAGTCTTTTACATAGTAGCCCCAAAGGACACTCACTATGTGACTTAGAAAGTGACTGAAAAATCCAACTTTCTCAAGACTTTAACACCCAACTCTCCTAGCTTGTCAATATGTGACTTCCTCTCCAAGATGTGATTACACATAGACCTTGCTTGCCAATAGGGCTTGAGTGACCTTGAACTTGTGGGATAGGGAGAATAATTGGAGGAGGTGGAGGAATTTAAGTATGATTTCCATGATCCAGTCATGGGACATAATCTTCATTAGGAAAGCTTATTCCAAGAGTTTTTGGAAGATCATAATTGTCTAAACCAGACATCTTTTGGGAGATATTCAAGATAGTTGATTTAAAGTCCTTAGTATAACACCCAATATGAAGTATTAAGGCTAGGACCCAACACAATATCTTATAACTTGGAAGTGGGATGTCGTAATCCAAGCTATAAAATATTTGAAGGTAGGTGAATGACGATCCACCAATTTCCACCATGAAAAAAGAAATAAATCATTAGGTTTAAATTGGAATTGTAGATCTTTTGAGATTCATTGAAATTTCAATGACATGTTTCAATCTCGAGTGTGCCCTTCAGGTTTTGTGACTGGGATGCCGAGGATCACAAAACAAGGTGTGAAGTAACCATGCAAATTACTTGGTACCCTTAATGTATTACCCCTCAATCGATGTGTCGGTTAACCATACACGCTCCATCGATACTATGATAAACATTAAGTTACCCTTTTCCTACCTTGTTAAGTCCAGCTAGCGTGTCGGTTAACCACACGCGCTCCACTAACCGAATTAAGCAAAGTGCAAAGTGTAATTTCATGAGTTAGCACCTTATTCACATTTTCCTAAAGTAACTAAGATTGCGAATTATAAAAGGTTTAGTTACTTTATATTTATCATTAATACTTTTAATGAATATTTAAAGTCCTTGTCTTACCAGTTCGGCTAACGAACCTCCACCGATCAAGGAAGCGGTAGGTGAGAGTGGACACCCATTAAGCTGTAATTTTATAGGTAGCAACCTTATACCCCCTTACTTATAGACCGGCTTTGTGAATGAGGCCTACTAACGGTAAAATGACTTGTTCTTATACATATATAATTATTATTAACTTATAATATTATAAAGTATCAGGGTTGAATTTTAACTTTTAAAATTCTAGGGGTTGGAACTAAAGTTTTTAAAGAGACTTTACATGTTCCAAAACTTGAGGGCAAGTTTTGTAACTTTCAAAACTTATCATCTTTCATAACTTATGAGTTAAATGGTTTATTAAAATGAGAGACTTTTCATTTTATGTAACCTATGTGTTTCTTTAATAGACTTTAAAAGAATGACTTTTAGTAATCCATAACTTGAGGACAAATTATGGATTCCATTAAAACACACAATGATCAAAAATTAAACTAACAAGCAAGTTACAAATAATTCCTATGATCTTCTAAACTCATAAGTTCATGAGCATGCATATCAACAATTTCATGAATCATAAATAAACCATATAAATCTTTAAGTTTTGATAATAGCTTTTGAAAATGGATTAGCATAACCATTACTTCATGTAAAACAAGTTTTATAGCACCAAAACAGTTTAGGGTAATGTTTCTAGTCCATTTCCAGCAGCAAAGCTCCAAAAATTGCTCACTGAATGAAAAACTCGTCAAGTTCATGCAATAACACATGAGCTCGGCGAGTTTTTGGCCAGAACTCGTTGAGTTTTCTTGTCTGGGCAGCTTTAGGCTTTTGAGAAACAAGTTTGCATCAAGTATCAAGTAAACAAACCTAGTCTCTGATACCACTGTTGGGTTTTGAGCATTCTAACACTCCTAAGGTGTACATGCAACCCTAGAAAACTTGGATCTATGTTTTACTATGATACATGCAAAATTTGTATTTCCAAGGTTCTTAGCCTATCTAGCATACATGGGGAACTTTTAAACATAAAAGATACTAAGAAATATATACCCTTAGTTGCTTGGCTTCCTTGAGAACCTTGTGAGCCTAACACCTCAAGTGTGATGCCTCAAATGTCTCACACAACACCAAGAGCAACTTGGATGAAGAGGAGAAGAGAGGAGGCAGCCAAAAAACGTCTACAAACCCTAGAGGGAGTCTTAGCCACGTTTTTGGGGCAATAGGGTTCCTTTATAGGTAGGCTATTAGGGTTTTCAACTAGGAAACCCTAATCTGACTGCTTAAGCCCTATGTAGCCCATAGATTCCTTTAACATATCCCTTGGACGATTTCTAATGGGCTTCCCCATAAAATTCGTCCAACCTATATATTATAAAGTAATCCATAGCCCAATTGTAATTATCTCATAATTACAAATCCATTCCCCTAAGTTTAATTAATCTCTTTTAGCCACAAAATTAATTCTTAATTAATTCTTGACTAATATTAATTAAACAATATGATTTCTCCTTTAATATATTATTCTTATAATATATTAATAAATCATAATTAAACCTTGATCTCCTTAATTTATCCTACATATTGCTATGGTGAAGGCAACCCAAAAGGACCATGCTCATAATCGGGTCAAGTACATACCAAAATAGTTACGGACTTAGACACTAATCCAACAGTCTCCCACTTGGATAAGTCTAATAACTATTTTGTGTATAACTTCAGATCCCGATTAGCAATCGTAGCTTTCAAAAGCCGCTGTCAACTCTGATTTTATCAGAAGCGTGTCCTTTAGATAAGGGATTATATATTCCTCCATTCTTGATATCGTATAGACATGAATTTTAATCATTCTCTCTATACTATTTCCCGACTTCCGATTTATGAAGATTGACAACAGACTACAATTGAACACATCAACTTAGTCTCGGCTTGGCCAAGCGCTTATGTGCCATCACTAAATCATCGAGGGGCCCAAAGATATCGCTTTTATCCCACTTTGGGTAAAAGGAATGGATAAACTTCAACTCAAATGCTCACTTGCATTCACTCATCGAATCACACACAACAATAAGTTTTATGACACCAAGTTACTGGTGCGTTTACTTATTATCAATGTGCAACCGACCAGCAAATAACAACTCACACATCTTGGTTTTAAGAATATACAATATTATCAACTCACAATCACTCGTGATAGAATCCATGAAGTGATTCTTGTGAGCGTGGGTTTAATCCAATGCTCAAAATCATATTCATAAGCACTCATGAACGTCGCAGCAAACCTTTGCTATCTCTAATACACTTTAGACAATCTACAAACCAATTCATGACAGTCTTCATTGATACCTACTTCCAACATATGAACGACTGTGGACCATTCGAATAATTTGATTATTCTGAAATAATTAACTATTCAGGAAGTCAAAACATGCAAAGTGAAACACAAGAATAATACTAATCATATATGGTCCCAAACCTTTGAGTATAAATAAAACACCTTTTATTCATCACCATGTCGATTACTCATTATTTGTTGTTTCTGTTAATTAACTTATTACTTGAACTATTACTATACATGTCCCTTGCTCTCAGCATGCACACAATGTTTACCTATGGTCCTTACTTTGTGAAATAGATCAAATGAACACATTTTCAATCATACTCATTTCACAACTCCCAATCCTTATCACAAGTGTAAGAATATCAAATTCTTGCCACTTATAGAATATGCTAGATTCTAACATTTTATGCAATGATCCTTTCGCAATGTCAAAGCACAAAAGTCACAATGACTATTGCCAATGAAATTACGAAGTCCTCTATTGGAGATTGTTACAAGACAATTCCATAGACGTGATGTCTCTCACTCAAAGTACATTCCTTTGAACATCCTTTTGCATAAAATTTTCTAATCTTAGACATAGACTCTCAATATCCAACTCCTAATATGGAAACATTTCCATATTTGCCATATGAAAACTCACTGATAATAGAATCTTATCTATTCATAATAATGTCGATATGGTCCATCCAATACCATACTTCCAACTACTCACAAGCTACCAATCTTCAGCGAACTTTGGATCGTCCTTTGATCGTTGTTTAATTATTTTAGTCAAAACCGGTTCTAGTCCTTTTCCCCTCTTAATGCGTTAGACATTTGGAAAATTTTAGAATGGTCAAATATTATAGCATTTTCAATCAATCCTATACCCGAAGCGCATGGGACACGATGCATAATGTCTTACATAAAGATGTGATACTTTATCAATCTTATGCCATAATATTTTATACGTCACGTTCTCACAATTCGAACTATGAAGAGGGATGCCATAATCATAATCGAAATTTGAGAACACACTATGTATCCTTGACTAAATTTATTAAAATTTCTCAATCTAAGCTTTAGATTTTGAAACAAAGTACAATATTCTCTCCCTTAATTATAGCAAAACAACTTTTCAACCCTTACGAATTTGCAAAGTATAACTCTTGTTTTCTATAATTAATATTCCTAACTTGCAATACTTGCCTTAATAATCATACAAGAATAACATTTATGCTCCCACTATCATGATGATCATTTTCATATAAGCATAACACTTATGCTCCCACTAGCTTTTACATGTTTTTAGAAAACAACTGATGTCACACCCCCGAACCAAGGATGGCGGAAACGTCCGAGGGTGGAGGACTTCTTGTATAGTATCATAACAACAATTGCAATAGCAATTCAAGCAAACACAACCAACATATATATATATATATATATATATATATATATATATATATATAATTGAAAAAGTTACATCATTGTATGAATTACATGTTTGAAAATCAATTACAATATGTTGTCAAAATATGAAATGTTTGACGCCTTAACGTCCCATCCTCAAAATGCACTTGATTTCCTGTTTAGTGATATCGTGAGAATACAAGTTGTTTGAAAAGTATCAACACAAAGGTTGGTGAGTTCATAAGTTTTTGAGATTAAAAGTTTGGGAACCATTCTTTGTAATGTGTTGTGTGTCACCAAGAAAAATCATATATTTTCCATTATAAACTTATGTGGTCCTAAATCCCAGAACCAAGAATGAACAAGTATTTTCCATACTTAATGATATAACCGTGGTTTTAAATCGGCATAAAACCCATTTTGATATGAAAACGTATAAGTATTTTTCCATACATAAAGTAGTTTCTGTGAGCTAAATCGACATAACTCGCTAATTTAAAGTTAGAACCCGTAAATCTTATGATTTGTTAATACCACATGTGAGCTATCATAACCATACTTGACATAGACAACCTCGTAATATGACGTTCTTCAGGCTTCGCCGTTAGATGACACTTGTCACCCTAGACCTGCCGGTCTAGCTGTTGCAAGCAGCTCAGGTGTGGGTTTGTCAAACCCAATATAGATTTATACACAACTATCATGTTCTCCCTACAAGAGACTCTGGTTACAATTTACAGGACTTTTTGACTTTGTTACTTTGGAAGTAACCCGAAGCGAATGACTCGCAAATTTTTTCATTAACAGATTTACATGAACTAAACTAAAAACCTTTGATAAATAATTTTGAAAAGTAAATGATGCATAAACTATACCTATTATAGTTTATCCAAAACGTTTGTAATGTATAAGAACTCTTTTATGAAAACACATTAGTGTTATAAATCCATAAACTATGCTTATTATAGCTTAACATATGTGTTCTAAATGAATGAATAATCTTATCATGAATGACTAAGTTTTAGTTTATGATGATAAACTAACAAGGAAACACATTCAATATTTAGAACTCATTGATATACACTTTGCTCAACATAATACAAAGTGTCATGAAAGTTATAAGCTGTTAACAAGTTTTTAACCTTTCTGCGTCGTTTTAGAAAAGCCATAGAAAAATCATACGAAGTTGAAAACAAAATCCATCAATTCTGAGAGTTCCTAAAATGTGTCTAGTTTTTCTCATAATTTATATCATAATTTTTCAGGACCTCCAACTTGTGTGAAAAGTCCCTAATCACAGTCTGGTCCGGATTGGTGTTTGAAATGATAGGCAGTTTTGTAAAAGTCACCATAAATCGTAGAAAATCATGTTGAGATGTGCAAGTAGTCATTTTAAAGCTAAGAACTGGAACTACTTGCACCTAAAACAGTTTTGAAAACAAAAATGTTTAAGTTGCCAAAAACAGTCCGTGAATGGAGTCCAACTTTTCTGATGAAAGCTGTTAGAAAAGTTTAGTTATGTTCTTAGTGTTTTAACTTGTATCCCCCCCCTAAAAACTTAAGAAAACATGAAAATGTAGGGGTATGAACTCACCTTGAGTGATTTCAGTAGATGATTGTTGAAGAATGGAAGTGTTCAACTCAAGAACACTTGAAGATGCTTTGAAGATTTTCGAGAATCTAACATTAAAGTGATGGAGTTTGAGTAAGCAATCGATAATTGGAGTATTGAATCTCGAAATTTAGAGAGAGTAGATGAAGGAAAATGAAGTTTGATCTTGATAGAAGAATGAGAGAAAATGAGAGAAGTTAGGAGAGAGGATGGGTGTTCCAGCCTTATGTACGTGGGGAGGGCTAGTAAATGTGTGGAAAGGACATTGAAGTGACCTAGGTAAGGTGGAAGGACAGGGGGTTGTACTATGGAGGTATGGGGAGGTTGCTTGTGTCATATACTAAGGCAAAGTCAACACTCCACCCATAATATCTCACCCACTAGATTTTATTTTTAAATAAAGATTTCCGTAAAAATATGTTTAAATTATGATTATTTAGGGTCTTAAATGTTAAAATATGATTTTTGGAGAAAATCCTACGTTAAAATCACGAAAAACGGGCTTAATACGTGAAAATGGTCAAAAACCGGGAAAACATGCGAAAATCCGAAGTCTGGCCGGAGGTTCGGCTCCTGATGCTTAGAACCGAAGGCAAGAGAAGAAGCCGAGAGAAGGGGAAGAGGAACCGAAGCTACGAAGGGGGAGCAGAAGGCGAGGCTCGGTCTCAGCTGCGCATGCTCGCTTCTCGGACAGAAGATCAAGTCCTCTCGCACCGAAAGTGAGAAGGAGACCGAAAGTCAGTTTCGGTTCAGCAAGGTCAGGTCTTGGTTTAGCATGATCAGGGGACCGAAATAGACCGAGGGATTGGTCCATTTCGGCTGAAAGTGTCTCGGTTCACAGGAGGTTCGGCTCTAAGAGGGGTTTCGGCTCCTAAGAAGCTGTTTTCGCGTAGACTTTTGTTTTCGAGCGGTTTTCGACTAAATTAAGGGTCGGGATGCCCCGAGTGATTTTAGAGAGATTTGGGAGAGATTTGACATTCTTGGAGAGATTTCACATACAGAGAGAGATTTGGGAGAGATTTGACATTCTTGGAGAGATTTCACATAAGGAGAGAGATTTAGGAGAGATTTCACATTCTTGGAGAGATTTGGGAGAGATTTCACATACGGAGAGAGATTTGGGAGAGATTTCACATTCTTGGAGAGATTTCAGATAAAAAGAGATAGAGTAAAAACGATTTGAGAGAAGTTTCGTGTGTGACATTTGTGAGTGTTTGGCTCCACAATGCGAGGTCCGTAAACCCCATTAAGCCAGGTTTTAGGATCTCACACACTCCCGATGAGTATGCAACATTGTTTTATCGTTTTTGTTCATTGTTTAGCACTAAGTCTAAGGAAAATTAAACACACGAATTTTCCAAGTGATGTTTTCTCATTAAAATAGGGAGCTATACAGTAATTGCATAACACAAACCCTAATATACAAGGTTTAATTTAGTTGACCGATTTGACTCGATGACTTTGTTCGACTTTGACTTGACCCGAAATCGACTATTGTCACATCATCCCCCCGTTAGAGGGAATTTCGTCCCGAAATTTACGTTTTGGCCGGGACTTCAAGAGTTTGGGAAAAGATGCGAGTATTTTTGTTTCATTTGGTCTTCGCGTTCCCAGGTGAACTTAGGTCCTTGTTTAGCGTTCCATCGGACCTTCACGATGGGAATACGACTTTGTTTCGTTTTTTTTGACCTCCCGATCCATAATCTCAACTGGTTCCTCCACGAAGTGGAGATTTTCGTTAACTTTGATCTCGTCAAGAGGTATTACAAGTGTCTCGTCAGACAGACACTTCTTTAAGTTGGATACGTGAAATGTGGGGTGTACATTATTAAGTTCTTGTGGTAATCGGAGTTTGTACGCCACAGGACCAATCCTGGAAAGGATTTCAAACGGTCCGATGTACCTCGGGTTTATTTTCCCACGTTTACTGAAACGTATCATTCCTTTCCAAGGGGAAACTTTCAGTTGTACCCGATCTCCGACCTAGAATTCTAAGGGTTTGCGTCGCTTGTCTGCGTAACTCTTTTGTCAATCACGAGATGCCTTCAGTCTTTCCTGAATTTGAACAACCTTTTCTGTGGTCTCCCATATGATTTCAGTACCAGCAAGGGTGCTATTAGGGACTTGCCCCCTAGCTAGCTGGGTATCCCCCACTTCGGCCCAACACAGGGGTGATCTGCACTTGCGACCGTAGAGAGCTTCGAATGGAGTGACTTTAATGCTAGTGTGATAGTTGTTATTGTAGGAGAATTCAATCAGCGGAAAATGGGTATCCCATGCCTTACCAAAGTCTATCACACAGGCTTTCAACATGTCTTCTAATGTCTATATGGTACGCTCGCTTTGCCCGTCGGTTTGTGGATGGTAGGCCGTACTCATGTCTAACCTAGTTCCCAAAGATTTCTGTAGGGACTGCCAAAATCATGAGGTGAATCTACTATCTCGGTCGGAGATAATGGATATTGGTACACCATGCAGTCGCACAATCTCCTTGATGTACATCCTGGTTAACTTCTCCATCTTGTCGGTTTCCTTTATCGGCAGGAAGTGCGCTGACTTGGTCAATCTGTCTACGATTACCCATATGGTATCAAGCCCACCTGAAGTCTTAGGCAGCTTCGTTATGAAGTCCATGGTTTCCCGTTTCCACTTCCATTCCAATATATCAGGCTGTTGTAGTAGTCCTGAGGGTTTTTGGTATTCCACCTTGACCTTGGCGCAAGTCAGGCACTTGCCCACATAAGTCACAATCTCGGCTTTCATGTTCGGCCACCAGTATAAATTTTTGAGGTCTAGATACATCTTGTCCGAACCTGGATGGATGGAATATCGAGTCTTGTGTGCTTCATTCATGACGACGTCTCGGAACCCACCAAACTTTGGCGTCCAGATCCGATTCATGAGATAACGTGCTCCATCATCCTTGATTTCTAAGTTTTTATCCATGCCTCTTAATGCCTCACCTGTCACATTTTCTGGTTTCAAGGCTTCTAGTTGGGCTTCCTTGATTTGTGTGGAAAGGTGGGAATGGATGGTCATGGATGGGAATGGATGGTCATGAATATTCCTTTCTGCTCAAAGCATCGGTCACTACATTGGCCTTGCCCGGATGATAGCGAATTTCTCACTCGTAGTCATTCAGCAGCTCTACCCATCTTCTCTGTCGCATGTTGAGCTTTTTTTGATTGAGAATATGTTGAAGACTTTTGTGATTGGTGAAGATAGTGCATTTTGTGCTGTAGAGGCGAACATTACTGCTCCCAGCTCAAGGTCGTGGGTAGTGTAATTAACTTCGTGTGTCTTAAGTTGCCTTGACACGTAAGCAATGACCTTCCCTCTTTGCATGAGTACACATCCGAGACCTTGATTCGAAGCATCGCAGTACACAACGAAGTCTTCGGTTCCTTCTGGGAGAGACAAAACCGGCACGCTGCATAGGGCTTGTTTTAACGTTTGGAAAGCAATTTCTTGTTTATCTTCCCACTTGAACACCACACCTTTCTGAGTCAAGGTGGTGAGTGGTTTGGCAATTTTGGAGAAGTTCTGAATGAACCTTCGATAGTAGCCGGCGAGCCCTAGGAATTGTCAGATTTCTGTCGGCGTTGCAGGTGCAGACCAGTTTTTGATTGCTTTGATTTTTGAGGGATCCAAATGTATCCCTTTCTCGCTAATTATGTGGCCAAGGAATCCCACTTCTCGGAGCCAGAATTCTCACTTTGAAACCTTAGCATAAAAGTTCTCGGCTCTTAGAGTCTCGAGTATTTGTCGCAGGTGTTGTTTGTGCTTTTCTTCGCTCCTTGAATAGACCAAGATATCATCAATGAACACGATCACGAATTTATCTAGGAAGGGTTAACAGACTCGGTTCATCAGATCCATGAACGTTGTAGGCGCGTTTGTTAATCCGAATGGCATCACTACAAATTCGTAGTGTCCGTAGCGAGTTCTGAATGCCGTCTTGGGGATATCTTCTTCTTGAACTCGTAATTGATGGTAACCCGACCTCAAGTCGATTTTTGAAATGTAGCTCGCTCCCTGAGGTTGGTCGAAAAGGTCGTCGATTCGGGGTAGGGGTTATCGTTTTTTGATGGTACGTTTGTTTAACTCCCTATAATCGATGCACATGCGAAAGGATCCATCCTTCTTTTTCACAAATAGAACTGGTGCTCCCCAGGGTGAAAAGCTCAGTCTGATGAATCCCTTGCTTAATAGCTCGCTCAATTGACTAAACAGCTCTTGCATTTCTGCCGGTGCGAGGCGATATGGTGCTTTAGCTACAGGGGTAGCACCGGGAACCAAGTCGATTCGGAATTCGACTTGTCGTGCGAGTGGTACACCTGGCAGATCTTCTGAGAATACGTTGGGGGAAGTTGCACACTTCCGGAATGTTTTTGATGTCCTTTACCCCTTGATTCTTGTCTATGACGTGGTCTAAGAAAGCATGGTATTCCTTTCGGAGATACTTTCAGGCTTTGACACAAGATATGATTTGTAGGTTCGCACTAGGTTTGTCTCCATAAACGATGAGGATGTTGCCATTTGGCAGATTGAGGCGGACGGCCCCTTCGTAACATAAAATGTCGGCACGATTAGGACCCAACCAATCCATACCAATGATGACGTCGAAACTTTTTATTGTAACCGGCATTAGATCGATTTTGAACGAATGGTTGTCTAGAGTGAGGGTACACCCTGAGTAAATATCATCAGTGTGCTCAACCTTTCCGTTTGCCATTTCTACAACGTATGAATCTTTTAATGACTGGGGATTTTGTTTAAGTATATGTTTGAATTGATGACTTACGAAACTTCTTTCTGCCCCACTATCGAAAATTATGCATGCATAAGAGTTATTGAGGAGGAACGTACCAGTAACCACCGAGGGGTCCTTGACTGCTTCTCCATGCCCTAAAGTTAGGACTCTTCCTGTACCCCCATCATTAGTGTTTCGTGTTTTTGGGTAGTTTCTTTTGTAGTGCCCTATCTCTCCACAACCTTAGCAGGTTTGACTTGCTCCTGTGTTGGCGGCCGGGGCGACTTGAGGGGCGCATTGGGCTGGTATTTTACAGAATCGAGCAATGTGCCCCTTCTTATTTCAATTACTGCAGTGCATTTCCCGACAAGCATCAGTGTGGTGGAAGTTGCACTTGTAGCACTTGGGAATAGTTCCCGCGTATTGCTTCCGTGGGGCCGGAGTGGGTGGGGTAGTGGCAGCATGAATGGTGACAGTTTGTTGTTTCTTGGCAGATTCTGGTGCCGACGGTTTCTTTTTGTTACTCCAGAACTTTCTTTTATTGTTACCTGCTTTTGTTTGACCGGGGGTGGTGATCATGGTACCATGGCTGACCCTATGGTCGATAAGCTGTTGCGCCAATTCCTTGGCACTCTCAAAGGTAGTGGGTTTCGAGGCCAATACACTATCATGTATCTGGGATGATAGCCCCCAAACGTATCGTTCTACCTTTTTCTCCTCTGGAGTGACCATTGCGGGACGACGGAGTGCTAGGTCATTAAATCGGGCGGTATAAGCTTCGAGATCCGTCCCTAACATCTTGAGGTTCTAGAGTTCATCTTCCAGTTTCTACACTTCGCCTCTTGGGCAATATTCCTTTAGCATCAAAGCTTTTAAATCCTCCCAACTTATAGAGTTAGCCACTGCATGAGTAAGCGACTTAACTCTGCCGTTCCACCAAGTGAGAGCTCTTCTGATGAAAGTGAATGTCGCGTACTTGACTTTGCTCTCTTCGGGGCAAGCACAAATTTCGAAGACTGCTTCGGTTCTCTCGAACCATTTCATTAGTGCGATGACGCCCCAGCTTCCATTGAAATAATTGGGTTTGCCATTTGTGAAGTCCTTGTAAGTGCATTCCTTTGTACACCTCGAACTGTCACCCTGGTTAGAGGGTGTAGCACCAGATCCGGGTCCACCATTACCATTAGGGGTGATTTGTGACATAGCTGCCGCCATAGCTGCTATTACTGCAACCTGGAACATTGTTGGGTCAAATTGTGGTGGCGGCGGCGGAGGAGGTGGTGTTGTGCTACCGGAAGGTCTTGGTCTTTTCCTTGGTGGCGTAGTTCTGTCATAATTTTAAAATGACAAGTCGGTAAGACTTCAATAGTAATAACGAGTCGAGTGTTACTGGTTTCATCTGAATTGTATTTTATCCCGAGTTTATTACTTTAGTCGGTAACTCATCGAAAAGTTTATGCAATTAAACTTATGAATTAAATAGTGTTGACCCAAGCAGAGTCATGTGTTTGGTTCATGTCAACATCCAAGGAAGTAAAATACATGCCAAATTCATTAATAACTTGTTAGTACATATTGTTTTGAGAAAATTTGACCTCACAAGGGTCTACATTACATCATAATAATAGATAAAGTTTTGATCTTGATGGAAAAGCTTGGAGAATGGCCTTGAATCTTGAATTTTAGAGAGAGTAGATGAAGGAAAATGAAGTTTGATCTTGATGGAAAAATGAGAGAAAATGAGAGAAGTTAGGAGAGAGGATGGGTGTTCCAGCCTTATGGATGTGGGGAGGGCTGGTAAATGTGTGGAAAGGACATTGAAGTGACCTAGGTAAGGTGGAAGGACAAGGGGTTGTACTATGGAGGTATGGGGAGGTTGCTTGTGTCATATACTAAGGCAAAGTCAACACTCCACCCATAATATCTCACCCACTAGATTTTATTTTTAAATAAAGATTTCCATAAAAATATGTTTAAATTATGATTATTTAGGGTCTTAAATGTTAAAATATGATTTTTGGAGAAAATCCTGCGTTAAAATCATGAAAAACGGGCTTAATACGTGAAAATGGTCAAAAACCGGGAAAACATGCGAAAATCCGAAGTTTGGCCGGAGGTTCTGCTCCTGATGCTTAGAACCGAAGGCAAGAGAAGAAGCCGAGAGAAGGGGAAGAGGAACCGAAGCTACGAAGGGGGAGCAGAAGGCGAGGCTCGGTCTCGGCTGCGCATGCTCGCTCCTCGGATAGAAGATCAAGTTCTCTCGGACCGAAAGTAAGAAGGAGCCCAAAAGTCAGTTTTGGTTCAGCAAGGTCAGGTCTCAGTTTAGCATGATCAGGGGACCGAAATAGACCGAGGGCTCGGTCCATTTCGGCTGAGAGGGTCTCGGTTCACAGGAGGTTCGGCTCTAAGAGGGGTTTCGGCTCCTAAGAGGGGTTTCAGCTCCTAAAAGGCTGTTTTCGCGTAGACTTTCGTTTTCGAGCGGTTTTCGACTAAATTAAGGGCCGTGATGCCCCGATTGATTTGAGAGAGATTTGGGAGAGATTTCACATTCTTGGAGAGATTTGGGAGAGATTTGACATTCTTGGAGATATTTCACATATAGAGAGAGATTTGGGAGAGATTTCACATTCTTGGAGAGATTTCACATACGGAGAGAAATTTGGGAGAGATCTCACATTCTTGGAGAGATTTGACATTCTTGGAGAGATTTCACATACGGAGAGAGATTTGGGAGAGATTTCACATTCTTGGAGAGATTTCAGATAAAAAGAGATAGAGTGAAAACGATTTGAGAGAGGTTTTGTGTGTCACATTTGTGAGTGTTTGGCTCCGCAACGGAAGGTCCGTAAACCCCATTAAGCCAGGTTTTAGAATCTTACACACTCCCGATGAGTATGCAACATTGTTTTATCATTTTTGTTCATTGTTTAGCACTAAGGCTACGGAAAATTAAACACACAAATTTTCCAAGTGATGTTTTCTCATTAAAATAGTGAGTTATACAGTAATTACATAACCCAAACCCTAATATGCAAGGTTTAATTTAGTTGACAGGTTTGACTCGATGACTTTGTTCGACTTTGACCTGACCCGAAATCGACTATTGTCACAACTGAACTTCCAGAAAACATTACCTATTGAATTTCTACCTAATGCTTTGATAATCCTTTATTTAAGCTTCTTAAACCTATACACCTTTGCCTTAGATAGCTCATATGTGTGTCTAAACAATTCAGACTAATTGCAAATCTCACAATTCAAATTATGGAAAGGGATACCATAACCATAATCGAATTCGAGAATACAATTTTTCACAATTACTATCTTCTTAAAATCTCTCTTAGAGAAAGCATTTCCTCACAGTCATTTTCATGAAGGAGGCAATCTTATGAAACTTAGATTTTATGGTGTATGAGTTCTTATCCATGTGAATTTTCCATAACCAAATTTTGCGACAAATCCAAACTCATATGGACCGAACCTTCTCAATCTTGATCTCTTGCCTTATAGTAACACGGGTGCCCACCATGTCTTCCAAGTAGTTAAGCAGCTCACCCTTTCCTATCAATGTAATTTTCATTGATCAAGGTGCTTGCCTTTTATGCGTTCAAATGAGAACTCATAGAACTCACATGCATAATTAACTCAATTGGAATGGCACAGAAACAAAATAACGTCAACATGATAGGTTATAAACCTCAAGTCGTGTGCTAGTGATGATCGATAAGGTTTATTCTTGATTTATTTTGAAACCTTTCAAGACCATTAAGACTCCCACTGACTCCTTGACATATAAGATTCTCTTGTCAATAAACATTTCTTGACAAAAAAATATTCAAGAGTTAGTGTAGCTTTTATCAAGACAAAACACTTCGCAAAATTGATCCTAGTTGGTCTTTGTCTTATCCAAGACATCACGACTTTCCAATTTCAAATGTGCAAGAATAAGAAAACCTTTTCCAAATTCCACATTTGATGAATGTTATAAACCTTCTGAAGACTTGTCACTCAATGTCACAATCTTAACTCTCAGACTTGTTTTTGGAACGAAATATGATTGACTTCTTGATTTAACCATTTCTTCAATTCTCGATTCCTCTTCTCAGACATACAATTATACTAAGACTCACTTAGAGGATCAATTGAGATATGGTTCTTAATCATTAAGACCTATCATAAAACATAATAAAAGGTACTCTCCTTTCTTCTTAGAATAGAGAAACTTTTATCTTTCTGCCTACTTGATTCTTCTTATTCGTTCTGCTATTGATTGAAACTCTTTTAATCAACTCAGAATTACTTAATCTTATAAGTATTATCATATTCACTAAACTTTAGTAAATTATGATGAATATCTCTGTCACTCTTGTGGTAGACTTGATCAACGTACGACCTAGTGTACTCGATCTCCTAGTCCTTCAATTGACACTTTGTCAAAAAATTAGTCTAAATTTACCAAATGTGAAAGTTTTTTCATTCATCATACAATACTCATTGCATGATTCCAAGTTTCTGTCCAATTGAAATTTGGGCGATGAGAAACTCTCCCTATTTGGTAAAGTCTCGACATTTCCACAAATAACATAATTAAGAATCAAATCCATTATTGCTAATAATAGAAACATTCAAACATCAATTTTTCATACACGCCATTGCAAGGATAAATAAATAATATAAAATCAAAATTTATATTATTGTGGAAAAATTTGTCCTTACAATGTAATTCAATTGAAAACTATGTTAATACATATTTCTTAGCAATATATTCTAACTCCAAGTAGTAGCTCAAGAATCCAATCTTCAAGCAATGCGATCGAAATCCATTTCTTCACGATTAGATTCCACTCACTTCTTCCCTTAAGCTTCCTCTATTTTCTTCGATCCTATAAAACATCAAAATGTAATCTTATCACATCATGTATTAAGAATCTAGAATAGGAACTTAAAAGAGTTAGTTACTGGATTTTACCTGAAGTAGAGCCGTACGTCTTGACTCTCCCATCTCTTAGGTAGTTAGGGCAGCTTCGTCTCCAATGCCCCTTCTCTTGGAAATAAAAGCAAATGGACTCCTTTGGCACAACACATCGGACAATCATAGACTTAGTTCTTTCTAGACTTCCGATGTCCATTGCAGTTTGGGAGTTTTACTTACCAGACAAATTTGCTTGACCAGCACGCCAAATTATTTCTGATTTAGCAGCTATAAGAAAATAGGTGAGATCAATGAGGGTCACGTTGTGATCCATCATATAGTACTCTCTAACAAAATCATTATATGATTCAGGAAGTGACTGAAGAACCCAGTAAATAGCCAGCTCTCCTAAAATCTCGACACCCAACATCCTTAACGCATTAATGTGTGACTTCATCTCTAAGACGTGTGCACACACATGTTTCCCATCTTCGTGCTTAATTTCCAACAGGGCTTGAGTGAGCTTGAACTTTTCAAGCCTTTGAACTTGTGGGGTAGGGAGAACAATTAGAGGAGGTGAAGCATGATCTCTTGTTCCTCGATCAAATCGTGGAATATCATTTTCATGTGGAAAGCTTGTTCCATGGAATTTGAGAAGACAATAGTTGTCATACTTTGACATCTACAAAACGGGAGAAAATTCAAGTTAAGTTGATTAGAATCCTTGATGTGACACCCAAATGAAACATCGTGGCTAGGATCTAACACAATACTCTACAACCTAGAAAAGGGATGTCATAATCTAGTTGCAGAATATTTGAAGGTAGGTAAATGACGATTTACCAATTTCCACCATGAAAAACGAAAAAGGAAACTTAAGTTTCAAATGTATTGAAAACTCGTAGATCTTTTGAGATTCATTGAACTTTTCAATGGCATGTTTAAATCTCGATAAGCCCCTCGATTTGTAACTAGGATGCCGAGGATCACAAAATAGGGTGTGAATAACGATGCAAACTTACATGGTGCCCCCAATGTTACAGTCACCTATTCGATGTGCCAGTTAACCACATACCCTCCACCGAACTATGACAAACAATGAGTCACCCTTTGATACCTTTGCTTAGAACCATTTAGTGTGTCGGTTAACCACACACGCTCCACTAACGTCTTCGCAAGGGCACAAAGTGTAATTTCATGGAATTGCATCAATTCACTTTTGCCTAAAGTAACTAAGATTGGGAATTTTGTAAAACATTTAGTTACTTTATACTTCATTATTATCCTACCCGTTCGGCTAACGACCCACCACTAGTCAAGAGTGTGGTGCGTAAGAGTGGATACCCATTCAATCGCCATTTTATAGGCAATTTCCTTAAACACCCCTTATAGACCAGCTTCGTGAATGAGACCTACTAACGGTAAGACTGACACTTTACTCATACATATGTAATACTAGACTTTTAATGTTATATATAGTATAGGGTGTATTTTACACTTTTAAAATACTAGGTGGTCTAATTTAATAAATTATACTTTTAATTTAATTAAATGTAAACCAAAACTTTATGGGTTCATTAAATTTCTTTTAATTATACACTTTAATTAATTAATAAAACCATAAGGGTGTAATTTGAACTTTTCAAAATACTAGGGTTTTAGAATTTAACATTTTCAAAAAAAAAAAATACTTTTAATCAACTTTTAAATTCCAAAACTTGAGGGCAAGTTTTGAAACATTTCAAAACATTAGGGTTTAACTTATTTAAATTTCAAAAACAAAACTTTTAAGTTCAAATTTAAACTATAAAACCTAAAGGGAGTAATTTGAAACTTTTCCAAACTCTATCAAGAATATTCTAGATCACAAAATTCAAATAAGGTAATTAACAATTAATTTGTGGTTTTCTAATTTGACCTAGTCCAAATTCTTGCAAGATAATTCATCAAATAACTCAAATAATTAAACATTATCTTATAAGGCAACAAATATTTGATTAATTGGTAATTATCTTCTATTTTGGTAAGGATTTCACCCAAAATCAATAAAAATCAGATTTTATTCATCAAAAACGTTTTTGATAATAATCCTAAGCCAAAATAGCACAAAATCCCGAAATTACCTCTTTCTGACGAGTTGACTCGTCGAGTTAGGCATGGACTTGTCGAGTTCACCATGGACTCGGCGAATTCAACCATGGACTCAGCGAGTACAACCCCAAGAAACCCTAATTTTCGATTTTTAAGCAAGAATAATCAATAATAACATCAAATACATCAAACAAATAGCCTTGGCTCTGATACCACTGATGGGTTTTGAGCAATACATCATTCCTATGGTGTACATGCAAACCCTAATAGCTTTTGGATCTAGTTTGTCTAATGAACATGGAATTTAATATCCAAAGATATAAACCCTAGATCTAGCATACGATTAATCATATTAACATAAAATAGGGTTTAGATCTTACCTTTGATTGTTATATAGCAATAACAATCAATCCTTGGCTTCAGAAAGCTTAGTGCCTCAAATGTTGCACCTCTAATGGAGTCACAAACACCAGGAGCAACTTAGATGAAGAGGAGAAGAGAGGAGGCAGCCAAAAAACGTCTACAAACCCTAGAGGGAGTCTTAGCCACTTTTTGGGGCAATATGGTTCCTTTATATGGGTAGGCTATTAGGGTTTTCAACTAGGAAACCCTAATCTGACTGCTTAAGCCCTAAGCAGCCCATGGATTCCTTTAACATATCCCTTGGACGATTTCTAATGGGTTTCCCCATAGAATTCGTCCAACCTATATATTATTAAGTAATTCATAGCCCAATTGTAATTATCTCATAATTACAAATCCAGTCCCCTAAGTTTAATTAATCTCTTTTAGCCACAAAATTAATTCTTAATTAATTCTTGACTAATATTAATTAAAAAATATGATTCCTCCTTTAATATATTATTCTCATAATATATTAATAAATCATAATTAAACCTTTCTCTCCTTAATTCATCCTACATATTGCTATGGTGAAGACAACCCAAAAGGACCATGCTCATAATCGGGCCAAGTACATACCAAAATAGTTATGGACTTAGACACTAATCCAACAATTAGTGTGTTGCTTAACCACACACGTTCCACTAATGACTTATAAGGAAATAATGTGCGTATTCATGGATTAGCATACATTTTCATATTTTTCCTAAAGTTACTAGAGTGATATTTTTAAAAGGTTTAGTTACTTTGTAGTATCATACTTTTAGTGGTTAGTTTCTATCAAATCCGTTCGGCTAACGACCATCCATCATACAAGAGAGTCGTGGGTGAGAGTGGAAGACCATTCAATAGTTATTTTATAGGTCTTTATCCTTATACCCCCCTTATAGTATGACTTCGTGAATAAGGCCTACTAATGATTTGACTGACTTGTCTTATACGTATAAAATATTAAACGTTTAATCATATATAGATAAGGTGTATTTTAAATCTTTTCAAAAAAAATGAGGTTTTAATATTAATTATCTAAATTATCTTATAACTGATTAATCAATTTAATCATATAATGAATTTATAATTATCCTTTAGTTACATTACAAGTAAATTAATTATTAAATTCATAAGGGATAATTCAATTTTGATATAACTAATTAAACATTATCAAATAATGATATCTCCTAATATGTGTGGTTTTAAAGATTATCACACAACGCATTTAAAATGCGGAATTTATAAGAATCAATACTAGATAATTATAAAAAGTAACAATATAAATCAGATTAGGGAGATAATTAACGAAAATCTGGCAAACATTATGCTCAAGTCATGAGCAATATACTCTCATGCCATGGGATTAGTATTTTGTGGAAAAAAGTTTAGTTTGATTCAACTCATGTGCAATCAATGTTTGACAAGCCTAAGCTCTGATACCACTGATGGATTTTATAGAAAAAATATTTACAATGCGAAAAACAATTAACAATTAATATCGTACATGCATCCTATAAAATATCTATGTCATACACCTTGATAGAAACATACAATGAACAACTAAACCTAGTATAACCCTAGTGTAATTCGAAGTCAACAAGTGTAGAGTTACATAACTCTTGATTTGTTGTAGTAAACAAATCACTTCAATCTCCTTGTAGTGTAGGTCTTGGAAAGCTTAGCACCAAAAGGTTGATGCCCCTAATGGCTCACTCTTAAACCCTAGAACTAGAAGACAAGATGAGATAGGAGAATTTCGGTCAAACTATCCTTCTTGGAAGAGTATGAACGAATTTTAGGTCCCCAGGGGTCCTATTTGTAGTTTAGGTAACTTATGGGTAAAGCAAGATTTGAATGAGTAAATAATATATTTAATCCAAATTCAAATCTTCTCCTTATTTATTAACAGGAGTCTTCTAGAAACCCTCTAATCCCTCCTTATTTCGTTCACCACCTATATGGGTTTTAGAATCTTCATGCCTTGTTCAATTATGAATAATTACAATTCAACCATTGGACCTTTAATTAATTCCAATTAATCTTGAATTAATTCCAGATTAATTTTGATTAATAATTAATTAATTTCTATTGATTTCACATTAATTTAATAATCATATAAATTAACAAATCAATTTTCTATTTTTAATTAATATATTAATCACATAATATATTAACAAATTATTTCCTTATAGTTTCCAATTAGTTTATTAATCATATAATAATCTGATAAAGCATCATCTCTCTATAAATATCATTCTAATCAGATTCTAGTTATGAGGGCAACCCAAAACGGACTTTGTTTCGAACTACAAGCATATACCAATTTAGTTACTGGCTTAGACACCTTAATCTAATAGATCTAATATGGGTTTCTCCTCTCGTTAGCTTGGGAGGTGGGGTTTTCACTATATGACATCTGCTTCAAAAGTTGTCTCATGCAAAGTGAAATTACATGAGAATGCGTGCATGGAAAATCAACACACGTTTATTCAATTCGTTTTTGATACTTTTGCTTTCCTTGAGCCAAATGTTGTGCGATCCTCAGTAGAGTTCAGCGGCTGATGCATAGTAATCTTATGATCCTGAAATCTACGGATATGGTTTTTAAAAGAATAAGTTTCGCTATCCAAAAAAGGGTAACGTCGCAGCTTGTTGCATGTTAACCCATTACATCTATGTAAAACTCTAATTATTATTTTATTTTTATGGTATAAATGCTTGTTGATATATATAAATTTATTAAAAATGATTTATCTCTCTCTATCTCTCTCCATTTATATATATATATATATATATATATATATGTGTGTGTGTGTGTGTGTGTGTGTGTATGTGTGTCTCTATGTGTTTGTGTGGATAACCTGCTCTTACATCTCATTGACCTTTCTTCATATTTCTCCAAAACTAAGAAAACCTCTGAATAAATCACTTAATGAAATTTGACAACATAAATATGTAGTATTGTTAGGTTTTGATACGAAATATAAGTTTGTTTTTCACAAAAACCAGCAACGGAAGACTTTAAATATAATAGTTTATTTTTAGTTCATAACAAAACCAAACCATCATGGATCCATTTATAGAGGTTATAATGAATTAAAAACAACCATAGGATGTTTTAGAGATAACCTTTGAAACCTTTGAACCCACTTGGTTTTGGGGTGTTGATGGAGATGTAAAGATCAAAGAACATGATCTTCTCTACAAGTATCCACCATCAAGATTAAGGCACTTGGAATGCTAGTTCCTTCTTGTATAAAGTACTTATTAAACCTTCAAGTTCTTAACTCAAATAAGCACTAAAGGATAAGCACTTTCAACCACCAAAGACTTGAATGATCTTCAAAAGAAAAACAAGAGAAGTAGCTCCATGCTACTTACGGTTTTGGTGAAAAGAAAGGGAGAAGAAGAGAGTGTTTCGCTTATGCAAAATTCAAGACTCATGCATCTTTTATATAGACCATGGAAGGTTAGGGCTTTACATTAAAATAATATAAAGTAAATCTCCTATTTTTAAGAATCATGGGCAAGGCATGGAGGTTAACAAGCAACCTCCATAATATTATATATATTTCGGCCATAGCTCTCATAAGAGGATGGATTCTTTATTTTTATTATATACTCCAAGTTTATAAAATATAAACTTTGTCTTTAGGTAGAAGACAAAAGAATCCAACTAGTCCAAAATATTGTGCATGACTTATAATTCATACCATATGAAATAATAACTAGTTATACTATTATTATTTTCATAAAACAATAATTATTCCATAATTAAAATACAAGAGCCGATATTATTTATTAATAATCACATTAATAATAAATATACAAAATGTGCCAACTTGATAAAGGTGTGACCCTATAGGATCATATATTATTAGCAATATCACTCCATAATGATTCTTGGGCATATAGATTCAACAATCTCCTACTTGCACAAGATTTATTATAGACTGACATAGCCAGTAACTGACGTCTAGCAACAGGCTACTACCTCTAATAATATATGAATGGTGCCATCTCATCAACAACCAATTCCAGGAGCTCTAAGCTACAATTGTTACTAAAGGTGTGGTATCAATTATTCCTTTGTCTCAGACATCATGTCAAACGTGGGATGTGGATCACCATCAATTTCATGTACTGTTCATCTTTAAGTAAGGCCTTAGATATCTAGCTCTCAACCAATAAGAGGCACAAATCCCATTTCGACTACATACGCCCATCAATGTAGTTCATGTCATACCCAACGATGGCCCATATGAATGCCTTTTATAGAACAGCTTTAAACCATGTCAAAGCACAACAATTCTTACATTTCAAGTCCTAAATATGTATCTTAGGTCTAAGAATACAAAGATACAACCTTGATCAAAACATCACTCTTGACTACGATCCATAAAGTGGTTTTGATACGGGTCAAGTCCATTACTTATTCTCCTAATCAAGTATCTATGAAGTTGGTAGCAACTCTTGCTATTTTCATCTCCATGAGAATCCACCAATCCACCCATATTAGTCTTACCTCAGAGATACTCCCATAACTATGAATGAATATGGACATTTAGAATAACCTAGTTATTCATGGATTTAAGCATGCTAACACAAAACACAACAATTATTCAATGAAAGACTCATATCCAATACATCAATTCATTTACATATATGTTGTTTGTACTATTCCAATATCCAAATACTAAATTTCAATCAAATACATCTACTTGTATCAACAATACCCTATAGCACCAACTTGACTTTCACGATTTAGCTAATGATGGACTTTGTCAATTAGATTTGACAAACTTGATTTGTATAAAATTTATGAATACAAACATTTTTAATTTTATATATACAACTCATATAAAAAGAAAAACTAATGAAAATGTATTAGATGCTTAAATATGTCTTAGATACCAATACTTACGTAATGGGATTACTCATAGTCATAATGAACAATACATTAAGCTTCTTAGCATGTGGTTCTCCAAACCACAATGTATTCTAACTCTGATGTGTAACTGTAGTTAAAACTTATATGGAAACACTATCCATGTATCTTTCTATTCATTCATAATGAAGACACACCCGATTGTGATTAAGAATCATCTCAATCTATTTGAAAATTTAGCACATGTGTAACAACTTTAAACATAGCTTTCTTTCAAATACTGCGTAGATTAGGAATATTTATCTAGCTCTCGCAAATACTTTGGAATGTTCCTATAAGCCACACAATGACTTGTTCTCGGATTATATTGGTATCATTTGACATGCTCTAAGCATATGACTCATTTGGCCTTTATGCATAATCATGACATATATGATTAATCCAATTACAGCAGCATATGGAAAAAAATCATATTATCTAGTTCAAAATATTGTACTATGATTTTGAGGAGTGCTCAAAATCATGTCATGTGGTATTTGATAAGATAACTCTCTCAGAGTCCTTTATCTTAAGCTTCTTTAAGATCCTTGACAATTAATGAAATTTTACTTAATACTTTAAGTTGCCATGATCTATTTATATAGATATTTATTCCAGGAATTAGTATGTTGACTACATATAAGACTAGGAATGTTACTGTGCTCCTACTAGCTTTGAAGAAAACACAAGAGTCGTCTATATTCATAATTAATTCACATTATGTAATTAACTTATAAGAAAGAAGATTCTTACTTTGAGATGTTAGCTTAAATCTTGGAAAGATTTTCATTCATGTATGTTTTCTCCCTTGAAAACTCACTTACTCTTTATAGTAAAACTATACCGAGGAAGATTAATCAAGCCCATGAATGCATCTCTATGTGTTTTATTAGTTTCTGATCAACTATTGAGCTAATTCAACAACAGTTGAAAACTTGCTAGCTCCAAACTATGATGCATTTAGTTGGTGATTCTTTAGCTCTAAAAGTTCCATATAGCTCCCACTTAGAAAAAGAACTTTCTAAGTACCTGTCTTTTAGAATGTCAATTAGTGGGATTAGTAAAAACTTCATTCTAACATGATCTCAGTGACTCCATACCTTTCAGATAAGGATAACCCATTTCATCCTTAGCCTAAGAAAGTATTTAATCCATTTGTTTGGTTGGAAAATATAAATGTTCAATATATATTTGTTGCGGTGAGCATAATTCCCAAATTTTATAAAGTAAATAGTTCTTTTAAAACATCATATAATAGACTGCAAGGTCTATGTTTTATCCTCCTTAAAAACTTGTACTATCGACATTCAGCTAGTGGCTAAGTGACCTTATCCCGCTAGAGAATACGAAGGCTACCTCGAATATCAAAAGATGAATTCAAGTGACGCCACAAGAAACCTACTAATGATGAGTAAGTGTTTTTTTTCGGAATGAGTTGTGAATCAATTCAACAACTCCTAAGATGTTTCAAGAAGACTTAGTTTACAAAACTCATTTTCGTTATCACAACGAAAGGTTAATGATGACCTCATTAATTCATATTTCAATCTTCACTATGAAACAATTTGAGCAAATCAAAGATTTCAACAATATCGAATAAAAGTTGTCAGTGAAATTGAATAAACATCTATCACGAAATCTATTCATGGATTGAAAAAGATTACATACATCACTTACATATATCTATATGTCAAGCCTTTTGTTCTTTAACTACTAATAGATAAAGACACTCGTGAATCATCTTCCCATATAAATATGATTCACATATATCAAATGAATCAAGCTCATTTTCCTTCAAAAATTCCATCCTTTTGAAGTTGGTATATGTATTTCTTATTTATATTGTCATGATGATTATGTCATAGATAAGTTCCAATCAAATATCATTTGATTATAGAGGTTTTGTGATAAGAACTATTAATTTAATGAAAGATTATAGATTTACTTCATAAATAACGTTTTGAGAAAATATTCTTTAACACATAATACATCATTTCAGAACATGAATGTGAACATCCATTAAACGATAAGTAAATCTAGATTTATTCATAAATTACAACTGTTACATGTCCCTATAAGGATAGGTACAATACATCTATTGTTTAAATAAAAGACTATAACATCATTTGTTATATCTTCAACACGAAATACCATTTGTTTGTAATCAGTTGATTATTTCGTCTAATCATCAACACATAATATCAATTATCGGTGTCACATGAAGTATTACATACTCAAGTGAATGATGGAAAAATAAATAGTTCTATCATATAGATATCTGAAGTCTCGTCCAAGTCAGACTTCTTCGGCATGATGAGATGAGAGGAACAATTCCTCCTTTAGTGTCTATTTTCTCCCACAATAGAAACTACACTAATCATTTGGTCCTTTCTTGATTTATGGGTCTCTGTTGTATTTCCCTTAACTGAACTATAAGTCTATATGAGTGCACAATCTCTTAGACTTCCTTTTATTCAATGCTTGAACATACTTGAAGCTATTTCTAGTGTTCTGATTGAATATCTGCTTTACTTGATGAGATATCTGATATGTTTCATAATTCTCCAAGACTTTCTGCAAGTCATGGTTAATTTCTTCAATATGATGTGAGACACATCAATATCATCACAATAATATTTGCATCAAAGTATCATGATCAAACTAGTTGGTTGCAGAGTTTATTCAGGTATGGGATCTTTTAGTATATATGATTTCTATTTATCTTAAAAGTAGAACCTCAAGATATTATACTAGTTATAGAAATTATAACCATCAATTGTTATTGTCTCTTGAAACTCACCAAGAGAGAGGTTTTGCAGAGCATAAAATTATTAACATTTATCAACAAAATTTCATTTAGTATTTTCAATATCTAGTCTTTAAAAATTAATACCTTTTATTGTTTCTTACAACATTAATTTATTAAAGTCTAGGATCCAAGTAACGAAACAAGTAAATGGTTAGGTGACATTTATCCCATAAACTTAATCAAACTCGGTAGGTACCGATTACCAATTGCATACGATACGTAACTCCTAGATTATAGGATCCTAAACAACTATTGCTTAACACAACATGTTTATCCCATCTATGCCTCAGACTTCTCATGCTTAGGTGACCTTTATCACATAAGATTCCAATCAAGTCATCCTATTTGAAACAACTTGTAGCATTCTAACTAACCAGTAACAAGGTGACCCTTTAGAAACCAGAAACTACAAAACTGCCCCGAACATAAAAATCCAATCCTAGTGACCAGGTAACCCCGTGGAACTAAGACCCTCAAATGATAACGAGTGTTCTTCAAAAGGACGACAATGACTTGCATTTTTAGAAAAGGTTTTATATATGTTTTACATTTATAGTTTATAAAAACATGGTCTCATGAATATTGCATGCATCCAATAATCCATGTACCCTTTTGTAAAATTCATATCACTTGTTATGAGGTTCTTTAGGTGCCAAATAAAACTTCATTTTATTTTCCATTAACCGCGATCATTTATAAACTAAAATTCGGTATTTTAAAGTTTAGTCGTAGATCGGTTTTAAGAACCGGTAATAGTCTTAATAAAACTTTGTTTTATACTTAAGACATGGAGTTTTGGATGAGTTATAAAATCACTATTTTAAATCTCCTTTTAACAATTAAAAAACTTATGACTTTAGGAATTTGTAGAATAAACTCATTTTATTTTATAAACTCAATTTTATGCATCTTATGATAAAAGTCATATTTTTATAAACACAAACTTGGGTGATGACACTTATGTTTTAAATCTCATTTAGCATGCATAAAACATAATATCAACATGTTGTGTTATGTTTAAAACACCAATATCATATATTAAGTTTCGACGCAAAAAAATAAAAATAATAATCACTAGTTTTATTATTTGTCGTTATAACGCTATAAACCGATTTTAGTCTTTTTAATAAAAAAAACTCCTTATTTATTATAAATACATGGAGTTTATATAATGTTTAAACATCTTTTAAACCATTTCAAATATTTTAAAGTTGAGTATTTATAAGTTTTACAACAAAAAAAAAATTAGTTTTAACCAGTAAACATTTTTATAAATATCTATTTATAAACATCTTATGTTATCTTTTAAATATTGTTTTACTCAAACTCCGAGTGATATTATCTTATGGAAAATGTTATTTGACATGTTAAAACCATTTTTATACATAAAACATAACATACATTTAACATAAAATAAACATCACATGCATGCATTATAATGTGTATAAACCAAGCCATGTCTAGTAATAATTTTTGTGAGTCATCACAAGAATTATTAAGTCTTTCCTAAAGGACTTAAGGGAAACTTCAAAAGGTCTTCAAGCTCTCACTTGCCAAGTCAACTCTTGCTTGCAAAAGGACTTCAAATCTTCATGTTGTGAAAATTGCAACACTTAATCCATTAAGACAATAATTAAGCCCAAAACCAAAAATGGAAGCTTGTGGTTGGGATTATAGTCTTAAATGATTAAGTCATCTTCAAGGAGGTCATTTCTTTATCTTGTTACATTTAAAAAGAAATACAACTAGTCCAACTAATTTATTACAACAAGTCAACAAATGAAAAAAATACTTAGTTATCTATTACATCTTATGAATAAATAAATATCAACCAAACACAACAAAAAGGTCTAAATGGCTTGTTTATACACAACAACATATCAAATATTAAAAAAACAACTCTTTGTTTTTCTAAGGAAACTTTTATATAACCAAAATGCATGAAATATGGTTATATATAAAAATAAACAATTTTAACCAAGAAGTTGCCAAAGAAGACAAATATGGATTTTTCTTAACCAAAAGAAATCCATGCTTGTTTTCCAAAAACCAAAAATTAACAAACATAAAAATTCATTCTAACATATAAAAGATGTCTCTGATACCACTTTTGGGTTTTGATACGAAATATAAATTTGTTTTTCACAAAAACCAGCTACAAAAGACTTTAAAAATAACAAGTTTGTTTTTAGTTCATAATAAAACCAAACCATCATGGATCCATTTATAGAGGTTAGAATGAAATAAAAACAACCATATGATGTTTTAGGGATAACCTTTGAAGCCTTTGAACTCACTTGGTTTTGGGGTGTTGATAATATGTAAAGATCAAAGAACATGATCTTCTCTACAAGTATGCACCATCAAGATTAAGGCACTTGGAATGCTAGTTCATTCTTGTATAAAGTAATTATTAAGCCTTTAAGTTCTTAAATCAAATAATCACTAAAGGAGAAGCAATTTGAACCACCAAAGACTTGAATGATCTTCAAAAGAAAAACAAGCGAAGTAGCTCCATGCTACTTACGGTTTTGGTAAGAAGAAAGGGAGAAGAAGACAGTGTTTCACTTATGCAAAATGCATGACTCATGCATCTCTTATATAGACCATGGAAGGTGAGGGTTTTACATTAAAATAATATGAAGTAAATCTCCTATTTTCAAGAAGCATGGGCAAGGCATGGAGGTTGACAAGTAACCTCCATAATATTATATATATTTAGGCCATACCTCTCATAAGAGGATGGATTTTTTATTTTTTTATAAACTCCAAGTTTATAAAATATAAACTTTGTATTTAGGTAAAAGACAAAAGAATCCAACTAGTCCAAAATATTTTGCATGACTTATTAATTCATATCATATGATATAATAACTAGTTATACTATTATTATTTTCATAAAACAATAATTATTCCATAATTAAAATACAAGAACCGATATTATTTATTAGTAATCACATTAATAATAAATATACAAATTATGTCAACTTGATAAAGGCGTGACCCTATAGGAACATATATTATTAGAAATAGCACTCCATAATGATTTTTGGGCATATAGATTCAACAAGTATCACTACCAATATTTGTTTTCATTGGATTTGGGTTTGATTTCAATAATCCAAAAACAAAACCAACGTTTTTTTTATAACATATTGTAGGTATTTTTATTTAGAAAACAAACTAAAGAACCCAACACACAATCAACTTCATTGTTATCATCATCTTCTCTATTTCCACCTCAGTTAATGTTATAATCTTCTTCGACAATGAGCTCTTCGGTCGGGTTCAACAAAGTCGTGAGAAAAGGAAATAGAGGGGTTGATGGGTATATTTCTGAAAAATTTAGAGTGTGTTGATGGTATATTTAAGGGCTTATCGGTGGAATAATAGTGTATAAATTGTGATTAATGGAGCTTTACAAAGAACAAAAAATAAGATGATGATATAGCTTTATAAAATCAAGAGATTAATATTGATTTCTTATGCATACTAAATCAAGAGATTCATATAGGTTTCTTATGTGTGCTTGCTTATGTTGTGATTTGGAAGGGAAATATGGAAAGGCACATAAACACTCTATGTGTGTGTGGTGTATTTGTATCTATCAGATGTGATAGAGATCAAAATCATAAGAAATATCTCATTATGGACCATTAATGCAAAAGTAAACTTTTTTATACTTTTAAATCAAAAGAAAACCATAAACCACAAAGACCATTTTAAATAAAATACAAAAATGGTCCCTATGATTTGGTAAAATCCACGATTTTGGTCCACTTTTTGAAAAACTGATAGATCGTATGGTATCCATGTGGATTCAATTTCTTGCAATTTTGGTTATTGGTACATGTATATAACAATATTACCATTATGGAATTGATTTTGGCTTGTTTAATTACAAAAATAGTTATTTGGTGTTACTTTAGTAAATTGGACCAACCCTCCAACCCCACATTCAAAACCTATAATCTACTTCCTTCACTTCCCAAAACTCTCGTTTCTCTCTCCCCCCTCTCCAACACACACTTTCCTCCCATTCTCTCTCTCTCTCTCTCTCTCTCTCTCTCTCTCTCTCTCTTTCTAAACTAAAGATGATAAGTTTTGAGAAAGTTCACATTTACTGATTTTCCCATTCACAATACAAGGTCTAAAAACCTTCTAATCATCAACCCACCTTCCCACCATTCGTATGCCCCACTATGACATAATTATATCCACCGCCCCATCCCATTATGATCATTTTATTGGTTAGTATGAAGAATAAATACATATACATATTGGTGCTAAACTCTAGATAAACACCCATCTTGGTGCCAAACGTAAATTGCAATATGAAATTGTCTTCTTAATGAAGATTGGGTGTACACCTAGATAATAGCAAAAGAAAAGTTCATGCATATGATCCTCTTCCGATTGAAAATAAAGAACAAAGAGACACCTATCCTTGACGATGATGGATGTGGATTCATCAGAGAAATTGATATTGTTAATTTCATATATCAAATCAAACTTCAAAAACTCCATTTAACCTGGCCGTCACCATCTTTTTTTATTTATTAATTTTGACGTCTATGGATAGAGGGAATTGATGGTGGAGGTTTCACAAGATTTGAAAGCTTACATACTTTCTATGTACTTGTTGTAAATTTGCATTTGTCTTTTGTATATGTATTCATCAATTTTAATTTGTTTTAATAGTGGATAATCGTTGTTAGTTGTAAAGTAAATCTAAAAGATATTAATGTTGATTGATAGATATATCTTATGTCACAACTTAATTGGTTCTAGTTCAAAAAAATAAGTGCCCTTACTCATAACGAATCCATGAGTTTAGCAAATGTTTTGTATATGCTTTTAATGTATGTAGTAGTAAGATCTTATTGTGATTTTGTATGTATTCCATCGGGGATAATCTTATACATTTATTATGTAGAGTAATATTAGCTCAAATGTTTATGATCACTCATTTTGCTCGAGCTTATAAAGAAAACAATGATACTATTTGTTCTAAACTTATCGCTCTCTTGTTTACTTGCAAGATGTAGATTTATAACTTTTTTTAGAATTTGGTTTATTGATGTTGCTAAATTGAATGGTGATGGGTTTGAGCCAAAAGACATCCTATGTGCTGATGCAAACCCTAATACTTGGATCTAGGTTTCTCTATTGTACATGCAATTCATCCAAGACTTATAAACCCTAGATCTAGCATGCGTATTTCCAAATTAACATATGAAAACAGATCTAGATGATTACCTCTTCTTCAACTGCTTGAATCTTCTTGTCTTGGAGCTTAGAGTCACAAGTGTCACTCCTCTAATGGCTTACAAACACCACAAGCAAGAGGATGCTAATTGAGAGAGAGGGATGGTCACAATTTTGGCTATGAAGACTCCTAGGGTTCAAGTGGCCAACAATTGGATGCCCTAGGGTCTTATTTATACTGGTGCTGCTAGGGTTTCAGCCAAAACCCTAATGGACAATTTAGGCCTTAAGTAGTCCAAGGAAGCTTCTGGAATAGGGCCTCTTTGGACGAAATTAATATGGACACATCCCTAATTTCATCCATGCCTAGTCCATAAGGCTTCCCAACCTAATATTCAACCATCACACATTTGACAGTTTAAGTCCTTGTTATTTAATTAATGTCTTTTAGCCACATAATTAATTCTTAATTAATTCTTGTCTAATATTAATTAAACTATATGATTTCTCATTTAATATATTATTCATATAATATATTAATAAATGATAATAACCTCTCTCTTCATAAATCATCCTATCTTATTGTTTTGGTGAAGGCAACCCAAAAGGATCATGCACAACCGGGTGAAGTACATACCAAATATAGTTACGGGCTTAAATACTAATCCAACAGTCTCCCACTTGGATAAGTCTAGTAACTACAAATGTAAGTACAATCCGATTAGCAATTGTAGCTCTTAAAGACGCTATCCAACTCTAATCTTATCAGTAACTTGTCCTTTAGATAAGGGATCGTATAGTCCTTCGTTCTAGATATCATGTGGACAATTACATGGAACATAGTCATACTTATTGTCTAGCAGTTGTTTCCCGATCTCTGATTTGTCTGACATAGAACTTAATTGAACACATCAATTCAGTCCTGACCGGGCCCGATACATAATTCAAACCAAATCATCGAGGGGCCCAGATATCACGTTTACCCTCTCAGGATAAAAGGAACAGATAAACTTCGACTTATATGCATTTACTATTTACTTATCAAATAGTACACAAGTAATGAATTTTATAACATCAAGTTACTGATGCGTTTATGCATTATCAATGCACAATCAACAAGTAACCAATAAACCATATATCTACGTTTTAAGACAATATGATATTATCGTCTTGCGATCACTCGTGATAAATTCCATGAAGTGATTCCAGCAAGCGCAGGTTTAATCCAATGCTCAAATCAAATTCATAAGCACTCATGAACGTTGTAGCAAACATTTGCTATGTCTAATACACTTTAGAAAATCTACAGACCAATTCATGACAATCTTTTTTCATACCTACTCCCAAAGTATGAGTGACTGTGGAACATTCGAATAATCTTATTATTCAGGAAGTCAAAACATGCAAAGTGAAACAATAGGCAAATAATAAACATAAGACAGTAACTTTACTTATAAATAATACTCTTTTATTTAATCATCAAATGTCAATTATATTTATCTGGTACACGTTTCAAAGCTATCTAATCTAAACTAATATTGTCCTTCAACCCGATGCTCCTTGCCTACTGCAAGTGCTTAACCCTACACAATCCCTTCGTAAGCGGATCTGCAGGGTTATCCTGCGACGATACCCTCTTCACTATGAGGAGTCCTTCTTCTACCCGATGTCGAATAAAGTGATATTTTTTGTCGATATGTCAAGATCTGCCACGATCCCTCAGTTCCTTGGTCAAGGAAACCGCTCCTTCATTATAATAGAAAATTTCCATGGGCTCCTTTATGGATGGCACAACTCCAAGGTCTCCAATGAAGCTCTTCAACCATATCGCCTCCTTTGACGCTTCGTTCACCGCTATATACTCTCATCCGCACGTTGAATCAACTACGGTTTCCTGCTTGGAACTCCTCCAACTCACTGCTCCTCCATTTAGGGTAAATACCCAGCCCGAATGCGAACAGTAGTTGTCCCTGTCGGTCTGAAAATTGGCGTCAGTATACCCTCGTACCCTTAAGTCATCACTCCCACCGAGGACAAGAAACCAATCATTGGTCCTCCAAAGGTACTTAAGAATATTCTTGACTGCGGTCCAATGTGCTTTGCCATGGTTGCCCTGATATCTGCTGACCATGCTCAAAGCGAAGGCCACATCAGGGCGAGTACAAGTCATAGCATACATAGTCGAGCCAATTGCGGAAGCGTATGGTACACGGCTCATTTCTGCAATCTCGACTTTGGTACTCGGGCTTTGAGTCTTACTCAACTTGGCATTACTTTGTATCGGTAATTCTCCCTTCTTCGAATTTTCCATACTAAAACGTTTTAGTACTTTATCTAAGTAAGTGTTCTGACTAAGTCCTATTAGTCTCTTACTTCGTTCTCTCACTATCCTTATACCCAAGATATAGGAAGCCTCTCCGAGGTCCTTCATAGCGAAGCACTTCCCGAGCCAGGACTTAACCTCCTATAGTGTCAGGACATCGTTTCCTATGAGTAGTATGTCATCGACATACAGAACGAGGAAGCTGACTATACTCCCACTAGCTTTGACATATACACATGATTCATCTTCACTTCGTACAAATCCAAACTCTTTGACTTTCTCATCGAAACAAATATTCCATCTACGAGATGCTTGTTTCAGTCAATAAATGGACTTCTCAAGCTTACACACTCTATTAGGGTGCTTTGCATCGACAAAACCCTTTGGCTGAGCCATGTAAACATCCTCAACGAACTTCCTGTTAAGGAAAGCAGTTTTGACATCCATCTGCCATATCTCATAGTCATGAAATGCAGCAATGGATAGCATCACCCTAATATACTTTATCTTCGCAACCGGTGAGAAAGTTTCATCATAGTCAACTCCGGGAGTTTGAGTGAATCCCTTCGCAACCAATCGCACCTTATAGGTGTGTACATTCCCATCCATGTCGGTCTTCTTCTTGAAGATCCACTTGCACCCGACCATCTTACGACCTGGTACATTGTCAACCAAATTCCAAACTTGGTTGACATACATGGACTGAATCTCGCTATCCGTAGCCTCTTTCCATTTCGCTTACTCCGAGCCTGCCATGGCTTCCTTATAGCTGTTAGGTTCGTCCAAATTCACTAGAGTACAATCACTAATGAACGTATCCCCTTCTGTAGTAATATGAAAACCATAAAACTGGGGTTGAACCCTAACTCTTTCAGAACGTCTAAGAGGTAAGAACTCGTCAATCGGTTCAACCGGAGTTTCCTCCTCGGTTTGAGCGCCAGGGTTAGAGGTTCCTTCATCATTCGACTCTTGAAGCTCTTCAAGATCGATTTGCCTCCCACTGTCCCCTTGGCTTATGAGTTCTTGCTCTTGAAAAACCCCTCTCCTCGCAATGAAGACAACATTGTTACTCGGTCTATAGAAGAGATATCTAAAGGAGTTATGCAGGTAGCCGATGAAAGTACACCGCTCACTATGAGGTTCGAGTTTGTCGTGAGTCTCTCGTCTTACGAAAGCCTCGCAACCTCAAACCTTGATATGTGCCAATGAGGGAGCTTTCCCTGTCCACATTTCGTGAGGTGTTTTGACAACCTTCTTCGTAGGGACTAAGTTAACGATATGAGTGGCAGTCTCTAAGGCATACCCCCAAAATGAGATAGGTAGCGAAGCACGACTCATCATGGAACGAACCATGTCTAGCAAGGTTCGATTACGCCTCTTAGCCACACCATTCAACTGTGGTATCTTAGGTGGCGTCAATTGCAAAACGATTCCGCATTCCTTGAGGTAGTCGTGGAATTTAAGACTTAGGTACTCTCCACCTCGATCAGATCAAAGCATCTTGATTTTCCTGCCCAACTGATTCTTCACTTCTTGTTTAAACTCTTTGAACTTTTCAAAGGTTTCTGACTTGTGCTTGATTAAGTAGATATACCCATATCTGCTATAATCATCGGTGCAGGTCACATAGGATGTTCTTTTGGCTCAAACCCATCAGTGGTATCAGAGCTTTGTTTGGTTTCTATTGTATTGATGCTTTACATGTTTCATCTTCTGAAAATTCGTTTTTCTGCCCTCTTCCCGACCTGACTCGGCGAGTCAGCCCAAGTCGGCGAGTCCAGTTAGTGACTTGGCGAGTCGGGGAGTCAGACAGAGGGATATTCGGGATTTTCTTGCTGTTTTGCTGGAGGATAATTACCAAAATCGTTTTTGACTAATAAAATCCGAATTTTATTGTTAGTATATGATTATCCTTACCAAAATAAAAGATAATTACCATTTAATTGAATAATAAATTCCTTATATGATAAAATTTGATTATTTAAATTATTTGATGAATTATCTTGTGATTAAAATAGAATAGATCAAATCTGGATAATCATTAAATTAAATGTTTAATTTAAATTATTTGCTATTTGATCCTATATGTTTTGAAAAGTTCAAAACTTGCCCTCAACTTTTCAAATTAAATTTTTTTGATTAAAAGTTTAATTTGAACTATTTAAATTTCAAACCCTAGAATTTACAAGTTTAAAACTCAACCTTGTACTTTATAATATTATAAGATATATATATATATATATATATATATATATATATATATATATATATATATATATATACTTAAATGTTAGTTTTACCGTTAGTAGGCCTCATTCACGAAGCCGATCTATAAGGGGGTATAAGGTTATGGCCTATAAAATGGGCGTTTAATGGGTGTCCACTTTCACCCACCGCTTCCTTGATTGGTGGAGGGTCGTTAGCCGAACGGGTAGGATAGGGCAACCCTTTCCTCATTAAAAGTATAATGAATTTATAAAAGTAACTAAATGTTTTTACAAAATTCTCAATCTTAGTTACTTTAGGGAAAAGTGAATTGATGCAATTCCATGATATTACACTTTGTACCCTTGCTAAGACGTTAGTGGAGCGTGTGTGGTTAACCGGCACACTAATTGGGCTCTAAGCAAAGGTGGCAAAGGGTGACTCAATGTTTATCAAAGTTCGATAGAGCGTGTGTGGTTAACCGACACGTCGAATAGGTGACTGTAACATTGAGGGCACCATGTACATTTGCATGGTTATTCACACCCGCTTTGTGATCCTCAGCATCCCAGTCACAAACTTGAGGGGCATATCGAGATTTAAACATGCCACTGAAAAGTTCAATGAATCTCAAAAGATCTAGGAGTTTTCAATACATTTAAAACTTAGCTTTAATTTGTTTTGCATTGTGGAAAATTAGTGAATCGTCATTCACTTACCTTCAAATTATTTACTTGTTAGATTACGACATCCCTCTTCTAATTTGTAAATAATGTTGTTGGATCCTAGTCCTAATTTCTCATTTGGGTGTTTATTGGGGATTCGTTTCTAATCAAACTTTGTTCTTTTTCCTTTTCAGATGTCGAATGTCAACAACAACGCTTCCGGCTCAAGTTCCTTCGGCTCGTTCTCACTTATGAACTTGTGTGGGAGAGTGATCTTTGACGGGTCCAATGTCAATGATTGGATCCGCAACATCCTAATGGTCACTCGTTATGAGGAAAAATAATATGTCCTCGATGAGAAGCTGAAGGAAATAAACATCAACACTGCCTCTGCTGAAGAGATCGCGGCCTTTGAAGCCCATGAGCGTGATGCTACGAAAGTCCATTGCATCATGTTGGCGACTATGACTGCAGAACTCCAGCAGTACTATGAGGACATGTATCCCTATGAGATGCATCAAGATCTACTGGACCGGTACCACCAGAGCTCTAGGCAAGAAAGGTACGAGATCATCACTTCGATGATCACTGCCAAAATAGGTAGTGGAGATTCCCTTACCGCGCATCTGCAAAAGATGCATAGATATGTCGATCGCCTGCTAAAATTGAATGTAAACTTTGATGAAGAGCTGGCGATTGACATCATCCTTCACTCCTTGCCTCCCTGCTACAACCAGTTCTGCATGACCTACCATATGAATAAGGAAGAGGTCACCTTAAGCAAGCTTCAAGGCTTGTTGAGGACTGCTGGGAGCAACCTCAAAGATAAATCTGTTGCATCATCGCCAACTCCTATTGCTGTCCCAGTCTTGGCAATTGGGCAAAGGAAGAGGAAGAAGAGGAAGGCTCCCTCAAAGAACCACCATAAGAGAAAGTCCCAAAATGGCTCCTCTTATAGTGGAACCAAGGCTGGTTCTGCTAAACCCAACTCCAACCCCAAGGAGGCAGAGTGCCACCACTGCCATGAAATAGGGCATTGGAAATGAAGCTGCCCGGAATATCTACAGGACATCATGGATGGAAAGATCAAGCCATCCTATGCAAGTATTTACACTATTAAATCTAATGATTCCTCACATGCTATTTCTTGGGTACTTGATACAGGATGTGGTTTTTACATTTGTTCTAATTTGCAGGCCTAAGAAGAAATAAGGATGTGGAGCATGGGAAGATAAATTTGACCATGGGGAACAGAAGATCGTCGTCTGTCACCAAGATCGGAGTTTATTCTTTAGTGCTCAGTAGTGGATTAGTATTAGATTTAAATAATTGTTGCTATTCTCCAAATATGGCAAGAAACATCATTTCATTTCATGGTTTGTATAGACAAGGTTTTAGATATTCATTTGATAATGAAAAGGGTTCTATTAGGTAGCGTTTGATACATAGGACTGGATAGAACAAAACAGAACATATTTTTTTAGATAGTGTTTGGCAATGATGAGACAGGAACAAAAACAGTTATTGACCAAGTCAAATGAGACTATCTAGTTAAATTTTAGTCCCACCATTCGTGTAATTAATATTATGCATCTTATTAATTACCTTTTTAATTTTCTTTTGAGTTTATAATTTATGAACAATGTTAATGTTAAGATATATCGCATGACTTAATTTTCAATACACATATTTAATAACCATTCGAATCTTTTTTGTGTGCTTACGATATATATATATATATATATATATATATATATATATATATATATATATATATATATATATATATATATATATATAGGTTCAGGTTCATTTGAGACCATTCTAATTTTGTGAGACCGTGAGACCAAATCTAAAAATAATTTTAAAATCCAAAATAAATGGAAAAATCCAAAAATTCTTTTTTTAAATGTTATTTTCGGAACTTGAATTAACTAAAAAAAATATTAAAAAAATATAAAAAAAAATATAAAAAAAATTAAAAAAAAATCCGTTTTTTTTTTTTGAAAAATACGTGAAATATTCTATTTAGAATATTTCACTGACATATTCTAAAAAATAATTTTAAAATGCAAAATAAATGGAAAAATCTAAAAATTCTTTTTTTAAATATTATTTTCGGAACTTGAATTAACTAAAAAAAATTAAAAAAAAATTAAAAAAAATAAAAAAAAAATTCTATTTTTTTTGAAAAATACGTGAAATATTCTAAATAGAATATTACACTGTACATATTCTAAAAATAATTTTAAAATGCAAAATAAATGGAAAAATCAAAAAATTCTTTTTTTAAATTTTATTTTCGGAACATGAATTAACTAAAAAAAAATAAAAAAAATAAAAAAAAATAAACAAATGCGTCTCACGGTCTCACAAAATATAAGTGGTCTCAAATGAACCTAACCCTATATATATATATATATATATATATATATATATATATATATATATATATATATATATATATATATATATATATCGAGGACAATTCGGTCATTTTAATGTCATGTTCTGTCCTATCCCGGTGTCACCAAACACGTAACATATAATTTAACCAGTGTTGTCCAGTCCAGTCCAGTCTTATCTAGTTCAGTCCCGTTAAGTCCAGTCCTATGCACCAAACGGTGTCTCAATGATATTTTAGTATACAAATATAACATATGTCTTTATTTAAATAGGTAGGAGGATTGGTAAAAATAAAAAATAAAAATATATTAATTTTCTTTTAAAACTTATAGCTATTTCAACTGTTAGACATATATGGAATTAAATGTTAGTTTAGAGTAGATTACATATATATATATATATATATATATATAAAAAAGCTAATAAATAAATAATGGGTATTTTGTCTCTTTCATATCTCTTTCATATGTACCATTCCGGTCTTGACATGTTGTAGGTATCTTTTTTATTTAATATTCAAATAAAAGAGGAAAGACAAAATAAAAAACGCATTAGTGTAGAAATAGAGAGTCCATTTAATAGAACCCATTATATATTTAGAAATTCTTTTGATTAAGTCGTAATTGAAATATTGTTTATTAAAGACCTTTCAAGAACTTAAATAAACTAATGTAAATTTTGGAAAACTTAAGACTAGAGAAAAAACCAAACATAAATATATGTAAACATCAGGTCTTTCAAAAAAAAGTTTGCAATACCGCTAAGCAAATTTTATTGTCATCGAAGACTTTATCTTTCAGTATTGAAAGACTTGCAAATGGTTTTATATTAATTTTATAATCAAAATAATTATAATTAAATATTAAAATCTATATATATATATATATATATATATATATATATATATATATATATATATACTAGTTGTAGACCCGCGCAAAACGGCGGCGAAAAATAGTTTCTCATTCGGCAATAAGTTTTATACGGAAACAGTAACACAAAACATATGCATATCGTTATCGATCAGTTTTAAGACAACAAATAAATGTAACCCTCGCAATACAAAAGAAAATAAATATTTTGGTGTGTAGTGTACGTTTATAGTCTTTCATTTTAGAAATCAAGACACGTCCATACGAAGTGACTTGCTTATACCTTTAATTGTATTGATAAAGTTAATAAAAGGGAGAATCAAAGTTAATCTTAACAACCCGGTTTGCTTGATATAGATAAGTCTAAACGGATATATCCTATTATCCACTTACTATCTAACGTTTTAAACCGAAAAATAATAATATTAATACAACCATATTTCATGGAACATGAATAACAAATGGATAATTTTCTATTAGTCATAAATCATACATAGATATTTTTTCTTAATATTAAACAAAGTATTTGATTTTATAACTAACTGGTCAATTTCGATTAGGGGGCATAAATAATAAATAAAGTTTAAAAAAATTACAAATAAAAGGGTCTATATAATGCATTATTTGTTTTATTTTAATTGAATAAGAGATCGGGTCAAATTTTTGGAAGAGATAAGATTTCAAAGGTAATCAGATTAAAATTTAATATTATTTTATTCATGATTAGTTGTAGTTTACGCTTAGAGAGTTGAACGTCTTAAAAAAGTAATATTATTTGATTGGATCTATTTATAGAAATAATATGATTTCTTTTATAAGTTAGTAACGATATATATATATATATATATATATATATATATATATATATATATATATATATATATATATATATATATATATAGGGTTAGGTTCATGTGAGGCGGCCTAATTTTGTGACACCGCGAGACGCATTTTTTTTATTTTATTTTATTTTTTTTAATTTTTTTAGTTAATTCAAGTTCTGAAAATAATATTTAAAAAAAGAATTTTTTGATTTTTCCATTTATTTTGCATTTTAAAATTATTTTTAGAATATGTACAGTGTAATATTCTATTTAGAATATTTCACATATTTTCAAAAAAAATAGGATTTTTATTTTTTATTTTTTTTAGTTAATTCAAGTTCCGAAAATAATATTTAAAAAAAGAATTTATATATTTTTCCATTTATTTTTCATTTTAATATTATTTTTTAGAATATGTCAGTGTAATATTCTATTTAGAATATTTCACGTATTTTTTAAAAAAAACGGAATTTTTTTTTAATTAATTCAAGTTCCGAAAATAATATTTAAAATACGGTCTCACAAAATTAGAATGGTCTCAAATGAACCTGAACCTATATATATATATATATATATATATATATATATATATATATATATATATATATGTGTGTGTGTGTGTGTGTGTGTGTTAGTGTGGAAAAGTTCAAATGAAACCCCAAAATGTTAAGAACCTCTAATAACCCTTTCATTAAGGGTATTTTTGTTAATTTTTATTTTACATTATAAACATACAAACTATAATTATTTAAACTCATACATTCTCACCTGTCTCTCTTTATCACTCACTCTTTCACTTACTCTTTCTTTCTCTCTCTTACCCTTGCCGCCTCTTCCTGCCAATGTCACCGCCGGCACCACCGCCACCAGGAGAATTTCGCCGACGGTAAACCACAACTTTCAGATCTGGTACTATCGCTTTCAAATCTGGAACCGACGCCTTCAGATCTAGAACCACCGTCTTTAGATGTAAAACCACCGCCTTCAGATCTGCAACCAACACTTCTAGATCTATGTCCACGTCACTCTAATCTGATCAGATATGTTTTTTTTGGTGTGATTTCTCCAAATCTGATAACGTCATCATCACCGTCGACGACAGCTACATATCGACGGACGTTGCTGCCGGTCGCACAACGCCCCCCAAATATGGAACCACCACTAAAAACGACTTCATGAAGCTATTTCAGCTTCAGATCTATCGTCTACCGCCGCACCACTTACTCCGTCATCTACTACCACTGGTTAACCACCACCATCAAATGTACAAGCTTTACCGGTTCTAGATCTTCAATTTCTGCCTCAGATCTACGATATTTGTCTCTAGATCTACGATTTTCTACTGTAGATCTATGAACTTCTAGTGAGGATCCGTCTTTCCCTTCATATATGTTTCGTCTCCACCTTCATCCAGACATGTGGTTTATGCTTCGTCAAGTTTTTCCGACAACCAACTTCACTGGAGTAAATCTGAAGCCAAAAAAGTGTTGTTGTGATCAAATCTGACAAGAAATGACAAAAAATCGCCTTCTCTGGTCACTGGTGGTTGTTCTACTGCCTTCTTATGTTTTTTTTTCGTAAGATCTAGTTTTTTTTTAATAAGATCTCTCTTTCTACTGTTGTCTAGTGGTGGTTCTACCACCACATCATATCTATTCCACCATCATCGATTCCTCACCTCAGATCACCAAAAAATCATCAACAACCATTAGCTTTTTAGATCTGAAGTCAAAGACACTGATTTATCAGATTTGGTTGGATCTTATCAGATCTGATGTGTTTGGTGCAATTGTAGGTATATATCTGGTGTATACAAAGCATTTCATGTTGTCCACCATTAGTTCTACAACCTTAGATCGTCGGAAAAGTCACAAATTACCATCAAGCTTTCAGATCTAAATTCAAAGACGCACTAATTTCTTAGATCTGGTTAGATCTTATGTGTTTGGTGTCATTCAGGCATAGATCTAGTGTGTACAAAGCATCTCATGGTGGCTAGCAGTGGTTCCACCACTAAATCATATCTACATAAGATCTGATTTGTATGGTGCACAAAAGGTGTTTGATGAAAGTTTCAGCAAAATCAGGTGTGTACTTAATTTGTGAATATTATGATTGGGAGTCATGAATTGTGTTTATTAAAGTGTGAATGAGAGTCTAGAAATACTCTATTAAATTGTGAATTTGTGTAGTGCATTCTCTAAATGAGACTCATAAACTATTTTATTAAATTGTAAATAAAATTCTTGAAATGTAAGTTTTAAGCTGAAAGTTTTTTTGTGAATATATATTTTTTGTGTACTAAACTGTGAATTTTTATATTAAACTGTGATTTTTGTGTATTAAATGTGAATTTATTGTATTAAGTTGTCAATTAACTGGCTTAAGCTGTGAATTTGCTCTGAGTTTTACGTTTGATTCTGAAATATGAGATGAAAGAAACAATATACACAAATCTAGTCTTCCCCAATTTTGAATAAAATATATAAAATTTGAACTATAAATATTATGTAAGATCAACTTAAAAAAAAAAAAAAAAAATAAAACAACTAGACACCAAATATCAAGGTATAAATGTAAGTTTTAAGTTAAAAATATGGTTGTGAATGTATAATTTTGTGTATTAAATTGTGAATTTATTGTATTAAATGAGAACTGATTGTATTTAAGCTGCAAATTGACTGTATTAAGCTGTAAATTGATTATATTAAGCTTTGAATTTTATTATTATTATTATTATTATTATTATTATTATTATTATTATTATATGAATTTTATGTTTACTTCTAAACAATGAGATGAAATAAACATTATACACATATATGTTTTTCTCTAATTTTTGAATAAAATACATAATATTTAAACAATGAATATCCTATAAATTAAACTTTGAAAAAAAAACATTAGCCTCCATATATGTATATATAAATATAAGTGTTCAGTTGAGAATACGGATGTGAATGAAAATTTTTTGTTTATTAAAATGTAAAATTATTGTATTAAGTTGTAAATTTTGTATATTAAATTGTAAGCTGACTGTATTAAACTGTGAATTTACTATACTGAGTTGTGAATTTTCGTAATTTTTATGTTAAAATATGAATTTTTATGTATCAATGTTTGTATTAATTTTCTTGTGAATATATTTATTATTCGTGTTGTATAAATATGTAAGAATGTAATGGTTTTTATTGTTTTGCATTAAAATCAAAATGAGTGAATATTAAACTGTGAATGTAGTATTTAACTTGTCAATACATAATTGTATATGCAAATCTGATTTAGAAGGAATCATGGTTGCAACGGTGACACAAATGGTTGTTGGCGGCATGTGGTAGTTAGTTGTAGTGGTAAAGTTTGGGTTTGACTTTTCTGAATCTTTGAATTAGTGTAAAATTTATTGTATTAAGCTGTGAATTTTGTTTATTAAACTACAATGAACTGTATTAAATTGTGTATTATCTACATATTTTGTGTTAAAAGAGGAATGAAAATATTAGATTATAAAATTTACCATTTTGCAATATTCTCACCAAATAAGATGTAACGACCCAAAAATCATGACTAAAAAATTTCTTTTAAACATTACTAAAAATAGATTTATAACAACATATCATAAGTCAAACATAACTTTTGAGTATTAAATTCAAAACATAATATCATTATCAGAGTCAAACATTCCCAGGCTAACTGACTATGGTGTGTGCTCTGCAATCTTCCCGAGCTCTTCTTTTGAAAACCGAGTACCTGAAACCAAAACTGAAAACCGTAAGCACGAAGCTTAGTGAGCTCCCCCAATCTACCACATACCACACAAAAACATATAAAGCACATATTGGGCCTTGCCCACTGCATCAGACCGAAGTCCGGACTAACTGGGGCCTTGCCCCCTGCATCGGACCGAAGTCCGGAAACTGACTGGGACCTTGTCCCCTGCATCGGACCGAAGTCCGGACTAACTGGGACCTTGTCCCCTGCATCGGACCGAAGTCTGGGCTAACTGACTGGGACCTTGTCCCCTGCATCGGACCGAAGTCCGGACTAACTGGGACCTTGTCCCCTGCATCGGACCGAAGTCCGGGCTAACTGGGGCCTTGCCCCCTGCATCGGACCGAAGTCCGGACTAACTGGGACCTTGTCCCCTGCATCGGACCGAAGTCCGGGCTAACTGAACAGAACATAACATAAACATATCAACTAGCATGAACACACGTATACTGCATACTACTTCGGGCCGTAGCCCGGAACACATAACACATAAATCCTGTCTGAGCCACGAAGGCATCAAACATACTAACTACTATATCAGATCAACATCCGAAAACTACTGCTAGCTAAACGGGCCGGCATTGTGGCCTTAGACCCATTCCTACTGGAAGGAGACTCGCCTGAACTGCTGAGCCCTGCTGATAAACCTCTGGCTGCTACTCGACAATCCCCTGAACCGCTGCTCCTCTAGCTCTCCGAGCTATCAATATACATATAACACTTAATCTGACAGTCAACTAAGTCAACTCTGGTTAAAGTCAACCTTCCAGGTCAACCTTACTCGCCGAGTCTTCCTAAAGACTCGCCGAGTTCATAAGCTCAGGGTCTTTCTTATTCGCGACCCGACTCGCCGAGTCAGTCCATGACTCGCCGAGTCCAACTAGTTCCAAGTCCTGACCTGTCCAACTCGCTGAATCACCACCCGACTCACTGATTCTAGTCTCAACTCAAAGGGTTTAGGGTTTCGTGATCTGACTCGCCGAGTCCAAGAACAGACTCGTCGAGTCCTAGACAATCTTCAACCAACTCGTCGAGTTGTTCATCCAACTCGCCGAGTCCATGCCTAACTTCATCCGACTCGACGAGCTGTTCATCCTACTCGTCGAGTTCCTCCTCATCTTCAAGCTACTCGCCGAGTCCACTCGAAGGACTCGCCGAGTCTATCCAGTCCTCAATCCATGCAGTGGCTTTTCGAGCCAAACAGAGCTTCCAACTCATAGATCTATACTTCTAGGGCCTATTCCCCACGTAAAGTGGCAAACTTTACGTGTAGATTGAGAGATCTATGCTCAAAACACACTAAACTAGGGTTTATGGCAAACATGCCTCTTCAACATACCAAGGGCTGATACTTTAGGGGATTCAAGACCAAAACCAACATGGATCTGAGGTAGCAACCTCAGATCTGAACCTCCAACTCGAATTGGTTACATATCATACCAATAATGACCAAAACTCACACATAAGAATAGATCTAGATGCAAAGGGAGTCCAAGCAACAACTTATTACCTCCAATTGGTCTGAAATGACTCCTCAATCCCAGATCTACAGTCCCTTCTTGCACCTCCAAGGTCTTTCTTCCTCCTCCAAGCTTTAGTGCACTCTTTAAGGCAAGATCTAGCTCAAAAACGGATATGGCGGCTTGGGTTTGGTGTTCTGAGGTAGAAAGGGGGTAAAGGAACCCTAGGAAAGAGAATGAGACGCTTAAATAGGCTCCAAGTCCCGGATTTAGGGTTTTCCTCGATCAGACCCAACTCGTCGAGTCTCCTTGGCCGACTCGCCGAGTCGGTCGCTTTCACCACAACCCGGATCCCGCTCGGACTCGCCGAGTCCCTCCATGGACTCGCCGAGTCTCCCCTACACTTGAGGTTTTCTTTCTTTTCTTGGCTTTCCAAACTTTGGGGTGTTACAAGTCGATGTGCCGAGGGATGTGTCAGTGGTATATAGGTTTCAGTTTCAGTTTCAGTTCCAGCTTCAGTAGAACAGCATGCTAGAATAGGACTAAGGATCTAGGATGATGCCTTATGTGCCTGCTTTATGTGTTCAGCTTTATGAGAATTGCATGCTAGTATTGAGTAGACAGCAGTAGGATAGCCTGTTTAGGTTATGCCTGGTAGCACGAGCTTAGCATTGTATGCTAGTGTAGTTTCTCGTTATGAGAATAGTTTTGCCTGAGTATGTCTCCTTTATCCGAATGCTGCTTGCTTTGTGCTTTGTGGGACTCCGAGTGGTGGGATTTAGCCATTAGGTGAATACGTCACATCACATGTGAGCAGGGTTGAATAATCTCAGAGTGCTGGATTTGGCCCTACTGCGCAGCTCTCGTTTGAGTCCAACCGTTGTAGGGACGAGACTTTTACTTGAAGGATTATCCGAGCCTCATTACATGTGATGGTATTCAGGTGGTGGCTAATTGGCATAACAAGGAGGCCTTCAGCAGCTGAGGACTGGTTTGAGTAAGAGTCAGAGATTCCCTAGGGCAAGCCTAGGATGAGAGTAGCAGAGATCAGTTGAAGAGTAAAGGGGACTTGGTGGAGTTGAGGTAACTCTTGAGGAAAGTACGGATAGATGTGGAAGGTAGTAGGGGCCCATACTACTGAAAGCAGAGGATCCGTATTCGATTCAAGAGGGGCCGAGGCAAAATCAAGGAACTAGTAGAGTATGCGAGAAATTCCTCAGCAGTAGTATGTAAATTGATCAGGATTTTGTTATATTTTCAGCATGGTGACGTTGCGCGAGATACCAGTTAGCAGTTCAGGTGTCGAGGAGGGGTCTGGCTCGGGCTTCAGAGCCGGGCAGCTTGATGATCAGATGAGGGATTTCATTTCCGCAGAGATTACGCGCAACATCATTGATCAGACTCCAGTGATTTTCGGTTCGGTTAGAGAGGCCATTGTGGAGCTCATGGACAGTCATCTTGAGGCCTTTAAGGCCGGGTTAGTTTCAGGACAGATTGGGGCTCGTCTAGGTCCCGAATCTTATGGAGTTCAGGGATCCATCAGGGAGGGAGATCCCATTTCTAGTTCCTGCCATCAGGGGGCAGGGGTGAGTGGGGAATTCTGTCTCCAAGAGAGACCATTGCATGATTGGATAGTTGAGGAAGTTTCGCGAGCCATTCGCGAGGATCTGCCCGACATGGTCGTGAGGATCACTGATAGATTGATAGCGAGGCTTCAGGATCAGACATCTGTTGTTCAGTTAGCAGGCGTTGCCGTTGGGGTAACGCAGGAGCGAGAGTCGGGCAGGGAGTCAGAAGGGAAAAGGAAAATTGATGAGACTCAGGTAGCCACAGGTTCGGGTAAGAGGCCCAAGGGTCCAGATTTGAGGACGAGGAACTATCAGAGCCGCAGTCGATGCGGGAAGTGCGGAAGGACGCACATGGGTGTGTGTAGGCGTAGAAGTGGTGGCGATGCTGGGTGTTTCAAGTGCGGCCAGATTGGTCATTTTAGCAGAGACTGTGTTGTTACCATCGCCCAGGGGCTTGATCCGTTATGTTTCCATTGCAGTCAGAGGGGCCACAAGAAGGCCCACTGTCCAAGTTTGTATCCAGCAGGGCAGGTGCCAGCTCCTGCCCTTGGGACTTCGAGTACCGCCAGCAGTTGTCGAGGCCGGGCAAGGGTGCCTACGGCTCAGAGCCGAGTTTTCCAGTAGATTTCAGCAGGGATTCGAGCAGCACTGAGTAATGAAGGTACGTAACTTTTGTTTTTCTGTCAGCTTATGTCATGATTATATTGTTATGGTTCTGCATCAAATTGTGGTATAAGTGTTGTGTTATAGTGTGGCTTGCTTGTGATTATGTTATATGCCATTTGCATACCTCGGATAATTGGTTGGTAGTTAGGGGATGTGCTCTTATGGAGAAGGTTTCGGAGGATGCAGTAACTGTAGCATGGTTGAGAGAGATTTGGTTCGTTTCACTAGTTCGGAGTGGTTAGTGATTGGGATGGATTGGTTAAATTCCTACCTGGCAGGCTTGGGTTCCCTAGTAGATGTTCCGGAATGGTAGTGAAGATCAGGATCTCTTTTGAGTGTGAAGCAGCAAGGGGTAAGCAGGATCGAAGTGGGGGAGAACCCTCCGAGTATTCATGGATAAGAGACACGTAGACCCAGAATGAGTGCGCATCCTCCGAGAAGAAATGGTAGTAGCACAGTGATGGATGGATTGAGAAGTTCAGAATTGGGAGTTCGAGAACTTTTCCCAGCAACTAGTTCATGTAATCGAGATGGTTAGAAGCTGGTTGGGAATCCAGGAATGGAGGACCACCTGTCGGACGCATGAGAGTCGGAATGAGGATCCTGAGAACGGGTATCAAGGGATGTTTTCGTATTAGTAGCCAGTGTCTGAGGCGGCATGCAGGTTGCGTAGATTCGGGAGTTGGGAGGTTGGAAACTTCCCAACAATAACTTCTTGTATCCGGACTAATAGACGGTTGGTTTGGGAACCAAGCCGAAGAATTCCTCGACGAAGCGCTAAGTATATCAAGGATATAAGATGTCGAGGATGATGCAGAATTCAAAGACTGAGGGCTGGTTTGAGAAATCGGGATGAGGAATCACTAGCGGAACTAGGGATAGTTAGGATGTCCTCGGGATAGAGTAGTAGTAGTGGTGTTGTAAGTCTGCGGGGGTAGCCGTAGCATTCACTAGTAGCCATATAGTACTAGAGAGTTGTAAGTCCGCGAGCGTAGTCGCAGCCTTTATCAGATTGGTAGGTGGCATGAGCGCGTGTTGGACGCGGAAAAGTAGTGGTACCCACCAGTTCTAGTGCAGCAGTGAGGATATGGGAATCCACGGGTTAGATTTAGGATTTCCCAAATGGTTCAGTGATGGCTAAGTCAGCAATTTTGGCTATAGAACGTTGCATCAGTTATGAGATCAGAGTAGTAGTGGACCGTTGGGGTTCGGGTATGTTAAGGGCTACCGTCAGTCTGGGAGCCATCATGATGTTAGTCGTGGAATTGATGATGTCAGGATGTGACGAATGGACCCGATCGGTTGGATCGGAAGATTGTTAGAGCCGCAGTGACAGGATAACTAGTGAAAACTAGCTCCAGAGAAAGATTTTGTTCAGAAGTCGTAGAAGCGACTAAGTGAGGAGTCCCTTGACTCCACAGTTGGGTTGGAGTTCAATGTTTCAGGCAGCTCAGTGTTTCAGCCATTTCCAAATCAATAGGTCTTTCTTAGGTCTTTCTTGATCCTCACGACCATGTCGGACAATATTGTGATACGTGCCAGAGGGGGGTGTTAGAAATACAAAAAAAATCAGGATTTTTACATATTTAATAAGTTTTCACATGTTTAATAACTATGAATTTGGGATTCTTAGGGTTCTTAACTTTTTTTGGTTCTCAATTGAACCACTCCCTATATATATATATATATATATATATATATATATATATATATATATATATATATATATATATATATATATATATATATATAGGAGTAGGATCAAATGAGAACATCTAAAATGTTGAGAACACGAGAATAGATCTGGACCATCTAATTTTTAAGATGTGTTGGCTATAATTAATTGTTATTTTTCTAATTATTAATACATTTAAAATTTAAATTTCAAATTACAGAAAATTATAAAGGGTATTAAGGTAAATAAACATTTCCCTAGTTTTGTAAACTCCTATAATTACTCCCTGCCTCTCTATTCCGTTGACCTAATTTCATAGAGCGTACAATCGACACCTTCATCAAACAGCCGATCCCAACTACTTCTGTTTTCCTTTTCCCTTGCTCGACAGATGAACCATCCACATCGAACGATGATGCTTCCTAATTTCACCCAAAATGTCGATTTTTTGTTGTTTGCTCCTTCCCCCATTTATGCGCTGCTGATGACGACGATAAAGCCACAAGGGTCGTCGGAGAATCGACGCCCTTCCTTCCCCTCTTCCCTCTGTCTCTTCAACCTCTTCGAACCCCATAGACGATCGCAATTGGACACAACATCCTGAATATCGGACAACACACCTTCGATGCGAGCCTTTCTTCCCTTCCAGTCGCCCTATTGCTGTCGTCGCTGGTGAGCCTTCACACTCTCTGCCCCTTTGACTTCCACCATTAAAGGCCAAGAGACCGCCTCGATTTCTCGTAAGCCCCAGGACTTGCAATCCCGATTCAGGTCTTGAAGAATGATTGCAAAAATCATGATTGGTAATTGCAATCATGAAGGGGGTTGCGTGATTGGCGATGTAAGAAGAGGGGGAAATTTTGACATGATTTTGTATGAAATTGAAGCTATAAATCAAAAATTGGTAAGTTTTGATTATTCCTTCTATTGTGTTCATAGGTCAAATTCTAGCAATCTGATATCCTTCACTACAGTGGTGAATAAATTCAATCAACATAGTCAGTTGTGTTCGTTATAATCAGTTATGATTATAAACATGGTTGTATCAAATTTGGTGTAATTATCACAACTTAAAACAATTTGGAACTCCATGGGAATTAGCTTGAATTTTGTGTTCATTCTACAATTGGGATCATGTATGAAGATGAAACTTGGAAGACCTCTTTGATGAGTCAACAACCCATGGCTACCATAATCGAAGGAAGCCACCTGACCCATAATACGCCCACTCTTCCAGTGCTTTTCCTTCATAGCCTCGACCTGAGCCTCACGAATCCGCTCCAAAAGCAGAGTAATCATGCTCAACCTCAAACACATATCCCTGTTCATAGCCGCGACCGCCTTGCGGCTGAGAGCATCGACCACCACATTGGCCTTCCCTAGGTGATCAAGGATCTCACAATCATAATCCTTCACCACATCCAACCATCGGCACCGCCTCATATTCAGATTTGGCTGATCCATCAGATATCTCAAGATCTTGTGATCCATGTAAATAGTACAACGGGCCCCATAGAGGTAATGTCGCCAAATGTTGGGGGCGAAAACCACATCTGTAACATCCCAAAAATACAGTCTGAAAATTTCGTTTTAAAAATAGTAATAAAACCCTGTTCATCAATCGTCATATAAGAATCATAAAGAATGTATCTCAAAATATCTTAACAATTGTCAAATATATCAGAGTATAAACATCCCAGGCTGAACAAATGGTGTGTGCACTGCAATCATCCCGAGCTCCTCTTTTAAAAACTGAGTACTTGAAACCAAAACTGAAAACCGTAAGCACGAAACTTAGTGAGCTCCCCCAAACTACGACATACCATACAAAAACATATAAAGCATCTACTAGGCCTTGCCCACTGCATCGGACCGAAGTCCGGAAACTAACCAGGGCCTTGCCCTCTACATCGAACCGAAGTCCGGAAACTGCATCGGACCGGAGTCCGGAACTAACCAGGGCCTTGCCCTCTGCATCGGACCGAAGTCCGGAAACTGCATCGGACCGGAGTCCGGAACTAACTAGGGCCTTGCCCTTTGCATCGGACCGAAGTCCGGAACTGATTGGGACCTTGTCCCCTACATCGGAGCGAAGTCCGGAACTGACTGAACATAACATAGCATAAACATATCAACTAGCATGAATACATATACTGCATACTGCATCGGAACAGAGTCCGGAACACATAAGACAAAACATGCTTGAATCACAAAGACATCAAGCACTCTAACTACTGCATCGGACCGAGGTCCAAAACTAAATGAACATAGCATAACATAATCATAGCATATAATCTAAACACATATACCGCATACTGCATCGGACCATAGTCCGGAACATATAACTCATACCCTGTCTGTATCACAAAGACACCAAGCATACTGAACTACTGCATCGGACTAAAGTCCGGAACTACTGCTAACTAAACGGGTCGACATTGTGGCCGTAGACCCGTTCCTATTGGAAGGAAACTCCACCCCAGCTGCTGGTTGACAGATTCCCGAACTGTCAACACCAAATAACACCCAATTAATAATTGGGTTCTAACGCATAACTATAAATACATGCTTTGGATAATTACTACATTACCCCTAGCTTAGCTTACCCAAGCCCAAGGCCTAATCCATAGGCCCAAAGTCAACTAGGGATCAAAGCCCAACATATGGCCCAACTTTCCAAATTGGGCCCAATCTCTACATGGACTTCCCTTAAGGCCCAAATGTCCAGTCTAGTCCAACATGTATCATTCTAAGGGCCCAATATCATACAATCCTCTCGGCCCCAACTATGGCCCATCTATGGCCCAATTTTCCAAATTGGCCCAATCCTTCATATGGGCCTCACCCTAAAGCCCAACTAATTACTCTAGTCCATTTGATTATTCTCGGATGGCCCAACACAAAGCCCAAGTGAAATTAGGGTTTCACATCAAATGATAACTAGGGTTAAGTGTTGCTTACTTAACCCACTAAGGACTTAACACACTAGGGACTTAATCCATTAAGTCCATTATTGCTCAGATTAATTTCTGCCAATGATTATTATTTAATATTCACTTATTAAATAATTCTCGCGTGCGTGCTGATAAACTCTCAATTATTAGTATTTCTCAATTAGCCCATTAAGGACTTAGTCCATTAAGTCCTTTACTCTACTAGATAAATGAAATGGAGTGATTGGGCTTAATACATAATCCCATCTCAATGGACCAAAAGTGGGCCCAATAAGTCTAAGGCCCAATTACTCACAATTAGGGTTTTCACTCAAACATGGCCCAATAGGCCCAAAACCAATCTCTAAGCCCATTAGGGTTTGCTAGCGAGGCACCACCCACTACCACCTCGGGTAGTGGTGGTCGATGGCAGCTCACGGCGGCGGCCACCACCTTACGATGGTGGTTTCTATTATTTTTATTATTAACCAAATTAATTACAGTTACAATGTTTGATCAAAACATAACCACACACACTAACACACACACACACACTGCCACACCATGGTGGCCGGCGGTGGCGCTGGGCGGCAGCCACCACCTCACCGTGGTGGTAGTGGCTTCCTTGCTATTTCCGGCTAGACTAAACACCCAAACACCACTAAATTGCAAATAAACACACATACACATACAATTTCTGCTTGCAAAACGAACTCAGCCACCTCCCCTTGGTGGTATACGGCGGCGGTAGCAACACTAAAAAGCAACAGCAACAGCGGTTGTGACGCTAGCCACCACCCAATGGTGGTGGCGGTGGTCTTTCTTGTCCCTCATCCGAGCAAACGAATAGCATCCACCCGTAACCACGATCCGGAGACTGAAACTTTCCCAACTCAGCCACCATGAGTGGCAAACGGTGGTCGGGGTCCAGAAACGGCAATTCTCCGGCAGCAACATCGTCGGTCGAAGGTTGGCTGTGGTCCGACCAATCTATCTCGTTCACAGCGATGGCTCGAGCTTCGAATCCCACATCTTCGTCGGCCCTAGTCTTGGCGTCCTCAGCTTCTATATCGGTGGCAATGGAACAGTGGGACGATGGTGTCCCGATCCAGCTCCTCTTCTCGTCGGAATGGTATCAACGACCACAATAAGGCGGCACGACTGTGGCGGTCGTCGGAATTCCATCTGGTCGGAGCACAATGGGGAAAGCCGGTGATGGCGGCTGGAGGAGAGCTAGGGTTTGGGTTTTGGGAGGGATGACCTTATGACGGGAATGATATACCACCGGGTTCAATCCCGTGTTCATTCAAACTTCAAGCGAAATTGGCACTTCCAGTCCCTCCTTCTCATAACTCTTCAAAACAAATCCGTAATTTACCCTTCAGCCCCCAACACTCCTAATTCCTTTCAATTTAGATCCTAAAAATTACCAAGCAGCCCCCAATTCTAAAACCCTTTTCAACTTACATCCAAAACTTACTCTTTTAACCCCCGACTTCTAAAATTCTTCACAAATTAGCCCGGGACTTACATTTACTAATTATTTAAATAAACGGGGCGTTACAACTCTCCCCCACTTAAATTAGATTTCGTCCTCGAAATCATTCCTTACCATTCCTTACACGCTAACTACTCATGTAACATTGCCATAATCCTGGGCACACCCTAACCTTCTCAGGGTAGCTGTGACCAATCATCATAAAGCCCTAACATATGCAGGCGAACTAATCCCTCGCAACAAGCTCTCATGTGCTATGTATGATGTTTGCTATCACTAGATGATCTGAGTCCCTAACAGACCCCTCATACTGAATCATTATCGATGAAACCAACCTGCTTATCTCTCAACTGACTACTCAACTTCTGCTAGCTCAAGAACTCCCACTACAAAACAGGTTCACAAACCTAATCATTCCTGTCTGTACTTGCAACTTAGGGCTCAATTACTAACATTGCCCAAAAGTTGTAACTACCTGAAACACTGAATTGTCTGAACAGTGAACTACCTGAACACTGAACTGCCCGAAACACTGAACTGTCTGAACACTGAACTGCTCGAAACACTGAACTGTCTGAACACTGATCTGCCTGATTCATTGAATTGCCTGAAACTATATGCTGCCATGTGGCTGCTTCCTGACATCTACCGAGACCTACATGGTCCCAATTTTCTGCCAATCATCTGAACTATCGGGTTCCAACCCAACTGCAGAGTCAAAGGACTTCTAAACGAAATCCTTCTATGGATCTAGTTGCTACTAGTTATCTCGTCACTGTGGCCCTAACGACCTTCTGCTCTAACTGATTGGTTCCATGCATCGAATCCTGACGTCACCAAAACCCAAAGCTAAGAGCGATTGCTACATGATCATTGGTAGCCTTATGTCATAAATGACCTCAAGCAATCCACTGCTTCTCTGCTCTCTTCTCTGTAGTGGCGCTTCTATAGTCTTATCACTGGCTTAACCAGGCCTAATCCGTCTGGGAAATCCCAAAATCCAATCCATGGATTTCCATATCTTTACTGCTATACCTGAAATGGTGAGTACTACTGATCTTTCTGCGTCCTAACAACGCACTCACGCTATCTACCAACCTAGTGAAGGCTGCAGCTACACCCACAGACTCACATCACTCTAGTACTTTCTGCTAATCTTGTGAATGCTACGGCTACTCCCGCAGACTTACAACACTCTAATACTATCTGACTGCTAGTGAATGCTACGACTACACCCACAGGCTTACAACACTCTGATGCTATCTGACTACTAGTGACTGCTACGGCTACACCCGCAGGCTTACAACACTCTGATGCTATCTGACTACTAGTGAATGCTACGGCTACACCCGCAGGCTTACAACACTCTGATGCTATCTGACTACTAGTGAATGCTACGGCTACACCCGCAGGCTTACAACACTCTGATGCTATCTGACTACTAGTGAATGCTACGGCTACACCCGCAGGCTTACAACACTCTGATGCTATCTGACTACTAGTGAATGCTACGGCTACACCCGCAGGCTTACAACACTCTGATACTGGATCGAACACGCGCTTGCCCCGCACTCAACTGAACTCATGTCCTGAATGGAATCCCAAACCTAATTCCCTAAGGCTTACTAGTAACATCACGAGAACGCGATCTCCTTATTGGCACGCTTTTCCGAACTTCCATCTCACACTATCCTCAAACCATACAACCACCTAGGCTATCTTCCTTCCCAATAAGGATGCGAAACTTATCCTAGTCTCAAAACTGCCTCGCTTCTGAATCCTTGGGTGATTCTCCCCCACTTTGATTCAGCTAATGCCCTACAGCACACAAAACTGGAAGAATTCCCAATCCTTCACACCACCCATGACCAAACTGCTAGAAACCACACTTACCATTGCTAGTGTTCCAACACTAGCTAATCCAAAAGATCACACAACTCTAAAAATTCAGATAAATCTCCGGTAATAACCCGCTAAACCCAGGAAGCTCCGAATCTCAGTTGGAGACCTCGGAATTCTCCTCCGCATCACGACCTCTATCTTGGCCGGATCGACTAGAATATCTTTCTGATTGACAAGGTGCCCAAGAAATTGCACCCCACGCAACCAGAACTCACAATTAGAGAACCTTGCAAAAATTCTCTCCCTCCTCAAAATCTCTAGCACCTCCCTTAGGTGCTTCTCGTGCTGCTCCTCAGTCTTGGAATAAACCAAGATGACATTGTACTTCCCAATCCCGCAAGTGTTGCACCAAATATGGTCCTGCTGGTCTCTCGAAAGCTAATATGAAATCTATGGTCTCCTCCCGAGACCCCTCACTATAAGCAACTGATTTGGTTCCCTCTACCAATATGCTCTAAGTCAATATCCCGCTCTCGAGCTCTAGAAGTCATATCATTCAGGGTCTTGCACCCCGAGATACTCACAATCTCCCTGCTATCCTTCTACAATATGTTTTGATAACTTTCCTTCTTCATTTCCTCATCAGCTGCATACTATGGTACCATATAAGCTCTTTCCTGAGACTTGGCAGTGACCTCTGCCACAGTCTCAGTCTTCTGGTGGAGATCTAACAACTCTTGCGCCAACTGTTGCGTCTCAATCGCCTGGGCACATACTGCTCAGAATCTGGTCTGGAAGTCATCCCATGACATAGCATTAATCACGTCATCACTCAACTCACTACCAACCTCTTCCTATCAATCTCGTGCTCTATCCCTCAGGAAACAGGAAGTAAGTCAGATCTTGTCTCCTTTCGAGACATCGTCTGGTACGAAAAGTGTTGGCAACATCTGCCAACCATCTGCCGCTAACAATGGGGTCCCTAACCCCCATGACAATCTGGAGCCTCACAAACTGTGAATTCCCGAAACATCAACGTACGGGTCTCTATCATGACTGCTATCTCAGTGCAGAATGCACTCGGCCTCTCATCACAAATCTCCATAATGCCCTCCTTGATCACACTGAGGATCACAGGAGTTTGGTCAGTGATACTGCGCAAAATTCTCAATGAAATGAACTCTCTCATCTGATCATCAATCTGCCCAGCTCCAGAGTCCGAGCCTGATCCCCTGTCCACACCAGATCTACCATCTGGTCTACCACGTAGCGTCACTATACTCGGCAACATGCCATCACTAACATCACAATACTCACCCAATCTCGAGGTATCTCACACTCTTCAAGTTCCCTGGATTCATCTCAGCCTTCCTTGATTCGAGTACGGATCCTCTGCTTTCAGTAGTACGGGCCCATACTACCTTCCACATTTATCCGTACTTTCCTCAAGAACTGCCTCGACTCCACGAAGTCACCCTGCTGCTACTGATCTCTGCTACTACCTTCCTAGGCTTTCCCTAGGGAACTTCTGACTCCACCCAAACCAGTCCTCAGCTGCTGAAGGCCTCCTTGTAATGCCAATTAGCCACCACCTGAATACCATCACATGCAATGAGGCTCGGATAATCCTTCGAGTAAAAGTCTCGTCCCTACAACGGTTAGACTCAAACAAGAGCTGCGCAGTAGGGCCAAATCCAGCACTCTGAGATTATTCAACCCTGATCACATGTAATGTGACGTATTCACCTAATGGCTAACTCCCATCACTCAGAGTTCTACAAAGCACGAAGCAAGCAGCATTCGGATAAGGGAAACATACTCAGGCAAAACTATTCTCATAACAAGAAACTGTACTAGCATACAATGCTAAGCTCATACTATCAGGCATAACCTACACAAGCTATCCTAATACTGTCTACTCATTACTAGCATGCAATTCTCATAAAGCTGAAACACATATAGCAGGCACATAAGGCATCCACCTAGATCCTTAGTCCTATATTAGCATGCTGTTCTACTAAAACTAGAACAATTAATCATAATAATAAAACTTGTATGGGTAATTTGGGAGTACTTACTTGAGCTCGGCTGATTGCATGCACCACACCCTTTTCTCTTTTCAAAACTCTTTTCGCTTTTTCTAAAACTCTTTTCTTTATACTTTTTCTAAAATTGTTTTCTTTTCTCAAAATCCTTTTGTAACCATGGTTTTTCTTTGAAAACTCTATACCACCTCCTTAGTTTGAGTTCAGACACACTCGGGAGTGCACCCGAATCCCTCAAACCAAGGCTCTAATACCAACTTGTAACATCCCAAAAATACAGTCTGAAAATTTCGTTTTAAAAATAGTAATAAAACCCTGTTCATCAATCGTCATATAAGAATCATAAAGAATGTATCTCAAAATATCTTAACAATTGTCAAATATATCAGAGTATAAACATCCCAGGCTGAACAAATGGTGTGTGCACTGGATTCTTCCCGAGCTCCTCTTTTAAAAACTGATTACCTGAAACCAAAACTGAAAACCGTAAGCACGAAGCTTAGTGAGCTCCCCCAAACTACGACATACCATACAAAAACATATAAAGCATCTACTGGGCCTTGCCCACTGCATCGGACCGAAGTCCGGAAACTAACCAGGGCCTTGCGCTCTACATCGAACCGAAGTCCGGAAACTGCATCGGACCGGAGTCCGGAAACTGCATCGGACCGGAGTCCGGAACTAACCAGGGCCTTGCCCTCTGCATTGGACCGAAGTCCGGAAACTGCATCGGACCGGAGTCCGGAACTAACCAGGGCCTTGCCCTCTGCATCGGACCGAAGTCCGGAACTGATTGGGACCTTGTCCCCTGCATCGGACCGAAGTCCGGAACTGACTGAACAGAACATAGCATAAACATATCAACTAGCATGAATACATATACTGCATACTGCATCGGAACAGAGTCCGGAACACATAACACAAAACATGCTTGAATCACAAAGACATCAAACACTCTAACTACTGCATCGGACCGAGGTCCAAAACTAACTGAACATAGCATAACATAATCATAGCATATAATCTAAACACATATACCGCATACCGCATCGGACCATAGTCCGGAACACATAACTCATACCCTGTCTGTATCACAAAGACACCAAGCATACTGAACTACTGCATCGGACTGAAGTACGGAACTACTGCTAACTAAACGGGTCGGCATTGTGGCCGTAGACCCGTTCCTACTGGAAGGAAACTCACCTCACACTGCTGAAGTCCCGTAGACACAATCCCCCACTGCTGAAGTCCCGCAGACTCCACCCCAGCTGCTGGTTGACAGATTCTCGAACTTTCAACACCAAATAACACCCAATTAATAATTGGGTTCTAACGCATAACTATAAATACATGCTTTGGATAATTACTACATTACCCCTAGCTTAGCTTGCCCAATCCATAGGCCCAAAGTCAACTAGGGATCAAAGCCCAACATATGGCCCAACTTTCCAAATTGGGCCCAATCTCTACATGGACTTCCCTTAAGGCCCAAATGTCCAGTCTAGTCCAACATGTCTCATTCTAAGGGCCCAATATCATACAATCCTCTCGGCCCCAACTATGGCCCATCTATGGCCCAATTTTCCAAATTGGCCCAATCCTTCATATGGGCCTCACCCTAAAGCCCAACTAATTACTCTAGTCCATTTGATTATTCTCGGATGGCCCAACACAAAGCCCAAGTGAAATTAGGGTTTCACATCAAATGATAACTAGGGTTAAGTGTTGCTTACTTAACCCACTAAGGACTTAACACACTAGGGACTTAATCCATTAAGGACTTAATCCATTAAGTCCATTATTGCTTAGATTAATTTCTGCCAATGATTATTATTTAATATTCACTTATTAAATAATTCTCGCGTGCGTGCTGATAAACTCTCAATTATTAGTATTTCTCAATTAGCCCATTAAGGACTTAGTCCATTAAGTCCTTTACTCTACTAGATAAATGAAATGGAGTGATTGGGCTTAATACATAATCCCATCTCAATGGCCCAAAAGTGGGCCCAATAAGTCTAAGGCCCAATTACTCACAATTAGGGTTTTCACTCAAACATGGCCCAATAGGCCCAAAACCAATCTCTAAGCCCATTAGGGTTTGCTAGCGAGGCACCACCCACTACCACCTCGGGTAGTGGTGGTCGATGGCAGCTCATGGCGGCGGCCACCACCTTACGGTGGTGGTTTATATTATTTTTATTATTAACCAAATTAATTACAGTTACAATGTTTGATCAAAACATAACCACACACACTAACACACACACACACACACACTGCCACACCATGGTGGCCGGCGGTGGCGCTGGGCGGCAGCCACCACCTCACGGTGGTGGTAGTGGCTTCCTTGCTATTTCCAGCTAGACTAAACACCCAAACACCACTAAACTGCAAATAAACACACACACACATACAATTTCTGCTTGCAAAACGAACTCAACCACCTCCCCTTGGTGGTATACGGCGGCGGTAGCAACACTAAAAAGCAACAACAACGGAGGTTGTGATGCTAGCCACCACCCAATGGTGGTGGCGGTGGTCTTTCTTGTCCCTCATCCGAGCAAACGAACAACATCCACCCATAACCACGATCCGGAGACTGAAACTTTCCCAACTCAGCCACCATGAGTGGCAAACGGTGGTCGGGGCCCAGAAACGGCGATTCTCCGGCAGCAACATCGTCGGTCGAAGGTTGGCTGTGGTCCGACCAATCTATCTCGTTCACAGCGATGGCTCGAGCTTCGAATCCCACATCTTCGTCGGCCCTAGTCTTGGCGTCCTCAGCTTCTATATCGGTGGCAATGGAACAGTGGGACGATGGTGTCTCGATCCAGCTCCTCTTCTCGTCGGAATGGTATCAGCGACCACAATAAGGCGGCACGACTGTGGCGGTCGTCGGAATTCCATCTGGTCGGAGCACAATGGGGAAAGCCGATGATGGCGGCTGGAGAAGAGCTAGGGTTTGGGTTTTGGGAGGGATGACCTTATGACGGGAAGGATATACCACCGGGTTCAATCCCGTGTTCATTCAAACTTCAAGCGAAATTGGCACTTCCAGTCCCTCCTTCTCATAACTCTTCAAAACAAATCCGTAATTTACCCTTCAGCCCCCAACACTCCTAATTCCTTTCAATTTAGATCCTAAAAATTACCAAGCAGCCCCCAATTCTAAAACCCTTTTCAACTTACATCCAAAACTTACTCTTTTAACCCCCGACTTCTAAAATTCTTCACAAATTAGCCCGGGACTTACATTTACTAATTATTTAAATAAACGGGGCATTACAACATCCCCAACTCTAAATCATGTGTCGGATAATTCCCCTCATGCGGCTTCAGCTGCCTCAAAGCGTAATCGATCATGCATCCCATTTGCATCAACACTGCCCCCAGACTCCTGGTCGACGCATCATAATAAACCACAAAATCCTCAACAGCCTCTGGCATTGTCAAAATCGGTGCCTCACACAACCTCTATCTCAAGGTTTCAAAAGTTGTCTACTGCTCAACCCCCCAAGAAAAAGTAATCGTCTTCTTTGTCAATCGAGTAAAAGGAATAGCTATCTTGGAGAAATTATGGATAAACCTCCGATAATAACCGGCTAGGCCAAGAAAACTCCGAATCTCCAATGGAGACCTTGGAACCTCCCACCGCATCATGACCTCGACCTTTACCGGATCGACCAGAATACCATTTTGGTTGACAAGGTGCCGTAGAAATTGCACCTCATGCAACCAAATCTTGCACTTGGAGAACTTTGCGGAAAGTCTCTCCCTCTTTAAAGTCTCCAGAACTTCCCTCATGTGCTCCTCGTGCTGCTCCTGGGTCTTGCAATAGACCAATATATCATAAATAAATACAATCCCAAACCTATCCATCGTCCTACACACGCGATTCTTGAGATCTATGAGTGTGGCTGGAGCATTGGAGAGCCCAAAAGGCATCACCACGAACTCGTAATGACCATAACGTGTCCGGAAAGCTGTCTTCTGAACATCCTCATCTCTAACCCTCATCTGATGGTAACCTGATTGCAAATCAATATTGGAGAACCAAGATGCACCCTGAAGCTGGTCAAACAGATCATCAATCCTCAGGAGTGGATAACGGTTCTTCATAGTTAACTTATTCATCTCCCAGTAGTCAATGCACATACGATGGGACTCATCATTCTTCTTCACAAATAAGATCGGAGCTCCCTATAGAAAACTGATCGGTCGGATGAATCCCTTGTCTAACAGCTCATGTAGCTGTGTAGACAACTCCTGCATCTCGAGAGGAGCCAAACGATACGGTGCTTTGGCTATCGGAGCTACACCTAGAACCATATCAATCCTGAACTCAACTTGTCTCTCTGAAGGTACCCCAAGAAAATTCTCTGGAAACACATCGAGATAATCCCGCAGAATCGACACATCATCCACGGTCGCCTTACCCTTATCCGGGGTATCCATAACATAGGCAAAAAATACAGAACAACCCTATTGAATATAACGTCTGGCCCTCACTGCTGAACACAAATGCGGCCCACTATGAGCTCTTTCTCCTTGAACCAATAACTCTCCCCCACTTGGGGTTCGAATCCATACTGACTGTTGCTCACAATCGATGACTGCCCCATTGGGGCTCAACCAATCCATACCCACTAGAACCTTGTTCCCCATAAACGGAGAGGAACCAAATCAATCGGATACTGTTTGCTAAACATCTGAAGGATACAGCCCCAATGGACCCTTGCTACCCGGACATATCGATCATCTGCAATCTCGACATCTAACGGACAATCCAGATCCCCTGGAGCTCCAACAAACCTCTTGCTAGGTGTAAGTGATACAAAGGATGGGATAGCCCATGTATCAAAAAAATACCAGAGCAGAAATACCATTCACAAGGAACGATCCTTAAATAAAACACATAAATATGAGCAAGCAATTTTGTTAGGAATAAATCCGAGATGATGAATGCGGAATATCAAGAACAATCAGAATCAATCACCATAATATGCAAGTAATCTGATAAAGGTTTTTCATGTATTGATTATGAGATAAACGTATAGAGAAAACCCTAATCTGATAAAAAGCCTTACACCAAAATCTAACATAATGATTATTTATAGGGAAAAATAAATATATGCCATAAATATAAAATCTATGCCTAATATAAAACCAATTCCTTAGAAGAGCTCGATTAAGAACTTCTACTGTAAATGCACCGTAGGGAATCATAAAATGATTAACCCTAAAAAGGCTTCCCTAAATAACCAAATATGCCATATCAGTTTCAATATCTCAAATACTCAACAATCTCCCCTTAGATTTTGAAACTGGTGAAGATCACGATTTCCGATCTTCTTGGCATTTCTCCCCCTAAATTGTGAGACTCATCAGCATATGGGGTTTTCAAAGCGAGAGAAATAGAAATAATTTTCCAAATACGAACTCCCCCTTGAATAATCATCACTCCCCCTTGAATCTTCAACAAATACCATGGAGAGAATCCGGAAAGTTAAGAAGAATCACCAACAATCTTCAAAACCCGTCAGAATTGATGACATAAATCCCTTTAGAATAAACCCAATCTTCAAAAATTAAAACCGGAAAAATAACAAATTATAATTTTGTATTTTTCGATTTTTAAATATTAGACAAAAAGAATGGAGTAAGAAGCAATTATTTAGAAGGGTTTGAAAAGAATAAGATCAAAGAAAAGAATAAGAAATGAAAAAGTTTTGGTAAGAAGGGGCGAAAATGGTAAAAACCCAAAAATTGAAAAGGAATTTGGAATATTGGGTAGAAACAGTAAAATGGTGAAAGATTGAGGCCTGTAAATGAAACTCGAAGCTTGTTTATCACTGGAACGGAGAATAAACACGTTGTTTGACTCTAAAAAGTCAAACAAGTTATGAATCAATTTCTTTTCGATCGGTTCTGCAATTATGAAACGTCTAACTAATTCCGATTGAAACCCCGATTCACGTTTTTGATTTTGACGATGTTGAATCCTGATAATTGCATTTTCTATTTCGACTCCGTTGTGCAAATCCGAATTCGGTTTTGATGTTTACCGATTTTGGATTTGAAGGCCGATTGCAAATTTTTAGCCCCTCTAATGATCAATCTCCGAATGCAGTTGTTAAACCACGAACTCCAATTCCAGAAATTCTTAATGCAAAAATGCCGATCACGAATGTGGTGTAGTTGCGAATCCGATCGGAACTCCTAAAGTGATTTCAATTTTGAGACAGTAACACCGGTTGCGACTTCTTCAATGTCAATTGTGAAGCTACTCCTGTTTCGTTCCTCTCGCTCCATATCAATTGTTCATGAACCGAAAGCGAATCTCAGGTTCGTTCCGAATCCGTCAATTACACACCCAAAGCGAACCCAACCGAACGTTCGGTTCCAATTGAGACTTTCGTTTCTTGACTTCGCTTGTTTGATACCAGTTACTTTGGCTTCTTCAATTCTTATTTGTGACTTTCGCTTCACTACGTTCGCTTCATAACTTGAGTGTCGCTTGTGAGAGATAGGTTCGTTCCGTGATGTTTAGTTTCGCTGTAGATTGTTTGACTCAGCTTCAAAGAACGAACACAATAATAAGATATGATGAGACAGCCAAATGCTCGAAAGACACCCTCCATGAAAGGAAGAAACGGCAGATTATGCTCTTAATACCAAAACTAACCCCTATATTTCCATAACTTCGAATCTGCCCCTTCTGTTACTTTAGACTGACAATTTCTACCCACTGTTTGCTTTAATACCAGATTGCAGCCTTCTTTCTGCAGAAAAGTCACTTTTTCACCCACTTTTTCACCCTTTTCAGCCTTTTGTCAATTCCAACACTTAAAAAATCAATAAAATTGATTTCTTCAACATAATATCATATATTTGACTCAAATCCACCAGATTTCACCAAGAGTTTGTCCATTTTTCTTTCTTTCTTTCTTTTTTTTTTTTTTTTTTTTTTTTTTTTTTTTTTTTTTTTGATAAAGATCATAACTTTTTATGGGACTTTTGGTACCCATTTACAATTCAACATTGATTTATGTTTCTTGCACATCCACTTGTTTGAAGAAAATCTATCATCTTCTGAAAATAACACCCACTTCTTAGTTGGAAAACAAAAATTTCCAAAAATTTCCAAAAATTTTATTGAACCAACCAAATTCTCTTTTCTTTTCCTTCCAAATTCTAACATTTTTAACTGAAGAAAATGAGAATCAGAGGCTCTTTGAACGTGCTTGACTTCAACTTTTTCACAAGCATTGAGTACTTGTACCTTGGGCATCCAAACTTTCTTCATTTTACTCTTGTTCTTTCTCTTGTTCTTCATTTTCTTATTTCTAGGCTTCAGAAATAAATTTCGGATCTGAACAACTTTTTCTTCTTTCTGAATCTGAGCATTTGAAGACTTTTGAACACAATCCTTAGGAGTTTGATAAATATGAACATCTTGAATTATTGGCTTTCTGTAGGGAACCAATCCTTCAAAGACATCATCAGAACACAATAAATCATATGTTGTTGTTCTAATAGAACAAAATGTCTTTACTTTCATGACTTCCAAAGATTTGCTTTGAGATTCATCTTCAGAACAACTAGATTCAGAATGTAACTCTTCTGAAAAACATAAACCACTTGACTCCCTCTCAACAAGAACATCTGGAGTCACATTTACTTCAGAAACTTGAAGAACAACATGAACTTCTTCTTTTTCTTTTTCAGGCCTTTTTATCTTCAACATCTGTTTATGTTCCCGATCTAAATGTTCATATATAATACGAATTTGTTCTACTATTCTCTCAATCTCTCTTAACTGATGTTGATTAACATATGAGTATCTAGATATTTTCTTATTAACAAAAAGATTATACAACTCAGGAATATCATTTAACCTAGATCGACCATTGATTTGAAACATGGTTACTTTGTTAACACCATAGATTGGTTTAGTAACCTTTAATCCAAGTTCTAAAATGGAGTCAAACAATAAATTCGTTTTATCCATTACATGTTCAACAAATGATAGAACTTGAAGAGAGAGAAAGTAGATTTGATAAGATTCTAGATAGAGAAAAATGGATCTGAAAGGGTTTTTAGTGAGAGAAAACATATCTGAGATGGTTTTTAGAGAGATAAACTAGATCTGAACACGAAAATTCAAATAAACATGAAATTTTCTTATAAACATCTTCTAAAACGTGATTCAAGTACAAATCAGATGAAATAATGAGTTGAAGAAAACATATATGTACAAGATTTTTGAATAAAAACGAGGTATATGCTTTTTCTTTTCAGAAAACTTACTAAACTTGAAGAACAAGGTGAGATTCAAGATAATATATCGCCATAAACAAGATCGATTCTTGCAAAAATCGCTGAGATCTACAAGAACCCGCTCTGATACCACTAGTTAGGAATAAATCCAAGATGATGAATGCGGAATATCAAGAACAATTAGAACCAATCACCATAATATGCAAGTAATCTGATAAAGGTTTTTCATGTATTGATTATGAGATAAACATACAGAGAAAACCCTAATCTGGTAAAAATCCTTACACCAAAATCTAACCTAATGATTATTTATAGGGAACAATAAATATATGCCATAAATATAAAATCTTGGCCTAATATAAAACCAATGCCTTAGAAGAGCTCGATTAAGAACTTCTATTGTAAACGCACCGTAGGGAATCATAAAATTATTAACCCTAAAAAGGCTTCCCTAAATAACCAAATATGCCATATCAGTTTCAATATCTAAAATACACAACAAATTTAATATAGTTAAAAAGATAAAGACAAGATACACACCCGTCATTACATCAGGTGTCGCGCGAGCCTCCTTGGCCATCAACTGGAAAACCCTGGTCTTCACCATAGGTGCATCCACCTTGCCCATGCGGCCGTCTATGATCCGAAGAGTCACAGGAGCGGGTGCTGACACTAGCCCTGCTGCAGCCAAACTCGGGCATTGGGCCTTCTTGTAGCCCCTTTGATTATAATGAAATCAAATCAAATTAGATCCCGGGGTGGTGGTGGTAGCAGTATTATCCTTGCTATAATGACCCATCCGACTGCACTTGAAGCAACTCAAACCACCCACCCTACACGGTCCCTCGTGCGTCCTGCCACACTTCCCACCGTGACTCCGACCCTGCTAGCCTCTCGATCTCGAATCCTGAACCTTTTGCCTCTTGCCAGATCCCCTGAACCGTGCACCTGATTTGAATTCGTCTTCGTCTCCATCTCCATATTAATCTCTCTCTCTCTCTCTCTCTCTCTCTCTCTCTCTCTCCCTCTCTATCTCTATCTCTCTCTCGGGCTCTCGCTACCATATCCTCAAGTGTCTTGCAACTGGATCGGCTTACAAACTGCCGAATATTGCTCCTCAACATCTTGTGATACCTTGCCTTCTTCATCTCCTCGTCCACCACATACTGTGTAACCAAAAGTTCCATCCCTCGAAACATCACGGTGATCTCAGCCACCGTCTCAGTAGTCTGGCAGAGATCCTAAAACTATCGTGCCAACTGCTGCACCTCGATTACTGGTGCAAACTTAGCCCTGAACCTGGTTACAAAATCATCCCATGACATGGAATCAACAACCTCATCACCAACAGAGCACCCAACCTCCTCCCACCAGTCTCGTGCCCTGTCCTTCAGAAGACAGGATGCAAATTTGACCTTTTCCCCTAGGGGCAACGGATGAAGCAGATGCGTTAGCAACATATGCTAAACATTGCCTACTTGCTATCGAGTCGTTCTCCCCGTAGTAGTCTGGAGCCTCACACGCATGAAACTCCCTAAATTTCAAAGAACGCGCTCCTACAAAGGCCACCATCTTAGAATGAAAGGAGCTCAACCGCTCATCCAAAATCTCCATAATGCCCTCCTTGACTGTACCAAAGATCATTGTATTCTGCTCAAGAATGCAACGCGTAATCTCAGACGAAATAAACTCTGTTGTCTGGTCATCCAACTACCCGACTCTAGAATCTGAGCCCGAGCCCTCCCTAGCACCATAATTGCCAACCGGCCTACCTCGTAGAGTCACCATACTGAAAATTGACCATATAAACCATCATAATAGGCATAAAAAAACATCGAGGGATCACAAAATCTACAAGCTTCCTGGTTTCATCGTAACTCTCCTTGAATTGAGTACGGATCCTCTGCTTCCAGTAGTACGGGCCCATACTACCCTCCATATCTATCTGTACTTTCCTCAAGGATTGCCTTGAATCCGCCAAGTCACTTTACATCCATAAAATTAACCCTCAACAAGATAAGGCTCCTAACACTACATCTCTTCCTAGGTTTTCCTAGGGAAAACCCCATACCACTCTCCGACATCAGATGCAGAAGGAACTCCCGTTAACTTCCTCTAACTAGCTCATGAATACAATTACATATCACCAAAACCAGATAATTCTTCGAATGAAAGGTCTCACACTATAATGGTTGGAATCAAACAAGAGCTATGAAATAAAGTTAAAACCCAACCTTCTAAAATTCTCTAGTCTCAGTGCTATGTAACTTAACATATTCGCTTACTAGTTAGCTGAAACTAGTGAGAATTCCTAAAAAGCACAAAGCAAGCAGCATTCAAGCATTAAGTAATTAGAACCAAGCATAACCTAACCATGCCATCTTATCACTGACTGATCAGTACTAGCATGCAAGTCTATAAGCTCATACAATAGCCATACGAAGGTATCTCTCCTAGCATTCTATCATGCAAATATTGAGCAGATCCTTAGCCCTAACTAGCATATGATTCACAGATTCACAATTCAAATCATATCAGATAACATGTATGAGTATTTTGGGAAAACTTACTTCGGATCGGTTGATTGCGTGCACCACATCATTTCCTGTAGTAGAAAACCCTTTTAAAAAAAACATTTCTTTTTGAAAAACCTTACTAAATCCTTAGTTTGAGTTTAGACACACCCGAGAGTATGTTCGAATCCCTCAAACCAAGACTCTGATACCAACTTGAAACATCCTAAAAGTAAGACCCAAAAATTTCATTTTTAATTTTATAAAAACAGTAATCCAAAACATTGTCATACAACACAAAAGACCAAAGTATGTCACTACATCATATCATATCAGAGTAAATCTCAGAATGCAAAAAAAGGGTGGTGTGTGCTCTGCCCTTTCGATCCTGAAGTACCTAAAACATATACTAAAAACCGTAAGCCCAAATCTTAGTGAGTTCCTTAAAATACTCACATACCATACATAAATAACTGCATAATGTGCCCCCGTCCCACATCAGGCCACACCCGACATCAAGTCCCACTCGGCCTCGGGCCCCACATGAAATGGAGCCCTCCCTGGATTACAAATCTATCATTCATTAGGCCTCACCTGACATCAGGCCCCGCTCGGTACACCTAATAAACATATAAACATATAATCATGCTAACACATGCGATAATTACAAAACAATTGCATACATTACATTCACAGGCCTCTCCTGGCATCGAGCCTCACTCGATATACATACCAGAACATAGCACATGCAAGAGTCACATAGACATCTAGCATCCTAACATAATAATCATGGGTCTGCATTGGTGCCTTCGACCTGCTAAACCCAGCGAGGAAACTTACCTCAAACTCCTAAATCTCACAGATAAATATCTGGCTGCTGGACCGCTAAAATCCCTGCGCTATCAATCACAAAATAACATCGAATTAATAATTGGATCCCGACTCACACTAAGTGTCCAAACTAGGGTAAAAGACCTTATTACCCTTTACCTAACTTGGCCCAAGGCCAATGCCCAATCCAACTGTCCAAAAAGCCTAAATTCCAAAATAATCACCCAAAGCCCAAATATAGCCTAATTTTCTAAATTGGGCCCAAATCCCTTTCATGGGCCTTAAATCAAAAGAGTGCAATAAAATAGCATCAGCCCAAAAATAGAATTTTCATGGCCCAACGAGACCCTAGGTCAATGGTCCAAGCCCAACAACGGGTTCTCATGTCATGAGCATCCCATGGTCACGTCGTGAGGACCAACTCGACCTAGTCTAGAGTCACTGAGTCAACTCAGTCCATCAAGAAGGTTCTGGTCCCTATCACGTCGTGACCTAATCCTGACAAATACCTGGTATGGCCAACATTATCACGAGGCGGTGATCCTAATCCTCACGACGTGAGATCTGTACTGACCAACTTAAAACATTAAGCTCTTATTCCTTACAACTATAACTTGGGACTTTCCAGTGGGTCTTTCTTTACCCAATGGATGATAAAAATCATGGATTTTCAGTCATGCATGTCCAATGCATGACTTAAACTCTTATTAGACTAAAAGCGGGGAAAATGAGATCTAGACTCAAACTTGGAGTCCCAAACTACACCAAAACTCTGATCCAAAGACTATATTGAAGAGAATGAGTCAATGATCCATAAAGTTGCCAAATTTATGGATCCCATGAAAGAAATCCCACCCAAACATGCAAAAAGGATCTTATAACTTAGATCTAGAATGAAAAAGGTAGAAAATTCCAAGCTTTAAAACTTACAATGGTCCAAAAGCTCTAAGTGATTGCAAGGTAGGAGCCAAAACGCCAAGAGGGTGCTCAACCAAGGTATTCTTCGACTTCAAGTAGCCAAAAACCACCAAAGTATGCTTCAAATATCTCAAAATGCCTAAGAACTTCAAGAGGATCGAGATTTGGGTTTTCCATAGGCTTAGAGGTTGAGACAGGTTGAGGATGGATAACCCTAGCCTCTCATTCAGTTAAATACCCAAAAATTAGGGTTTGGGGTCATTAAGCCACTCTCACTTTGTGAGACCTTATGCCTCACGTCGTGAGTTTCCAAAACGCGGTTCAATAGGTCAATGGTCACTCACGACGTGATCCCCAAGATCTCATGTCATGAGGACCCTCATTATGCAAAATAAGAGAATGAATTTTAGTACCTTAGGGTTCCGGATGTTACATTATCAGACCGAGTGGTTCACCTTGGGGAGCGTCGATATTGTTTTTGAAAAAGAAAGTTGGCTCTCACAGTATGTGCATAAACTAACAGAAGCTAAACAAGTTAATGATGAATAATTGTTATCCGATTCTAAGGATCGATTACCTGTTCGACTAGCTATAGGGTGCGTCTTTGACCTCTAAGATTGATCTGCATTCAAGCTACCATCAGATGAGGGTTAGGGATGAGGATGTTCAGAAGATGACTTTCAGGACTCGTTATGGTCATTACGAGTTTGTGGTGATGCCTTTTGCGCTTAGCAATGCAACGACTATGTCCATGGATCCCATGAACAAGGTTTGTAGTCTGATGTTGGATCGGTCGATGATTGTTTTCATTGATGATATCTTGGTTAATTTTGAAACCAAGGAGTAGCATGAGGTTCATCTGCGAGAGGTTCTGGAGACTCTAAGGAGGGAGAGGATTTATTCCAAATTCTCCAAGGTGTAGTTCTTGGGGAACCTTATCAATTAGAAGGGTATCTTGGTTGATCAGGCCAAGATTGAGATCGTGATGCAGTGGGTGGTTCCGAAGTCTCCATTTGAGATTCGGAGTTTCTTGGTTTAGCCAAGCATTATCGAAGGTTTATTGAGAATTTATCTAGGATCACAGTTTCATTGAAGGTTTAACGAAGAAGTCGGTTACTTTCCATTAGGGGCCTTATAAGTAGGGGCATTTGAGACCTTGTGACAGAAGTTATGTGAGGCTTTGATTTTGACACTACCAGAGGGTGTGCATGATTTTGTGGTATATTGTGATGCGTCAGTTTCAGAATTGGGTGTAGTGTTGATGTAGAGGGGTTGTATGATAGCTTACGCTTTGAGGCATTTGAAGCCTCCTGAGGAGAATTATCTCACACACAATTTGGAGCTGGGGCGGTGGTTTTTGCCTTAAAGATTTAGCATCATTACTTGTATGGGGTTCATTGTATCATTTACATGGACCAAAGAGTTTGAAGTATCTAATGGATCTGCCAAATCTGAACATGAGGCTGCGCAGGTGGCTTTATGTGGTGAAGGATTATTATTGTGAGAACCTTTACCACCCTGGGAAGGCCAACGTGGTGGCTGATGCTCTTAGCCGCAAGGCGGACGATACTCCTATCAAGAATGTATGTTTGAGGATAACAGTGTGTTAGGGAAAACAGGCGATACTTGTCAAGAATTAGAAGAAATATGATGTCATTTGCCAAGTTCTGACGACCTTTGTTAGGAAGTAATGCAGATAACAAGCAAAACTATAAGCACACAAGACACAATATTTACGTGGTTCGATCAAGGTGACCTACATGCACGGACAGGAGGGGATATTCTTTATTTCAGAGTTCTCAAACAGAGGTTACAAGTACAATTCACTTGAGATTCGTCCTACTCTCTGAGGATACAAAATACAAGACACAATACAAATGACTATGCATGCATTCCTATTTATACTTGAGAGATCAGACCTAAAAAACTAATGGGCAAAGCCCATTAGCCCATAGTCCCATGAAAGGTGTCAACCAACCATAATCTGCCATGCAACATCTTCTGGAACATTCTTCCATGTCGTACACCCATGAGAATCAACAACACACATGATGGAGCAGCTTGTCCCAGAATGGAGCATCATGATGTATAAATAGCACATCATGAACACTAATGGCCTAAAAAGCATCATGGTGGCACAAAATTATGTAATCCTTGAGCAATACCAACTTCAGAGCATCCTTGAATGATGTTTATCATCATCGAGGACTTCATAGGATACTTGGCTCATCAGGGATACCATGGCTCATCAAGGAAATAAATAGCCCATCTTGCACCATGATGGTGCAACATGTGCACAGATGGCACAACATATATCAAGAGTGGTGCAAGAACTTCTAGGTTGGAGAAAAATCATCACCTTGGTGCAACAAGGACCATCTAGGCACAACAAGGTCATGATTGGCGCAATAAGAGCCTACTTGGCGCAACAAGGCTTATTCATGGCACAATAGGGACTCTCCATGGTGCAAGAGGGAGTAACTTGGCACAAGAAGGAGTGCCCTTGGCGCAACAACATCCTTCTTGGACCAAACCTTCAACAGATGGCGCAACAAGGTCTCCTTGTGTGGCAACCCGATATTTCAACTCCTTGTAAGGACCAGAATGGGTCAAGTATTGTAACCGCTTCTAAGTAATAAAATTTACTTTCATAATAAAACGTACAAATAGTTCTATTTAATTTCCTTCTATGATTAAATGTCTTTGAACCATGATCGTATGTGAAAAGAACGCCCAAATCCGACTTCATATAGCGAAGATGTGATTTTTCCAAGTTCGGCTTAGCAACAGACCGCTAAAAACTCGAATCGGAGATCGAGCGACTTTTGGCCGGAATGACCTAAACGAGAATCGAAGGTCTCGACAATGGTATTCCAGCGGTAAAAAGTCTGGCAAAAACCGACATCAGATAAAGAAGTTATGAATTTTCTAAGAAATTCCTTAAACACGATGGATTTTTAATAAATAATAAAAATATAATTTTGGAATTTGCCGACGGTGTCTAAACGAAAGTTGTAGAGCGTAGTCTCACCTACGCAAGGATATAAAGACCATCGAAAACGGAGTTCGTATGAAGAAGATATGGATTTTTGAAGTTTATTAAATATATTATTTATTTATTTAATTCAAAATTCGGATATTATCCGAAGGGGAGTCAGCATCCTCCTCCGAAGTACGCGCTGCGTACTCCTGTACGCCCCGCGTAACCGAGAGGATTGGCCTCGGATCGTCCACGTCGCCATATCCGAGGAATCCGACCCGTCCGACCCGTCCGACCCGACGTCCCATCCGACCCGGCGTCCCATCCGACCCACCTCCCCAGCAACCCGTCCCATCCGACCCGAGAACCCAACAACCCGTCCCATCCGAACCGAGGCAGTCGAGGCTTCGGTCATGCATGACGTACGCGTACGCAGCGCGTACGAGCGTACGCCCCGCGTACCGAGGCAGACCAGCCTTCCTATAAATAGAATGCGAGGGTTTCCAAAGAAAGGGTTCATTTCTCTTCTCTCTCTCCCAACTTTGCCTCGTTTTCCGTGTCCGTTCAAACCCGAAACTCTGGTCTTTTTGGCTCAAGTCCCGAAGGTCGATTTTACTTCCGAGATTCCCGAGAATCCCGAGGAAAATCCGTTTCCCGAGACGAAACTCTGCCCGGTTTTCCATCTCGCTATCTTCAAACTTTCAAGTGAGTTTCATACCCCTAAATCAACCTTTTTAATTAGTCTAAATACTTTTATATGCTTTCAAAGGGGGGGATTACAAGTAAAACACACGAGTATTATCGTGCGTTACATAAAGAAATTCTTTTATATACTGTTATATATTCAAATCACATGCGATTTATAAACATTTAAAGGAACTTATATATATATGTATATATGTATATATATAACATATGTCACAATAGCATTTTCCCTTTTAAAAATATAATGTTGTTGTAATGCATGTATAAACTAATCTGTTCTGAGATTTTTCTTGTCTATCCTAGACTCTACACCCAAAAATCTATACTTTCATAAACAAGCGATTCCTTTTCTCAATGTTTCTAAACAAACAAGACACGCTTTTTGGAAACTATAATAGGTATGGTTTTACGAAACAAATTTCTAACTCTTATGTAGTAGAATCACATATTTCAAGAAGTTCACTTTCGTGTACAAGAACAAACGTAACATTTTAACAAGTAGATCTGTTTTTATACCACGGATTTGTGAGACACTAACTTCATGTACGTTCGAGTACATATTTCAAGTCCTGTATTATATACCAGAATCCCTTGGAGGGGGAGCATGGTGTTTGTGTATAGATCTATACGGGCTTGACAAACCCGCACCCTGACTGTTAGCTGCAGTCCACCGTTTGGGGTGACAAACGTCATAACATTTCGACGCCTGAAGAACGTTGTGTATAGGCATTCAGAGTCAATAGTATGGTTATAAAACTCACAAGGGGTATTAAAATGCATTGATTTACAAGGTTTTCAAATTCATTGGTTCTTTTACATTTACATACATTTTAGAAACAAACATTGGTCTTGAGTGAAGGCTACTTTTATACTAGTAGAAAATATTGGATTTTCTAACCACAAACAAACGAAGATAAAACATTTCAGTTCATTCAAACATTGTCACTTCAATACTTATGAAATTCACCAGCTTAAATGCTGATCTACTCTTTCAAAATTACTTGTATGTCCCAGGAAATCAGTAATTTCAGGTATTCATTTCGCTTTTGATGAAGGGATGCTGCGGCGCCAGTTTAATCTCGTATTTTGACATCATATTGTAATTGAGTTTTGAACATGTAACTTTTGGACAAATGTAAACTTTCAATTATATATATGATGGTTGTATTGCTTTCTTTACTATGTATTCATTTGTTACGTTACCACATGAAGTCATCCGCCCCCGAACGTTTCCGCCGTTCAGGTTTGGGGGTGTGACAGATTGGTATCAGAGCAATGTTTATAGTGAACTAAGTATATCGAACCACATAAGATATACAAACTATAAATGCTTAGGGGACTAATACTCTCTGACAAAACAAATTTTCTTTTTACACTTAAGCAGCATTTCGTTCAACTTAAATTGGTAGTTCATTTAAGTACAAATACATGCCTACCACGAACTATTTTCATGTTATACAACTATACAAGTATTTAGACAAGTTGACACTACGATTGGGACTCGATATATATAATCAGATTTTGGACAAATATAGCGTGATCAACTATATTTGCCCAAGATTGGACCAACGTATATCGAGGAATGATCGTAGTAAGCAACAAGTCAAAACTTACCAAACCATTACAAGAATCAAACACAAGCACTTAAATACTATAGGAGTATTTGCTATCTAAACTAGTTTAACTTACATGTTTTACATGTTCCGGCTTTACTCGATTCTTATAACCCTTTTTCTCGTACAGTCAAATGGCTGGATTTCACCACCCTGGCGACCCCTACTTTCCCAACCAAGGCAACGGAGGATGGATCGAAGATGATCCCGAAGAGGACGAGGAACCCATAGAAGTGGGTGATGACTCCGGTACCGACTCAGAGCCGGAAGTTATCGATCCACCACCCATTCAACCTCCCGTCTTCGTAAGGAACTTTCAAGGACCGACTCCCGTCTGGGGAAGTCACCTCCACCATTGGAGCCAACAGCAAAACCTACGCCCTCCCTACGGCATGTGCCGGGAATTCTATGATGTCCGCGGCGGAGGTTCGGCTGATCGAGCACTCCCGGTAATGGTGGGTAAGTTAGCCAATCAGTCCTATCAGTCTGGAGTACAAGCTAGTCGACTCCGGGATATCAACGTGGAAGTGCAGGTTCACACTTCTGACATCCGTAGGCTGGACAAGATGCAAGACAACGCCCAATTTCAAGCTGAATCGTTTCAAGCGCAAATGATTGCAGCCCTCGCCGAACTAAGGGAACAACAAGCCGTTTTCGATAGGCGTCTAATGGAGTCAAAGCAATCAGATACGGAGTCAAGCTCCAAGCGCAACCTTCGACGCAAGTAGTGCTTGTCTAGGACTCAAATTTTGTTATAGCTTAGGACCTCGGCTAAAAGTCTTTAAACTTCTCGAACTTTGTAATCGGAGACCCTTATGGGGGTCAAATTTTCATGATCGTTGTAACAACTTTTATATTAATATAAGTGGCACTATTACTACTATGTTGAGTATTTCGTTCGAACATTGAATGGTCTTTGTGAACCCAAACACTCGTTTCATACCTTCAGTCTTACAAATAACTTTCATTTTTCTATTTTAAGACTTATACTTTCATCTGTTGTTGAACTATAGCGATTTAGTTCATGAGACACATACATTTTTTCCATTCTATGAAATTCTTATCCTTGTCTTTTCAATCTATAGTTGAAGGATGCCTCCGCGTAGGAATCCAAGGCGAAACAACGGTGAGGAAGCACCTATACCACCACCACCTCCACCACCTCAATTTGATGCTGTTATGTTTCAAGCAGCAGTCACCGCGGCAGTGGCAGCTGCCATGTCACAGATCAATAACTCGAGTACTAATGGCTCGGGATCTGGCACACACCTATCCAACCATGGCGAGAGTCATGGACCACCTCGAGAATGCACCTATAAGGACTTCACTAATGCCAAGCCCCGGATGTTTTATGGTACTGGTGGTGTGATGGCCCTGAGGCAGTGGATCGAAAGGACGGAGGCAGTCTTTGAAATATGCTCCTGCCCCGAGCACAGCAAGGTCAAATTTGCAACTTTCACCCTTCTCGATAAAGCTTTAACTTGGTGGAATGGCCACGTTAAAGTACTCACCCTAATCGTGGCAAACTCCATAAGCTGGGAGAACTTGAAGGCCATGATGATGAGAGAATACTGCCCACGGGGAGAGATTCAAAAGCTTGAACACGAGCTATGGACTCTCGGAATGGTTGGTACCGACATCGCTACTTATACCAACAGATTTTGCGAGCTGGCAATCCTTTGTCCAGATATGATTGCTCCCGAGAGCAAGAAGATAGAAAGGTACATCTGGGGACTGACGCCCCAAATGCGATCAAGCGTGTTAGCTTCTAAACCTGACACCTTTGAAAGTGCTAAGGAACTGGCACAATCTCTGATCGACTACGGAGGTCATCAGAACTCAACCACTTCTGCACCAGCCCCACAGAAAGCAAACAACAACTACAACAACTACAACAACAACAATGGCAGGAAGAGGGCATGGATTAAAGGGAAGGGTGGATCTTCCCAAGAATCCGCAAAGAAACAGCTGGTGTCAGTAAATGCGGCCACTGTACCTGCTACAGCCCCTACAAATACCTACCCAACAAAGCCTTATATAGGCAACCTCCCAAAATGCACCAAATGCAATTACCACCACCATGGACTTTGTCGAGCTATGCAGTGCGCCAACTGCAGCCAGAAAGGGCACACAGCCCGTTTCTGCAAGGAACCCGCAAAGCCGATCACTCAAATTCCCGGTGCGGGTGTAGGGCAGGCTTGCTACGGTTGTGGCGAGGTGGGCCACTACCAGAGAAACTGTCCTAAGGCAGCAGGCACCGGAGGTGTGAGACGAGTTTTCGCAATAGGCCACAACGAAGCTGTAGCTGACCCAACTATTGTTGCTGGTACGTTCCTTCTCGATAATTCATACGCATGCATATTATTCGATAGTGGGGCGGAGAGAAGTTTCGTGAGTCAAAACTTTATTCATTTACTTAAACCTAAACCTAGCAAGTTAGAAAAATCATTCACTATAGAGATGGCCAATGGAAAAACCGAAAACACAAATTGCATATACATGGGCTGTACGTTAACATTAGACGGCCATTCTTTCCCAATCAATCTCATGCCGGTTCAAATTAAAAGTTTCGACGTCATAGTCGGCATGGATTGGTTGAGCCTTCTTCGCGCCGACATCATGTGCTTTGAGAAAGCAGTCCGTCTTAACCTCCCAAACAACGAAACATTAGTTATCTACGGCGACAAATCTAGTGCAAACCTTCGCATCATTTCGTGCATCCAAGCTCGAAAGTGCTTGCGGAAGGATTGTCGAGCATTCCTAGCGCACATCGTCGATACAAGTCAAGAACTGAAGGACATCAAGAGCATCTCGGTAGTACGCGACTTTCCCGATATCTTTCCAGAAGAACTGCCAGGATTACCACCGCAACGCCAAGTCGAGTTTAGAATCGACTTAATTCCAGGAGCTACCCCAGTAGCGAAGTCGCCTTATCGTCTTGCACCAGCAGAGATGCAGGAACTTTCCAGTCAACTTAATGAACTCCTTCACAAAGGATTCATAAGACCAAGTTTCTCACCTTGGGGAGCACCGGTCTTGTTTGTAAAGAAGAAAGACGGATCGTTCCGTATGTGCATCGACTACAGAGAGCTGAACAAACTTACTGTCAAGAACCGCTATCCTCTACCCCGTATCGACGACCTATTCGATCAACTTCAAGGGGCGAACTACTTCTCCAAAATAGACCTGCGATCCGGATATCACCAATTACGAGTTCTAGAGAGGGACATTCCAAAGACAGCCTTCCGAACTCGTTATGGACACTACGAATTCGTGGTGATGCCGTTCGGATTAACCAATGCACCAGCAGTATTTATGGACCTAATGAATAGGGTATGCCGCCCTTACTTGGATCAGTTCGTCATCGTCTTTATCGATGATATACTTATCTACTCTCGAAGTGAGGAAGAGCATAGTCAACACCTACGAAAAGTCCTAGAAACACTGCGAACGGAGAAACTCTATGCGAAGTTCTCTAAATGCGAATTTTGGATTCGAAGAGTCGAATTTTTAGGTCACGTTGTTAGCGAGAAAGGTATACACGTGGACCCTTCCAAAATTAAGGCTATTGAGAACTGGTCGGCACCAAAGACACCTACAGAAATTCGTCAATTTCTAGGTCTAGCTGGCTACTATCGCAGATTCATAAAGAACTTTTCGAGCATTGCGAAACCTCTTACTTCATTAACCCAGAAAGGAGTGGCCTTTGACTGGGAAGCGAAACAAGAGAAGGCATTCCAGACACTAAAACAGGCCTTGTGCACCGCACCGATACTATCCCTCCCCGAAGGGATAGAAGACTTCGTAGTGTATTGCGATGCTTCAAATCAAGGACTTGGTTGTGTTCTTATGCAAAGAGGGAAGGTTATCGCTTATGCCTCCCGACAGCTTAAGACACACGAAGTGAACTATACGACACACGACCTCGAGTTAGGAGCAGTGGTATTTGCTCTGAAGATCTGGAGGCACTACTTATACGGAACAAAGAGTACTATATTCACCGATCACAAGAGCCTTCAACACATTTTCGATCAGAAGGAACTCAACATGCGACAACGACGATGGGTTGAGTTACTGAATGACTACGAATGCGAAATTCGTTATCATCCTGGCAAGGCCAACGTAGTAGCCGACGCCCTCAGTCGAAAGGAATACACTGGTCGGAGGGTCAAATCTCTGACCATGACTATCCATTCCCACCTATCCACACAAATTAAAGAAGCACAAATGGAAGCTTTGCAACCTGAAAATGTGGCGGGTGAATCCCTGCGAGGAATGGAGAAGAATTTAGAAGTCAAGGGTGGCGGAGCCTACTATCTCATGGACCGAATCTGGACCCCAAATCATGGTGGTTTCAGAAACGTAGTCATGACCGAGGCTCACAATTCAAGATATTCCGTTCACCCGGGTTCAGATAAAATGTATCTGGATCTTAAGAAACTGTACTGGTGGCCTAACATGAAAGCAGAAATTGCTACCTTCGTGAGTAAATGTCTTACTTGCGCTAAGGTTAAGGTCGAGTATCAGAAACCGTCAGGACTACTACAACAACCAGAGATACCGGAATGGAAATGGGAGCGGATTACTATGGACTTCATAACCAAGTTACCCAAGACGACAATTGGACTCGATACCATATGGGTCATTGTCGACAGATTGACCAAATCCGCACATTTCCTACCCATCAAGGAGACTGACAAAATGGAGAAGCTGACAAGAACTTACTTAAGGGAAGTAGTGCGACTGCATGGTGTTCCGATATCCATTATCTCCGATCGAGATAGTAGATTCACTTCAAGGTTCTGGCAATCACTACAAAGTTCCCTGGGAACTAGGCTAGACATGAGTACAGCCTACCACCCACAGACAGACGGACAAAGTGAGAGAACAATACAAACTTTAGAAGACATGCTGAGAGCCTGCGTGATTGACTTTGGAAAGGCATGGGATATTCATTTACCCCTTGTCGAATTTTCATACAACAATAGTTATCATACAAGCATAAAGGCTGCTCCGTTTGAAGCCCTCTATGGTCGAAAGTGCAGATCCCCTCTGTGCTGGACTGAAGTTGGCGATACCCAGTTAGCTAGAGGAAGAGTTCCTGAAAGCACTCTCACAGGTCCGGAGATCATACGTGAAACAACAGAGAAGATCGTTCAGATTCGTGAACGATTGAAGGCCTCAAGAGACCGACAGAAAAGCTACGCTGACCAAAGGAGGAAACCTTTAGAATTCCAGGTAGGAGACCACGTCTTATTAAAGGTCTCACCGTGGAAGGGTTTAATACGATTTGGAAAGCGTGGGAAACTAAATCCAAGATACATAGGGCCTTTCGAGATTCTTGCCAGAATCGGCCCTGTGGCTTACAAGCTTAACCTACCGCGCGAACTTAGTAACATCCATCCAACCTTCCACGTCTCAAACTTGAAAAAGTGTCTGTCCGACGAGACTCTTGTTATTCCACTCGACGAGATCGAGATCAACGAGAGCCTCAACTTTGTGGAAGAGCCAGTAGAAATCATGGATCGAGAGGTCAAACAAACAAAACAAAGTCGCATACCCATCGTGAAGGTTCGCTGGAACGCCAAGCGGGGACCCGAATTCACATGGGAACGCGAAGATCAGATGAAACAAAAGTACCCTCATCTCTTTCATGTTCACTAGTATCTTTGCTACTTTAAATTTCGGGACGAAATTCTCTCTAACGGGGGGATGATGTGGCAACCCGATATTTCAACTCCTTGTAAGGACCAGAATGGGTCAAGTATTGTAACCGCTTCTAAGTAATAAAATTTACTTTCATAATAAAACGTACAAATAGTTCTATTTAATTTCCTTCTATGATTAAATGTCTTTGAACCATGATCGTATGTGAAAAGAACGCCCAAATCTGACTTCATATAGCGAAGATGTGATTTTTCCAAGTTCGGCTTAGCAACAGACCGCTAAAAACTCGAATCGGAGATCGAGCGACTTTTGGCCGGAATGACCTAAACGAGAATCGAAGGTCTCGACAATGGTATTCCAGCGGTAAAAAGTCTGGCAAAAACCGACATCAGATAAAGAAGTTATGAATTTTCTAAGAAATTCCTTAAACACGATGGATTTTTAATAAATAATAAAAATATAATTTTGGAATTTGCCGACGGTGTCTAAACGAAAGTTGTAGAGCGTAGTCTCACCTACGCAAGGATATAAAGACCATCGAAAACGGAGTTCGTATGAAGAAGATATGGATTTTTGAAGTTTATTAAATATATTATTTATTTATTTAATTCAAAATTCGGATATTATCCGAAGGGGAGTCAGCATCCTCCTCCGAAGTACGCGCTGCGTACTCCTGTACGCCCCGCGTAACCGAGAGGATTGGCCTCGGATCGTCCACGTCGCCATATCCGAGGAATCCGACCCGTCCGACCCGTCCGACCCGACGTCCCATCCGACCCGGCGTCCCATCCGACCCACCTCCCCAGCAACCCGTCCCATCCGACCCGAGAACCCAACAACCCGTCCCATCCGAACCGAGGCAGTCGAGGCTTCGGTCATGCATGACGTACGCGTACGCAGCGCGTACGAGCGTACGCCCCGCGTACCGAGGCAGACCAGCCTTCCTATAAATAGAATGCGAGGGTTTCCAAAGAAAGGGTTCATTTCTCTTCTCTCTCTCCCAACTTTGCCTCGTTTTCCGTGTCCGTTCAAACCCAAAACTCTGGTCTTTTTGGCTCAAGTCCCGAAGGTCGATTTTACTTCCGAGATTCCCGAGAATCCCGAGGAAAATCCGTTTCCCGAGACGAAACTCTGCCCGGTTTTCCATCTCGCTATCTTCAAACTTTCAAGTGAGTTTCATACCCCTAAATCAACCTTTTTAATTAGTCTAAATACTTTTATATGCTTTCAAAGGGGGGGATTACAAGTAAAACACACGAGTATTATCGTGCGTTACATAAAGAAATTCTTTTATATACTGTTATATATTCAAATCACATGCGATTTATAAACATTTAAAGGAACTTATATATATATGTATATATGTATATATATAACATATGTCACAATAGCATTTTCCCTTTTAAAAATATAATGTTGTTGTAATGCATGTATAAACTAATCTGTTCTGAGATTTTTCTTGTCTATCCTAGACTCTACACCCAAAAATCTATACTTTCATAAACAAGCGATTCCTTTTCTCAATGTTTCTAAACAAACAAGACACGCTTTTTGGAAACTATAATAGGTATGGTTTTACGAAACAAATTTCTAACTCTTATGTAGTAGAATCACATATTTCAAGAAGTTCACTTTCGTGTACAAGAACAAACGTAACATTTTAACAAGTAGATCTGTTTTTATACCACGGATTTGTGAGACACTAACTTCATGTACGTTCGAGTACATATTTCAAGTCCTGTATTATATACCAGAATCCCTTGGAGGGGGAGCATGGTGTTTGTGTATAGATCTATACGGGCTTGACAAACCCGCACCCTGACTGTTAGCTGCAGTCCACCGTTTGGGGTGACAAACGTCATAACATTTCGACGCCTGAAGAACGTTGTGTATAGGCATTCAGAGTCAATAGTATGGTTATAAAACTCACAAGGGGTATTAAAATGCATTGATTTACAAGGTTTTCAAATTCATTGGTTCTTTTACATTTACATACATTTTAGAAACAAACATTGGTCTTGAGTGAAGGCTACTTTTATACTAGTAGAAAATATTGGATTTTCTAACCACAAACAAACGAAGATAAAACATTTCAGTTCATTCAAACATTGTCACTTCAATACTTATGAAATTCACCAGCTTAAATGCTGATCTACTCTTTCAAAATTACTTGTATGTCCCAGGAAATCAGTAATTTCAGGTATTCATTTCGCTTTTGATGAAGGGATGCTGCGGCGCCAGTTTAATCTCGTATTTTGACATCATATTGTAATTGAGTTTTGAACATGTAACTTTTGGACAAATGTAAACTTTCAATTATATATATGATGGTTGTATTGCTTTCTTTACTATGTATTCATTTGTTACGTTACCACATGAAGTCATCCGCCCCCGAACGTTTCCGCCGTTCAGGTTTGGGGGTGTGACACCTTGTTGCTCCATATCACTCCCAAGTGCTCCAAACCTCTTCCAGGTGCTCCAAACCACCTTCTGTACTATCCGTTCCTTTGTCACTTGATCCGTTCCTTTGTAAGATGATCTATTCCTTTCTCAGATGATCCATTCCTTTGTCACATGCTCCATGAACCCCAAGTACTCAATTAAGTTCCAATTACTCCAAATGCTCCATGAACATGATACAAATGCTCCATGAGAAAGCTCCAAATGCTCGAGTCACATTTGACACAGTGATTAGCCCACTATTGGAGTAGATTTGTGAGGTTTCGGTTGATGCTATGAAATAGGTGCACCGGAAGAGTAAGGGGATAGTGGGCTAAGTGTCCTCTTTTGATTATGTTAGTTGGGGATTGTTGACCCTTCATTGGAGAGTTTGGGTTCCATATTTTGGGGACACGTGGAAAATATTGATGAAAGAGGTGCATAAGTTGAAGTTTTCTATTCATATGGGTGCGAAAAAGATGTATAGAGACCTCTGACTTGATTATTGGTGGCTGTGTATGAAGCGGGATGTGGCCTGGTATGTGGAGAGGTTCTTCACTTGTAGGAAAGTCAAGGCCGAGCATCAACAACCTTATGGCAAGATAAAGTTGTTGGGTGTTCCTGTATGGAAATGGGAAGATATCACGATGAATTTTATCTTGAAGCTACCATGGACAACACAAGTGGTGTATTCGATTTGGGTCATCATGGATCGATTGACCAAGAGTGTACATTTCATTCCCATTTAGGAGAGAATATCTTCAGAGAAATTGGCAGATGTTTATATTCAGGAGGTTGTGGCATGTCATGGGGTCCCAATCTAAGTGGTTTCGGATCTGAATGTTCTGGAAGAGATTTCATGAGGAGTTACGGAATCGGTTGCACTTCAACATGACTTACCATCTGTAGACTAATGGTCAGAGTGAGTGGACCATCCAGACCTTGGAGGATATGCTTTGGGAATGTGTGTTGGGTTTTAGTAGTATTTGTGATACGTACCTCTCATTGGCTGAGTTTTCTTACAACAAAAACTACCACGTTAGTATTGATCGATCTCCTTTTGAGATTCTATATGGGAGGAAGTGTTGGGACTCTATTTTTTGGGGCGAGGTTGGTCAGCGAGTCATGGGTAGCACAAAGATGGTGCTCCAAACTACCGAGTTGATCCAGCATGTGTGTGGGATGTTGAAGACTGCACAGAGCCAACAGAAGAGTTATGCTGATAGGCACCAATTGGGTTTGAAGTTTTAGGTCGGGGACATAATACTCCTGAAGGTGTCACCTTGTAAAGGTGTCATCCATCTCAGGAAGCGGGGCAAGCTGCATCCCAGATATATTAGTCCTTTAAGGGTTATTGCCCGGGTGTGGAGAGGTGCTTGGAGCAACCCGGGGAGCTCAATCAGATTAATATCACCTTTCACGTCTCTCATTTGTGGAAGTGCAGAGGTGGTTCCATTGGAGGATATTCAGCTGGACGTGTGCCTGAACTACATAGAAAGATCGGTTGCGATCCTCGATAGAAAGAACAAAACCCTAAGGAACAAATTGGTAAACCTGGAGAAGGTACAATGGCAACACCAGAAGGGAACTGAGTGGAGGTGATAGTCTGAGGACAAGCTGAGGGGGCATTATCCATAATTTTTTGCAGCAGTTTACTTTAAGGAAGAAGTCTGATTCAAGTGGGGGAGACTTGTAACACTTGTTTTCCTAGGTATTTTCAATTATGGCTTAAAATATAAAAAGTTTGCATTTTGTTCCTGACGTGGGGCGTACTCCATGGGTACGTCCAGCGTTATTCATTAAAAGGTGGCAGGGCTCTTTTGAGTACGCATGTCGTACATAAGAGGTATGCAGGGCGTACTCATGCAGATCCTATACCCTAATTTTTAGGGTTTGGACCTTATTTAAAGGACCTTAATCCCTTGAGGCCTCCCTTATCTTCAACCTCCATTCCCCCTTTCTGTCATTTCGAAACCCTAACCTTATAGAGCTTGTTTTTGACCTTTAAACTATCCATGTAACATTGTGGAAGAAAGAGAAGCACACCAATAAGGATTGTTGGGCTTGGAGGGTGTAGGTCTAAAGTTTCCTTTACCTTTGAAAGCTTTAGGAGGTATAAAGCTCTCACATTTATGATACTTTTGTATAGATCTAGGTTAGTTTGGAGATTTGCATGGTTTTGGTCGCATAGTTTTGGTTCTTGTTAGTAAAAGCTACTCAAGAGCTTAGGATTAGCATTTCTAGGTGTTTCTGAGGTTCTTATGTCATAAAAATTAGATCTTGAGGGTTATATTCCTCCCATGCATGAATTGTTGGTCATTTTGTTAAGTTATGGCCCTAGGGTTTGGTTTTGAGCTCTATTAAGCCATGAAAAAGCTTAATGTTGTCAAATTTATTAGTTAAGACCTTCTCAAGATGTAGATCTATGAACTGGATGTTTGGAATTTAGGTATTAAGAGTTTAAAGGTGATTTTTGACAACATAGGGTTTCGCAAGGCGTAACGGGTTGGCCCCGAATGCCTTTTTTTGTGGACACCAAATACACAGGGTGTAATGCTGGAGTACGCATGGCGTACTCCTAAAAGTCCATTTGGGCCATTTTTGGCCTTGGTCCATGTTTAGTTGGGTCCAACATGGGAAGGGTAAAATGATATTTTACCATTAGTAAGAGAGATTATGTTTTGGACCTTGGTTACGGGTTATTACCCTAAATAGTAACTAGGGTTGGTTTGGATTTGCTCAATGTGAGGAGCCTTTGTAGCAGCAGTGTGTGTGTGTGATTTAGATATCTTCAATTTTAGGTAAGCTTCCTCACAGTATTTACGGGTCGAAGACACCAATGCCGACCCATTAATTTATATTTATAGGATGATAGTCGCCTGTGTGACTCTTGCGTATATCGTATGTGTTTGTATGTATACTAGGCAGGCCATGTTGCCAGGTGGGGACTGATGAATGTGTTGGGTGGGGCCCATCACATGTTACTGGCAGATCTATACCGAGCGGGGCCCATTGTATGTATGGTATGTGGTATTTTGGGGAACTCACTAAGCTTTGTGCTTACGGTTTATGCTTAAATGTTTTTCTGGTACTTTTAATTCAAAAGGGAAGGGTCCGACATGATCACATCGCATCCATCCGTGTTCAAAATTTTATGATTTTGAAATTCTACTCTGATAACTATTTTTCCACATTGTCATACTTTGATGGTTTGAAATGAATGATTGATGGTTTTGGTTGACTTAAAAATAACAGTTTTTACTTAGGATTTTTGGGATGTTACACTCATATCCTCTCTCCCACTCTCTAATCAGGCTTTTTAGTCCTGAGTAGTTCCTGAGGTTCCTAAATCCCGACGCGGCACTACTCGCTCGATTCATGCTAGTAGGATGAGTTCACGTCCCTGCTTTTTCCAGTTTTTAAAAGTTTTACCGGGGGTGGGGGGGGATACATGTTATAATACTACACTATCGATTTAAAAAAATATTATTATTTGTAACATATCAATTGTTTACAAAATGCATGAAACATTATGATGCTATTATGCATGGTAGTTACCTTGCCAAAATTTTAGGAATAATGTTATGTCTAGTCGTTATGTTCTACCTGGTAGAAACTCTTCTGAAAACTATAATATTATACCTAGTCGTTATACTGGCAGATAATATAGAGGAAAATAGTACATACTACCTACTTGTTATGCTGGCCAAACATAAGGATAAGCATAGTGCTTAGTTTTTACTCTGTCCTAATATGCTATTAAGATTATCAAAAACTAATATAATTATATATATATATATATATATATATATATATATATATATATATATATATATATATATTAGTATAATTATGCAAGTGAATCACATCAAAGGAAAACTAAGGATAGATTATCAAAACATATGTTAGATGAGGAACGACACTACTCATCCTTAGCTGATTAGTTTTCAGCTACCCCGGTCCTATAATCGTTAATCTTAAGCGATCATGAAACATATGTATAGATTTATATGGGGTGACACCCCACCTACGGTTACAAACTTCAACCATGACATGCATAACTTTCTAGTCTATTATCTTTATGACGTCCAATGAAGCATCACGGCTGGGAAAATATCTAGTCAATATCTCGATTGTAGGAAACTCATTGTAACAATTTCTTGGTGCCTTAATTAAACTATTGAGAGTGGAATGCCTTGAAGTAGTAATAATATGTATCAACAAAATGAAAAGGGTAGACTATCTTAAAAGAAAAAGATATAGAATTACCAATATATATATATATATATATATATATATATATATATATATATATATATATATATATATATATATATATAATCGAGTGTATAAATTAAAATATTCCTGAAAGAAAGAAGAAGTGAAATAAAAAGAGAATACTAAAGGAAACATGGCAAATTACGAATCGAAGATAGTGCAAGAAAACACTCCTTAGAGACTTAGAGTAAAAAAGTAGTTATGAAAACTTATATATTCATAAACAAAGATCCTATAGTGAAAACCTTTACAAAGAGTATTTTCAATGAACTATAAAACCGGTGAACTCATTAAAATTATGTTGGCCGTTTTCAAAATCACATGTATTCATCACTTAAATCAGAAACAACATCATGCAAATTATTAATTTAGTATCAAAATGAGAAACAGTAATATCAAGAGATTTAAGAATAGAATGTGCCTTATCAATTACCTTTTCACACTTAGTGACATGCTCCTTCACCTTCTTCGTAGAAAAACAAGCATTAGAAACTGTTGCGTCATCTATGAAGTAGCCTCAATTTTCTGAACAACCACTTTTGACCATGAAATACCTGCCTCCACTATTCTTCTTCTCAACTTTTATCATCAAATAATCACCGTGAGTTGTTTTGTGAACTTAATCATCTTCTAATTCAATTGATCACACTTCCATGTTTCCATCATCACTGTTCTCTTCAGTCACCACAAGAGCTGGTTTACTTGAATTCTTTTGAAGTTCTTCGATTTTCTTCAATTTAAAGGCTACATCTTTGTATTTTCCCTTTTTCTCATTCTGTTTCGCAACGTACATTCCTTCGGAAAATGATTCCTTCCATGACAATTGTTGCAGTCAAAGCCTTAGTCACCAAGTAACTCCTTTTCCTTGTTTTCATCATCCCTTTGAAAGTTTTTGAAACTTTCACTCCTGGATTTTTCTGAGTTTCAACTTCCTTGCTTGTAATTGTTTCCTGCAGATTCATTTGTGTTGTTGTTTTTGAAACGAGAGAAGTTCTTTAAGATGAATTTCTTTGGATTAATTACCATCAGACTTTGTCTTTTTTTTGTAAGTTCTACACCTGATATATCAGATTCAGAATCTTCCACCATAATCTTTGTCTTTTCTTCTTTGAACTTTGAATTTTTGTCACCAAGGCCAATGGACCAACACTTTAATCAACTTTGCTTTCTTCATCACTTCATGTTCGTGAGACTTTAGTATGCCAACAGTTTGTGCAAGAGAGTAATTCTTGAATTGTTCGTGAGCTTTAACAGTAAAAACAATTGAATTTCATTCTAACATCAATCTATTCATGAATTTGACCTTTTGTTCTATAAATTTTCTCTTCAAATTGTGTTTTAGCATATGACTTAAAAGATGATAACGCGGTTGGCTATTTGTTCAATAGTTTCATCGGATTTTTTCTGAAAAGATCTGAATTCAGACAGAAGTGACATTTGTAGAGAATGAGTGAGATCAGAATATTCAGAATATAATTCCTGCAATCTATCCCATCTCTATTTTCAAGTCTGATAAGAACTGACCAAACAAAAAGTTTCAGGAGGAAGAGCAAATGTTATGATTCATAATGCTTTCAAGTTGCGGAAAATGAGTGAGATTAGCACATAATATAATTCTTTCAATTTGTACCATATCTCTTTTGTAGTCTGATATGAACTAACCAAACGAAAAATGTCAAGAGGAAGATAAAACCTTATGATTCTCAATGCTTTGAGGTTACACATCAATTTTCCTTTCTCTACATAATCAATTTCAGTGTCATCAGCTATAATGGTGTCAAAAGCTTCTTGACTTCTAAATTTAGTCTTTGTCTTGGAGTACTTGTATGTTTCTTTTGTTATTGCATGCCAGATGCAAGATCCATGAGTTTCAATCCCTATAACATAATCTTCAAAGTGAAGAACCCAAACTTCATAGTCTTTAGGAAATAGAATATGAATTCTCGATATAGACCTGATGCTGCTTGGAATATTGAATGTGATTGAGTATGAATCCTCTTTGGACATTTTGAATGAAATGAAATGAGAATGAGAACAATGAACTAGAAAAAGAGTTTTAGAATCAAATCAAAATATTTAAACAAGGAATTAAAGATCAATTTGCAAAGAGATTTGAAAATTGAGGAATAGATCTAGAATTTGATGAAAAAATCTAGAACACACTATGAACAAGATAAACAGTGTCAAAATCAAGATTTGAAAAAGCTCAAATGATCTCCCGATCTGATACCAATTGAAGAAATGAACATATTCATGATTCAAACATTAATGTGATTCACAAGAACACACAAGGTAAATAAGATTTCACTTTGATTAATGAGTCGGTAATAACAATTCAATACAGTATCAAAGAACTATTCTATCCCCAAAACTCTAACACATTCCTCTAACTAATGTTCCTTTATATAGGCTTCACTGGAACATCAGAAAGGCATCTCAAGCAATACATAAACTATGAACTTAAGGTAACAAAAATGTGCGAATTTGTAACATAAAAAAATTACACAAGTAAAGACATGTACATAATAGAACATGAGAACACAACGCCTTACAAATTGACACAACAAATAGTACAAACTCTATAGTAGGGAGCCAAAGAAGAGAAGATCATTCCAAGGGAGTACAAGACACAAGGAAATAGATAGCTTATGACATGTAAAGTATTAAATGTAATCAATTGTTAAAATAAATATTATGTATAGTTAGCTCTATGTCGTATGGTTATGATTTTCAGCAAACGTCACACAACTCGATGTTTCCTTTGCCGGCCGAGGGTGTGACAGATTAGTATCAAAGCCATATGTTATAGCGAACTAGTATTTTCTTTGGAAAATTATGACTGTAGCCTAGGGCATATAGTCTGATAAGGTTTGTTCTCAAACCTATAAGTAAAAGTATTATTGCTAATTACACTACTGATAGACTACTTACCGGAGAGGGGTCTAGGTTGGAAACTATCGATATGAGTTGTTGGATTTCAGAACGTCTAACTCTAAAATTGTCCTGACCTTTGACACTTCCTACCTAACTAATCCTTATTTGACAGTCTAGAAGTACAAAAAAATAATAATAAAACATCTTAAACCACAAAAATACTCCTATAAGACTCAAGAGAATTACCTTAAACCACAAAAATACTCCTATAAGACACAAGATAATTACCTTAAAAAATTGAGATTTTAAATCAAATGCCCTAAACATGTTTTATAGTACATGGATCAAGCCAAACTAAAGAAATAACTGATCAACTATGTTTTATTATGGATTGATCAAATGCACTACTCAACTTGAATAAGGATAGCTATGTTTTATTATTGATAATGTTTCATGTAAACACAATGTTGATATGTTAATGTTGTACAACATCAAAATTTGGCTGTTCCAAGTTAAACATCAGCACCACCATTTAAAATGCCATTTATACAACATCAAAATTCGGTTATTCCACGTCAAATGCCCGTAAAATGAAAAAATCATTTTGTTGAGAAATTAACTTATCAGAACTTTAGTGATGATGATAGTGTTGCATGTAAAGAGGATGGTAACGATGGTACCTGTCATCATGAAGAGGTGATAATGATTTCATAGAAATTGATGAGTTAGAAGAAGAAGTTGAGTTGAATAAATGATAGATAAAAAGAATATCATTTTAAAATTCAACAATCGATTGTAGTAAGCAAGAAAAAATAAATTTCATTTTTTGGTATGTCAAAAATACCAAAATTTCCTGATCATGAACATACAGCCGGTCCATCGCATAACCGAAATACGACTGATCAAATAAAGGTGTTGCAACTTTATACTGGTAAAGAAGCTATATAATTAGCACTTGGAGTAAAAAGTATAAAGGAGGGATTTCGGTACAAAACTATTTGATCTGCCAAAAAGAGATTGTCATCAAAGTGTGTTGATATAAATTATGAATGACATGTGTTAGATTTTAAGCTAAATGATTGTAGCATGTTGTAGATATGTAGGCTAGTAGACCAACACACATGTTATTCAACACAATTGAACCCAAGTCTTCGCCAAACAAGCAAAAAAGTAATTAGACATTTTGTTCCAGATGTGTTAGGTAATGATCATGGTAGATCCTTCTGTGGAAGCCACATCCGACAAAATTTAACGTAACGCCCTATTATGAATCAATTCCTAATTCGAGGTTATGGCCCGATGATCGGTCATCAAAAGGATTAGGGCCTTTGAAAAGGTAATATTTAGGCCCATTTGGATGTGGCTAATGTAAATATGTGACCCAATAGTTCGGTTTGCACATTTGAGTCAAAGGGTAAAATAGGAATGTAGTGTTTTAGACGTCTATTATGAATTATGGGTTCTAGTTCGATGTGTTTTAAGTCAAAAGTAATTAGATAGAGTTTTAGATCTCCTAAATACCTTTTTATGGATATAAAGAACGTCGAAAAAGGAGTTAGAACGAATAAGTTATGAATGTTTGAAGTTTGGGTGGTTTTGGGCCAAGCTGAGTACGTTGGGCGTACAAAAAGGTGTAAGCTGGGCGTACCAATGGAATCCTGAGTATGCAAGGCATACGCAATCAGTGCCCAAACCCTATTTTCATGGTTTAAGCCCTATTTAAGCTCCTTAACTTCCCCAAACCCACTCCATTCTTAGCCTCCACCCCTCCAACACCTCCTTTCTTGAAACCCTAACCTTAGATGAGCCTTGTGAGCTGAAAGAAGGTGATTTTGAGTGCTTTGGAGTATGCATGGTGCACCTTGGAGAAGAAGGAACTTCTTGTACAAGTGTTTGTTGCATTGGAGCTTGTAGATCTGGACTTTATTCACCTTGATCTATCTTCTAGAGGTATAAATTTTGAATCTTGATGATGCATTTGTTAGATCTAGTTTGTTTTGGATTTTATGAGCTTTTGGTCATTTTAGTGCATAAGTTTTAGATATTGAAAGATTGTGACCTTGTTATGGATAAGTTGTATACTTTATCCATCTAAACATCATTGTGATTCAGATCTAAAGGTTGGAGACTTGGACTTAATGCATTAAGTTGAAAAAGATGCACTTTTGGTCCCATTTGATGCTTAAATGCTAGATCTTGGTGGTTTGGACCATTCTGATGGATAAAGTCGGAAACTTCATCTATTATGGAGCTTTTAGGATCCATAAAAATGTAATCTTGATCCTTCTATACCTTCCATGAGAGTAGCATGCTGCCTTAATGGATTAATAAGTTAAGGTTTTAGCTTTTGCACCTTTTCTAGATATGGAAAGTCATAAAGGTGGAAACTTTATGACTTAGAATGATGTTGTTGATGGGTTTTAGCCATATGAACATTCCTATGTGCACATACAAACCCTAATGCTTGGATCTAGGTTTCTCTAATTGAACATGCATTTAATCCAAGACTTCTAATGGCTAATAGAGTATAATAACAATAAGAAATCAGAATTAGAAGATTACCTTCAATCACTTGCTTGATCTTCTTGTCCTTGGAACTTTAGAGTCACAATTGTCACTCCTCTAATGGCTTACAAACACCAACTAGAAAGAGGATGATTTGAGAGAGAGGAGAGAGGGGATCAAAATCGGCCAGGGTTTCTTCTAAAGCATAGGTGCCGATTTCCCTTGACCCCTAGGGTCTATTTATACTAGTGAGGCTCCTAGGGTTTCACCCTTAAACCCTAATTGGATAAATTAGGCCCTAAGCAATCCAATACCCTAATAGATAAGCCTTTGGACAATTTCAAGGCCTATCCATAGTCCTTAAAACCGTCCCCCTTTATCCATAAGGGATTTATAGCCCAAAGTACAACTATCATACAATTGACAGTTTATGCCCCTTTATTCAATTAATCTCTTTAAGTCACCAAATTAATTCTTAATTAATTTATGACTTATATTAATCAAATAATAATATTATTATTCCTTATACTATTCTCATAATATATTAATAATATTTCTTCTCTCATAATAAATCATCCTGTCAAGTTGCTATGGTAAAGGCAACCCAAAAGGACCATGCTCAATCGGGTCAAATACTTTCCTAATATAGTTTCAGCCTTAGACACTATTCCAACAGTCTCCCACTTGGATAAGTCTAGTAACTATATACCAGTATAATCCGATTAGCAATCGTAGCTCTCAAAGACGCTGTCAAACTCTGATCTAATCAATCTTGTCCTTTAGATAAGGGATCGTACAGTCCTCTGTTTAGATATCATGCTGACAATTCTATGGAACCAATTTGTGAAGCATTTAGTTTCTCGATTTCAAATTTATTTGACATAGAACTTAATCGAACACATCAATTCAGTTCTGACCGGGCCCGACACATAAGTCAAATCAAATCATCGAGCGGCCGAGATATCGCTTTTACCCTCTTAGGATAAAAGTAACAGATAAACTTCGACTTATATGCATTTACTTATTCATTAATCAACTATACACAACAATGCTTTTTATAACATCAAGTTACTGATGCGGTTTCGCATTATCAATGTACAACCAATTAACAAATAACAAACCATATATCTAGGTTTTAAGACCATATGATATTATCGTCTTGCGATCACCCTTTTTATCACATTCCATAAGGTGATTCCAGGAAGCGCGGGTTTGTTCCAATGCTCAAAACTAGTTCATAAGAACTCATGAACGTTGCAGCAACCTTTTGCTATGTCTAATACGATTTAGACAATCTACACACCAATTCATGACAATCTTCATTCATATCTACTTCCAACATATGAACGATTGTGGACAATTTGAATAATTCGATTATTCTTAATAAACTCAATTATTCTGGAAGTCAAAACATGCAAAGTGAAACAATAGTTAAACAATTAACATAAGACAGTAACATTACTCATAAATAATACTCTTTTATTTAATCATCAAATGTTAATTACATTTATCTATTACACGTTTCAAATACTATCTAATTTATACTAATATCATCCTTCAGCCCAATACTCTTAGCATGCTGTAAGTGCTTAACCCTACTCAGTCCCTTCATAAGCGGATATGTGTTATCCTTCTTCTACACGATGTCTAATAAAGTGATATTTTATGTCGATATGTCGAGATCTACCATGATCCATTGGTTCCTTGGTCAAGGCGACCGCTCCTTCATTATCACAGAAAATCTCCATGGGCTCCTTTATGGCAGGTACAACTCCAAGATCACTGATGAAGTTCTTCAACCATATTGCCTCCTTCAACGCTTTGCTCGCTGCAATGTACTCTGATTCACACATTGAATCAGCTACAGTTTCTTGCTTGGAACTTTTCCAAGTTACCGCTCCTCCATTCAGGGTAAAGACCCAACCCGACTGCGAACGGTAGTTGTCCCTGTCGGTCTGAAAGCTGGCGTCACTATACCCTCGCACCTTCAAGTCATCACTCCCTCCAAGGACCAAGAACCACTCCTTCATCCTCCGAAGGTACTTAACGATATTCTTCACCGCAATCCAATGGGCTCTGCCAGGGTTCCCTTGATATCTACTAACCATGCTCAAAGCAAAGGCTACATCAGGGCGAGTACAAGTCATAGCATACACTGCGGAAGTGTATGGAACTCGGCTCATTTCTGCTATTTCAGCTTCGGTACTCGGACTTTGAGTCCTACTCAACTTGGCATTACTTTGTATCGGTAATTCTCCCTTCTTCGAGTTTTCCATACTAAAACGTTTTAGTACTTTATCTAAGTAAGTGTTCTGACTAAGTCCTATTAGTCTCTTACTTCGTTCTCTCACTATCCTTATTCCCAAAATATAGGAAGCCTCTCCGAGGTCCTTCATAGCGAAGCACTTCCCGAGCCAGGACTTAACCTACTATAGAGTCGGGACGTCGTTTCCTATGAGTAGTATGTCATCGACATACAGAACGAAGAAGCTTACTATACTCCCGCTGGCTTTGACATATACACATGATTCATCTTCGCTTCGTACAAATCCAAACTCTTTGACTTTCTCATCGAAGCAAAGATTCCATCTGCGAGACGCTTGCTGAAGTCCATAAATGGACTTCTCAAGCTTACACACTCTATTTCGATGCTTCGGATCGACAAAACCCTCTGGCTGAGCCATGTAAACATCCTCAGCCAACTTCCCATTAAGGAAAGCGGTTTTGACATCCATTTGCCAAATCTCATAATCATGAAATGTGGCAATAGCTAGCATCACTCTAATAGACTTTATCTTCGCAACTGGTGAGAATGTCTCATCATAGTCAACTCCGGGAGTTTGAGTAAAGCCCTTCGCAACCAATCGCACCTTATATGTGTGTACGTTTCCATCCACGTCGGTCTTCTTCTTTAAGATATATTTGCACCCAACGGTCTTACGTCCGGGCACATTATCAACCAAATTCCAAACTTGGTTGTCATACAGGGACTGGATCTCGCTGTCCATTGCCTCTTTCCATTTTGCAGACTCCGGGCCTGCCATGGCTTCCTTATAGCTATTAGGTTCGTCTAGATTTATTAGTGTACCATCTATAATATACGTGTCCCCTTCAGTAGTAATATAAAAACCATAAAACTGGGGTTGAACTCTAACTCTTTCGGAACGTCTAAGAGGTAAGGACTCGTCAATCGGTTCAACCGGAGTTTCCTCTTCGGGTTGAGTGCTAGCGGTAGAGGTTCCATCATCTATCGACTCTTGAATCTTTTCAAGCTCGATTTGCCTCCCATTGTCTCCTTGGCTTATGAGTTCTTGCTCTCGGAAAACTCCTCTCCTCACAACAAAGACAACATTGTCCTTCGGTCTATAGAAGAGATATCCAAAGGATTTCTGCGGGTAGCCGATGAAAATACATCGCTCACTACGAGGTTCGAGCTTTTCGTGAGTATCTCGTCTTACGAAATCCTCACAACCCCAAACCTTGATATGTGCTAACGAGGGAGCTTTCCCTGTCCACATCTCGTGAGGTGTTTTGGCAACCTTCTTAGTAGTGACTCGGTTAAGGATATGGGAGGCAGTCTCTAAGGCATACCCCCAAAATGAGATAGGTAGTGAAGCACGACTCATCATAGAGCGGACCATGTCTAACAAGGTTCGATTATGCCTTTCTGTCACACCATTCAACTGCGGTGTCCTAGGTGGCGTCAATTGTGAAACTATTCCACACTCCTTGAGATAGTCGTGGAATTCAAGACTTAGGTACTCTCCTCCTCGATCGGATCGAAGCATCTTGATTTTCCTGCCCAATTGATTCTCCACTTCATTCTTGAACTCTTTGAACTTTTCAAACGTTTCTGACTTTTGCTTGATTAAGTAGATATACCCATATCTACTATAGTCATCGGTAAAAGCCACATAGAAGCGGTTCTCATCCTTTGTGGTTGATCTAAACGGTCCACATACATCGGTATGTATGAGGTCCAATAGACCCTCACCCCTTTCACATGTACTAGTGAAGGGTGACTTATTCATCTTTCTAAGCAAACAAGACTTGCATGTGTCATCTTCCCTAAGGTCGAATGACTCCAACACTCCATCCTTTTGGAGTTGGGCTATGCGCTTCTTGTTGACATGTTGTAGCACCTGATTCCGGGTACGTAAATCTTATTTGGGTATTTTCCATTTTTAGCCTTGGACTCGGCGAGTCATAGGTCCGACTTGCCGAGTAGAGATGGGACCCGGGACACGTTTAAGTTGGTGACTCGATGAGTCCATATTCCGGACTCGGCGAGTCACCGCTGTTGGATGAACCCTAAGTTTCAGGGGTTTGCACCCTATTTAAGCCTCATGTCCGCCCCAAGCCATCCCCCATTCACCCTCAGAGCTCCCAACCCTCGTTCAAAGCTTATTTCCTAGAGAGTTTGAAGCATTTTGTTTAATCTTGAAGGTTTTGAGAAGGAAGTGGTGTAGATCAAGAGGAAGGGAAGGAAACCAAGCATCTTAGTGTTCTCTCAGTGGTTCCTTTGAGGTATAACCCATTTTCCCTCTTTTTCTATGCTTATTACTCCATTAAGTCTTTCTTGAGCCCTTCCCAAAGCTTGTATGTGCACTATAATCCATAATAAGTTGATCGGCCTTTAGATCTAGGCATGGTTGAGCTCTAGGAGCTCAGATCTGTTGCCTTTATGGACCCACATTGCATGAAGACCTTAGATCTACCCTTTTGGGTGCATTTTGAACCCTAAAACCATTATTGGTGAATATCTACACGTAAAGTTGGAAACTTTATGTGTGATTCATGCTCTAGGAACCCAGATCTGTGAATGGCATGGACTGGAATCGAGCAAAACCGCGTATTTGGTGATTGCATGGCAACGACTCGGCGAGTCGTTCATCTGACTCGGCGAGTCTACTCCTGATTCTTCGAGTTGTCCTCTTTTTTCGTAGTGTCGAGTGTGAGCAGTGAGTCACGGGGTGTGACTCAGTGAGTTGGAAGCCGAACTCATCCATGGAGGAACTCGACGAGTCAATGCCCTGACTCGGCGAGTTCAAGGCAATCTTCTTAGATCAAGAACAGACTCGGCGAGTCTTAGCATAAGTGTTCATCGGATGAAGATGAACTCGACGAGTTGTTCATACAACTCGGCGAGTAGGATGAAGGACTTGAATATAAGTTTAGAAGGAGAACTCGTCGAGTCATCGACTAACTCGACGAGTAGAAACGGGATTCAGGACAATCGTTTGGGTAGGGACTCGGCGAGTTGGAGAGCCAACTCGGCGAGTCGGGTCAACTGAAAGTTGACTCTGACTTTGACTTAGGGCATGATCAGGGGTAAAATGGTCATTTTACCCAAAGGACAGTTAGCAGTGTCTGATTGAGTATGTTGTGGGAATTACAGCCGGAGGATTTCCAGAGCAGCAGCAATAGCAGTAGACAGTCAGTTCCCGATCAGATCAGTAGCTACTTTGAGGTGAGTTACCTTCCAGTAGCGGTGGGTATATGGCCACAATGTTGGGCCACCAGTAGGAGTCGTATGATAGATGATTGTCTTTGTGATATCATCTAGTTTTGCTACTACGTGATATGTTATATGCTAGCATGATATGTTATATGTGATAGAAGTAGAGATCGGTTGTTAGGACCGAAGGGTAGTTCAGACACCCCAGAAATGTCTGACAGTATGTGATGATATGTTTGCATGCTGGCTTGTTATGTTATATGCGATAGAGGTAGTAGAAGGGGACCAGTCCCCGAGTTCGGTTGTTAGGACCAAAGGGTAGTCCAGACACCCCAGATATGTCTAATAGTATGTTATGTATGATATATGTGTAAGTAGGAGTAAGGGGTGAAATAGTCACCGAGGATCGGTTGTTAGGACCGACGGGTAGTCAGCACCCCATAATAGCTTGACACGAGTAGTCAGCACCCCAGAATGGCTTGACACGGGTAGGACAGCACCCCAGAATGGCCGCACGAGTAGTCGGCACCCCAGAATGGTCGTATCGGGTAGTCAGGCACCCTAGAATAGCCTGGCAGTATGTATGATATGTGTTGTATGGTATGTGGTACGATGGGGGAACTCACTAAGCTTTGTGCTTACGTTTCTCAGTTGTTGTTTCAGGTACCTATTCATCCAAGGGGAAGGAGCAGGCGCGGTAGTGGCTCATCACACACACTCCTTAATTCCGCATTTATGAGTTTACCCTGGGATTGATACTCTGATATTTCGATTGGTTGTATGATTTGGCTTTTAGACATGGTTTACGTTGTGATGTGGTTTGATCAAACAATGTTTTTAATTATTAATTTTTTCTAAAGTAATGTTTTAAAAACGAAATTTTTGGACGTGAAAATTGGGTCGTTACAAGTTGGTATCAGAGCCCTGGTTTGAGGGATTCGGACACACCTTCGTGGGTGTCTGAACTCAAATCGAGGGATTAAAAGATTTTTCCAAAAAGAAAAGGTTTTCTAAAAATTAAGAAAAGAGTTTTGAGAAAGAACGAAGTGTGTGATGTGCGCGACCGGCCGAGCTCAAGTAAGTATTCCCCAAAGTACCCATACAAGTTTATGTTATGTTTAACAGCTTTTGTAGAACAGTATGCTAGAATAGGACTAAGGATCTAAGAGTGATGCCTTATGTGCCTTCTTTATGTGTTTCAGCTGTATGAGAATTGCATGCTAGTATTGAGTAGACAACGAGTAGGATAGCCTGATTAGGTTATGCCTGATAGTATGAACTTAGCATTGTATGCTAGTACAGTTCTGAGGATAGAGTTGCCTGTGATTGTTTCCTTTTTCCGAATGCTGCTTGCTTTGTGCTTTGTAGGACTCTGAGTGATGGGAGTTAGCCATCAGGTGAATACGTCGCGTCACATGTGATCAGGGTTGAATAATCTCAGAGTGTTGGATTTGGCCCTATTGCGCAGCTCTCGTTTGAGTCTAACCGTTATCGGGACGAGTCTTTTACTCGAAGGATTATCTGAGCCTCATTGCATGTGATGGTATTCAGGTGGTGGCTAATTGGCATTTACAAGGAGGCCTTCAACAGCTGAGGACTGGGTTAGGTGGAGTTTGAGGTTCCCTAGGGCAAGCCTAGGAAGGTAGTAACAGAGATCAATAGTAGGACAGTGACTTGGTGGAGTTAAGGTAATTCTTGAGGAAGGTACGGATAGATGTGGAAGGTAGTATGGGCCTGTACTACTGAAAGCAGAGGATCCGTACTCGATTCAAGAGGGGACAAGACGAAACCAGGGAATGGTGGGGTGTGTGTGAGATCCCTCAGTAGCGGTGAGTACTCTGATAGTTATTGTGTTATGTTTTCAGCACGGTGACGTTGCGCGAGATACCAGTTAGCAATTCAGGTGCCAGGGAGGGATCTGGCTCAGGTTCTAGAGCTGGGCAACTTGATGATCAGATGAGGGATTTCATTTCCGAAGAGATTATGCGCAACATCATCGATCAGACTCCAGTAATTTTCGGTTCGGTTAGAGAGGCCATCATGGAGCTTATGGACAGCCGACTTAAGGCCTTTAGGGCCGGGGCAGTATCAGGACAGTTGGGGCTCATCTAGAGCCCGAATCTCATAGATCCCAGGGATCCATCAGGGAGGGGAGTCCCATTTTTAGCACTTGTCATCATGGTTCGGAAGTGGGCGGTCCACCTTACCCCCAAGAGGGTTCCTTGCAGGATTGGATTGCTGCGGAGGTTTCGTGGGCCCTCCGCGAGGAGTTACCCGACACCATCGGACGTGTCACCGATGGAGTGATCGAGGGATAAAGAGGCGGACCTCAGCTATCCGTGCAGTGGGTAAAATGGTCAGAGTGACCCAGGAGCAAGAGGTGGGTTCTGATAGTCAGTTGAGAAAGAGGAAGCGAGTTTCCGGTCTGGCTCAGCAAGCTGGACAGTCAGACGCTACCATAACTAGTGCGAAGGACTCGAGGAGTCGGGAGGGTTGCTCAAGGAAGGAGAGGACACAGGGTGATGTGCGTAGTAGGTCCAAGTGTGGCAGATGCGGGTGGAAGGGTCACAAACGTCACAGTAAAAGTAGAGTTATGCCATTGTTGTCATCAGCCTGGCCATGTTAGGGTGAACTGTCCCGTTCAGCGGTTGGGATAGCCTCAGTGTCATAGTAGGGTTCGAAAGTCAGGGGGATTCGAGGATCCTTCGGAGCAGGTTGCGGGTATGATTCTTTCCCTCTATTTTATTATTCATGATATTATTGTTATGTTGCTGCATTGATGTCAATAAGCATATGTGTTGGGTATTATATTACCTGCTTGTGACGGAGTTTTATGCCATCTGCATACCTTGAAATTGAATGGTGAATTGGAGGTCGTCCCCTCTAGATCAAGATACTTCGGATACAATGACTGTAGCATGTATGTGTAAGAATCAGTAATGCCTCACTATTTTCGAAAGGTATCATTCGGGATTGATCAGTTAAATCCTTAGTAGTGACAATTTAGAGCTTCTAGTGAGGTAGCCAGTGGGCAGTAAAGAAGTGGGTTGGGGATGTGCGCCCCAAACACAGGTTCTCAGGATGCAGTCCCTAAAGAAAATGTGGTTAAGGATTGAAGGGTGCTCGGTTAGATAGCAAGAATGGTTCGGATCTGGTAAATGTTAGGTGGAGCGCTGGCAGAGGTAAACGTTGGCGGACACCAGACCGCCCTTTTAATGGGAGAAAGGTTGGGGAATCCTTTCGACCAGTGAGCAATAAGGAGTTAGCCGGAACCAAGTGGGGCAGAACCCTCCGAGTATACAAAAGTAAGAGCACGCAGTTCCAGAATGAGTACACGACCTCTGAGAGGAAAAGATAGTAGTGCAGTGATTGATGGATTGAGGAGTTCAGAGTTAGGAGTTTGAGGAACTGCCCAACAATGAGTTCATGTGATTGAGATGGTTAGTAGCTGGTTGAGAATTCAAGGTTGGAGGACCGCCTGTAGGACTCTAGTGAGTCAGAATGAGGATCTTGAGAACGGTTAGCAAGAGATGCTTTCGTGTTAGTAGTTAGTGGCAGAGGCGACATGCAGGTTGTGTGGATTCAGGAGTTGGGGGTTTTTGGAAACTTCCCAACAATAGTTTCATGTATCTGGATTAGTAGATGGTTGGTATGGGAGCCAAGCCGAAGAATTTCTCGACGGACCGCTAAGTGTATCAAGGATATAAGATGTCAAGATTGATGCGACATTCGATGTCTGAGGGCTGGTTTTGAGAAATCAGGATGAGGAATCACTAGCAGGACAAGGGATAGTCAGGATGTCCTCGGGATAGTATTAGAGTGTTGTAAGTCTGCGGGGATAGCCGTAGCATTCACTAGCAGTCAGATAGTAGTAGAGTGTTGTAAGTCTGCGGGGGTAGCCGTAGCATTCACTAGTAGTCAGATAGTAGTAGAGTGTTGTAAGTCTGCGGGGGTAGCCGTAGCATTCACTAGCAGTCAGATAGTAGTAGAGTGTTGTAAGTCTGCGGGGGTAGCCGTAACATTCACTAGCAGTCAGATAGTAGTAGAGTGTTGTAAGTCTGCAGGGGTAGTCGTAGCATTCACTAGCAGTCAGATAGTAGTAGAGTGTTGTAAGTCTGCGGGGTAGCCGTAGCATTCACTAGCAGTCAGATAGTAGTAGAGTGTTGTAAGTCTGCGGGGGTAGCCGTAGCATTCACTAGCAGTCAGATAGTAGTAGAGTGTTGTAAGTCTGCGGGGGGTAGCCGTAGCATTCACTAGCAGTCAGATAGTAGTAGGTGTTGTAAGTCTGCGGGGGTAGCCGAAGCATTCACTAGCAGCCAGATAGTATCAGAGAGTTGTAAGTCCGTGGGTGTAGCCGTGGCCTTTTATCAGGTTGGTAGGCAGCATGAGCGCGTTATTGGACGTAGGGGAAGCAGTAGTACCCACCAGTTCGGGTGCAGTACTGAGGATACGGGAATCCACGGGTTAGATTTCGGATTTCCCAAATGGTTCAGCTATGGTTAAGTCGGAGATTTGTCAGTATATCGTCACCTCAGTTATGGGATTAGGGAAGCAGTGGACCGTTTGGGTTCGTGTATGTTAGGGGCTACCGTTTTTCTGGGAGCCACCATTCTTTAGCTTTGGATCTGATGATGTTAGTATTCGACGTATGGACCCGGTCGGTTGGATCGGGAGGTTGTTAGAGTTACAGTGTCAGGATGACTGGTGGAAACTAGTTCCAGAGAAAGATTTCGTTCAGAAGTTGTGGGAGCGACTAAGTAAGGAGTACTTGGGCTCCACAGTTGAGTTGGAACTAAGTATTGCAGATAACCGATGAATGATGGGAGACCAGGAAGGTCTTGAGATGTTGTGAGAAGCAGCCATTCAGTCAGTTCAGTGTTTCAGCCAGTATCGGTTATCTCGGACAGGGATGTGCATTTTACTTCCAGGTTTTGGAAGAGATTTCAAGACGAGTTGGACACTCGTTTGCATTTTAGCACTGCCTTTCACCCGCAGACGGATGGTCAGAGCAAACGGACCATCCATACTTTGGAGGATATGTTACGGGCATGCATGTTAGATTTCGGTGGTAGCTGGGATACCTACCTTCCCTTTGCCGAGTTCTCATACAACAACAGCTACCACGCGAGTATTGATCGTCCCCCATTTGAGATGTTGTACGGTCGGAGGTGCAGGACCCCGATATGCTGGGGTGAAGTTGGCCAGAGAGTTATGGGGAGCACCGAAGTGGTGCTCAAGACGACCAAGAGGATCCAGCAGGTTCGGAGCAGGCTTCAGACTGCTCAGAGTCGGCAGAAAAGCTACACCGACAAGCGCTGATCCGACCTGGAGTTCCAGGTCGGGGATATGGTTCTCCTGAAGGTGTCGCCGTGGAAGGGCGTCATTCGATTCAGGAAGCGAGGCAAGTTGGGCCTGAGATTCATCGGACCGTTCCAAGTTGTGGCCCGGGTGGGCAAGGTGGCGTATAGGCTGGATCTGCCAGTCGAGCTCAGCCAGATCCACAGCACTTTCCATGTTTCTCAGCTGTGGAAGTGCCTAGTGGACGATTCAGCAGTAGTGTCGTTAGAGGATATTCAGGTTGATGACAGCCAGAATTACATTGAGCGCCCAGTCGCAATCCCCGATAGGAAGTCGAAGGATTTGAGGAACAAGAGGGTGGAGCTAGTGAAGGTGCAATGGCAGCACCGCAAGGGTTTAGAATGGACTTTGGAGCCGGTGGACGAGATGATGGAGCATTACCCCGAGCTGTTTCAGGATCGAGCAGCAGACTTCAAGGACGAAGTCTAAAATAAGTGGGGGAGATTTGTAGCACCTTATTCCAGGTACGTAAATCTTATTTGGGTATTTTCCATTTTTAGCCTTGGACTCGGCGAGTCATAGGTCCGACTCGCCGAGTAGAGACGGGACCTTGGACACGTTTAAGTTGGTGACTCGGCGAGTCCATATTCCGGACTCGGCGAGTCACCGCTGTTGGATGAAACCCTAAGTTTCAGGGGTTTGCACCCTATTTAAGCCTCATGTCCGCCCCAAGCCATCCCCCATTCACCCTCAGAGCTCCCAACCCTCGTTCAAAGCTTATTTCCTAGAGAGTTTGAATCATTTTGTGTGATCTTGAAGGTTTTGAGAAGGAAGTGGTGTAGATCAAGAGGAAGGGAAGGAAACCAAGCATCTTAGTGTTCTCTCAGTGGTTCCTTTGAGGTATAACCCGTTTTCCCTCTGTTTCTATGCTTATTACTCCATTAAGTCTTTCTTGAGCCTTTCCCCAAGCTTGTATGTGCACTATAATCCGTAATAAGTTGATTGGCCTTTAGATCTAGGCATGGTTGAGCTCCAGGAGCTCAGATCTGTTGCCTTTATGGACCCACATTGCATGAAGACCCTAGATCTACCATTTTGGGTACATTTTGAACCCTAAAACCATTATTGGTGAATATCTACACGTAAAGTTGGAAACTTTACATGTGATTCATGCTCTAGGAACCCAGATCTGTGAATGGCATGGACTAGAATCGAGCAAAACCGCGTATTTGGTGATTGCATGGCAACGACTCGGCGAGTCGTTCATCTGACTCGGCGAGTCTGCTCGCGAGTCTTCGAGTTGTCCTCTTTTTTCGTAGTGTCGAGTGTGAGCAGTGAGTCACGGGGTGTGACTCAGTGAGTTGGAAGCCGAACTCATCCATGGAGGAACTCGACGAGTCAATGCCCTGACTCGGTGAGTTCAAGGCAATCTTCTTAGATCAAGAACAGACTTGGCGAGTTGTTCATACAACTCGGCGAGTCTTAGCATATGTGTTCATCGGATGAAGATGAACTCGGCGAGTTGTTCATACAACTCGGCGAGTAGGATGAAGGACTTGAATATCATTTTAGAAGGAGAACTCGTCGAGGCATCGCCTAACTCGACGAGTAGAAACGGGATTCAGGACAATCATTTGGGTAGGGACTCGGCGAGTTGGAGAGCCAACTCGGCGAGTCGGGTCAACTGAAAGTTGAATCTGACTTTGACTTAGGGCATGATCAGGGGTAAAATGGTCATTTTACCCAAAGGACAGTTAGCAGTGTCTGATTGAGTATGTTGTGGGAATTACAGCCGGAGGATTTCCGGAGCAGCAGCAGCAGCAGTAGACAGTCAGTTCCCGATCAGATCAGTAGCTACTTTGAGGTGAGTTACCTTCCAGTAGCGGTGGGTCTATGGCCACAATGTCGGCCCACCAGTAGGAGTCGTATGATAGATGATTGTCTTTGTGATATCATCTATGATATCATCTAGGTTTGCTACTACCTGATATGTTATATGCTAGCATGATATGTTATATGTGATAGAAGTAGAGATCCGTTGTTAGGACCGAAGGGTAGTTCAGACACCCTAGAAATGTCTGACAGTATGTGATGATATGTTTGCATCCTGGCTTGTTATGTTATATGCGATAGAGGTAGTAAAAGGGGACCAGTCCCCGAGTTTGGTTGTTAGGACCGAAGGGTAGTCCAGACACCCCAGATATGTATGATAGTATGTTACGTATGATATATGTGTAAGTAGCAGTAGGGGGTGAAACCGTCCCCGACGATCGGTTGTCAGGACCGACGGGTAGTCAGCACCCCAGAATAGCTTGACACGGGTAGTCAGCACCCCAGAATGGCTTGACACGGGTAGGACGGCACCCCAGAATGGCCGCACAGGTAGTCGGCACCCCAGAATGGTCGTATCGGGTAGTCAGGCACCCCAGAATAGCCTGGCAGTATGTATGATATGTGTTGTATGGTATGTGGTACGATGGGGGAACTCACTAAGCTTTGTGCTTATGTTTCTCAGTTGTTGTTTCAGGTACCTATTCAGCCAAGGGGTAGGAGCAGGTGCGGTAGCGGCTCATCACACACACTCCTTGATTCCGCATTTATGAGTTTACCCTGGGATTGATACTCTGATATTTCGATTGGTTGTATGATTTGGCTTTTAGACATGGCTTACGTTGTGATGTGGTTTGATCAAACAATTTTTTTAATTATTAATGTTTTCTAAAGTAATGTTTTAAAAACAAAATTTTTGGACGTGAAAATTGGGTCGTTACACATGTCCAAGACGACAATGCCACAAGGATGCTCTATCCATACCATTGGAAGAATCCATGCATAAAACATCATTTCCTAAGTTATCTACAATCATAACGGTTTCATAAATTCCATTACATGGTATTGCTTGAAAATATAAGACACCATTTAAATAAGCACAAATAGAACCATTCTCCTTATTAAAAGAAAATCTAAATCCTTGTCTAAACAAACCATGAAATGAAATGATGTTTCTTGACATTTCTGGCGAATAGCAACAATTGTTCAAATCTAAACATAAACCATTCCTAAGCACTAAAGAATACACTCCAATCTTGGTCACAGGCGACAATCTTCTGTTCCCCATGATTAGATTTATTCTTCCATGCTCCACATCCCTATTTCTTCTTAGTCCCTGCAATTCAGAACAAATGTGGTAACCACAACCGGTATCAAGGACCCAAGAAATAGCATGAGATGAATCGTTAGAATTAATTGTGTATATATGTGCGAAAGACGGCTTGATCTTTCCTTCCCTTATGGCTTGCAGGTAGTCTGGGCAGCTTCTCTTCCAATGCCCTATTTTATGGCAATGATGGCACTCTGCCTCTTTTGGGTTAGGGTTAGGCTTAGTGGGATAAACTTTGGTCCCACTAGAAGAGGAACCATCTCGGGACTTTCCCTTGTGGTGGCTCTTAGATGGAGCCTTCCTCTTCTTGCCTCTTCCTTGCCCAATGGCCAAAACAGGAGCAGCGGGTGGATTGGGAGTGGGTGCAACAGACTTGTCCTTGACGTTGCTTTCAGCAACCCTAAGGAGACCTTGGAGCTTACTTAGGGTGACCTCTTCTTTATTCATGTGGTAGGTCATCCTAAATTGATTGTAACACGGAGGTAAAGAGTGAAGCAACATGTCGATCGCCAAGTCTTCCCCAAAGTCAACATTCAACTTGCGAAGACGATCGACATACCTTTGCATCTTTTGCAGGTGCACGGTTAGAGATTCTCCATGACCCATTTTGGTGGAAATCATGTTAGTGAAAATCTCGTAACGCTCCTGCCTTGCGTTTTGGTGGTATCTCTCCAACAAGTCTTGGTGCATTTCGTACGGATACATGTCCTCATAGGAATTTTGGAATTCGGCGTTCATTGTGGCTATCATGATGCAATGAACATTCGTTGCATCACGTTTATGAGTCTCAAATGCAGTCATTTCAGCCGAAGTAGCGATTTCTGGGTTGATCTTCTTGAGCTTCTCATCGAGGACATACTCTTTATCCTCGTAGCGAGCAATCATGCGAATGTATCTTATCCATTCGCTAAAGTTCGTCCCATCGAAAGTCACCTTTTGGCAAAGGCTCATCAATGTGAACGAACTAGCAGCAGCGTTGTTCGCGTTCGACATCTACAAATAGAATGGACAAAGATAGATTAGAATTTGAATCCCTAATTATCACCCAATAAGAAAAATTAGGGCTAGGATCCAACAACAATATTTACATATTAGAAAAAGGGATGTAGTAATCTAACATGCAAACAATTTGAAGGTAAGTGAATGACGATTCACTAATTCTCCATCACGTAAACATAACTTTAAGTTCTAAATGTATTGAGAATTCCTAGGTTTGGATGAGATTCATTGAAACTTTTCAATGGCATGTTTAAATCTCGATATGCCCCTCTCGTTTGTGACTGGGATACCGAGGATCACAAAGTGGGTGTGAATTACCATGCAAATTCACATGGTGCCTTCATTGTAACAATCACCTATTTGATGTGCCGGTAAACCACACACGCTCCATCGAACTATGATAAACAATGAATCACCCTTTGCCACCTTTGCTTAGAACAAATTAGTGTGCCGGTAAACCACACACGCTCCTCTAACTTCTTAGCAAGGGTGCAAAGTGTAATTTCATGGGATTGCATCAATTCACTTTTCCTAAAGTAACTAGGATTGGGAATTTTGAAAAACATATAGTTACTTTGTATTTCATATTATACTTTTAGTAAGAAGATGAGGTTGCCCTATCTTACCCGTTCGGCTAATGACCCTCCCCGATCAAGCAAGCGGTGGGTGTGAGTGTACACCCATTAAGCGCCATTTTATAGGCCGCAACTTTATACCCACCTTATAGACTGGCTTCATGAATGAGGCCTACTAACGGTAAGACTAGCATTTTAATTATATATATATATATATATATATATATATATATATATATATATATATATATATATATTAGTCTCATAATATTATATTAGTATAGGGTTGAATTTTAAACTTGTAAAATTCTAGGGTTTGAAATTTAAATTGTCTAAATTAAACTTTTAATCACAAAACATAACTTTCAAAACTCGAGGGCAAGTTTTAAACTTTTCAAAACATAGGGGATCAAATAACAAATAATCTAAATTAACATTTAATCACATAATTATCCATATTTGATTTATTTAATAATTTCTTGCAAAACAATTTACCAATTTAATCAAAATAATTAATCAATTATCACATAAGGAAATAAATATTTTATTAATTGATAAATATCTTCAATTAGATCAAGAATATACTCATATATATCATAAAATCGGATTTATATTGATCTAATATGATAAAGGCAAGTATCTCAAGGATAAACAGCAAGAAATCCCGATATTTGCTCTTACTGACGCTTGGACTCGCCGAGTACCCCAATGGAATCGCCGAGTCCACTATGGGACTCGCCGAGTCCATCAGACAGAAACATAAAATTCGAATTTAGCAAGCATCAAACAAGCAACCAATGCATCAATTCAATAGAAACCAATCTAGTCTCTGATACCACTGATGGGTTTTAGCCATATGAACATTCCTATGTGCACATACAAACCCTAATGCTAGGATCTAGGTTTCTCTAATTGAACATGCATTTAATCTAAGAATTCTAATGGCTAATAGAGTATAATAACAATAAGAAATCAGAATTAGAAGATTACCTTGAATCACTTGCTTGATCTTCTTGTTCTTGGAACTTTAGAGTCACAATTGTCACTCCTCTAATGGCTTACAAACACCAACTAACAAGAGCATGATTTGAGAGAGAGGAGAGGGGATCAAAATCGGCCAGGGTTTCTTCTAAAGCATAGGTGCCGATTTCCCTTGACCCCTAGGGTCTATTTATACTAGTGAGGCTCCAAGGGTTTCACCCTTAAATCCTAATTGGATAACTTAGGCCCTAAGCAATCCAATACCCTAATAGATAAGCCTTTGGACGATTTCAAGGCCTATCCATAGTCCTTAAAACCGTCCCCCTTTATCCATACGGGATTTATAGCCCAAAGTACAACTATCATACAATTGACAGTTTATGCCCCTTTATTCAATTAATCTCTTAAGTCACCAAATTAATTCTTAATTAATTTATGACTTATATTAATCAAATAATAATATTATTATTCCTTATATTATTCTCATAATATATTAATAATATTTCTTCTCTCATAATAAATCATCCTGTCAAGTTGCTATGGTGAAGGCAACCCAAAAGGACCATGCTCAATCGGGTCAAATACTTTCCTAATATAGTTTCAGCCTTAGACACTATTCCAACAGTTGTGGGACTAGATCTGAGTTTTGAATGAAAGGACTTAAGAGATTAAGAACTTAATGGAAAAGTGGAATTTGGCCGGGTACACCAGGCGTACCTTCGAGTACACTGCGCGTACTTGTATGGGGTCACAATTCTTATTAGTAAGTACGCCATGCGTACGAGCTGAGTACGTTGGGCGTACTCAGCCTGAAGTTTGATTTGTTGACTTTTACTTCTATTGACCGTTGACTTTTGACCAAGTTTGACCTTAGGCCAAACTTGAGGGTTTTTGCCTATTAATTATGATTTTATATGGTTCTGGTATTGATAGCTTGGAAATCCGGCGGGACAACAACTAAGGATTTCTTCCGGGGAGCTTCTAAATTCGAGGTGAGTCTCCTCACTATTTGTATGGGTCGAAGCCACCAATGCCAGCCCATTTGGTCTATGTATTGTAGAAAGACCTGGGGGTTAGCCGTAGGCATTATGTATGAAAGACCAGGTGGCAGCTCCTGGCACACTATATCCTATTATGTATGGTATGAAGACTTGGGGGTTAGGCTTAGGCATTATGTATGAAAGACCAGGAGGTGGCTCTTGGCACACAGTATGCTAATTAGCTAAGTAGAGTAGTCTGTATACTACTTGTCTTCGTGATGCTTGCATGGAGGACCAGGAGGTGGCTCTTTGCACTTGTCTGTAAGACCCATGGGTGGCCCCCGACTTGGCAAGAAAGACCACATGGCGACCCGTGGCATAATAGCAAGAATATGTATCGGCACATAGCATCTTTATTGATTATGATATATGTATGATATGTATGACTCATGGTTATGTTTGATAGTATGTGATTTATGTGCTTAGATGCTAGACAATATCCGATTGAAAGAGACAACCATATATGCTACGCAGTATGTTGATATGTATGATATGTTTTATTTGGGGACCCCACTAAGCTTCGTGCTTACAGTTTTCAATTTTGGTTTCAGGTACCTCCAGTTTTTAATAAAGGAGCTCGGGACAATGCAATGCATACACCTATGTTTTTCCGCAATATGTTATTTTTGGGAATGAAATCTGATAAATGTTTTATTTAAAATGTTTTTCAATGTATGAACCAAGTTACAAATGTGTTTTAGTTATATTAAAAAAATGAAATTTTTGGTCATGAATTTTGGGATGTTACATTTAACATTAGGGTTCAACATCTACATTACCTACAAATAATCATGGTGTGCTAAAGAGTATGCATTTAATCTTCTTAGGGGCACTCAAGCCGAGTAATTTACCAAGCTACCCATATACGGTTACAACCTGGATAAGTGTAATCATGGTTTAATTACACATATTAAAATGGGTGTTGAAGACCGTTTTGAGTTCATGTTTCTATCTATTGGTCACATGGTGGTAATTATCATTTGTGTATGAAATTATTTTCATTAACTACAAAGTTTATGTAATTATCATTTGTTTATTACCATGCTTTTATTGTCTTGTAGCGAAGGTCATTTCATAACATCTTTTAGCGTGCCCTTGTGATTGGCAGGGCCCACCGTAAGGGTGAATAAAAGGGCACCATGTAGGTGGTGGTGGTAATGGACGGAAACAACCAAATTCTGCATGTAGCCTATGAAATAACCAAGATTGAAAGCACACAGTCATGGTCATGGTTCCTATAAAAACTACATGAATGTATCTGGGACAATGAACCATTAACATTTATTTGAGATAGAGCTCCCTTCATTGCCATGACTGTGACATCCCCAAAATCACGGCCAGAAAAGTGTTAGGTTTCGAGCATTCTAACACTCCTAAGTGTACATGCAACCCTAAATACCTTGGATCTATGTTTTCTCTATTATACATACAAATATGAACATCCAAGGTATTATCCTAATCTAGCATACAAAACAATGAATATAACAAGATAGAATACATACCTCTTTGATGTAAAATGTCTTCATGAAGCTTGAGTGCCTAGTGCCTCAAGTGTGACACCTCAAATGGTTCACACAACAGCAAATACACTTGGAATAACTTGAGAGAAATCCACAACTCATGAAATCGGCTAGCCCTTCTTTTACACACCCTAGTGTCCGATTTTGGTGAATAATATGATGCTTATATAGTGTGTTACAATTAGCGTTACACCATGTAAACCCTAATTGTCATGACCTTTCATTTCCATGACCCATGGGTTATGTAACCTCCATGGAGCATCCATGGAGCATCCTATGGGTTTAACCTAACTTGATAATCCATGGAGCTTTGGCCCACTATATAAGTTATGGATGATTTGCACAATCAACCCATATATTTAATTAGTCTTCTTTTCATCACATAATTAATTCTAAATTAATTCTTGATCAATACTAATTAAATATTATTATTCTTATTATTAATATAGTAGAACTTATAATATATTAATAACCATAAGTGCCTTATTTCTCTCATTTAGTCTATCCAAGTGCATGATGCCATGCAACCCAAATGGACCATGCCGGGTCGGGTCAAGTCTTACCAATTATAGTTATGGAGTTAGACATTAATCCAACAGTCTCCCACTTGGATAAGTCTAAAACTTTATTGCGTATGACTTCAAGAACCGACTGACAATCGTAGCTCTCAAAAGCTTCTGTCGAACTCTGACCTTGTAGATGAACTCTGACCTTTGTCAATGACTTTTCCATTAGATAAGGGATCATATATTCCTCCATTCTCGATATCGTATGGACTAAGACATGGATTATAATCATTCTCTCTGTCCATTTGTTGTTTCCCGATTTCTGATTTATGACGACTGACTAATTGAACAAATCAAATCAGTCCTGGCCTGGCCGAGTACTTCCATTTGTCATCATCATATCATCGAGGGGCCCACAGATATCGCTTTTATCCCGAAGGTAAAAGGAATGGATAAAGTTCGACTCATATGGCTTGTTCTACTACTTGTTGAATCATACACAAAGGCACATTTTATAGCACCGAGTTACCGAATGCGTTTTCGTGCAATCAATGTACAACCAACTCATAGTGACAACTCATATCTCTAGGTTTGAAGAATATAAGATATTATCATCTCATGATCACTCGTGATAAAATCCATGAAGTGATTCCAATGAGCGCGGGTTGAATCCAATACTCAGAACTTATGAGCACTCATGAGTGTTGTAGCCCTTTGTCCAACATCTAAGACCTCTACAAGCCAACCCACAACAGTCTTGATTCATATCTACTTCCAACATATGACTGACTGTGGATGTTTTGAATAGCTTAGTCATTCTGGAAGAATAACCTAGTTTATTCTGGAAGTCAAAACATGCAAAAATGAAACGCAAGAATAATTGAATCCAATATGGTATCAAAACCTATGAACATAAATAAAACACCTTTTATTTATCACCATATTATTACACATTATTCATTGTATACTGTTTCAGCTATCAACTGTATTCTTGAATTTAAAACAATAGTTGTCCCATGCTCCAAGCATGTACACTATGTTTTCTAAACACTAGTCATGCCATACACCAAGTATGTATATTATGTTTGTCTATGATCTTCACTTTGTGAATTAGATCAATTGAACATAACCCCAATGATCCTCTTTCACAGTCCTAAATCCTTACTGCAAATGCAAGAATTCCAAATTCATGCCATTTACTGAAATCTGTTAGATTCTAAACTTATATGCATTGATCTTCTTGTAATGATTATGCACAAAGTCAGAAAGACTTGACAACAATCATTACAGAGCATTCCAAAGGAGATCAGCTCCTTGGAAACATCCTTCTTGCATTAATTTTCCTAATCTTACACAGATTGAATAATTTCTAACTTTGAAACATTTCCAGATTCCATTTTGACTATCACTTCTGAACAAGAGTTGCCACCTTACAGATTATGTCAATATTATCCTTCCAGAATTATCACTATACTTCCAACTGTCCTTGAGCAACCAATCTTTGGTAAACCTTAGATTGTCCTCGACAATCTAGACCTTTTCCCTTCTTAATGCCCCAGGCATTTGGAAAATTTTAGAAAAGATGAATATAGCACATATAATCGATCCTATATCCGAAGCTTATGGGACCCGATTCATGATGTCTCACATAAAGACTAAACCAGTCTTTTGCTATAACATATCCATTTCTATTTGTCAAGTTCTCATAATTCAGATTATGAAAAGGGATGTCGTAATCATAATCGAATTTTAGAACGCAAATAATGGACCCATATATAGAATTTCCTTATGTTGAGCCATTCCAACATGAAATTCATATATATATATATATATATATATATATATATATATATATATATATATATATCCTTGACTAAATACGATTAAACCCTCAATCTAAGCTTTTAGATTTGAGATGAAGTATAATTTCCTCTCCCTTAATTATAGCAAAACAACTCTTTCCCAATTGAAACTTTTGTTTTCTATAATTAACATGGCTAACTTGCAACCTTTATCATAATTATCATGCTCCCACTAACATGATGAATATTAGCATAACACTTATGCTTCCACTAGCTTTGACATGTATTCAGAAATTAGCTGACTTTCTTACCAAAGTTCAGATTTCTGATACTAGATTGTTTTGATACAACTTTATCAAAATTATACACCTCTTTCAGATAGCTCACAGGTGTGTCTAAACAATTTTAGAACTATGAAAAGGGATGTCGTAATCATAGTCTTGATCTTTTAGACCTTTTCCACTTCTCACAAGTCCATGTTAGTGTGCCGGTAAACTACACACGCTCCACTAACGACTTTGAGAATGCAAATACCACAATTTCTATCTATCTAAAATCTACTTAGTGAAAGTGTTTCATCACCATCATTTTCATGAATCGGAGAGAAACCTTATGACCCTTAGATTTAATGGTGTATGTGTTCTTATCCATGTGAATTGTCAAAACCATAGTCACAAGACAGGGTAATGTCAAATCCAAACCCATATGGACTAAACTCAATCTTAATTTCTTGCCATCTGGCAGCTCAAGGGCCTGCCATTGCTTCCAAGTTGTTGTGCAACCAATTGAGAACTCTAAGAACTCATATGCAAAGCCAACTTTAACTGGAATGGGCATAAAATATGTCAACACGATAGGTTGTAAACCTCAAGTCATGTGCTAGTGAAGAACTTCAAGTTTTATTCTTGATTAGTTCTTTTCAAGACCTTTAAGACTCCCACTGTCCTCTTGACATCTAAGACTCCCTTGTCAAACATCCAAGAGATAGTGTGGATTCTAATCAAGACAAACACTTCACATAATTAGCCTTAGTTGGTCTTTGTTTTATCCAAAACATCACAACTTACCAATTTCAGCTGTACAAGAGTAGAAAACTTTTACTCTTACATTTGACAAGTGTTTTAAACCTTCTTTAAGACATGTCACTCAAGTTACAATCTTGGTGTATGACTCTAAGACTTGTATTGGAACGAAATATGACTCATCTTCTTGATTTAACCATTTCAACAATTCAAGTTCCTCTTCTTAGTCATAAGAATGCACTAAGATTTCCTTAGAGAACTAATTTTGATATGGTTTCATAATCATTAAGATGATCACAAAAACTGATACTAAAGTACTCTCCCATCTTTTCAGATTTGAGAAACTTTTATCCTTCTGCCTAAGTTGATTCTTCTTATTCGCTCTGTCATACATTGGAACCTTTTCCAATGTCTCAGAATTACACTTAAGCTTGTAAGTATAACCATATTTACTGAACTTAAGTAAATCATGACGAATAGTCTTATCAATCTTTTGTGGTGGACTTAATCAGTGCACAACACTATGTACTCGATCCCTTAGTCCTTTACTTGACTCACGCATCCATGTGAACAAGTAATTAGTCTTAATTTTCCAATACTTGAAAGTTCTCATTCATCATGCTATACAACTTGCATGATTCCAAGTTCCGGTCCAATTGAGACTTGGGTGATGAGAATCTTTCCTTATTTTGGTAAATTTAGACATGAACACAAATGAAAGAATCAATTTCATATTTCAACTCTTGCTATTAATGGAATCATATAAGCAACAAATGTTTTCTCAAATGCCATTGTAAGGATACTTTAAAATAAATAAAATCATCATTTTTTCCTTTTATTTTAAAAACTTTGCGGAAGAACTTATCCTTACAATCCATATGAAAACTTGTTGTTATCTATTCCTAAGCAATATCTCATAACTCCTAAGAAGTAGCTCAAGAATCCAATCTTTAAACTATGCGATAGAAATCCATCTACGCGATTAGATTCAGCATATTCTTTCTTTAAGTTTCTTTACTTTTCTTTGATTGTTAAAACATCAACATGTGACCCAGTCACATCATGTATCAAGAATCTCAGAATAGAAATTAGCAGAGTTAGATAGTGGACTTTACCTGAAGTAGAGTCAAACTTATTGACTTTAACATCCTTAGGTAAATTTGGGAGATTCGCAACCAACGCTCCTTCCTTTGGCAATTTAACATATGGATGCTTTGGTAATGGAACATGGGACTATCACAAACTTAGCCTTTCTATTTACCATTTGGTCAACCTAGTTGACTATGGTCAATCCCTTTCCTTGGGAAGAGAATGCTTTTTCTGGATTTCCAGTGTCACCATTGTCAATTTCCATAAAGTTTTAGGAAGATGATCTTAGCAAATAGATAAGATCATTAAGTGTCTTGTCATAGTCTGTTTCATAGGAGTCCCAAAGGAGATCACTATGTGACTTAGAAAGTAATTGAACCACCAACTTTCTTAAGACTCTGACACCCAACTCTCCTGGCTTGTCAATATGTGACTACATCTCCAAGATGTGATCACACCTAGACCTTGCCATGCCAATAGGGCTTGAGTGACCTTGAACTTGTGGGTTAGGGAGAATAATTAGAGGAGGTGAAAGAAGTATGATTTCCATGGGACATCATCTTCATTTAGGAAAGCTTGTTTCAAGAGATTTGGGAAGATCATAAATGTCTAAACCAGAAATCTTTTAGGAGATATTCAAGATAGTAGATTTAAAGTCCTTAATATGACACCCAATATGAAATATTAAGTCTAGTACCCAACAAAGTATTTTATAACTTAAAAGAGGGATGCCGTAATCCAAGCTATAAAATATTTGAAGGTAGGTGAATGACGATTCACCAATTTCCACCAAGATAAACTAAATGTATTATTAGGTTTTAATTGGATTTGAAACTCCTAGATCTTTGAGATTCATTGAACTGTTCAATGGCATGTTTCAATCTCGAGTGTGCCCTTCAGGTTTTGTGACTGGGATGCCGAGGATCACAAAACAAGGTGTGAAGTAACCATGCAAATTACTTGATACCCTTGAGTGTTTAACCCTTAATCGATGTACCGGTTAACCACACACGCTCCGTCGATACTATGATAAACATTAAGTTACCCTTTGCCTACCTTGTTAAATACAAGTTAGTGTGCCGGTTAACCACACACGCTCCACTAACCGACTTAAACAAAGTGCAAAGTGTAATTTCATGGATTAGCACCTTATTCACATTTTCCTAAGTAACTAAGATTGGGTATTTATAAAAGGTTTAGTTACTTAGTATTTATCATTAATACTTTTAATGAAGGGAGAATTATACTCCTTATCCTACCCGTTCAGCTAACGACCCTCCACCAGTCAAGGAAGCGGTGGGTGAGAGTGGACACCCATTAAACTGCCATTTTATAGGCAGTAACCTTATACCCCCTAATAGACCGGCTTCGTGAATGAGGCCTACTAACGGTAAGACTGACTTGCTCTTATACACATATATAAATATTATTAACTTATAATATTATAAAGTATAAGGGTTGAATTTTAACTTTTAAAATTCTAAGGGCTAACATGGAATTAAAGTATTCATAAGTGAAAACTTTTCAAATTCCAAAACTTGAGGGCAAGTTTTGAAACTATTCAAAACTAATTAATTCCATAACTTATGTGTTTAAAGTAGTTTTAATCCAAAAACTCTTCAAGTTCCATAACTTGAGGACAAGTTATGGAAGACTTTAAACTAATAAAAGAATTAACTTATCTTTATTTTATAACTTATGGAATTATTAAGGTTACACATTTTATTACTTAATGAAGTGACTCTTGAACTTCCATAACTTGAGGACAAGTTATGGAGTCATAAAACCATTTGTTGAAACATAAAAGTGGCCCTCTTGAACTTATCTACCGCAACGGTTCAGTACTTACAGCCAAATACAACACCCGAAGTCAATCTCTACAACTGTGACCGCAACCATTCTTCATCAGCAACCATATCCGCATCTGGAGTATTGAGGTCTTTTCTATCCGCAGTCTTGGTTATTTCGTTTACTATGTAATTCACTCTATTGTCCAGCATGCCTTACACGGCTGCTCATAGAGTTGTTCTTTTCTAAACTCTATAAATAGAGACTCTTTCTTATGTATTATGTACTTGTGATATATGTGTGTGTGAAAACTCTTAACTTCTCCATACACAAGATTTCTCATTCAATCATCTTTCTTATCTTCATCTGTTATCAATCTTATTACTCTTCACACTCAAACTGCTACTGGAACATAACCTCTCTTCGAAGCAAGTCTTCTAGACTTAATCACTAAACTTGATCTCGCTTACTAACTTGGAGTGACTGCATTCCTTGTTATTAATCAGTTTAAGTGTATTCTTGATATAACTTTTGTCATTTATCTTTCTCTACTTTCCGCAACTAACTATCTAACTATCTAACTTTATTATTCTTGAGCTTTTAGATCCTTAGAGATTAACTATTCCGCAACTTACTTGTTCTAAAGTTTGTTCAAGTGTGTCTCCAAGTTTTTCTCTCAACAATTGGTATGAGAGCCAAAGTGGTTGCGTTTTGGATATCGGAACTCTGATTTTCTCATTAAGCTTTCTATACCACTAAAGCTCATTTCTCAAAAAAAAAAAAACACAAAATGGCACAATCGTTATCTCTGAATGTTTCCAATAGTGTTGGTGGTTCTAACCGAGCCCCAATACTAGTAGCAAATGAATATCATCACTGGTCACAAAGAATAGAGAGGTACTTAAGAAGATTGGGTAGAGATGTATGGAGATCCATGGAAGAAGGACCACATGTTCCAGTCCTCAAACCAATCCAAACTGATGGTGCTGCAACCAGACTAGGAGGAGGTCAACCAACTATTAGCCGTCCTACCAAAGATGATCTCGATAAAATGGAAAATGATTCTGTTGCTTTTTATGAAATTTCATGTGGTGTTGCTCCTGACAACTTTGATATTATCATAAACTGCAAGTCAGCAAAAGAGATCTGGGATGTACTCAAAAACCTGTACGAAGGCTCAGAACAAGCACAAGATAAGAAGCTCACCACCGCACTCAACGACTTCAACAACTTCAAAGCTCATGCTGGTGAAAGTTTGGAAGACTCCTTCAAAAGATTCAACCTAATAGTCACGAAGTTATCAAATGCTGGTACCATCCACAGCAACCATGAAACCAATCTCTAGCTCCTTAATGGTCTAGGAAGACATTGGACTACGGCCAAAATGATAGTCCAAGGTGACAGAAAGATTCACTCTTTATCACTCTACAAACTTTATGGAGAACTTCAAGCACAAGAATCCACTGTACTTAAAGACTGTGCTGACTTCGGAGGACCGCTTGCTTTCATAGCACAAGCTCCACCGCAGTCACCTTACTCTTCATCATATGATACCCCACCTCAGTCATACGAAGCAGATTCTGAGTATGATGATGAAGAAGATTTTCAGAAGGCTATTGCTCTAGTTAGCTAATAGTTCAACCGCATACCACCTTCCTCTTTTCGCAAGAATCAACAATTCAACAAACCACCATTCAACCGTAACTTCGGTCCTCAGAACAACAACTCTCGGTATCCTAAAGTCTCTCAGAACAATCAACCCAAGGAGGAACCGCAGTCTCCTCAGAACAATGACTCCGGTACTCAATCAGAAGACAAGACTGATGTTGTAATTTGTCACAAATGCAACAAAGATAATCACTTCGCAAAAGACTGTAAGGCCAACGTAGTCAAGGACTGAGCATTCTATCTCAGAATGGCTCAAGAGTTAGAAGAAAAAGAAAAGGCAAGGGCATATGTGGTTCAAGTTAAACGAGACCATCAAGTTTGGTCATCAGGAGATGAAGAAGAGACCATCAGTAGTGTTACAAGAAAAGGGAAAATCTGCATGCTGGCCACTACGGATGACGATGGGTCAGCAATGTTGAACAAAAATTACTACTACATGGCGAAAGATGGGACTCTAAGCATCGTTGAACAGGTAAAAATCATGATCCAAACTTTAAATTATAGCATGCATGATTGTCAACCCTACATAGATGATCTTAATGACACTTGTGTTGCCGTCCTTTCAGACTATAACAAAGCCTTAGATGAGAAGAACATAACATCCCAAGAGATGTTCCACGTAAGAGGAAGACTGGATAACAAGAGACTTAAGATGGCAATGTTAGAAAGAGATCTAGAGTTAGAGAAAGATGCTAGAATGTTAAGTGAAACTCAATTAGAAATTGCCTTGAATCAAAAAGATTTAGCTCAAAGAGAAATTGTACGCTTGAATCTTTTAATTGAAAAACTTTTTAATGAAAGTGAGGCTATTGAAAATTTGGTAAACAATGGAACCCTTGACAATAGAGAATTTCATTTCGTGTCCCGCAATGGATTCCTCACCCCGGTTCAACAAAGACAGAGTGTATGTCCCTCCTGATAGAGAATTTCATTTCCTTGTCAATGACAAGAGTTTTCCCAAAAATATCAAAACTCACTTTGGTAGATTACACAATTTGAGCAATAATTGTGTCATTGAGGAAATTGTGCCCGAGGATTCTAGTCACATATGTGATCAAATTCCCATCAGTGGCACAACTCACTCCAATTCTCAACCTTCATCCGAAGTTGATGAAGAAATTGTTTTTGAAGGCCCCAAAGTCTTAGAGGAGTTTCCATCTTTGTCCTCAGACTATAATCAACTATCCCAGAAATGTCCCACCGCAGTCTCATCTAAAACCTACTATGCGATAGTCAAATCATCTTCACCATAGTTAAAAATCAATGACTGCAACTCTTCAGTTCAAGGAACTACATCTCTTCAGCCGATTTTTCACGAATTGCCTATAGAAAATTTTGAGGTAGGCCAATGCTCTTAAATTCCAGAATCTTCAAGTTCTGATGATTCTAGCCCACGTTTTCAAAATAATCCAAAAGGTTCCAGGAAACTGCAGTTGAATAACAATGACTGCAGTTCACCAAAATTTTTGGCAAAAAGAGCTTTCAAAGAAGAAATTAGATCTCGAAACAAAAGTAGGCCAATTTTTTCAAAAAATAAGAAAATTCCAAAATCCAAGAGTTCAGAAAATTATTCTTTAATGAACACAAACAGAAAGGAAAGTTCAGTTTCACAAGCCACTTCTGCTACTTCTGACACAACCCAAAAAGGTGTCGAACTTTTTAGAAACTATGTTTTTCAGATCTACTCTTCAACTGACCCAAAATGGAAAGGAGTTTTACCCACTCCAACACTTTTAAAATCAAATCAAAACAAATGGAAAGGAATTTTATCAAATCCACCTAGAGCAATTCAAAGATTTACACGTGCGAAACCTCGTTCAAAAAAAACTTTTCAGAACTCAAACGTCAAATATTTCAAAAGTTACCCACCTCGGACTCATTTCTAGTCCAACACACCCCATAAACCGCTGACCAAGCACAATGTCAGATTCAATGACAAACCCTCTTTTTGTAAATGCCAGTGCAGTTGTCAAAGGTTTTTCTGTCATGTCAAGTCTAATCAAAGTCAGCAATCACGTACTTTTCAGAAAACTCGTAACAATCCAAATCTAAACAAACACCCAGGACTCGGTCTGAAAGATGACAAAAGACCTGTACATGCAACCTCGGACCATGCATCATTTAAGAATACATCAATCGTCCCTGGCTCCAAACTTGTTTGGATGCCTAAACTAACCGTTTAAATCTCAGGCTTTGTGCAAGGAGGAACAAGAAGAAGAATGGTTAATTGACAGTGTCTGCTCCTTGCACATGATCGGAAGGTTAGAGTACCTTCGGGATTTCAGGCCTATATGCAATGGAGAAAATGTCACGTTTGGCAACAATGCAAACGGTGTCATCCGAGGTTACGGTGTTCTCACTACGGGGAACTTTTCTATTCAGAAGGTTGCTTATGTAGAAGGTCTTAAACATAATCTTATCAGTGTTGGCCAACTATGTAAAGCAGGACATCGAGTTGAATTTGACAATCAATTATGTTACATAATGACGAGTGATCGCAACACCTATTTAATCAAGTCACGCTGCGAAGGCACTATGTACCCTCTTGATGTTTCTCTCATCATTGGCAAACCGCAGCTGTGTTTTCTGTCCAAAGCTGTATCCGAAGTCTGCTGACTATGGCACCGCAAGCACACTCATCTCAATTTTCGCTACATCAACAATCTCGTCACAGGAGAACTGGTCCGTGGTCTCCCTATTCTCAAATTCAGCAATGATACTCTTTGTCCAGCGTGCGAATGCGGTAAGCAATCCAAAGCAAGTCATCATCTGATAATAGATTCTTCGGTCTCTGAACCACTGGAGCTGTTACACATCGACCTCTGCGGTCCCTCAACCGTAGCCAGTCTTCACCACAAAAAGTATATACTGGTTATTGTTGATGACTATACACGCTTCACATGGGTCTTCTTTCTCAGACTCAAATCAGAGACATCGCAAAACTTCATTAACTTCATCAAAGATATAGAACTTCAAATCAAGCTTCCAGTCAGACGCATCCGCAGTGATAATGGAGCTGAGTTCACTAATCATCTTCTGACCAGTTTTCTAGTTTCTAAAGGCATCTCTCACAATTTTTCAGCACCCTATACACCGCAACAAAATGGTGTAGTAGAGAGAAGAAATCGCACACTCGTTGAAGCAGCCAGATCCATGCTCAACTTCGCCCAACTTCCTCTTTATTTCTGGGCCGAAGCAGTAGCAACCGCATGCTTTGTTCAAAACCGAAGTATTGTGTGCAAGCGTCTCAATAAAACGCCATATGAAGGGCTCAACAATCGCAAACCCAATGTTCGTTTCTTTCATATCTTTGGATGTAGATGCTTCGTGATCAAAAATAGAGATCAACTCAATAAGTTTGCACCGAAGTCTAACGAAGGTATCTTCCTTGGTTATTCCACTAACAAGGTTGCATATCGAGTGCTCATCAGAAGAACAAGGTTGATCATTGAAAGCTTTGATGTGAAATTTGATGACTCTCACATCCGCAGTGCACCTCCATCTACCGAAACAACTGCAATCATGGAAAGTGACATTCCAGCCACTTCTAAATCTCTAAATCTAGTTGAAATCAACTATGATTATCTGTTTGATCCCATTGAAATGACGAAACTATCCGAAGTCCTAGTGTCATCCGCAGCTCAACAACAACATGCCGACGTATCTGGACCGTCTCTATCTGAAGTAGTATCGCTCAATACTTCCACCTCTCCGGTGGAAGGGGAAAGCTCTAATCCAGATATTGTTGCAACCGTTGAGGTTCCAGTACCTGATGCTGCTTACATTCCTGCCCGAAGTGAAGTCTCACCATCAATCGAACCTTCGGACGACTCAGATGACGAACTCATAGAGAATATTGACACTAGATCCGATCCTAGAATTGTCACTCTTTCATCTGCATTCCAAGGGGAACCTTTTCAGGTTCCAGAGGAACTCCCATCCGCAATCCAGCGGGAACCTCAACGTCTACCAATCCCTCAAGTAAACTCTGCTTCAATAGATCAAGATGTTTCAGCAGGATGTTCTCAAGTCCAGGGGGAACTGCATTCCCAAACCGTAGATTCCTCTGATATCCAAGACATTCCTTCTACCACAGCTGCTGATCATCTGATGCCACGTCTTCATGTATGGACAAAAGACCATCCACCAGGTCAAATTATCGGCAACCCATCAGCAGGTATCCAGACTCGGTCTTCCAAGGATTTATCTGAACATTGCCATTATGCAGCATTTATGTCTTCGGTTGAACCTCGAACGATCAAGAAGCTCTGCTTGAACCAGACTGGATAGCTGCAATGCAAGAAGAATTAGAAGAATTTGAAAGAAACAACGTATGGCAACTTGTTCCTCTTCCACAAGGTCATACCATTGTTGGTACATGATGGGTTTTCAAAAACAAGCTAGACGAATCTGGCTCAGTCATCCGAAACAAGGCAAGACTTGTTGCCAAGGGTTATAGTCAACTAGAAGGCATTGACTACGACGAAACGTATGCTCCAGTAGCACGAATGGAAGCCATCCGAATCTTTCTAGCATACGCAGCTCACAAAAATGTCAGGGTACACCAAATGGACGTCGAGAGTGCCTTCCTCAATGGTGAACTAAAAGAAGAAGTTTATCTTCAGCAACCTCCAGGATTTGAAAATGATGAATTTCCATACCACTGCTATAAGCTCGAAAAAGCAGTCTATGGCCTGAAACAAGCTCCAAGCGCTTGGTATGAGACACTCTCTGATTTTCTTGTCTCATCCGGGTACAAAAGAGGAGTGATTGATTCCACATTATTCAGAAAAGCAAATGGTGACCACCTTATGATGGTACAAATATATGTGGATGATATCATTTTTGGGTCTAATGATCAAGATATGGTAGATGAATTTGCAAAGCTCATGACCAACAAATTCAAAATGAGCATGAATAGAGAGATCAACTTCTTTCTAGGTCTTCAAGTCAAACAAATTCAACAAGGAATTTTCATTCATCAAGAAAAATACACCATAGAACTTCTGAAGAAATACTCAATGGATAACTGCTCTTCTGCTAAAGTCCCTATGGCCTTCGGATATAAGATCTCTGCTGATCCCTCTGGTGAATCTGTGGATCACAAGACTTATAGAGGCATCATTGGGTCGCTAATGTAACTCACCGCAAGCAGACCTGACATTGTCTTTGCAACTGGTGTATGTGCAAGATACCAGGTTGATCCAAAAGTGTCTCACATGACCGCAGCCAAACAAATTCTTCGGTATCTTAAATGAAACAAATCTATGGGTTTATGGTATCCTGCAGGCAACGACTTCAGTCTTCAAGCCTTCACCGATGCGGATCATGCAGGTTGTAAGCTCGATAGAAAAAGTACTTCAGGTGGATGTCAATTTCTAGGAGGAAGACTTGTAAGTTGGTCTTCAAGAAAACAAACGTGTGTATCTCTATCTACCGCAGAAGCAAAATATGTGGCTGCAGCCAGCTGCTGTTCCCAAGTTCTCTGGATGAAGACATAGTTACTAGACTACGGGTACAGAATGCTGCGGATACCAATTTACTGTGACTCTGAAAGTGCTATAGCTATTTCTCATAATCCAATTCAGCACTCCAAGACGAAACACATTGAGTTACTATACCATTTCATCAAAGATCATATTTTGAAAGGTAATATTGAACTCATCTTTGTTCCTACTCATGAAGAGATTGCTGATGTTTTTACAAAAGCTCTTGACTCTACAAAACTCAATATATTCTTACAAATGTTGGGAATGATGAATCCGGACCCGCAGTTCTTTTTGAAGTGTTAGCTACCGCAGACCTACCTTGGTCTCCATTGCGGTTCTAACTGAGAATTACATATGATAGATGGTTTTGATACCGCAATCTAGGTACCGCAACCATATGTTATACATACCTCTCATGGGTCTTAATGTTCCTTTATTTTTAATTTTCGTACAAGTGTTTGTCTCACAGATTTTCTGAAACTTTTTTTTTCATCCGCGATGGAGTTTCTCAACTGCATTAATGAATTCGTCCGCAACCACCTCAAATAAATTCCAACAGATTCATTAACTCTTGCATCTTTGTGTGCTATTTAATGATCCTTCATTAAATAAAATACAAACATTCCCATTAGAAACTGTCACTTTACCTTTCTTAATAAACCACGTATCAGACCTATTTTAGGGATGATGATAAAAAGAACGATTCCCAAATCAATCCTTTCTCAACTTGTCCTTTCCTCTCCCAAACACGTCCAATCAGTTACAACATTCTCTCTCATCAACCGACGATTACCTGACGTATTACCATGCGCCCACTTCACCATTAAATGCAAAACCCCTTTTAAGATTTCTCAAATCTCTTCAAAACCCGTTTCATATTCGTGTGTTTGATGATCATCCATCTTACAATGCTCCAACAAAACTGATGATCAAGCATCTCAAGAACCACATCTTATTTGGCCCGTTTGACGCATTCACTGATGTTGTTCCCGTCTCTACACTCTTTAAGTGTGCTCTGTCTGCATACAGACCACTGGAAAACCCCCAAGAAGTGCATCTGAACCTCATCAATGATTCCCTGGTCATCTTGACCAAAGAAAAATTCTTAACCTCCATTAACCTGTTAATCCATTCCTCCATCAAAATCTTCACTCCATCCTTATCCGATATCACTACCGCACTCTACCAAATGGGTTACCAGAAACCAATCCGAGGTATTGGTGAGTTTAAGAAGAATCAGCTGCCTGCGGTTTAGCAGTTTGTATGCCACTTTGTCATCCACTGTCTGTCTAGCAGAACCGGAGGCATCGACAACATGGGACTCAAGCTCCTTGAACTTGTATGAAGCATCTTCACCGGCCATGATGTCAACTATGGTCAAATTCTTTGGGATGATTTCCTCTAGTACATTCCCAAAGAACAACCAAAGTAAAACCCAACCGAGCTCACATTTGCTCGCTTTTGGTCTCTGTGTATTTCTGATCTGCATGCGGATGCTGGTCTCGACATGGGAAGTGAAATCAATTTCTTTGTCACTAAGGATCTCAAAAGGTATACTCCTTCCTCTGATCAAACTATTTTTGGACCTATCCGCAGGCTCCCCATACACATTCTTTCACTGCTTGGTCATGAGACTGCTGATGTCTCAGATCATATTGAGGCCATGGAGGGTATTATCCCATACCCTTCTACCCCACCTCTTCCTTCTTCAACTATTCTTCCTGAGGGAACCCCATCCCCCTCTGCCACTACACTCTCTAACATTTCTCAATGGAGAAAATCTGTAGCTTCTAAAAAGAAACCTACAGCACCCAAAAAGAAAGCCCCAAAACAAACTGCACCCTCCAAGAAACGCAAAACCAAAACCACCACTGTATCGAGCAGTGACTCTGAGGAAGATAGACAACCCATATCTATCCTTAAGAAAAGAAAAACAACCGAAACCACTAGCCATATGCGTGACCGAACTGATACTGAAGCCTCTCAACGGGCTATGGTAGTCCTTGGGATGGCCGCACATCCATTCAATACCACTCTCGAATACCACTCAACCTCATCTTGTGAGATTGTTTCATCATCATCTTCTTCTGAACGTGGAGATAGTCCCCCAGTTGTATCTCAAGTAGATAGAATTGGTAATCTCCCTAGGGTCTCCAGGGCTTCCTGGCTGCACATCTTTTCTTCTGAGGAGTTAGACTCCATCCTCTTGCAAGTATCCCAAACACTACAAACACCACTCCATCCGTAGGGCATCTCTTTCGCCCATGCCAGAACTGGGCCGAGGCCAAACTTGACCACGGGTCAAGGAGACCAAGGAAGCCCAGGAAATCCTACTCTGCTTACATCTGTGTCAGGTGGTTTAGGCATGGTGAGCACAAATGTGCAAGGATCCGTGAACCCAAGGGACACCTTGGTGCGACAACAAGGAATTGACGATGAAGACTCAAATGACTCTTGGAGTCGGTATCAACCAACCACTGATGCTAAAATCAAGAAGTATGCTGCTTTCAAAAGGGCATTCTAAGCCCACAAGGAGCAGCAGGTCAAGCCACAACAACAGAAGGAACAAGAAATTCTGTCAGTGGCCAGATACTGGGCAAATGCCATTAGCAACGCCCACACTGCTGCTACAATCCTAAAGGTTCAGACCTGGATGGACCAAATGGCTGAAATTGTGCTGAAAGCTCAAGCCTCAACCGCAGCCGCAGGTACCTCTAATGTTCCTCCTACTTCAACTCCTGTTCCGCCTACCGCAGTCAACCCATCTCAAGACGAAGATCCAGCTATTGAACTCAGCTCGGCCCCAACCTTCGGTTTTGACGATGAAGACATCCAAGAGGTCAAAAAACCGAATCCCTCAGATGACGACCTCATGATGTTCGAAGAAGAAGAAGAAGAATCCAACGGTTCTCAGCACTCCACTTCAAAGCCCAAAGACAAGAAGAAGAAAAAGAAGAAAGATGATGTCACTCGCAAAGAATTCCTCAACCTTCAAGCCAAAGTTGATCAAATTTTGGTTCCGGTTAAGCGTACCCAACCTCCACCAGAAGATATCCCAGGTCCGCAATCCCTAATTGAGCGCATCGAACGACTCGAAATGAGAGAGCGTATGGCCGCTGAGCGCATATCTCTCAACGTCGAGATGGGGATTCGATCTCTCGACAACAACCGCAGGGCCGACCATCAAGATTTTATGGCCGCAGCGGAACGCCTCATCACTGAGGTAACCACAATCAAACAAGGCTTCCAAACAGCTATCGCGGATCAAGCTGCTCAGTCCCAAAGGGTAATAGAGGAAGTTCATACTGCCTATGAGTCCACGATTTTTGTCCTTCATGCAACAATCGCCCGCATGCAGAAATCCCTCACATCAAACTTTCATGGCCCAGAGATACTTCAGCTCACAATGGATATTCACAAGCTGCTCTTCAACTCTGCCATTCCAAACAACTCCCAACTAGCCGAATCGATGAAAGCACACTTTGCTGAGGTTTATGCCAAAGTTGATGGACTCAAACAATGGCTTGAGGAAGCACCAGGGTTGCATTCCTCAAGAGGGGGAAGTGATAAAGAAGGCGATCGCTCAAATACATCCATCCGTCAGAGCCCTCGAATCACCACAAACAAAATTCCCACTCTGCAGCCCTCTCCTCCACCATCTCAAAATATTCCATCTCCCCACTCATCACCTAAAAACACCCTAAACAGACCTGTGACTCCTCCTCACCTAAAGAATCTTGAGGATCATATGTATTCAGAAAGCTCTATAGACTCTTCCCAAAGGAAACATGACTAGAAAGCAGCCAAGTTAGCCGAAATTATATGGAGAGAATGTGGTTTTGACACTATGATTGATGAATCGCTGATCAACTCATGGGTCAATCCTCTCCGTAGGCTACTTGATGAAGACTACACTCCCCACCTCACATATGCTGAACCACCATCCAATGGTTATTGGGATATTCCAATTTCTCCCAATGCCAAGTACTTTGCTGTTTTTCACTCCTTCGACCGTAGTCTTCCTGATCACAAGCGTCTGCCAATGGAATTCGAAAGACTGACTTGCTTCTATGCGAAGCATGGCTCTTCAGTTGAAATTATTTGGTCTAACGATAGACCATCCGCAATGAAGAACTACAAGATGCAAAAGTTTATGAAAGCAGACTTTGCTCAATTCACTCTGACCAGAAGAGAGCATGATTACATCCGCACCCAGGCAGACTTCCCCTGCATGAAGCCTGAAGAAATATTTCTCATTGCCAGAGTTTTTCAGAACAAGGCAGAGAAACATCCTAAGATGCAGATAGCTGTCGACAAAGCCAAATCCTTCCTCAAAGACACTGTCTGTGACTTTGTGACGATTGATGCGGATATCCACCACACCATCATCAAGAAATTTGACCTTCCACCACTTGAACCAGTGTCAATGCTTACAGAAGGTTTTGAAGAAAGATCTCTAGGCGCAACCAACTTCCCAGAACTTGGCATCATATTCAAACGGAAGACGGACAATGTCAAATATTTCATTCCGATGAATGCCATGCATCGCCTGCCCAAGAAGCAACTTGACATATGCAAGACCGCAGTAGAAAAATCAAAGCACACTACTGCTGAAGTCAAGTGTGAGATCTCCAGAAGAATCATATGGCTGGAAAATGTTAGAAAATTTTGGTGGATTTTGATCAAGTTTCTCAAACTTGATAACTGAACCAAAGTTAAAGAGGTCACTTAGGGGAAATTGTTGAAACATAAAAGTGACCCTCTTGAACTTATCTATCGCAACAGTTCAGTACTTACAGCCAAATACAACACCCGGAGTCAATCTCTACAACTGTGACCACAACCATTCTTCATCAGCAACCATATCAGCATCCGGAGTATTCAAGTCTTTTCTATCCGCAGTCTTAGTTATTTCTTTTACTATGTATTTCACTCTATTGTCCAGCATGCCTTACACGGCTGCTCATAGAGTTGTTCTTTTCTAAACTCTATAAATAGAGACTCTTTCTTATGTGTTATGTACTTGTGATATATGTGGGTGTGAAAACTCTTAACTTCTCAATACACAAGATTTCTCATTCAATCATCTTTCTTATCTTCATCTGTTATCAATCTTATTACTCTTCACACTCAAACTGCTACTGGAACATAACCTCTCTTCGGAGCAAGTCTTCTAGACTTAATCACTAAACTTGATCTTGCTTACTAACTTGGAGTGACTGCATTCCTTGTTATGAATCAGTTTAAGTGTATTCTTGATATAACTTTTGTCATTTATCTTTCTTTACTTTCTGCAACTAACTATCTAACTATCTAACTATCTAACTTTATTATTGTTGAGCTTTTAGATCCTTAGAGATTAACTATTCCTCAACTTACTTGTTCTAACGTTTGTTCAAGTGTGTCTCCAAGTTTTTCTCTCAACACCATTCAATGAGACAAAACTCTTCATTTTTGTAACCTTTGCCAACTTTTATGAGTTTTATGAAACTTAAATGTGACTTTTCATATAACTTGAGGACAAGTTACAAAAACACATTTTAGAATCAACTCTTAGATTAAAATGGATTGAAAACACATAATCAATTAACTTTTCTATTAATCTAAGCAACTCATAAGAGCAAGATAATTCAAATCAAACTTTTTCATATAATTAGCCTAATCATTAAACTAATTCAAAACATGAATCTATTGACAATTATCTTTGAAATTGGATTAGCATGAACATTACCACATCAAAAACAAGTTTATAAGTCCAACAACATCTTAGGATAATGTTCCTAGTCCAATTCCAGCCAAAAAAGTCGAATTTATGCTGTCTGGGGGTCCAACTCGTTGAGTGCATGAACCTACTTGGCGAGTTGGATCGTTTTGATCACCTTTTAGGCATGGACTCGCCGAGTCTCCTAATGGACTCGCCGAGTCTGATGATCAGACAGCAAACAGCTTCGATTTTTTAAGCAGTTTTGCAAGTATAATAAGAAAACAAGCCTAGGCTCTGATACCACTGTTGGGTTTTCAGTATTCTAACACTCCTATGTGTACATGCAACCCTAAATACCTTGGATCTATGTTTTCTCTATTATACATACAAATATGAACATCCAAGGTATTATCCTAATCTAGCATACAAAACAATGAATATAACAAGATAGAATACATACCACTTTGATGTAAAATGTCTTCATGAAGCTTGAGTGCCTAGTGCCTCAAGTGTGACACCTCAAATGGTTCACACAACTCCAAATACACTTGGAATAACTTGAGAGAAATCCACAACTCATGAAATCGTCTAGCCCTTCTTTTACACACCCTAATGGCCGATTTTGGTGAATAATATGATGCTTATATAGTGTGTTACAATTAGGGTTACACCATGTAAACCCTAATTGTCATAACCTTTCATTTCCATGACCCATGGGTTATGTAAACTCCATGGAGCATCCATGGAGCATCCTATGGGTTTAACCCAACTTGATAATCCATGGAGCTTTGGCCCACTATATAAGTTATGAATGATTTGCACAATCAAACCATATATTTAATTAGTCTTCTTGTGATCACATAATTAATTCTAAATTAATTCTTGATCAATACTAATTAAATATTATTATTCTTATTATTAATATACTAGAACTTATAATATATTAATAGCCATAAGTGCCTTATTTATCTCATTTAGTCTATCCAAGTGCATGATGCCATGCAACCCAAATGGACCATGCCGGGCCGGGTCAAGTCTTACCAATTATAGTTATGGACTTAGGCATTAATCCAACAAAAAGACCAATTTAATTTATGCTTTTAAATTAATTTTCAGACTAATCCTTTGATTAAAAGAGTTGCGTAATTTGTTCCCAAAACAAAATATGATAAATTAAATTTATCAAATCATTCCTTAAAGAAATGTATTTTCATATATAACAAAACTCGGGATGTCATGTTCCGATACAAACCAAAATATCTTCACAAGTTATATACAACTATTGGCCTATAAACAAAATATCTTCACAAGTTGTCCAACTTATGCTCTCGCACCATTACCTGTAATACAAATAAAAATGAGTGGGTCAGGCTGGGGAGCCTGGTGAGCATATAGTGTTTTCAACCCATAATAAATAATTGTATTTAATTTCACCAACCAAAAATAACCCGATTACCCATTCCCGTTACCCTCACTTTACGTCCCTAAAACATCAACTATCACAAGGGACCTAATCTAGGATTTTTCATCGGGATGGACAATACTGCAAAGAGGATTCCTACACAATAGATGTCCTAAAGGCAACCATGAGGGGGATAGAGTACACCGGTGAACACGTCGTTCATAACACCTACAGGTTATGAACCTGCCAGCGTTCCACTGGACAGTCTAGAAAGAGTCAGTGGTCGTCATCCATACTCCGCTAGATGACTTGCTTAACAACAACATCAAGGCCTCTCATCATTTTTATTTCATCACACATCACTATCTACCCATGTTCTACCCAACATATTTGTAGATAAAATATACTTGTTTTATACATAGTTTAAAACATGTATATCATGTTAATTCAATACTCATTCCAAATAACAGATGATGCATATACACATAACACGTATTCCATAGAGTATAATTCATATATGTGTATTATCAGAAAACGACTGCACACTTACTCATATCATATATCTAATACATTCATCAATACTTGTATTAAAATCATGTATATGAAAGCGACTACGAACTCACTTGATAAGATGATGCTCAGACAGCACTACGACTCTTAAAATAATAATCTTCGATGAAACTAGAATATCTTCACACACCGGGCTTCTCGCGGGCAGAGCTTCAGCTCGGAAACTCTTTTCTTCTCGGGATCTTCAGAGCTTCGGGACTCGCTTCGGGTGTCGGGATGATACCGGAGCTTCGGGGCTATAACTTGCACGTAAATCGAGGTAATATGGGCGAGAGAGAAGAAGTTGAGAAACTAAACTCGGCTGACCTAGTGTTCTATTTATAAGGGCTGAAAACCATGCTCACGTCATGAGCTCAAAGATGTCACTGTGTTCGTCATGGACACTTGCCCTGGAAGACGTCCATCCCCTGCTCACATCGTGAACACTATGCTCACGTCGTGAACTCTGACACAGGTGGTAGTTCGTGCCCCGAACTTCATAAATTCAAATCTTTTGCATACGAGCTCCGTTTTTGATGTTCTTTATATGCACGTGTAGGTGAGATTATGCTCTACAACTCTCGTTTAGATTCCGTTGGCTAATTTCAATTTTAACTTTTATTATATGATTTTTAGTAGGCCGAGACAGGAAAACTCCATTAGAAATTCATAACTTCTTCATCTAACGTCCGTTTTCGTCAGTCTTTTTACTGTTGCATTACCATCGACGAGATCTTCGATTCTAGTTTAGATTGTTTCGGCTAGAAATCACTCAATCTCATATTCGAACTTTGGGCTGCATACCGCTAAGTCGAAACTTCAAAAAATCAAAACTTTCTCATACGAAGTCAGATTTAGATGTTCTTTTTATGCACGCTCTCGGTTTAACTTATTCTACGACTTTCATTTAGATCACTAAGGCTAAATATCATTCTATCGTAAACTCACTATTTACGTCATACAGTGTCGCACCAGTTTTGTCGCGAAACTTTGACAGGTCCTAACTCCTTCGTTATAACTAAGATTTTGGCATTCTTTATATATTCAGAACCCTGGTCACGACCACTACAACTTCCTTCATAGATATTGGGCTTATCTAATATTTTATTATTACGCTTATTTTTTATTCTTAATTCATTTAAGTCACACAATTAAGCATAAAACACATAATACTCAAATAATACATTCTTATTATTTCAAAACGAGTTACAAAGGTTAACCTAGACTATTACATTATCATTAATGCCTAGCCTAGAAACACGGGCATTACAATGACCATTGCAAAAATTTTACAAAATACGTTTTCATGGTGTATTTGGTTATCATCTCTTGTAGACATAGTAACCAAATTTAATAGGAATATTACAACAAAAACACTATTTTGGAAGGCTGCAAAATCTTATAGAGTAGAAGATTTTTTAGTATTATATGGAGGCACTATGTCTGAAAAACCTGCCGAATAGAAGTACCTAGTAGAAGCGCATCCAAAAAAAATGGTCGCAACTATATTTCTAGGGTTATCGTTATAATCTTATGACATCAAATAGTGCAAAATCCATCAACGCATTATCAAAAGATGTTTATAATATGCTTGTACTGATGCTCCATGAGTTCTTTTGAATGACCATGCAATAATGGTGTTTTATGTGGAGAAATAAAAGAGTTATACTTATCAAGAACATATAATATATAATTAATTCCTCCAGTTAACATAATGTGGAAGTAAAAATAATATTTACTTATGTAGCGGATATAAAAACCAAACTAACAATATGAGTGAATAAGAAGGTTGGGAAGCAAGTAGGAAATGCTACAAACAGAGGGTCTAACCAATTAATATATGACAAGAACATGCATATGTCTAAACTAGCAGACGTATGGCCTCTCGTGTGGTAATCTCATAAAAATTAAATTTTTTTAAGACATGATGATTGTTTTGGAATGGCTATCAGAGCCTACCACACTGATTATTATCAATGAACATACAAGAAGAATCATTGTTCATATTCGTCAGATGATGAAATTTTTTCCATAATATCCGTTCAAGTATAAGGAACATTTTGGGGGCAACAAGAATAAAGTTCAGTTCCAAGAACGAGAATTGCAACAAAACACATAAACCGCAAAGTTGTGCACTAATGATTGTTACATGAGAATGTTTATATAAGATTTGTCTGTATGTTATATATCGGGCATTACGATGATATTGTAACACCTAGTTTTCATGATGTTTAAGTTTTTGGATAGTGGACCGTAAGTTGATCGAGTAAAGGTCTTGGGCTTCAACGGAATAGAGTTTAGACCTTATCATATATTGATAATGTTGCTTAAGTAACTAAAGCATTAGAATTGTGCTTTGATGAAAAAGGGGTAAATGGGAAAAGTAATATTTCAGGATTCTTGCATGGATTACAGTTTAGTTCGACATGTATTAATTCAAAAGTAATTACATAGGGTTGTGGGGCTCATCAATAACTTTTCGTTCATATAAATAGTGTAGAAAAAGGAGTTGAAAAGAAGAAGTTCTAACTGTTTGAAATTAGAGTGGAATTGGATGAAAACCTGTCGCCACAGAGTGGAGAATTTCCCTCCACGGTGTGGCAAACGCTACAGAGTGGCAAATTCTCTTCCATGGGGGGAAGCTGGGTAGAACCAAGCCCGTGATTTTTAGGGTTTTCAATGTATTTAAAGGTAATGATTCATGTTTTAGGGCATTTTCTCAACCTCCATCTTATTTAGAACTCCTTGGGAGAAACCCTATTATCCTTCTTCATAGATTGAGCTTCTTACTTCTCCTCTCATCCGTTTTGGAGTGTTTTTGGTGGTTATGGAGTGAGGCTTTTATGAAAGATTGATCTTTAAATCTTGGAAATGGAAGATCTCAAATTTCATATACCTTTTGGACCTTTGTAAGTCATAAATATCCAATCTTTTTTGCATTTCATCCTTGGATCTAGGTGTATTTAGTGTTTTTGTCCATTTAACTGAATTTTGGTCCCATTTGAGGCTTGTTCCATAGATTTTAGGGAACTCTTGAGCTTTTGAGTAATATTTGTGTTCAGATCTGGTCATTTGATGGAGTAGAGAGTGCATGCAAGAGCTCTCTTTACTCCATGCATGAAGAAAAGTGTGTTTTTGGCATTTTATGATCTAGGGTTTTAGATCTTGCTTGTTTCAAGCTTCTTAATAGATAAAGTTGAAAATTTTATCCATTTAGACATTATAAGTAATCAGATCTGAGTGTTGGAAGCTTGGACTTAATGGATTAAGTTTATAAGATGCATTCTTGGTCCCTTTGAGACTTAAAGTTTAGATCTTAGTTGTTTGGACCATCCTAATGGATAAAGTTGGAAACTTTACCCATTATGAAGCTATTAAGTACCAGATATGATGTTATGAGCTTGGTCTTTAGGAATTAAGTTCTTAATGAAGAAAAAGGTATTTTGCCAGAGACCACTACATGGTCAAGGAAGGTCAACGACGTGGTGGTGCTCTGAATTTCAACTATTTTGTCCTGACTTGGCCATGACATGGCCAAGAGTTCTCCACGGTGTGGTAACTGTTGACTTGTTGACCAATTTGACTTTTGGTCAAACTATGATATAATTAAGTGTTTAGCTAAGGAGTAGTTCCTGTTTGGTTTTAGGTAGCTTGTGATAGTTGTGTTGCTGAGTGTTGTTGTTGAGCCTCTGCTGGTTAGCTTTGGTGAGTTTTGTCACTATACTTTGTACTACAGTGTGTGTCCATATATGCAAGATGGTTATGTTGTGGTGATGTGTTAAACTGGTAGATCTGTTATGATTACCTGTGCTTGCTTATTAGTATTTTGGTGCATATATCGACATAGTGTGGTTGGGTTGAGGCGCTACGGCTTTGTGTTGTAGTCGAACAAACCCATGGGCAATCCAGTATTGTGTTGTGGGACCGGATACAATCCACTCTTATGACTATGGGCCCGGGGGCAATCTATTTTTATATTGTGTGGGGTATTTAGGGGAAATCATTAAGTTTTGGCTTATGGTTGTGGATTCAAATGTGTTTTCTGGTACTTATGGGGTTGCGAAGGCGGGATTGTATGCATATCAATGGTTTTATGATTCGAAATTCCACATTGTTCCTTTATAACTCTGATTTTGAGTTAAGGTTATGAACAAATGGTTTGACTTTAATGTAACTTAATAAAAATGGGGTTTTATTCTATATTAAAAATGCAAAATTTTATTTTGGAATTTTGGTCATTACAAGTTCGTATTAGAGCCCCGATTTGAGAGATTTGGATGAACACTCGTGTGATTTTAAACTCAAACTAAGGATTTGATAAATTTTTATAAATTTTTTTGAAAAATAATGAACTTGAAAGAAGAAAGGAATATGCAATGTGTATAGTTAGTAGGAGCTCAAGTAAGAGGTCTCCCAAAATATCCATACTGGTTATATGTTTGTTGATATGAGACTTGTTAGAAATCCATGCTAGTGGATAGACTAAGGATCTTTAGGAATTGCAAGGTAGAATTACCTAATTTATGATGCCTGATAGCCTAGGGGATTTCTGTGAGAACCCGTAAATTTTCTATCTTGTAAGTCAAGTTAATCAATCGAGAGTCAGACTTGTTTCTATTGCCTTTTAACCTTATTAAGGGTCATTTTAATGAGTTTTATGCCGAGTAAACTTAAGGATTGAGTGTTTTAAAGTATTAGCTCGAGATCAGAAGGTTGCACCAAAACCAGCAAACCCAACACATGAGGTTTACGGCCGTAAACCTTGTTCACGGCCGTGAACACTCTTCTAGCCATGAACCCCTCTTAATATGTATGAAGTTCCTTTCATTATTTCTTCATTTCTCTCATCTTCAAGTCAAGAATACTCAAAATTCTCTCAAGTATCATCAAGAACACTCTTCTTTCTCTTCAAAATCGTAAGTGATTCATCCCTTGTTACTTGATATCCTTCTTATTCACAAGGAGCTTGTTGATTTCATCCATGAATTCAACACTCTTGGTTTAGATCTTCAAATCACCATCTTTACACCAAGAACACACACTTGTTCTTGGGCCGTGAACACCCTAAAAGCTTCCAAATTGTAGGTAGCTCTTTCATCTACTTGTTGTCGATTAGGAGCTCTTGATTTCCACCCATGAAGCAACCACTTTATGCATGATCTTCAATAGTTTACGGCCGTAAACCCTTCTTTGGGCCGTAAACCCTTCATAGGATCATGATATGGCCGTGAACCCTTCATCCATAGCCGTAAACCCTACAAGCATCCTTGGCCGTGAACACTTACAATTTCCCATTACATTCATATAGTGATCTTCTCGCATAAAAGGTAATGCAAACTATTTTCTAGTAAAGATAGTCTTAAACTTGGGAAAACATACATCATTACATAATACAAACATAACAGTCGAGTGTTAGTACATTCAGTTAGAAGGGGGCCTAATGCTAACTTTATGATTCCTCAGTAGATACATCAGGGATATATATTAATCGGGTCCAACAGACAGTAGGATGTGTTCTTTCCGCCTCATTTCCTATTCCTTGTTTGGTTGTGGGCTTAGAGCTGATTTACCCAATCTACTATCTATTCGATCATAGCTATATATATATATATATATATATATATATATATATATATATATATATATATATATATATTGTATACATCAAGAAATTATAAGGAGTATCAGGTATGGGTCAGGTCATAGCATACAAATTCAGTATACCGCTTTCTAGTACAAAAACATACTTTTCGGATAGAATATTAAGTAAGAGAAACTACAAACTTATATGTAAAAGGTTTGATATGCATTATTAAACCAGTATAACTTAAAGGACCTTTAGTGGTTAATTCTGTAATACCTTAGTTTATACATCAGGGGTATATATAATTAATATCCGATAGGTAGTTGGATGTGTGCTTTTCGCCTTACTTCCTGTTCCTTGTTTGGTTGTGGGCTTAGGGCAGATTCACCCATTTAACTGTCCGTTCGATATTAGATTATATATAACAAGTATAAACTAAGTTATTATAGAAGGAACTATTGTGGCTACCATTTTTACTAAAGGATATATATGATTTTATTAAAGAATTTTTTCATCAAATATAAGGAACTATTACAATTAACTCCATAAGTACCAAATAAATAAGCTAGGGTTATATAAAATGAAGACCTAACAAACAATCAGATGTGTGCTTTCTGCCTACTTCATGTTCCTTGTTTGGTTGTGGGCTTAGGGCAGATTCACACAATCGATTGTCTGTTTACTCTGAATTGTAAATAACTTGTATCCTTTTAGTACTCATAGAAGGAATTATAGAGTCATTTTTACTTATCATTCATCACATCATAAAATATAGGATTTTCTAGAGGAACATTCGAACTTTTCTAAAGAACTTACAATTTACTTTTCATCACTAAAATACTTATCAACTCACCAGCTTAAATGCTGATCTACTCTTTCAAAATAACTTGTATTCTCAGGAAACTAGTAGACAGGTACACGCTCTGGGATTCAGAAGATGGAGTATAGTAGCTTCTTCTCTTGTTTTGTTATTTACTTTTGGATTCAATCTTTTATGAATCACATACTTTGTAAACACTTTAATATTAATGAAATGGTTGTTGATTACTTTGATTACTATGATGCATGTTTTGTGATACTAAACATGACATCCTCCGCCCCCGAACGTTTCTGCCATTCCGGTTTGGGGTGTGACAATTTTGTGTTATGCTATATGATATTGACATTATTGATGTAGTTGTTTAGTGTAAGAATCGTGGTTGTACATAACTAACATTTTATTTCCTGAGAATGATTGGTTTAGGCTTATTTCATATTCCTTTTTTGGTTGTGGGATTAGGGTAAAGTCAATTATTCGACTGTCTATCTAATCTGGTGTTATGTATGATTAACATACACAAGGAGATTTTAGAGTTAGTGGAAGTTCATGAGTTTGGGTGGATTGTTAGAAGGCCAATAATTGTGAGGATCTGATGGTTACTCTTGAGAGAGTGAGTATAGGGAGTATGTGAACCCTAGTTTCTTGTGGCCTAGTGGCCCATGTAATTCATGGCGATCCTTCAAGACAAATAACCAAATACAAGTATGTGTGGAAGGTAGTATGGGCCTGTACTACTGGAACCACAGGACCCATACGCGTATCAAGGAAGTCACGAGTTCTGAGGAATGAGTGGTTGAGTAGTGATGTGTTGTGGTATAATGTGATTTTCTGATGTATTTCGGTTTAATTTCAGTTTGGTATAGCATCAGGGTTATGTATTGCCTATCCTCATGTTGTCGGTCTTTTGGTTATGGGTTCTCTCGATGAGGGTGAAGTTGGTGTTTGTTTGGGCCCAAGTGGCCATGGTGTGACATCCCCATTTTCACGGCCAGAAAAGACCGATTTTGTTTATGCTTTATAAAAATCAGAGTACTTCATTTTATAAAAATGTTGCGGAATTTGTTCCCAGAAAAACATGGTAAATACGTTATTAAAACATTTTCGATGAAACGTATTTATTTCATTTTAAAACGTTTGGGATGTCATCGTTAATACAGAAACATAAGCATAAACAGAACTTACAATTATTTACACTAGTGATCTACATCTCTTTAAATCTCTCAGTGTATTGTGACTTCATATCAACACCTGTGATAAAAATAAACTGAGTGGGTCAGGTTGGGAAACCTGGTGAGCACATAGGGTTTTCAACCCACAATAATATAATTATTATTTTTAAACATCAAACAATCAACCCAATTACCCATTCCCGTTATCCTCACATTACGTCCCTAAAACATCTAACACAAGGGACCTAGTCAAAGGACTATCATTGGGATGGAGTATATCTGGTGAGCACACAGTTCACACAGTTCGAATAAACACACAGTTCGAATAAACACACAGTTCGGTTAAACACAAAGTTCGAATAAACACCTACAGGTTGCGAGCCTGTTAGTGTTCCACTGGACTGTCTAGAATAGTCCGTGGTCGTCATCTATACTCCGCTAGATGACTAGATCATCAAGAACATCTATAACGAGGCATCTCATTATTTCATTTTATCACACAGCAACTAATACATCTACCCATGTTTTACCCAACACATTTTGTAGATATAAAATACATATACAGTTTAAATCATTGAAAACATGTATAAAACGTTCATCCAGCATAGATAGCAAGTATACAGATAATATACACACACAGCACGTAATTTATATAAAATACTTCATATCTATGTGTTAGCTGAAAGTAACTATGCACTCACCTGAGAAGGTGGTGACTCGGTACTCGGACAGCGCTTCGTTTACTTTAAAATAATTTCCTTTGACGAAACCTAGTATTATCACCACTAGATTTTAGTCTAATATTACCGTGACTAATTATTAGTCTTATTATTATTATTATTATTATTATTATTATTATATAAGCGTTTAAACAATACTTTCCAACTACTATGTACAGACAGGGGCCAGACATAAAACACCGGAGGGCAGGACCATTTTGGCGTATAGCACTTCTGAAATCCAACAACCCTATGCGGCCCTTTAAACCAGATTCCTCGTACCGTGAGTAGTTAAAAGATATTATAACGACACTTATATAAGTCATAATAATAGCCCAAATATTTATTATAAATTTATAATAACAATACTAATTTTAAATATAAACTATATTTAAAATAGGGTAAACATAACTTACTTTCAAGGGGATTTTAGCTAGGAGTCGGGCTCTGCAGGGGCAGAACTTCGTCGCTGAATCTTTCTAAGAAAGATTCGTGCAGCGCTTCAGCGCTCACCTTACTATACTAAAACTACAGAAAGAGAAGTCGAATCACGAGGGACCGAAATGCTCGGGGGATAAGGAGAGAAAGACTCTTGAATCAAGAGAATGGTGCAAGAAATATGAGAGCCCAAGGCTCTTATTTATACTAATTGAATTTTCAAAAACTACCCTCCATAATTACTTAATGACCTTTTAGTTATATAAACAACTAAACACCCCTCTATAATACTATTTTAAATGGATTTAATGATCTTTGTACTAAACTAATGTCGAAAGAACTCAACATTAGTTTTATAATAACCGCATCGTCGATACCTTTCTAATGATATATACATATGTATATATATGTGTACGTATACATGATTTATACTTTATTTTAATACGTAAATATACTACTATAATTTGTAACTCGCTCATACGAACTCCGTTTTTGACGTTATTTATATCCACGCGTAGGTGGAGACATACTCTACAACTTTCGTTTAGACTCCGTTGGTTAATTTTGACTTTATTTTTAAAGTTATATTTTTAACAGGCCAGGACAGGATTGGTCCGTTAAAATCTCATAACTTCTTTATTCGATGTCCATTTTCGTCTGTATTTTTATCGTTACGCTACTAATAACGAGATCTTCGATTCTTGTTTAGGTTGTGTCGGCTAAAAATCAATCGATCTAAAATTCGAATTTCGGGCTGTACACCGCTAATCCGAAACTTCGAAAAATCATAACTTCTTCATACGAAGTCAGATTTGGGCCTTCTTTTTATCGATGTTCTTAGTTTAACATATTCTACGACTTTTGTTTAGAGCGCTAAGGCTAAATCTCTATATATCATAAATTTACTATTTACGCTTCCCGGCGCCGTGCCGGTTCCGACGCGAAACTTCGACGGGTCATAACTTCTTCGTTATAACTCGGATTTCAGCGTTCTTTATATGTACGGAAACCTTGTGACATATTCTACAAATTGGTTAAGATTATTTATTCTAAATAATCTTTTTGTCAAAAAGTCGTTTTCGACCCCTATTGCCTCTAAATTGACTAGCCCGGATCTGCGGGCGTTACACATGGCATTTTAGACGTGAAGGATACATATTTGTATGTGTTAGTTGATCTTGAGATATCAAAGAACTTATTTGAAGTAGGGCCATTTTGAGTCGAGGGAATCATGTAAGAAGTGAATGTAATGATCAACCTTAGGATTGCAGCCTGAGGATGGGTGGTCGGCCAATGGTTGGGATGTCATTCTATATGACGAGCTTATGTTTTTCTAGCCTCCCATGTTTGAGGGAGAAGGGATCATAGGTGTATTTGTTGATAAATGAAAGAAAGAGAGGTTGTTCTCCACATCAATTTTTGTCGCAAGGGGGTATCGTTAGGTTCGTGGTGAATCGTTTCCGTCTTATAGCAAGGGAATGTTCGACACTTGACTATTCTTTTGGTTCGGTGGCCTAAGTGAAGACCATGTCGCAAGTCGGATATGTAACATAGTGTTAAGAAGATTGGATGCATCCGAGAAGAATAAAGATGTTCCCGATTCGAAAGGGAGAGTTATATTATATGTTGAGTTTTTCAGAGCTATTATTTGAGCATCTATAAGGAATTATTGAAGCTTCAGAAGATAAAAAGGTTGTGGGTAAATTCCTCAAATGCATGTTTTGGTTGCGTGAAGTTTATTTCATAAAATGCCTCGTCAATCCAATCATATTCTGATCGATTTTTCTAAGATTGAAGTGGCGATGATGAGGGAGGTTTTCGAGGTCTCCATCTAAGATTCAGAGTTTCCTTAAGATTGATTGATTATTATTCGATGGATCATCTTGAGTTGAGTTATGCATTCTAAGAGTCATGGTTGGTATGTATCTGGTTGAGCCGGTATGAGGCTTTGATGTTGAAAACATCATAAAATGATGGTTCGAACCCTAAATGGGGGAGAATTGGGTATTTTTCTTGGAGGATCTTCAACTAGTGCGATTTTATGGTTTCACCACAATGGGTCAAGGTAATTAAAGATTCAAGTGTGAGAGATTTTTGGTTCAGTGTTATTGTTGCATGTAAGAAGGAAGGTAGGATACTATTAAGGAGTTTGGTGATAGGAAGTCTTCTCATTATGTTCTTGAGGGTCTGACGGAATCCTTCCCGGTCAGGAAGAATTCGAAGATTGGTCAGATCAAGTATAGAGCAAGTTGCAATCAGTTTTATATCTTCAAGGACACATGTGTTGTCCTCACAGCAGAAGGCTACTGGGTAAGGAACTCATTGTGGCCAGTAGTTCCTTTTCGAAACACCAAGGATCTTGAGGAATCAACATTTGATCCGCTCTGACTGGGCATTAAATATAAAGGTCATGGTTAGCTCGTAGTGTAGGTTTGTTATTTATGGTAATGGATGGGAAGTTGTTGATCTGTCAAGCAGCTTCATAATTAAGTATATGTATTTCACGAGGGATTTGTTCAAAAACGTAGGGGATCATTGGCTTTAGTTGTCGATCCCTCTCTGATCGATTGGTCAATTCATTCCATATCAACATCTGGGAGTTGATTGAGGTTCTCTGATCAGTAGTATACGAAGGTGTAGTTGGTGCGTCAACCCTTGATCATAGTCTTGTCAGTGGTATAACTATAGTTCAGGATGTGTGTAACCTTGGTGGTTTGGTTGAGGAACTATGAGTTCTAACATGCTCGAGTTTGGCGATTGTCGTGGTAGTGGAACTTCGAATGTTGCAACGTCGTTGGTAATCTTCCATGTGTGACCTCGAGTCTACACATGGCCCAATTTTTGCATATCGTGTCGACAGGGTTGGTATTTGGATTGATTCAATCAAGGTTCTCGCAACATTTTAGATAATTTTGGATTTCTTCTCCGAACTTGGAGGTTCTGTTGGTTTAATTGCATATTGTTGGATCTGTTCATCTTCATTTAAGGTGTGGAATCTTGTTTTGGTTATTAGGAGAACATTTCTATTAGCAGTCTAGGTTCGTAGATTCGTTTGATCCACTGGAAACTTCACTTATTGGGTAAGGGTATGGTCAAGAAACAACAAATTTGTCTTAGGGAATGTCGTGCTTTCTCCGAGGGAGTGTGAAATGTTAGGAGTTCAAAAAAAAAATTGGTGTAAGGGATGTATGTGGACTGATTAAGATAGCTTGGGAACACTTTATTCAATTTTCCGTTATGTTTCTTGTTTGATTTATTACTTTCAAGTTAGAGTAGATGACCATGTTTTTGTTGGGTTTTATGTAATATAACACTCCTATGGTGCACATACAACCCTAATGCTTTGGATCTAAGTTTTCTCTAGTTATAAATGCAACAAAAATTTATCCTAAGCATGAAGCCTACAACTAGCATACAATTTTATATTTGCAACATAAAATCAAGTTAGAAGAATACCTCTTAGTTGTAGCTTGTAGAATTTGGCATTTCAAGAGCTTAGCACCTCAAGTGTGATGCCTCTAACGGAATCACAAGACACCATGGACAAATGGATGATAATGAGAGAGAGGTCATGAACACACCAAAATCGGCTAGGCTTCTACTTGGAATCCTTGATTGCCAATTTTGGAGCTAAGGGGTTTCTCTTATAGTGTGTAATTCCGAGAGTTTAAACTTCTAAACCCTAATCCACTTCCTTGGGCCTTTAATCCAATAATCCATATGATAAGCCCTTTGGATTAAATCTTAATCGACACCACAAAGATTTAGTCCACATAATCAACATGGATCATTAGCCCAAACTATAAGTATCAATGATTTACTTAATCAGTCCTCGTTAATTTAACTAGTCTCTTTTGATAACTAATTTAATTCCAAATTAATACTAATTAAATAATATGATTTCTTAGTTAATATATTATACTTATAATATATTAATAAATCTCAAATAACCTCTTTCTCAAATATCCATCCTATCAAATTGCCCTGGTGAATGCAACCCAAAAGGACCATGCTACTATCGGGTCAAGTACATAACAACTATAGTTATGGGCATAGATACCTAATCCAATAGTCTCCCACTTGGATAAGTCTAATAACTATTATTGCAATTACGACTCCAAAATCTGATTAGCAATCGTAGCTCTCAAAATCTGTTGTTGAACTTTGATCTTATTGATGGCTTTTACACAAAAGAACATTCCTATGTGCACATGCTGTCGGATTAGTGTCTAAGTCCATAACTATTTTGGTATATACTTGACCCGATGGTGCATGGTCCTTTTGGGTTGTCTTCACCAAAGCCACTTGATAGGATGAATTATGGAGAGAAAGGATTAAATATGATTTATTAATATATTATGAGAATAATATATTAAAGGAGAAATCATATTGTTTAATTAATATTAGTCAAGAATTAATTGGTAATTAGTTTTGTGACTAAAAGAGATTAATTAAACTTAAGGGACTGGAATTGTAATTATAAGATAATTGCAATTTGGGCCATGGATTGTCTTGAATCAAGGGGTGGACGAATTCTAATGGGAAACCCATAAGGAAATCGTCCAAGGGCTTGATTAAAGGAGTCTATGGGTTGCTTAGGGCTTAAGCAACCAAATTAGGGTTTCCTTGTTAGATAACCCTAATAGCCTCACTATATATAGTAACCCTTAAGGCTCAAAAATGCGGGGAACTTCTCTTTCTAGGGTTAGAACACGTTTTGGGCAGCCTCCATCGTCTCTCCTCTTCATCCTCTTGCTTATGGTGTTTGTGAACCATTAGAGGAGTGACACTTGTGACTCTAAGCCTTCCAAAGTCAATACAAGGAGATTTGGGATTGTTATTGCTACATAACAATCAAGGTAATATTATAAACCTATTCTCATGATCAATATGATTACTTGAATGACAGAATTAGGGTTTATAGTCTTGGATAACTTGCATGTACAATAGAGAAACCTAGATCCAAGCATTAGGGTTTGTATGAGCACATAGGATGTTCTTAGGACCAAAACCCATCAGTGGTATCAGAGACTAGACTGGTTTCTTTTGTATTGATGCTTGATATGGTTAAAAATTTCGATTTTTTAGTTTCTGGAGGCTGGACTCGCCGAGTCCATAGCTAAACTCGCCGAGTTCATGCAGACTCGACGAGTCAACTCGTCAGATGGAGCATATCTCGGGATTTCTTGCTGTTTTTGCTTTGGGATAGTTACCTTATCATATTAGATCAATATAAATCCGATTTTATGATATATTTGACTATATTCTTGATCTAATTGAAGATATTTATCAGTTAATAAAATATTTGTTTCCTTATGTGATAATTGATTGATTATTTTGATTAAATTGGTAAATTATTTTGCAAGAAATCATTAAATAAATCAAATATGGATAATTATGTAATTAAATGTTAATTTAGATTATTTGTTATTTGATCCTTGTTGTTATGAAAAGTTTCATATTTTCCCCTTTAGGTTTTATAGTTTAAATTTGAACCCAAAAGTTTTGTTGTTTTGAAATTTAAATAGTTAAAACCCTAATGGTTTGAAAAAGGTTTCAAAACTTGCCCTCACGTTTTGGAATTTAAATTTTGATTAATTGTTTAATTTTGATGTATATTTAAATTCGAAACCCTAATGTTTTGAAATGTTTCAAAACTTGCCCTCAAATTTTGGAATTTAAAAGTTGATTAAAAGTTTAATTAGGAATGTTAAATTCTAAAAATTCTAGTATTGTTTTGAAAAAGTTCAAATTACACCCTTATGGTTTTATTAATTAATTAAGGTGTATAATTAAAAGAGGTTTAATAAATCCATAAAGTTTTTGGTTTAAAATTTAATTGAATTAAAAGTATAATTGTTAAATTTGACCACCTAATATTTTAAACGTGTAAAATACACCTTATACTATATATAACATTAAAAGTCTAACATTATATATATGTATGAGTAAAAGTCAGTCTTACCGTTAGTAGGCCTCATTCACGAAGCTGGTCTATAAGGGGTGCTTAAGGAGATTGCCTATAAAATGGCGATTGAATGGGTATCCACTCTTACCCACCGCACTCTTGACTAGTGGAGGGTCGTTAGCCGAACGGGTAGGATAGGACGAAACCTTCCATTATAAGTATAATGAATTATTAAAGTAACTAAATGTTTTCATAAAATTCCCAATCTTAGTTACTTAGGCAAAGTGAACTGATGCAATTCCATGAAATTACACTTTGTGCCCTTGCGAAGACGTTAGTGGAGCATGTGTGGTTTATCGGCACACTAAATGGGTCTAATAAAAGGTAGCAAAGGGTGACTCAATGTTTGTCATAGTTCGGTGGAGCGTGTGTGGTTTACCGGTACATCGAATAGGTGACTGTAACATGTGAGGGCACCATGTAAGTTTGCATGGTTATTCACACCCGCTTTGTGATCCTCGGCATCCCAGTCACAAACAAGAGGGGCATATCGAGATTTAAACATGCCATTGAAATTTCAATGAATCTCAAAGGATCTAGGAGTTTTCATAGATTTAAAACTTAATTTTTTTTTTCGTTTTTCATGGTGGAAATTAGTGAATCGTTATTCACTTACCTTCAAATGTTCTGCAATTTGGGTTACGGCATCCCTCTCCCGAGTTGTAGAATATTGTGTTGGTTCCTAGCCTTAGTATCTCATTTGGGTGATTTACTAAGGACTCAATCAATCAACTAACTTGAATTCGTTTTCTCCCGTTTGGTAGATGTCAAAGTTCGACAACTATGGTCTTCCCAAATCTCGTGGAACAAGCATTCCACATGAAGATGATATTCGACGATTCGGTCGAGGAACAAGAAATCATGCTTCACTTCCTCCACCTCCTCCAATTATTCTCCCTAACCCACAAGTTCAAAGGCTTGAAAAGTTCAAGATCACTCAAGCCCTTTTGGCAAGTAAACATAAAGAAGGAAAGTCGGTGTGTGCACACGTCCTAGGGATGAAGTCACACATTGATAGGTTAAGAATGTTGGGATCCGTTGTCTGTGAGGAAATAGCTGTTGATTGGGTTCTTCAGTCACTTCCTAACTCATATAGTGAGTTCGTAAGAGAGTACTATATGATAAACCGCGACGTGACCCTTATATATCTCACTTATATGCTTATTGTTGCTGAATCAGCAATGGTTTGGCGCAATAGAAAAGCAAAGTTGATTGGTGAATCTGCCTTCAAGACCTCTATGGATATAGACAATGGCAACGAAAGACATGCTATGATCGAAAAGTTTGATCATAAGAGAAAGGCAATGTCTAAAGTAGTTCCATGTCATGTTCCAAAAGAGTCAATTTGCTTTTATTGCCAAGAGAAAGGGCATTGGAGACGAAGCTGCCCCATTTACCTAAGAGATCTAAGAGATGGGAGAGTCGAAACGTATGGCTCTAATATAGGTAAAATCCATTAACTAACTCTTTTAAGCTTCTATTCTAGATTCTTAATACATAATGTGATAAGATTACAATTGATGTTTTGAAGGATCGAAGAAAAGAAAGGAAGCTTAAGGGAAGAAGTGAGCAGAATCTAACCGTGAAAGAATGGATTTCGATCGCATTTCTAGAAAAATTGATTCTTGAGCTACTACTTAGAGTTAGAATTAGATTGCTAAGAAAGATGTATTAGCATAGTTTTTCAATGAATTGCATTGTAAGGACAAAAAAAAATTTCCGCAATAAAATAAATTTTGATTTTATATTATTTATTTATCCTTCCAATGGCGTTTGGATGTTTCTATTATTAGCAATAATGGATTTGGTTCTTATTATGTTATTTATGGAAAGTCGAGAATTTACCAAATAGGAAAGTTTCTCATCGCCCAAGTTTCAATTGGACAGAAAATTGGAATCATGCAATTTGGTTGCACAATGAATGAGAAATTTCATATTCGGAAATTAGACAAATTCATTGACAAAGTGTCAAGTGAAGGACTTGGAGATCGAATACACAAAGTTGTGTGTTGATCAAGTCCACCATAAGAGTAACAATGATATTCGTCATGATTTACTAAAGGTTTAGTAAATATGATTATACTTACAAGATTAAGTGTAATTCTGAATTGATTGAAAAAGTTTAAATCAATAGCAGAACGAATAAGAAGAATCAAGTAGGCAGAAACATAAAAGTTTCTCCATTCTAAGAAGAAGGGAGAGTACCTTTTATGCTTTATGATAGGTCTTAATGATTAAGAACCATATCTCAATTGATCCTCTAAGTAAATCTTAGCACAATTGTATGTTTAAGAAGAGGAATCAAGGATTGAAGAAATGGTTAAATCAAGAAGTCTATCATACTTCGTTCCAATGACAAGTCTTAAAGTTAAGATTGTGACAATGAGTGAAAAAGTATTAAAGGTTTATAACATTCATCAAATGTGGAAAGTTGTGATGTCTTGGATAAGACAAAGACCAACTAGAACCAATTTATGAAGAGTCTTGATAAAAGCTACACTAACTCTTGAATATTTGTTTGTCAAGAAATGTTTATTGACAAAAGGATCTTATATGTCAAGGAGTCATTGGGAGTCTTAATGGTCTTGAAAAGTTTCAAGAACAAATCAAATAAACCTTATCAATCATCACTCGCACACGAGTTGAGGTTTACAACCTATCGTGTTGACATTATTTTGTTTCTGTGCCGTTCCAATTGAGTTAATTATGCATGTGAGTCCTATGAGTTCTCATTTGAATGCATAAAAGGCAAGGACCTTGATCAATGGAAAGTACATTGATAAGAAAAGGTGAGCTGCTTAACTACTTGGAAGACATGGTGGGCAGCTGTGCTACCATAAAGGCAAGAAATCGAGATCAAGAAAGTTCGATCCATATGAGTTTGAATTTGTGTAAACTTTGGTTTTAACAAATTCACATGGATAGGAACAAATACACCGTTTAAATCTAAGTGTCATAAGATTTCCTCCTTCATGAAAATGATTGTGAGAAAATGCTTTCACTAAGAAAGATTTAAGAAGATAGTGATTGTAAAATTGCATTCTCGAATTCGATTATGGTTACGGTATCCCTTTCCATAACTTGAATTGTGAGGTTTGGCAATTAGTCTTAATTGTTTAGACACGCATATGAACTATCTAAGGCAAAGGTGTATAAGTTCAAGAAGCCTTGATAAAAGATTATCAAAGCATTAAGTATTAGAAACATGGACTTAAGAAATTCAATAGGTATAGTTTTTTCTGAAAGTTAAGATGTTTATGAATACATGTCGAAGCTAGTGGGAGCATAAGTGTTGTGTTTTATAGTAATCATCATGATAGTGGGAGCATAAAAGTTATGATTATATGATTATTATGGAAAGTATTGCAAGTTGGCAATATTAATTATAGAAAACAAGAGTTATACCTTTCAAAGTCGTAAGGGTTGTAAAGTTGTTTTGCTATAATTAAGGGAGAGAATATTATGCTTCATTTCAAATCTAAAGGATTAGGTTGAGAAATGTTAATAAATTTAGTCAAAGGTACATAGTGTGTTCTTAAAATTTCGATTATGATTACGACATTCCTCTTCATAATTCGAATTTTGAGAACATAGCTAATAAAACATTATGCATCGTGTCCCATATGCTTCGGGTAAAGGATCGATTGCAAATGCTTGACCATTCTAAAATTTTCCAAATGTCTAGCGCATTTAGAAGGAAAAAGGACAAGAATTGGTTTTGACTAAAATAATTAAACAACTATCAAAGGACAATCTAAAGTTTGACGATGATTGATCGCTTGTGAGTAGTTGGAAGCATGGTATTGGATGGACCATATCGACATTATTATGAATACAAAGGATTCTATTAAGAATGAGTTGTCATATGGAAATTATGGAAATGTTTCCATATTGGATGGACCATATCGACATCATTACGAATAGATAAGATTCTATTAAGAATGAGTTGTCATATGGAAAATATGGAAGCGTGTCCATATTGGGAATTAAATATTGAAAATCTATGTCTAGATTAGAAACTTTTATGCAAAAGGATGTTCAAAGGAATGTACTTTGAGTGAGAGACATCATATCTAAGGAATTGTCTTGTAACAATGTCTGATAGAGGACTTAGTAATATCATTGGCAATAGTCCTTGTGACTTTGGTGCAGTGACATTACGAAAGGATCATTGCATAGAATGTTAGAATCTAGCATATTTTATAAGTAACAAGAATTTAATATTCTCACACTTATGAAAAAGGATTTGGAGTTGTGAAATGAGAATGATTGGAAATGTGTTCAATTTGATCTATTTCACAAAGTAAGAACCATAGGAAAACATTGTGTGCATGCTAGGAGCATGGGACAAGTCTTGTAATTCAAGTAAGAAGTTGATTAACCGAAACGACAAATAATGAGTAATCGATATGGTGATAAATAAAAGGTGTTTTATTTATGCTCAAAGGTTTGAGGCCATATGGGATTAGTATTATTCTTGTGTTTCAATTTTCATGTTTTGACTTCCAAAATAATTGAGTTTATTAAGAATAATCGAATTATTCAAACGGGCCACAGTCGTTCATATGTTGGAAGTAGATATGAATGAAGACTGTCGTGAATTGGTGTGTGGATTGTCTAGAGGAGTATTAGACATAAGCAAATGTGTGCTGCAACGTTCATGAGTGCTTATGAATATGATTTGAGCATTGGATTAAACCCACGCTCACTTGGATCGCTCCATGAATTGTATCACGAGTGATTAGTGAGACGATAACATCTTATATTCTTGAAACCGAGATGTGTGAGTTGTATCTTGCGAATCGGTTGCACATTGATAATATGTAAACTCACTAGTAACTTGGTGTTATAAAGCATATTATTGTGTGTGATTCGGTTAGTAAGTGCAAGCGAGCATTGTATCAAAGTTTATCCGTTCCTTTTATCCAAAGTATGATAAAAGCGATATCTTTGGGCCCCTCGATGATTTAGTGATGACAAACGTAAATGCTCGGCCGGGCTAGGACTAATTTGATTTGTTCAATTAGTCAGTCGTCATAAATCGGGAATCGAGATATAGTACAAAGAGAATGATTTGAAATCATATCTCATATGATATCTAGAATGGAGGAATATATGATCCCTTATCTAAGGACACGCGTATCTGATAGGATCAGAGTTGACAGCGGCTTTGGAAAGCTACGATTGCAGATCAGGATCTGAAGTCATACGCAGAATAGTTATTAGACTTATCCAAGTGGGAGACGGTTGGATTAGTGTCTAAGTCCATAACTATTTTGGTATATACTTGACCCGATGGTGCATGGTCCTTTTGGGTTGCCTTCACCAAAGCAACTTGATAGGCTGAATTATGGAGAGAAAGGATTAAATATGATTTATTAATATATTATGAGAATAATATATTAAAGGAGAAATCATATTGTTTAATTAATATTAGTCAAGAATTAATTGGTAATTAGTTTTGTGACTAAAAGAGATTAATTAAACTTAAGGGACTGGAATTGTAATTATAAGATAATTGCAATTTGGGCCATGGATTGTCTTGAATCAAGGGGTGGACGAATTCTAATGGGAAACCCATAAGGAAATCGTCCAAGGGCTTGATTAAAGGAGTCTATGGGTTGCTTAGGGCTTAAGCAACCAAATTAGGGTTTCCTTGTTAGATAACCCTAATAGCCTCACTATATATAGAACCCTTAAGGCTCAAAAACGTGGGGAACTTCTCTTCTAGGGTTAGAACACGTTTTGGGCAGCCTCCATCCTCTCTCCTCTTCATCCTCTTGCTTATGGTGTTTGTGAACCATTAGAGGAGTGACACTTGTGACTCTAAGCCTTCCAAAGTCAATACAAGGAGATTTGGGATTGTTATTGCTACATAACAATCAAGGTAATATTATAAACCTATTCTCATGATCAATATGATTACTTGAATGATAGAATTAGGTTTTACAGTCTTGGATAACTTGCATGTACAATATAGAAACCTAGATCCAAGCATTAGGGTTTGTATGAGCACATAGGATGTTCTTAGGACCAAAACCCATCACATGCAAACCCTAATTACTTGGATATAGGTTTCTCTATTCTACATGCAATTCATCCAAGATTTGAAACCCTAGATCTAGCATACATATTACAAAACTAGTGTAACTAATGAGATCTACATGATTACCTCTTCAAGAACTCTTGATCTTTCTTCTTCCTTCAGCTTAGAGTCACAAGTGTAACTCCTCTAATGGCTTGAAAACACCAACAAGCAAGAGGGTAGTATTTGAGAGATGAAGGAGGAACATAAATTTGGCTCTAGGGTTCATAGAAAAGCAGTCGCCAAAAATTGCATGCATAGGGTCCTACTAATACTGTGGGCTGCTAGGGTTTCAGTCAAAACCCTAATGGACAGCTTAAACCCTAAGTAGCCCATGGAACCTTCTGGAATACAAGCCATGGACGAAAATATGATGGGCTCCCATCATAATTTCCTTCACCCCTTAATCTATTAGGTTTGCCAGCCCAAAATACAACTATCACACATGTGACAGTTTAAGTCCCCTTTATTCAATTAATCTCTTTTAGTCACCAAATTAATTCCTAATTAATTGATGACTAATATTAATTAAATAATATGATTTCTATTTTAATATATTATTCGTATAATATATTAATCAACCATAATATCTTCTCTCTCTCCATAAATCTCTCTGTCAAGTTGCTATGGTGAAGGCAACCCAAAAGGATCATGCACAATCAGGTCAAGTACTTTCCAAATATAGTTACGGGCTTAGACACTAATCCAACAGTCTCCCACTTGGATAAGTCTAGTAACTACAAATGTCAGCATTATCCAATTAGCAATCATAACTCTCAAAAATGTTGTCAAACTCTGATCTTATCAGTAACCTGTTCTTTAGATTAGGGATCTTATAGTCATGCATTCTAGATATCGTGCAAACAATTACATGGAACATAGTTATACTTATTGTCCAACAATTTGTTTCTCGATCTCTGATTCGTTTGACATAGAAATTAATTGAACACATCAATTCAGTCCTGACTGGGCCCGACACATAAGTCAAACCAAATCATCGACGGGCCCTTATATCGCTTTTACCCTCTTAGGATAAACGTAACATATAAACTTCGACTTATATGCATTTATTATTCACTAACCAAGTCATACACAACAATACATTTTATAACATCAAGTTACTGATGCGTTTACGCATTATCAATGCATAGCCAATTAGCAAACAATAAACCATATATCTAGGTTTTAAGACCATATGATATTATTGTCTTGCAATCACTCGAGATAAATTCCATGAAGTGATTCCAGCAAGCGTGGGTTTATTCCAATGCTCAAATCAAACACATAAGCACTCATGAACATTGTAGCAAACTCTTGCTATGTCTAATACATTTTAGACAATCTACACACCAATTCATGACAGTCTTCATTCATACATACTTCCAACATATGAATGACTGTGGACTGTTCGAATAATTCTTATTATTCAGGAAGTCAAAACATGCAAATTGAAACAATAGGTAAACAATTAACATGAGACAGTAACATTACTAATAAATAATACTCTTATTTAGTCATCAAATGTTAATTACAGTTTATCTATTACATGTTTCTAAACTATCTAATCTAAACTAATATCATCCTTCAGCCCGATGCTCCTAGCGTGCTGCAAGTGCTTAACCCTGCTCAATTCCTTCGTAAGCGGATCTGTTGGGTTATCCTCTGACAATACCCTCTTTACTACGAGGAGTCCTTCTTCCACCCGATGTCGAATAAAGTGATATTTTATGTCGATATGTCGAGATCTGTCGTGATCCCTCGGTTCCTTGGTCAAGGCAACCGCTCCTTCAATATCATAGAAAATTTCCATGGGCTCCTTTATGGCTGGCATAACTCCAAGGTCTCCAATAAAGTTCTTCAACCATATTGCCTCCTTTGATGCTTCGCTCGCTGCAATGTACTCTGATTCGCACGTTGAATCAACCACGATCTCTTGCTTGGAACTTTTCCAAGTCACTGCTCCTCCATTAAGGGTAAAGACCCAGCCCGAATGCGAATGACAGTTGTCCCTGTCGGTCTGAAAATTGGCATCACTGTACCCTCGCACCTTTAAGTCATCACTCCCACCAAGGACTAGAAACCATTCCTTGGTCCTCCGAAGGTACCTAAGAATGTTCTTGACTACGGTCCAATGCGCTTTGCCAGGGTTCCCTTCATATCTGTTGACCAGGCTCAAAGCAAAGGCCACATCAGGGCGAGTACAAGTCATAGCATACATAATCGAGCCAACTACGGAAGCATATGGTACTCGGCTCATTTCTGCTATCTTGACATCGGTTCTCAGACTTTGAGTCTTACTCAACTTGGCATTACTTTGGATCGGTAACTCCCCCTTCTTTGAATTCTCCATACTTAAACGTTTTAGTACCTTTTTCCAAGTAAGTGTTCTAACTAAGTCCTATTAGTCTCTTACTTCTGTCTCTCACTATCCTTATTCCCAAAATATTGGAAACCTCTCCGAGGTCCTTCATAGCGAAGCACTTCCCGAGCCAGGACTTAACCTCCTGCAGTGTCGGGATGTGATTTCCTATGAGTAGTATGTCATCGGTATACAATACAAGGAAGCTAACTATACGCCCACTGGCTTTGACATATACACATGATTCATCCTTACTTCACAGAAAACCAAACTCTTTGACTTTCTCTTCAAAACAAAGATTCCATCTGCGAGATGCTTTCTTAAGTCCATAAATGAACTTCTCAAGCTTGTACACTCTATTGGGATACTTCGCATTGACAAAACCCTCTGGCTAAGCCATGTAAACATCCTCAACCAACTTCCCATTAAGGAAGGCGGTTTTGACATCCATCTTCCATATTTCATAATCATGAAATGCAGCAATGGCTAGCATCACCCTAATAGATTTTATCTTGGCAATCGGTGAGAATGTTTCATCATAGTCAACTCCGGGAGTTTGAATGAAACCATTCGTGACCAATCGCGCCTTATATGTGTGCACATTCACATCCATGTCGATCTTCTTCTTGAAGATCCACTTGCACCTGACCATCTTACGTCCGGGCACATGGTCAACCAAATTCCAAAATTGGTTGTCATACATGGACTAAATCTCACTGTTCATCGCCTCTTTCCACTTCACAGACTCCGGGCCTACCATGGCTTCCTTATAGCTGTTAGGTTCGTCCATATTCACTAGTGTACTATCACTAATGAATGTATCCCCTTTGGTAGTAATATGAAAACCATAAAACTGGGGTTGAACCCTAACTCTATCGGAACATCTAAGAGGTAAGGACTCGTCAATCGGTTCAACCGGAGTTTCCTCCTCAGGTTGAGCGCCAACGCTAGAGGTTCCTTCATCGCTCGACTCTTGAATCTCTTCAAGAAAGATTTGTCTCCCACTGTCCCCTTGGCTTATGAGTTCTTGCTCTCAGAAAACCCCTCTCCTCGCAACGAAGACAACATTGTCACTCGGTCTATAGAAGAGATATCCAAAGGACTTCTGCGTATAGCCGATGAATATACACCGCTCACTATGAGGTTCGAGCTTGTTGTGAGTCTCTCGTCTTACAATAGCCTCGCAACCCCAAACCTTGGTATGTGCCAATGAGGGAGCCTTCCCTGTCCACATCTCATGAGGTGTTTTGGCAACCTTCTTCATAGGGACTAAATTAAGAATATAGGTGGCAGTCTCTAAAGCATACCCCCAGAATGAGATAGGTAGTGAAGCAGGACTCATCATGGAATGAACCATGTCCAACAAGGTTCGATTACGCCTCTCAGCCACACTGTTCAACTGCGGTGTATTAGGTGGTGTCAATTGCAAAACGATTCCTCATTCCTTAAGATAGCTGTGGAGTTCAAGACTTAGGTACTCTTCTCCTCGATCCGATCAAAGCATCTTGATTTTCCTGCCCAACTAGTTCGCCACTTCTTGTTTAAACTCTTTGAACTTTTTAAAGGTTTACGACTTGTTCTTGATTAAGTAGATATACCCATATCTACTGTAATCATCGGTAAAAGTCACGTAGAAGCGCCTCGCATCCCTTGTGGTTGATCTAAAGGGCCCACACACATCAGTGTGTATGAGATCCAATACACCCTCACCCATTTCACAAGTGCCAGTGAAGGGTGACTTGGTCATCTTTCCAAGCAAACAAGACTCGCACACGTCATCGTCCCTAAGGTCGAATGACTCCAAAACTCCATGCTTTTGGAGTTGGGCTATGCGTTTCTTGTTGACATGTCCAAGAAGACAATGCCACAAGCATTCTTTATCCAAACCATTGGATGAATCAATACACAACACATCAATTCCTAAGTTATCTACAATCATCAAAATTTCACATATTCCATTACAAGGCAATGCTTCAAAATAAAATACACCATTAAGATAAGCATTAATAGAACCTTTTTCATTATCAAATGAATATCTAAAACCATGTCTATATAAACCATGAAAATGAAATGATGTTTCTTGCCATATCTGGAGAATAGCAACAATTGTCTAAATCTAATCCTAATCCACTATTGAGCATTAAAGAGTAAATTCCGATCTTGGTGACAGGCGACGATCTTCTATTCCCCATGATCAAAGTTATCTCTTCTTAGGCCCTGCAAATCAGAACAAATGTGAAAACCACATCTTGTATCAAGTACCCAAGAAATGGAATGTGATGAATCATTAGATTTAATTGTGTAAATACCTGCATAGGATGGCTTAATCTTTCCATCCTTGATGGCCTGCATATATTCTGGGCAGCTTCTCTTCCAATGCCCTATTTTGTGGCAGTAGTGGCACTCTGCCTCCTTTGGGTTAGAGTTGGGTTTAGCAAAACCAACTTTGGTTCCACTAGAAGTGGTGCCATCTTGGGACTTACCCTTGTGGTGGCTCTTTAAGGGAGCCTTCCTCTTCTTACCCTTCCCTTGACCAATAGCCAAAACAGGGGCAACAGTTGGAGCGGGAGTTGATGCAACAGACTTATCCTTGAGATTGCTCTCAGCAGTCCTAAGCAAGCCTTGCAGCTTGCTCAAGGTGACCTCTTCTTTATTCGTATGGTAGGTCATGCGGAACTAGTTGTAGCAGGGAGGCAGGGGTGAAGGATGATGTCAATCGCCAATTCTTCATCAAAACTAACATTCAACTTTAGAAGACAATCAACATATCACTGCATCTTTTGCAGATGAGCGGTAAGGAACTCTCCACTACCCATTCGGGTAGTGATCATTGAAGTGATGATCTCATAACTCTCCTGCCTCGCACTTTGGTGGTACCAGTCCAACAAGTCTTGATGCATCTCATAGGGGTACATGTCCTCATATGACTTTTGGAGTTCGGAATTCATTGTCGCTAGCATGATCCAATGGACTTTCGTGGCATCATGCCTGTGGGCCTCAAAGGCAGCGATCTCTTCGGGAGTAGCAGTGTTCATGTTGATCTCCTTCAGCTCCATATGTTACGGATCCAATCGTTGAAATTGTTTCCGTCAAATATCACCCGCCCATACAAGTTGATGAGTGAGAATGAGCCTAAGGAACTCGAGCCAGAAGCGATGTTGTTGTTCATGTTCGACATTTGAAAAGGACTGAACAAAGTTTGATTAGAAATGAATCCCTGATTAAACACCCAAATGAGAAATTAGGGTTAGGATCCAACAACATTATTTACATATTAGAAGAAGGATGCCATAATCTAACATGCAAATAATTTGAAGGTAAGTGAATGACGATTCACTAATTTTCCACCATGAAAAACGAAAAGAAGATTAAGTTTTAAATGTATTGAAAACACCTAGATTTTTTTGAGATTCATTGAACTTTTCAATGGCATGTTTAAATCTCGATATACCCCTCAAGTTTGTGACTGGGATGCCGAGGATCACAAAGCGGGTGTGAATAACCATGCAAATATACATGTTGCCCTCATTGTTATAGTCACCTATTTGATGTGCCGGTTAACCACACACGCTCCATCGAGCTATAACAAACAATGAGTCACCCTTTGTCACCTTAGCTTAGACCCAATTAGTGTGCCGATTAACCACACACGCTCCACTAACGCCTTAGCAAAGGTACAAAGTGTAATTTCATGGAATTGCATCAATTCACTTTGCCTAAAGTAAATAAGATTGGGAATTTTTGTAAAACATTTAGTTACTTTTATATTTCATTATACTTATTAATGAGAGAGGGTTGTCCTATCCTACCCGTTCGGCTAACGACCCTCCACCAATCAAGGAGCGGTGGATGAGAGTGGACACCCATTAGATGACCATTTTATAGGTCATAACCTTATACCCCCCCCCCCACCTTAGAGATTCGCTTCGTGAATGAGGCCTACTAACGGTAAGACTAGCATTTTAGGTTATACATATATACATATTAATCTTATAATATTATAAAGTATAAGATTGAATTTTAAACTTGTAAAATTCTAAGGTTTGAAATTTAAATAGTTTAAATTAAACATTTTAATCACAAAATTTAAATTTCAAAACTTGAGGACAAGTTTTGAACTTTTCAAAACACAAAGGATCAAATAGCAAATAATTTTAAATTAAACAATTAATTTAATGATTATCTAAATTTGACCTACTCAAGATTATTTACAAGATAATTTACCAAATAAATTCAAATAATCAAATATTATCAAATAAGGAATTTATCATTCAAATAATTGGTAATTATCTTTTGTTTTATTAAGGATATTGACAAAAAGGTAATAAAATTTGGATTTTATTAAACTAAAACGATTTAGGTAATTATCCTTAAGCAAAACAACAAGAAATCCCAAAATTTCCTCTATCTGACGCTCCGTCTCGCTGAGTCCCCTTATGGACTCGTCAAGTTCATCCTACTCGTCTAGCCCACATTGGGACTTGCCGAGTTCATCAGGCAGAGAACACAAAATTCTATTTTGAAGCTTGAAAGAAGAAACAAGGCATCAATACAATAGAAACCAAACATAGATCTCATACCACTGATGGATTTTACACAAAAGAAAATTCTTATGTGCGCATGCAAACCCTAATTACTTGGATCTAGGTTTCTATATTGTACATGCAATTCATCCAAGATTTGAATCCCTAGATCTAGCATACATATTACAAAACTAATGTAACTAATGAGATCTAGATGATTACCTCTTCAAGAATTCTTGATCTTTCTTCTTCCTTGAGCTTTGAGTCACAAGTGTAACTCATCTAATGGCTTACAAACACCAACAAGCAATACGGTAGTATTTGAGAGAGGAAGGAGGCACACAAAGTCAGCTCTAGGGTTCCTAGAAAAGCAATGGCCAAAAACTGCATGCATAGGGTCCTATTTATATTGTGGGCAGCTAGGGTTTAAGTCAAAACCCTAATGGACATCTTAAACCCTAAGCAGCCCATGGAACCTTCTGGAATACAGGACATGGACGAAAATATGATGGGCTCCCATCATAATTTCGTTCACCCCTTTATCCATTAGGTTTCCCAGCCCAAAATACAACTATCACACACTTGACAGTTTAAGTCCCCTTTATTCAATTAATCTCTTTTAGTCACCAAATTAATTCATAATTAATTGATGACTAATATTAATTAAATAATATGATTTCTATTTTAATATATTATTCGTATAATATATTAATAAACCATAATATCTTCTCTCTCTCCATAAATTGCCCTGTCAAGTTGCAATGGTGAAGGCAACCCAAAAGGACCATGCACAACCGGGTCAAGTACTTACTAAATATAGTTACGAGCTTAAACACAATTGCAACACTTATCAGTAACATTTCCTTTAGATAAGGGGTCATATATTCCTCCATTCTAGATATCGTATGGACATGAGACGTGGATTATAATCATTCTTTCTGTCCATGTGTTGTTTGCCGATTTCCGATTTATGATGACCGACTAATTAAACAAATCAAATCAGTCCAAGCTTGGCCAAGCACTTAGGGTTGTCATCACTAAATCATCGAAGGGCCCACATATATCGCTTTTATCCCTCTTATGTTAAAAGGAACGGATAAAATTCGACTCATATGCTTGCTCTATTTACTCATCAAATCACACACAACAATACGTTTATAACACCAAGTTACGGGTGCGTTTACATATCATCAATGTGCAACCGACTTGTAAACTGCAACTATATGTCTCCGTTTCAAGAATATAAGATATTATCGTCTCACTAATCACTTGTGATAAAATCCATGAAGTGATTCAGATGAGCGTGGGTTTAATCCAATACTCAAATCTTATTACAAGAGTACTCATGAACACCGCAACAAACTTTTGCTATGTCTGAACACTTTAGACAACCTACAGTCAGATTCATGACAATCTTGCCACAATACCTACTTCCAAAGTATGATCGATGGAGGATGGTTTGAATAATCTTATTATTTGGGAAGTCAAAATATGTGAAGTGAAACAAAAGAATAATCGAATCCAATATGGTCTCAAAACATTCAAATATAAATAAAACACATTTTATTTAATCACCATATTGATTACACATTATTCATTTTATAATGTTTCGATTAATCAACTTAATACTTGACCAGTCTTTTGCAAATTTGTAACCTTTGTTTCCTATAACTAGTATTGCTAACTTGCAACACTTCACATAATAATCATGCTCCCATTATCATGATAATTATATTCTTACTAGCATAACATTTATGCTTCCACTAGCTTTGATATGTATCAAGAAGTCAACTGGACTTCTAGAAATCAATACTTATTGAGATGCTTCAATACACCTTTTATAAGAAAGCTCATATGTGTGTCTAAACTATCTTAGAACTTACCACAATAAGTTCCGAATGTTCAAACTATTTTCTATTTCTCACAATTCGAACGATGAAGAGGGATTCCGTAATCATAATCGAATTTGAGAACACAATTAACACAACTGCTATCTCCTTAAAATCTACTTAGTGAAAGCGTTTCCTCACAGTCATTTTCATGAATTGGAGAGAAACCTTATGTTACTTAGATTTTATGGTGTATATGTTCCTATCCAGGTGAAACTGTCATTTCCAACCATTACCATTAGATCAGGTCTATGGCAGATTCAAACTCATATGGATTGAACTTGTTCAATCTTAATTTCTTGTCACTTGGCAGCACGAGGGCCTACCATGTCTTCCAAGTTGTTGAGAGATCACCCTTGTTGATCAATGAACTTTCACTGATCAAGGTGCGTTACCTTGTGCAAACAATTTAGAACTCATAGAACTCACTGCATAGTCAACTTTAATTGGAACGGCACAAAAACAAGAATATGCCAACACGATAGGTTACAAACCTCAAGTCGTGTGCTAGTGATAAACGATACGCTTACTCTTGATTAGTTCTAGAACTTTTCATGATGTTTAAGACTCACACTGACCTCTTGACATATAAGATTCTCTTGTCAAGAACTATTCCTTGACAATCAAATATTCAAGAGTTAGTGCGGTCTCTTATCAAGAATGACACTTCATATAATTGGTCTTGGTTGGTCTCTGTCTTATCCAAGACATCACAACTACCAATTATAAATGTGCATGAGTAAGAAAACTTTTCTACTCCACATTTTATGATGTGCTACAAAACTTCTTAGGACATGTCACTCAAGACACAATCTTGGAGTATAACTCTAAGACTTGACATTGGAACGAAGTATGATTCACCTTTTTGATTTAACCATTTCAACAATTCCTGATTCCTCTTCTTAGCCATACAAATGCACTAAGGTGTCCTTAGAGGATCAATCGTGATATGGTTTTCATAATCATTAAGATGATCATAAAACACGATACTAAAGTACTCTCCTTTCCTTTTAGATTGAAGAAACTTTCCGAATCATGCAATCGAAATCCATCTCTTCGCGATCAGACTCAGCCTGCTCTTTCTTTAAGCTTCCTTTCTCTTCTTCGATCCTTCAAAACATCAAAATTTAATCATATCACATCATGTATTAAGAATCTAGAAATAGGAACTAAATAGAGTTAGATAATGGACTTACCTGAAGCAGAGTCAAACACTTTGAATTTACCATCCTTGTGGTCTCTCAGGTAAATACGACAACTTCACATCCAACGCCCCTTCTCTTGGCAATAGAAGCAAATAGATTCTTTTGGAATGGCACATGGGACAATCTCAGACTTACTCTTTCCCTTTCCATTGGGACGAGAAGACTTTTCTAGACTTCCAATGTTTCCATTGTCAATGTCCATGGAAGCTTGGGAAGTGTATTTTCCAATCAAATTTGCTTTACCAGCGCGCCAAATAATTTTTGATTCAACAACAATTAGCAAATATGTAAGATCAATAATGGTCACGTCATGATCTGTCACATAATAGCCCTTAACAAACCCACTATAAGACTTAGGGAGTGATTGAAGAACCAAGTCAACAGCCAACTTCCTCGGGAAAACGACACCCAACATTCCCAGCCTGTTAATATGCAACTTCATCTCCAAGACGTGAGCACATACAGACTTTCCATCTTCGTGTTTTCTTGCCAATAGGGTTTGAGTGACCTTGAATTTTTTAAGTCGACGAACATGTGGTGCAGGGAGAATTATTGGAGGAGGTGGAGGAAATGAAGTATGATTTCTGGGGAACATCATCTTCATGAGGAAAGCCTTTTCCAAAAGATTTGGGAAGACCATAGTTGTCAGAACTAGACATCTACAAGGGAGAAATTCAAGTTTATTCGATTTAAGTCCTTAATATAACACCCAAATGAAATATTAAGGCTAGGACACAACACAATAATTCATAATTCGGGAGAGGGATGCCGTAATCCAATTGCAAACTATTTGTTGGTAGGTAAATGACGATTTACCAATTCCACCATGAAAACGAAAATTTTAAATGAATTAAGTTTTAAATGAAACTCCTAGATCTTTTGAGATTCATTGAACTTTTCAATGCATGTTTAATCTCGATTATGCCCTTCAAGTTTGTGACTGGGATACGAGGATCAAAACAAGGTGTAAATAACCATGAAAATTAGCTTGGTACTCTCGAAGTCATTTATCACCTAATCAATGTGTCGGTTAACCACACATGCTCCATTGATCTATGATAAACATCGAGCTACCCTTTGCCACCCTTACTAGTCCAAGTTAGTGTGTCGGTTAACCACACACGCTCCACTAATGACTTGGCAAGGTGCAAAGTGTCGTTTCATGGATTAGCATCAAATTCACATTTTTCCTAAAGTAACTAAGATTGGGAATTTATAAGGGTTTAGTTACTTTATGTTTCATTATACTTTTAATGAGGATTTAAATGTCCTGTCAAACCCGTTCGACTAACGACCCTCCACTGGTCAAGGGTGCGGTGGGGAAGAATGGATACCCAATGGCGGTCCTTTTACAACTCGCTACCTTAAACACCCCTTATAGACCAGCTTCGTGAATGAGGCCTACTAACGGTAAGACTGAATTTTTTACTTATACATATATAATATATTAAACTTTTAATTTTATATAGTATAATGGTGTATTTTACACTTTTAAAATACTAGGTGGTTTAATCTATTAATAAATTAACCTTTTAATTTAATTAATTTTTAACCATGTGATTATGGATTTATTAACTTTATCATTTAATCAAACATTTAATCAATTTAATAAATTTCATAAGAGTAATTTGAACTATTCAAAAACTTCAAGCTTCTAAATATAAAAATTCAAAATTAAAGTCATTTAATTAATTTTTAAGTTATGAACCAAAGAGCTGCACCTTTTCAAATTATTAGGTTTTTTTTTATTAGAATTCAATGTTTCAAATTAAAACATTTTAATTAAACTTTTCAAATTCCAAAACTTAATTCTAAAACTCTTGAATTCCAAACTTGATGGCAAGTTTTGTAACTACTTAGAAAAACTTTTAAGTTCCAAAACTTGATGGCAAGTTTTATAACTCTCTTTAGTCATAAAAGAGATTTTCCAAGTTCCATAATTTGAGGGCAAGTTACGAAATTCTTCAAAGCCATTTAGATCAAATGTTTAATTAATAAAATAATCATAATTTTATTCTTTTACCAATTTGACCTAATGCAACTCTTATAGCAAGATAACTTCAAATCAAAGAATGACAAACAATTAGCTTATCATGTAATTTAGTAATTATCTCAAGATTTGACAATTTATATTTTAATTGGAAGAGGTTAATCACTACCATATAAAAAAATAGATTTTATGATACAAAACAGTTCATGGTAATGATCCTAATCCAATTCTTGCCAAAAAACTGCAACCAGCCTATCCAACTCGTCGAGTCAAATACTGGACTCATCGAGTTGGCTTGATTTGTGCTTGACTCGTTGAGTCAGATCATAGGACGTGTTGAGTCCACTGTCCAGAGAGCAATTTTTCAAATTTTCCAGCTTTGAACAAATAACCAATGCATGTATATAACAGAAAACAACCCATGACTCTGATACCAATGTTGGGTTTTATGTAATATAACACTCCTATGGTGCACATACAACCCTAATGCTTTGGATCTAAGTTTTCTCTAGTTATACATGACACAAAAATTATCCGAAGCTTGAAGCCTACAACTAGCATACAATTTTATATTTGCAACATAAAATCAAGTTAGAAGAATACCTCTTAGTTGTAGCTTGTAGAATCTGGCCTTTCAAAAGCTAAGCACCTCAAGTGTGATGCCTCTAATGGAATCACAAGACACCATGAACAAATGGATGATAATGAGAGAGAGAGAGAGAGAGAAAGGTCACGAACACACTAAAATCGACTAGGGTTCTACATGGAATCCTTGGGTGCCAACTTTGGAGCTAAGGGGTTTCTCTTATAGTGTGGAATTCCTAGAGTTTAAACTTATATACCCTAATCCTCTTCCTTGGGCCTTTAATCCAATAATCCATGTGATAAGCCCTTTGGACTAAATCTTCATGGACTCCATAAAGATTTAGTCCACATAATCAACATGGATCATTAGCCCAAACTATAAGTATCATTGATTTACTTAATTAGTCCCTATTAATTTAATTAGTCTCTTTTGATCACTAAATTAATTCCAAATTAATTGTTGATCAATACTAATTAAATAATATGATTTCTCAATTAATATATTAGCCTTATAATATATTAATAAATCATAAATAACCTTTTTCTCAAATATCCATCCTATCAAATTGCCCTGGTGAATGCAACCCAAAAGGACCATGCTATTATCGGGTCAAGTACATACAAATTATAGTTATGAGCTTAGACACCTAATCCAACAATTTTCGTCTGATGATGTGTCAGTGGCAACCTGGACTGTGGAAGGATTGCGTGTGATAGAGTGGTATGGCTCCTGTGGTTTTTGCTAAGTGTTAAGTAGGATGTTGACAGGGTTCCTGCAGGTAAGTGGGATGATGGCCATGTGCCTATAGGCCTACTTATAAACATAAATCTGTAGGATGGCATTGGTGCCTTCGACCCATGCGTATAGTGAAGGAAACTCACCTCAATCTACTGACAATCCAACAGTTGCTTGAGCTACTGGATGAGAGAATCCTCGTGCTAACCAATCAAATACAATCATGATCAATAATCAGGTCATAACCATAACCGGACTTAATTGAATAATCTTGACTCCTAGGGTAAAAGAGTATTTTACCTTTCCCCTCAACTGGCCCAACGACTAAGGCCCAAAGTCAATGGTGCTAAAAGCCCAATAACTAGCCCAAATCTAAAAGACACCCAAGGCCCAATACATGCCTAATTCCATAAAGGCCCAACCAGAAGCCGAAAATGTCAACTATCCATCCTTACGTCGTGACCAGTCCTTGGTCACGTCGTGATATCTCACGCGGTTCGATTCCAACTCATCCCAAGTCAACTCAGTCATCTTAGACATGACAATTCACAAGAGATGACCTCACATTGTGAGGGCCTCCTCCCACGTCGTGAGCTCCAAGAAGCTAACTAGAAACGAGGTCATTCAACCGTCATGTTGTGAGCTCTATGTCTCACGTCGTGAGATCAGTCTGAAGCCAAAACTCCAACTTGTAAGTCCTTAATCCATTGAGCCGTGAACTCTAACTTTCCACAAGGTCTTATAACTCCATAATGCACTTGAAAGTCAATGCTTTTAAGACATATATATATCCAATACATGTCTAGATCTCATTTGGGTCAAAAGTTGAAGAAAAGACTCCAACTTTCGTGCAAGGTTCCAAAACTCAACAATTCCCTAGATCTGAACTCCATATCACTCTTAAGACCATAATAACACATAAAGTTTCCAAATTTATGGTTTCCATTCATCAAACTTGCACAATCAAGAGGAAAAGTGGGACAAAACCTAGATCTAGCCTCATAGAACAACAAAGGAGGAATCTTTGATACTTACAATGATCCAAAAACAATGTAAGATGATGATCACGATTCCTTGCAAGCCTTAACTCAAGATCACATTCCTCTTATTCTTCTTCTTCTTCTTTTCTCCTTCTTCCAAGCCAAGAAAAGCTCCAAAATGACCAAGGATCAAGCAAGAATGAAGACTAGGGTTTTTCTGAGGTGCAAGAGGGTTTGGGGCTTATAAGAACCCTTAAAATGAGTTTAGAGATGCTTAAATACGAAGGAAACCCCAAAATGATCATGGGCTTTGACTGCATTAGCTCTCACATCATGAGCTCCATGTCTCATGTCATGAGACCAGTCCCGGATGACAATCCATCTTAACCCACCTCACATCGTGAGCCTCTCATGCCTCACATCGTGAGGCTCCTTTTTCTCTAAATCCACCATTTTGACTCCTTGAAGCCCTAAATCAATTCATCTAGGAAAACGGGCGTTACACGACATATCATGAGGTACATGGTTTTACACGAACGTTAGTGAGCATCAATTGTATACATTGGGTTTGAGAAAATTCTCCAAATATGTAGAGAGGGAAATACACATGTTGTGATCGTGGAGTGCCAACACTGATACCATAAGTCATTGTGTCATAAGATCTATAGATTCAATATGCTTTGCTTTGGCGTTGTTAGATAATGACCTCAACTTTCTCAATCAGTCGCCGCTCTTCAATAATATTTGGACAAGAAAAATTTCAGATACTCCATTTGTAGTGAATGAAACGTAGTATACGTATGAATATTACCTCATTGATGGAATATACCATATGTATGTCAAATGTGTATTTGGAGTCCTTGTTAAGAAATGTTGGATTATTTGTATATGTAATCTTCATTACGCACTTCATCCACCTCAACTATTTATACATGGTAGCAACCAATATATGGTGTGAGCTTTTGAAATACACAACCCATAAATGTATACCTATCTTCAGTAAGATTTGACGCAACATATATACAAAACTCAAAATGCCAACAATGATAAAGACGAATGACAAAACTTTTAAAGTTGTGAAATGATGTCTACTTCATAAATGCCAACATATATACAACACTCAAAATGGCAAGGATGATAAACGTAGTATATGTATGAAAAAATTTCATTTTTTGTAATTTGAACTTTATTATTTTCATTATGTTTTGTATTTTTATTTTTAAGTAATAAACTAGTTTTAATTGTATTTAAGGTTATTTGTATTAAATAATTAATTAGCAATGTGAATTTTTTTTAGGTGGTGGAACCATGAATTTTTCTGTGTTTAGAAGTTGTGATGACGAAATGACAGAACTTTTAAGGTTGTGAAATGATGTCTACTTCATAAAATCCTTATATAAATTTCAAACATAAAGCGTTTTGAGTTTTTTTGTTACAAAACCGAATTTTTTAAGTCATTTCTTTTTGGAACGACAGAAATTTTATTAAAAAACTAGCAAGAAACTAGAAAAAGAACATTACAACTTACAAGCAGAGACATGATTATGAAGCCAATTAGTCCATCCTATATTAGCTTTGCTACACCTATTGAAAACCCAAAAAAAAGAGTTTTTGACCACGTCATCAAAAATTACTGATTTCATAGGCAACACCGTTCCAAAAAGAATGGAATTACGAAAATTCCAAATGCACCATATGACCGTTATAATCACCGCGTCAAAAACTTTCCATTGATCACCTCTCCAAGAGAACGAATTAGACCAAAATAATAACGAATCTATAGAAAGATGTTGAGGAACATGAATACCCCACTAGATGGCAACTCTAGTCCAAAGATCAATCAACTCGCTACACCCAACGAACAGGTGATCAATGGACTCAACCGTAGCAGAGAAAATTGGACACAAGATCGAGTCCAATAAAATTCCCCTATAAGATAGATTTGGTCGAGTAGGAAGCCCATTTAATCTTAATCTCCAAATAAAAATATTCAACTTAATTCGAACCCAATTATTCCAATAAGTTTCGCCACCACCTCTAGTAAGACCTAGCTGAAGAGACTGTAAAATGATCAGATGTATCCAAGGGCTAACCCAACCGATCCGAAGTGGAATTAAGCTGTAAGCCCTGCATCAAAGACAAAAAAGCATTCCACTAGGACTGCTCAATACCACCCCGAGGCACTCTCCTAAGAGAAGTAGTATCCCAGCCCATCATCACCCTGTCACGAACTAAGGCGAATTTATGTTGATCCAAAGCAAAAATTCTATGAAAAATCTCTGCAAGAGGCCTATTTCCTTTCCAAATATCCTGCCAAAACAAAGTCTGAGTACCATCTCTAATCCGAATTGGACATAAAGAAAGCGAGTCCAAACCACGATCACGCATATAAGACAACATACGAATGACACCATTCCAAGGACCCATCCAACCTTTTTTGAGAATTAAAGAACCACAACCTCCATCAGAACCATAGATAGCCTTTACTAACCGAACCCATACGAGATCAGGATTATGAAAAAAACGCCATCTCCATCTTAAAAGCATAGCCTTATTAAAAGAGAAAAGACTACCAACTCCCAGACCACCTTCTTTCCTACCAACCAGCACCCTATCTCACTGGATCCAATGCATACACCTGTTATTCAACTCCGCACCCTAAAAAATCTAGAACGTAACGCCTCCAAGGACTTAAGGACTGAAATGGGAACCAAAAAAATAGACATCAAATAACTTCCCAAACTCCCCAGGACAGACTTGATCAACATCAGGCGACCACCAAATAAGAGAGTTTTCACCTTCCACCCCGACAACTTGGAACGAAAACGATCAACATTAGGAGACGTAGTTGTAACTCTAGACATACATTGACCTACTGGCACACCCAGATGAACAAAAGGAAGATAGTCCGGAGTACACCCTAACTTTCGAGCCACCAACTCGACCTGAGGCTTAGATACACCAACCCCAATCAAATTGCTTTTTAGAAAATTAATTTTAAGACCCGAAGCAAGATAAAAACATCGCAGAATACGAAGAACTGAATTAGCATTGTTGGGATCCCACAGAGACACCAAAACAACATCATCCGCATAAAATAGATGTGAGATATGAATCCCACAAATAGAGACACCCCTAAAAACATTTTGAAGATGTGCTTTTTGCAAAGCAACATGTAATCCCTGCATAGCCAAGATAAAGAGAAAAGGTGATAAGGGATCTCCTTGTCTCAAACCTCTATGCATCTGAAATTCTCTAGTAGGCAAGCCATTTACCAACACCGAAACCTTAGTTGAACGAAGAAACTCTAAAATCCAAGAACACCAAATAGAACCAAACCCATAATTTGCATCATCTCCAAAATATAATCCCAAGACACTGAATCATAAGCCTTTTCAAAATCAACTTTAAAAATCATCAAAGGATTTTTCGACCACTTGCTCCAAGCCACCACCTCATTAAGAAGAAACGGACCATCTAAAATTTGTCTACCTTTGACGAAGACAGATTGCTCCAGACTCACCACAGAACCAATAACTTCTGCTAACCTATTAGCTAAGAGCTTGCCAATAATTGTATATTGGCAACCAATTAAACTAATAGGCCTAAGTCCCTAATAGACTTAGGATCACAAACCTTTGGGATGACAGTGAAAAAAGAAGAATTGCATCCAATAGGAATAGAGCAATTGCTATGAAAATGATGGACAAAAGCCGAGACGTCCTCTGAAATAAGATTCCAATACCGCTTCAAGAAACCAAAAGTAAACCCATCTGGACCCGGAGCCTTATCTGAACCGCAATCCCAAAAAACTCTTTTAATCTTATCGCTAGAGAAAGGAGCCTGAAGAAATTGAGCCTGCTCCCCTGCTCCCCAGACATGGTATTAAAAAGGGACGCACTGGTGGACGGACGACTAACATTTTTCTTTGAAAAAAGATTCCTATAAAAATAATGGAATTCATTTTTCACTCTAGTCGGATCAACCACCCACTCGCCATCTATCAAAACACCTTTGATAGCTAATTGCCTACTTTTCCAATTAATAACACCATGAAAAAACCCTGAATTTTCATCACCTCAATACTCCACTGAACTTTCGCCTTTTGGGCTGACGCAACCCTCGAAATATGCTCCAAATCCAACAACTCCTTGAGAACCGAAACCCTATGTTGGCGAAGGTCAGCAGTTCCCTCATTGATCATAAGAGAGGCATCAATCGCCTCCAACTTCTCCTTCAAAATTTTAGACTTGCCATTCAAGCGATCTCGGATGGAAGAATTCCAAATCCTAAGATTATATTTAAGAAGTTGAAGTTTCTTCTTAAAAAATAACCCAAGGATTATCCACCCGGTCCCCTTCTATACTGATAGGCCAAGATTGACGAACAATCTCATCAAAGCCATCCAACCTGAACCAAGAATGGAAAACCCGAAAAGGAGTCAGGCCATAATCGACCCTATGCTCCACCAACAGAATCCGACGATGATCAGGAATATATTTCTCAAGAACCATTTCTGTAATATTGGGAAAACACTCCATAATACCCTGCGAAATGAGAAAACGATCCAATTTACTAAACTTAGACCCCCATTTATCACTCCAAGTAAACCGAGGACCCCCCATAGGAAAATCGAATAAATCTGTATAATCAATGAAATCATTAAAATTTGTAGTTGCCGAAGGATTATATTGAGACCCCAATCTTTTTGTATCATCAAGAACTACATTAAAATCTCCCATAACTATACAATCTCCCGACACTGAACCAATCAAGCCCGATAAATAATTCCAAAGAATCCTTTTAGAATCGACTCCTTTAGGAGCATACACTGAAATGAACAACATATTCCTCTTTGAAGGAAGCCAAACACCCTCAACCGCTACATACCAATCAGAAACAAAACAACGGCTTTGAGAAAAAAAAATCTGGATCCCAAATGACTAGAATGCCCCCCGAAGCACCACGAGAAGGAGAAAAAAAATACGAACACAAGACATTACCCCAAAAATAACGAACCGTGACTAGATCAACATTCACCATCTTTGTTTCTTGAATGACTAAAAAATTAATTTTATGTTTGTTACATAACTTTTTAATCCAACCGGCTTATCAATCAAACCCGCTTCTTGTATATTGATAGATAGGCAATTCATGTCTACGTACCCACCGAACACAAAGCCAACTATTCTTTCGCCTTTTAAGTCATTGCAATTGTTTTTTAGTTCTTATGGCTAGTTTTATAAATTTATTTGTTAAAAAAATTGGTATAAATACAATAAATCAAGTATGGATGTTATTACGTGTATCTACGTCACATAAATAATTAAATCAACATATCCTATGCTATCAACCTATTTTGCTTTAGTTAATCATTTACCATGGACTTAATAATATAATAATAATATAACCATCCAACTGCAAGTTGCAACTTGCAAGCAAGGAAGACCACAATCTCAAAGATAAGCGGCTGTGTGCGTATAAAGAAACTTAATCGTGTGAGACGTGGCCTCATGTTTTCTGTCTTTTTAACACGATAATAATTATAAAAAAAAAAAAAAAAAAAAAAAAAGTAGAAAAAAAAAAAAGAAGAAAAAAACCACTATTTTTGTTTAATTCAAACATTATTTTTAACATGCAGCTATTTAATTTAATAACTAGTACTGTACTTTATATCATAATGACGTTTCCTTCTAAGTTCTAATGTCAAAAGGGTCGTTTTCACCAAATGAACAAATTAAATAGGCAAAAAACATCAAATTCTTTCATATTTATCTGTTTTCTTTTTTCTAAAAAAAGTCTGTAAAATGAAGAATTACAAAACAAAAGAAATTCTAAACTGATTATGTTTAAATGATTTGAATTTTCTAGTTTTTTTTTTTTTTTTTTTTTTTCTCTCTATGTATATCCAAAATTTCATATTCATTCATCTTATATATTTCTTTCGATGGAATTCACCTTGAAAGAGGGGTATTGCCGTATTTGGAATACAATTATGAATGTTATAGAGTTCGATATCTTGACCCTAGATGAATCATCGTGACCTAAGTCAAATGAGGAACAATAATTAAAAAATGTTACAAATATCCTCTAGGTTGACGAATAAAGAGAGGAATCTGCACATAAAATAAACGTATTTTTAATCATTTTTTACTTTAAGTAGCAAACTATAAAAATCAATATTTAATAGTCTTTTTATAAAATTTTAATCAATATGGTACTTAATTACCTACATAGATATTGATTTTTGTCAACCCAGTCTCATATTTTATTATACACATATAAATATAAATATATACATATAAAAAACTGATTTAGAAAATATGTTTCCAAAAACAAAAAGTATCATAAAAGTATGTGTACTCTAAACATTATGATCTTTAAAAGTGGGGTGGTCCAAATAGAGGCGTCTAAAGTAAAACGACTCAAGTGCCATTAAATAGTTGATGGGCAACAGCCAACAGCGCAAGGATATCATCGAATCTAGACAGAATCAAAAAATTATTTAATTTTTGATGCGACATGTAAAAAATCTCATATTTTTTGGACCAAAACTTATTATAGATTTAATATTAGGTATTATTTTCTTTGGGTCCCAGAAAAATACTCTTTAAGTATCTCGTCCAAGAAATGCAGATGTTTTGTACGAAATTGTTAAAAAGAAGTCTCTTCCAGAAATACATTGTTTTGTATGAAATTGTTAGGGTAAATTTGAAATAGATATTTTTTTTGTTACGATTCAGTTATTATGTTTTTTTAACCAATTGACTGGTCAATATAGTTTTTTTTTTGGAACGGCAAATACCAAACGGAAGCCCTTACGTCTTTTACACCGGAAGTCCGGGTTCAAGCTTCTTTACAGGGCAAACTCTCACCCTTTTTTAATGGGATTCCAAGGGAAAATTCCCCATGAGTGGCCACCAATGGGAGTCGAACTCCCCACCTTGCCCCTCATGTATCTTGATGTGTCATAAATGAAAAAATAACATAAAAAACAATAAGTTATTATATATTTTTTCTCAATTTTGACATTAGTTTCTTTTTCCTTTTTTTTTTGAAATTTTGATGATCAATTTTTTTTTATCAAATTGAATATTATTTTTTTTCAATTTCATTCAACGTTTACAGTTTCAATTTTAAAACACATAAATAATTTTTTTTATATATATTTGAAACCGTGTATATATATATATATATATATATATATATATATATATATATATATATATATATATATAAATTTTAAAACCATATTTTTATATAAATATAAGTTTTTTATTTTTAAACCGTAAATTATTTATAAATATATATTATTTACATTATAACCGTATTTTTCATTAAAAATCACAATTTTACTATAAAATATGTATTTTTACATATAAATATATGATTATTAATGCAAAAATGAGGATTAAATGTAAAGTAAAAAAATTAGATGCCTTAAAGTATTTTTTTTATATAAATTTTTAGGTTTTGGTTTATGTATTTTCTATTAATTTTTCTGATATATATATATATATATATATATATATATATATATATATATATATATATATATATATATATATATATATATATATATATATATATATATATATATATATTGTAATATTTTTTTTTTGTAATTGGGCCATTGGTAATGTTGATATGAAAATTGTTAATTGTTAATAGAGTCATTGGTAATTAAATAAATAATCAACCATATGGTTAGAAGTTATATTTTTATCGATACAATTTACGTTTTTATTGTTATTTTGTGTTTTAGTTGTTAGTGAGCTAAATAGTTTATGATATGTATTTGGAAGTTCGATTTAATTGATAAATTACAATATTTATCCTAAAAATTTATATTTCACGTACCATATGTCGTATGATTTTGTTGTTGTTGTAAAATGGATAAAAGACATGTAACTGGAAAACATAAAAGCAAGAAGGCAAAAGTATGTTGTTTTAGCAAAAGTGTTATGTAATGGTTAAGGTGAATATGATGAATATTAATGATATATGGAAGATTATTAAGTGTATAATGTCTTTTATTTACTAATGTTATTTAATATGCATGTCATTTTAAATTATTATTTTATGTGTCTTTTAACATATTATTATTAATGAAATACATATATTATGTTTTTATTAACCAATAATGTGTTAGGTTTTCTAAGCATCTAAACACATGATCATGACAGCAAAAACAAAAAAAAATCATGTGATCATGCAACCTAAGGATCTAAGTTTCATGTTATTAGTACTGCTACCCTACAAATACATAAATAAAGAAGAACCACATACCTATCTTGTAGCTAGCGACCTTCGATCTTGAGATCTTGTGCATGCCACCTTGTTTGGATGAAAGGATCCAAACCAGAATCTATCTCTTGGTTCACACCCAATGAAATCAAATGAGTAGAATGGAAACATTTAGGAGGAGGGGCAAACTCACTAAGAATTCGTCTACTATGAAGGAGGAATAAGAGTTGGCGAAATCTTCAAGCTAATGAGCATGAAATAGTGAGATTCCTAAGGCCCTATTTATAGCCTTGAATCCCTTCCTAGGTTTTGTCCTCTATCCCATATGGGATGGAGGCATATTTCGATTTCACTCCTCATCTCATGTGGGATGAGGATATTTCATCCAACTAATCCCATCAGGGTTCTGGAATATTCCAATAAACCAACTATTATATTCAACCCTTTAATTAATTAAACTATTTAACTAATTCCTAATATATTTTTAGAATTAGTTTCTAATTAATTATTAAACCATAATAATTAATAAATTAATTTCTCCTTTATTCGTTCTACTTAATTTGAGTCTTTAGGGCAACCCAAGAGGACATTGCTATTATTAGAAATATCACCAATGGTTAATGAACTTAGACACAATTTCTAACAGTCTTTCACTTAGACAAGTCATCAACTATACATCGTGCAATACTTATTTAATAATCAATAGAGAGAATGTCATCCAATGCATCTGCTAACTCTGATCTAATTAGCTTCAACACTCAAATAAGTGATGAACTATTCTTTTGTTCTACAAGATGTTTGTATGAATCCAAGACATGGATAATGGTCAATCTTAGAATATAATATTATGTTTCCCGATAAAGATTTTGTGATGACTACATCTCACTACTAAATTGAACACATTAATTTTAGTCAGGACCAGACTAGGCACTTAAGACGTCAGCAACAAATCATCAAGGGACCCACATATGTCATTTCTCTGGTTATGACAGAAGGAACGAATAAATTCTGAGTACATAGTTTTTTTCTAATTCTTCGTATCATACATGGACATACCCTTTATTGCTACCAGTTATGGATAGTGTTGGAATAAACCAATACATAATAGAATTATAGAGCAAAACCCCATATTTATCTAGGTTTGAAGAATAGAAGAAGTTATCAACCAAGAATTTGTAACATCCCTTATTTTCCAAAATCGAATGAAACTTTTCTTTACGCTTTCAAAACCATGTTATCTTTGTTTGCATATAATCTCAGTATAATAAAACACTTTGCGGAAAGTCAACTCGTTGACTAACACTTCAGTTTTCTCTTTTTAAACGACCTAAATATGAATATTACTAAGCCTTAGTATTCTTTCCTATTTAATTATTTATAAAGTTATTAATCATTAATGGATTCTTAAAATAATCCCAAAGAAATATTGAGTTCTATCAGATAAGGACTGACCATGTAAGATCACTTTGGATGTAGGATCCGTTTTGGTAAAAAGATGTACCGTTTAGAAATTCAATTATAAACACCTCATAGATCTAGCTTAACATCATTCCCGTAAGTAGATCGATTTGAATAACGATTGGTATTTATGATAAATCTTATTTATAAGTTCATAATAATAATTCTAAACATAAATATAAGTTACACTTAAATCTTAGTAAGTATAACTCAACTTACAATATTTATAGCAAAAAAATAAAAATTGCATGGACAGAAGTTCGATACCAAAATCTCTTTTTTATCAGGCTCTCTAATGCTACAACGCTTCGCTACGAATACTCTGGAACTCCGAAAGTCAAGCCTCGGGACGTGGGAAAAGTTTGAGAGAGATTGTATAGGAAATGTGTTGCAAAATTAAACAAAAGTGAAATCCGCACCCAATCAATGTACTTGTTAGAAGTGGTACATCAAGCAACTTGAAGAAATCTAAAATTAAAAGTCAAATCTGTGTTAAGTTCAAATCGAAATCAACGACCAAACATATTTATATCTAGCGATCAAGACAAAGAAGATCTATGGTATAACGGGTTAGTTCCCTCGATAGTGGAATCATTGAGGTAAGCTTGGATTTTTTTTCCATAGTGGAGTTTACCACATTTACTGGACGAGTTCGGGAAAAAGGAGGGGTCGTTCAAGTTAAGTTTTTATAAATGAATTTTCATGAAATTATCTTTAAAAATACACTCTTTTCACAAATTTAATTTGACACAAAAACTATTTACTCAAAGGTTAGTTTGTCTTAATAAATATGAGTTCTAAAACTGCAATAAAGGTATTGAGACTGTTGTCTAAGTTCATGATTTCATTGGAGTTTCCTCAATGTAAAGTTTGATCATGTGTAATGTAAGGTTTAATCTTTTCATTACTTGAGGGGAAAGTAAGGTTTAAGCTTGTGGAGATTTGATAGATTTCATTTTATTCATCTTTTATGATAGTTTTCATTAGCATTTCGCATCATGTTTTATGTTATTTCATATGCATTAGTTTAAATAATGTTCGGGTCATGTATTTCGTCAAAATTCTCATACTATCATTTTTATGTCATTTTCAAATATTCTGAGTGGAGCAGTACTGTGGGAGCAACTTTGGATGCATTATAGGAGCTTAATGAAGCTAACAGACCTAAGGAAGCTGGAAGCTAGGTTGGATTTGCTGAAACTGAAGCGCTCGCGTCCAAAATGCACGCTTTATGAAAAATATGATCGTGCTTCTTACCAAAATGCAATCACATTTATGCATCGAGGATTTGTTGGACCGAAAAATTCATCTAGAGTCTTTTTTGTAGAAAATGCGATCGTGGATCCATAAAATGCGATCTCATGTTTTCCTTCTATCTTAAACATTTCAAAAATAGCAATGTACATCATTAAACGGAGTTTTTGGGAATTTTGACCAAAAATGCGATAAACAAAATGAGATCAAATTTTCCAAAAATGTGATCACATTTTTCACTTTCTTCCTCTAGAAGTTTATGTATCGTATATAAAGTCTCCCTCTCTGATCATCTTATACCCTAGACATTCCTAGACGACGGGAATGACTTCTGAAGAAGATTTTATGCACCTTTTCATCACTTTATGAAGATCTGAAGGTTGTGGATCTTCTCAATGATTTTTTTAGTAGGATCCAATATTTTTAATGTCTCTTTTCATTTGTTTTGATCGGATTTTAGCCATGTCTGGCTAAACCCTAGATTTCAATTATGCACATATTTGTACTTTCCATGTAATCAATCACTAGACTTGGTTTTTGATTTGTGATTCTACCTAGTAAATTTACTTTTGATCTTAATGAATGTTTGATTTTGATGTTTGTAGCTTGATCACATATTTTAGGATTAAATCAATCTATTTAATCCGTTAATGGAATCCATAATTGCTCTAATCGATTGGTAACAAGTAACAAGTATCATATTAGTTTCGTGTTGGGATTTAATTCTTATATAAACTGAAATTTCATATTTTTACACTTCCAAGCTTGTGAGAAGTATTGAATATTGTTGGGAATTTTACACAAATCATAATGCATCTTTTTCTAATTTGATTAGGAGCTTGTTTAATTAAGTTAGTAAAAAGTTAGGATTAACTGAAGAGCTTGTTTTGGTTAATTAGTTAGGTAAAAATGAATGTAGTAAAGGTTGTTAATTGTTCTCTATACTAGCTTAGATAGAACACATAACCAGGTTTTTGTTGATTGTATGATTAGGAAAGTTGCAGCAGAACTCAACTCGCTTTTTATTATTGAGTTTTACTTATTTTATTTTCACCGCTATTTTTAGTCTAATTAATAATAAATAAACCTCATTTTCTTTTATTTATTGCTTATGACTAGTACGTGCCTTACCCTTACACATAGAGGCATTGTCTTTTAGGCTGTTTACTGTTTTCTAAGGATTTGAACATGCTTCCCTGTGCTATCCTTTAGTGCATTTGAACAATGATAAATTCAAACGTCTACGATAACGTTTTAACAACATTGTTTAATTTTATAGCATTAATGTTCCTTGTTAAAGGACTAATCTATTTTATACCCAAAATGAGGGGATAAGAAAAACCACTCATAAATGAGTCAATACCATTTGTAATTAAGTCAACAAAAAGAAACTATTAAATAAATAAATAATTATGGTTTAATGAATATAGGATTGCGTCCGCTTCTTTTAAGCTACTTTCACCATTTATTTAAAATATTCTTTTTTATATAACTGTTTATAATATTATAATTTCAGTTGTTAACTACTATCCTATACATTTCATTTTTTATTTATATATATTATAAAATTAAAATTAATTTTCTTATAATAAAAAATATATTTGTCATAATCTATCATAATTATTGTTTATTTATTTATGTTTGATTAGTCTCGTATTAATATTTTTTTTCTTATTTTCATTATTTAAGTAAGCTCGCATTAATCTCTTATTATTCCGTAAACGATAGGTGGTCGTTCCGTCCACACCTAGTTGATTAATCTCTATATACATAAATAGTAATATTATGATATTCGTTATATTGGCAAGACCTAGTCTTTTTGTTTTATGTTATTATTAACGTCAAGCCAAAACATATTAAAAATGTATAATTACAACTATTTTTAACCAAACACAACTATAGTAACAAATAAATACATTTTTCATTTACCATCGTTTTGTTAATTATAGTTATATTTAAGTTTATTATGCATACATTAATATTAACAACAAAATATATAGTATTAATAATGTATAAATTATAAGGGACATTAATTATATGAATATTTCAATTATTAAGTGTTGCATATAACCCCCCCCCCCCTCTCCCTCTGTAGTTCTACCGTTGTTAGGGTATTCGAATTTTATTGTGTTTGTGGTCCTTTATGTTGATACGTGTTCCCCTCTTTCGTTTGTGTTTGTGCTTGTATTCTTTTATCTAATTTGTATTTGTTTATGTTTATTTATTGTAACATCCCGGTGTCGAGGTATTTTCAATTTTAACCCTATGTATGAATAAATATCGCATTTTAGTCCTTGAGTACAAGAAATAGTGCAAAATGACCCATAGTGGCATTTTAGTGATTTTGGACAAAGGGGAAGTATGTTAGGCGTACGTTGTGTACATTGAGCATACTAGGGCGGACCTTAGTACGTTGGGCGTGCACCAAGTACGCAGGGCATATGTGGAGAAACTCCAAACCCTAATTTTTAGGGTTTTGTCCATACATAAGCATCATTAACTCTTCATTCTTCATTCCCTCTTCAGCATCCAACCTTCATTTTGTCCTTAGTTGTAACACCCATAAAATTCAAGCCAATTTTAAACTTTTCAAAAACACTTTAAATCAATAGTTATTACAACTTTGTTTCCAAAATAGTCTATATCAGAGTTTTCCCAAAAACCATAACAAAATGTGAGGAGCTGTACGATCACGCATTTGCCTTGCCGCGATCCCCCTATGTACCTGAAACAATAAACTAAAACTGTAAGCACGAAACCTTATGAGTTTCCCCAAAATACCCATACTCACAACAATACACATAGAATCATAAACAACATATTGTTGATGAATCTTTGCATAGATCTAAGTTATCCATGAAGTTTGTGTCATTTTAGGAAATGTTTTGACAATTAGGATTTGAGTTGAGCCGGTTGTCGGAGCTGGGAGTTATTCAGATTGCATTCCGACTGTAAGGTGAATTTTCCTCACCGTACTTAACGGGTCGAACGCACCAAGGTCGGCCCATTGGATTGATATCCTAGTTTACTGTATGTTGCTATGATGTAGTGATCTGTTAGATATAGGATCTTGTGTACTAAAATAAGCTTGGAACTTTTTTAATAAGTTATTTTTTATATACTTATTTAAACGCATCAATTTTGCCTAATATTGTTACGTTGTATTTAAATGATATAAAAAATATATATAAAGAACGCAAAATAAAAGAAAATGTAAAATAGCATTATGTATTACGTTTGTTTTTAGGTTTGTGTGTATTATATATATATATATATATATATATATATATATATATATATATATATATATGAGATGGCTCACTTGAGATTTAAAAAAATAGAGATCTTGAGATTCAACATCAGCCACATATTCTCATTTGCCGCTCTAACGCTCCAGCGTACCGACAGCAGCGAGTTATGCCTAATCATAAATGATTATATAGCAGATAGGTATAATCACATATGTTTGTATGTATATGCCTAATCACAAATGATTACACATATATGTATGTTCATAGATTGAGTAATCATATATGATTATGACAGTTGGTGGCAGAATAGGTGGTGGTGACAGGGATGGCGGTAGTATAAGTGACGGAGGTAACAGTGGTGGGGTCGGCTGGTGTCAGAGGTGGTGGCGGTGGCGGTTATGGTGGTGGGGATGGTGGCGGAGGAGAAAGGAATGGGTGACGCTGTATAATCATTTATGATTATAGCAGACATGTCGTGCTGGTATGCCGGAGCGTTATGCGGCAGATGTGAAATACGTGGCTGAGGTTGAATCTCAAGATCTTTATTTTATTTTTAATCTCAATGGAACTACAAAATCTCTTATTTTACGTTTCTTTTCTATTTTTATGTTCTTATATATATATATATATATATATATATATATATATATATATATATATATATATATATATATATATATATTAGAACATAAAAATAGAAAAGAAACGTAAAATAGGAGATTTTGTAGTCGGATAATAAAATAATCTAATAAAGTTTAATATATAATATTATTTAAGATTATATGACATGTCTTTTCAATTTGGGTTTTTAACCAAAATGATGGTTTTGACTTTAGAAACAGTGGTATTGACTCGATTTCTAGGTGCGAATAACAACACCCGAGGAGGAATGATCGTCAACCTTAGAGGTTAGCATCAGAAGTTTCTGATCATAAAGTTTAGATTTATGAGAGTTTTTATATGAATTGGATTTTGTTACTATACATGGTTAAGGATTTCAAAGGAAAGATACTTTATCATCTCAGTAAAGTGAATATAATTATTGATGCTCTTAGCTGGAAGTCGGCTGATGAGCCATTTCAAGGGTTATGTTATTAAATGAAAATGTTTACTCCTCTTTTGGAGTTGATTGGTAAGGCGCATGAAGTGATGCTTCTGGATGAGAAAGCCAAACGAGAGAAAGTTTTGGAAGAATTCTAATTGTTGTTCGGGACAATCGGGGTTATTTGATACATTATGGTCGAGTTTGGGTTCATTCATAGGAGGTAACACGCAGATATTGATGGCCGAGGCTCATAAATCCAAATTTTCCACACATCATGGAGCTATTAAGTGTATTGGGACTTGCGTGAGGATGGTAGTGATCATGCTTGAAGCGAGATGTAAAAAGGTATGTGGAAGAGTGCTTGACATGTTGAAAAGTCAAGGCTAAACACGAGAGACCACATGGGAAATTGCAGCCTTTGTAGATTTCCATATGGAAATGCGAACATATCATGATGGGATTGATCACATTGTTGCAAAAACAACACGAGGAGTCGATGTGACCAAGAGTTTTCATTCCTACCCATTTTGTAGATTTCATCGACAGAAAAGCTTGTAAACATTTATGTGAAGGAGATCACCGCTAGACACACATGTCACATCTCGATTTTGGGAGAGATTCCAAAAGGAGATGGGTACTCTGTTATGGTTTAGCATAATCTTCCACTCACAGAAAAATGGTCAGAGTGAGTGTATGATTCAATATCTTGAGGATATACTTTGAGTCTTTGCCTTTGACTTTAGGGGTCGTTTGGATTTTTATTTTCCATTAATAGAGTTTTCATATAATAACAATTTCCACTCTAGTATTAGCGTGCCGCAATTTAAACAATTGCATGGAAGGAAGTATGGGATGCCCATTTGTTGGGCCGAGGTTGGTCATCAGGTACTGGGAAGCATGCATATCATGCTTAAGACAAACAAGTTGATTCAAATGGTACATAACAATTGGGTACCGCATAGAGTCGATAGCAGAACTACACCAATAAGAGGTGATCAGATTTGGAATTTCAGTTAGGAGGTTATGTTCTATCGAAGGTCTCACCTAGGAAAGTGGTGATTCCATTTTGTAAGATAAGAAAGTTGGGTCATCGATACATAAGTTTGTGCAAGATCATTCCTCAAGTGGGGAAATAAGCATATTTCTTAAAGATTTTAGATGAGTTGAGTTTGATCCACAACACTTTCTAATTGTTTCATCTTCTAAAGTGTTTGGGGACCGAGACGATCATGTTTCAACTTAAGGGCGTTATATTTATGAATGACTCAATTATGTTCAGAAGCTGGTTGTTATTATCGAGAAAATAATGAAGACCTTTCACAACAAGGTGATTGAGATTGTGAAAGTCCATTTGTAGCATCATAAGGGTTCAGAGCAGAGGTGGGAGTCATTAGAGGAGATGTTGTTAGGACATTATTTAGGTGGTTTATACTTTACTTCATATAACATTGTGTGTTCTCGGTTCTGGACCGAGAACAAGTAGATTTTGGTTGTGTCTGGACCGAAATCCCTAAAGGATTTTGGTGGGGATTCATAGATTTCAGTGTGTGCGCTGGGCTTAGCATTAGGGTTTAGGTTTAGCTATAAATAGTTGCTCCTTAGTGCATTGTAACGGTTGTTGACTCGAAATTTAGAGGGAGCTAGAGAGAACCGAGAGTTTGTGAGATTTCATTGTACTTGATTATTATCGAATATAGTGTGCATTGAGATTAGTCATTCGTGTTCTTAATCGATTTATTGCTAGTCAATTTGATTGGGATTCACACAAATTGAGTTGTTTTAGATTGATATACAAATTGGGTTTTACAAGTGGTATCAGGGCTTGCGTTAGTATCAATAAAATTAGCATAAAATTAACCTTAGCTTGGCATTTTTGAAGTTTTTGGACGAAAAATTGCAGCTGTGTTCTTCGTGTTCATCGGAAATCAAAATCTAATCATTTTTGGTCTGGGTGTTTCCATTCTCGGCATCTGGATTCAAGTTCTTGGTTAGTTTAACAGGGTTCTGATTTGTGGTTCTCAGTCAGAGAAGATCTCGGTAACTAATCATAGTTCTCGCTTTGATCCAGTCTTCGGTCACACTTCTCGGTTGCAGTGTTCCGTCTACAGAGTTTTCAGTCAGACTTGTGACATCTCAGTCAGAGTTTGACTTTCTGGTGTGTTCGGTCAAAGTTCATAATTTTGGTCAAATAGTTTCATTTTTCGGTTTACCATGGAGTCATACAACTCTTCTCTTTCAACAATGCAAAGTGATCTTGATTCAGTTATGGGGACTACAACTCGAATTCCCCGGTCGCTGACTGTTGATGGATTTCCTAAATGGAAATTTAGATTTGAAAAGTATATTAAAATGAAGGATATCAAAGTGTGGAGAAGCTTCCTAAGAGGCCCAATCAAGATCAGAACCACTGTGGATGATAAAGCTAAAAGATCAACAAGCCAATCAAGGATTATACCAATGAGGACTTCGATAAGATAGAGGATGATTAAAAGGACCAGGCTATTCTTTTAATGGCTTTTTCTCCTGACATTGCTCAAGGTTTCAGGGAATATAAATTTGCTAAGACTTTGTGGGAAGCCTTGATTGAAGTGTATGAAGGCAATGAAGATATCAAGCAAAGCAGGCATGATTTACTTCATCAAAGATTCAACATGTTTAATCATGTTCTTAGGGAGGTTCCAGAAGCCTAGTTGCAACATTTTATTACTCTCAACACAGAAATGAGCACTGCTGGAATTGTGCTGCCTGGTTCTGAGAAAAACAAGAAGCTGCTTAATTCACTTCCTAGAAATTAGGATATGAATGTGTCTATGATCAACAAGACTAAGGACCTGAGCAAACTCTCTCTTGCTGAAGTGATGGCTACAACTAGAGATGCATATAACCCGAATTCGATTTGATCCGATCCCGTTTCGCTTACGTCATCAAAAATCCTATCCAGTTCCAACCAAAATCCGAATCTGATTTGAAACCGGTTTAAACCGATTTTAGTGGGTATTAAGCGGATTTTGGCCGGATTTGGATCTGGTTTTAGCGAATCCGGTTTACGATCCGATATCAAATCCGATTCGGAATATAGGATTACGATCCGATTGAAAATCCGGTTTTAAATACGATTTGATCCGGTTTGGTCAAAACCGGTTTTGACCCAATCCAGTTTCGGATTGGATCCGTTTTTGAATAGTGAAACCGGTTTTTGTGTGCATCTCTAGCTATAACCAAAGCTTGTGACATGGATGACAAGCAGAGAGAAATTAATCATGTCAATTCCTACTCATCTACAAGCTTAGGAGCATCTACTAATAATGCATTTTCAGCTATATCATCGCATCATTCTCCTTCATCTTTTGGTCTACCAATGACATCTCCCAATTCCTCTACATCCAGTACACTAAATCCACCTTGCAAACTCCAGCAGATGCCAAAAGAGCTGAAGAAAACATGATTCTTCTGGCTGGATTCATAAATTGCTATAATGCCTTTGTTTCTGGTGAATTAGTCCCCCCAGTTATGATTGGAGAACATGATTAGATTCACCCTAAGGATGTTGGAAAGTTGGACGTGTCTTGGCAAATTGCTATGGTAGTGTTCAGGGCAAAGAAGTTCACTCAACGAACTGGCAAGAATAACTGGGGAGTGATTGTGGATAAGAAAGTGTGGTTCAGTAAGAGCAAGCTGCAGTGTTACAACTGTCACAAAGCATTTCATTTTGATCGTGAGTGCACCAAGCCTAGAGAAGAGAATAATGCTGAGAGGGTTTTGGTTCAAGATGGAAACAACGGAGAAGTGCCTCAGAATAATGAACAAGCTATGGTGGTGCAACCGTTCTTGTGGGAAGATCAGATGCAAGCTCTCAATATTATTGTAGATGGAAGAGTTAATCTTTCCCATATTGAAGATGTGAGGATGTTGATCTGGCTGAAGAAAAGATGATGGAGTTGCAGTTTGCTTTCATGGTCTCCATGATGGGTTTTGAGCATTCTAACACCCCTAAGGTGTACATGCAACCCTAAATACCTTGGATCTATATTTTCTCTATTATACATGAAAACTTTCATTTTCCAAGGTATTACCCTAGCTAGCATATAAAACTTTGATACTTGGTAATAAAACAACTTAGATAACATACCTTTTATTGTAGCATGTTTCTTGGAGCATTAAGAGCCTAATACCAATAGTGTGAATGCCTTAAGTGGAATAAAAAATCACCACTAACACTTGGAAACTTGGAAGAGGACTCTCTCTATCTCATAAAATCGGCCACACTCTTGTGTATACTCTAGGTGCCAATTTATTGAACCAATGGGATTCTTATATAGTGTGGTTACATTAGGGTTACACCATGTAAACCCTAATGTGCATGACTTTTCACATTCCTCATGATCGATGGGTTATAACATTCATGGAGTATCCATGGGTCACTACGTGGGTTAAGCCCAACATAAGGAATCATGGATCATTAGCCCACATTATAAGAATGAATGATTTACACAATCAATCCCTATATATTTAATTAGTATCTTTTAATCACAAAATTAATTCCAAATTAATTCTTGATCAATACTAATTAAATAATATGATTTTATATTAATATATTATAACTTATAATATATTAATAAATCATACATATCCTCTTCTCAAAAGTCCAAATTCTTCCGTTGAAGTGCAACTGAAATGGACCATGATAAATCGGATCAAGTACATACCAAATATACTTGTGGACTTAGACACCTTATCCAACAGTCTCCCACTTGGATAAGTCTAATAACTATAGTTGCAAGTACGACTTTAGGAACCGACCAACAATCGTAGCTCTTAAAACTTTGTTCAGCTAGAACACGCCATTTTAGACAAGTGACCATATAATCCTCTGTTCTCAAGATATCAACCGAAAAAAATACATGGAACAATGTCATACTTATTGTCAAACAGTTTGTTTCCCGATTTCTGATTTGTTTGACATAAAACTTAATCGAACACATCAGTTGAGTTCTAACCGGGCCCGACACATAGGTCAAAACAAAATCATCAAGGGGCCCAAGATATCGATTTTAGTCCTCCGAGGACTAAGAGGAACAAATAAAATTTTACTCTTATGCTTGTACTAACTATTCACCAAATCATACACAATAATACGTTTTATAACATCAAGTTACTGATGCGTTTTCGTACTATCAATGCACAACCAACTCATAGTCAATAAATTATATCTCTTGGTTTGAAGACTTACATGATATTATCGTCTCACGATCACTCAAGATGAATTCCATGAAGTGATACAAGTGAGCGTGGGTTTAATCCAATACTCAGAACTTTTGAGCACTCATGAATGTCATAGCAATGTCTAACCATTTTAGACAATGTACAAGACAAATTCATGATAGTCTTGATTCAATACCTACTTCCAAAGTATGATTGACTGTGGACAGTTTGAATAATCTTATTATTCTGGAAATCAAAACATGAAAAATTGAAACAATAGTAAATAATCGAAACAAGATAGTAACTTTACTCATAAATAAACAACAACTTTTATTGAATCATAAAATGTCAATTACATTTTATCTATTACAACTTTCAAAAATAACTATCTAATCATTAAAACTAATATCGTTATCAGCCCGATGTGCCTCGCATGCTGCAAATGCTTAACCCTATTCAGTCCCTTCGTGAGCGGATATGTTGGGTTCTCTTCTGATGATACCCTCTTCGCCACAAGGAGTCATTCTTCTATCTTTTGTCTTATGATGTGATATTCTCTGTCAATGTGCCTGGATTTTCCATGATCCCTTGGTTCCTTGGCTAAGGCAACCGCACTGTCGCTATCATAGAAAATCTCCGTAGGATCCTTTTGAGCTGGTACAACTCCAAGGTTTCCAATGAAGTTCTTTAGCCATATCGCCTTCTTCACTTGTTGCTATGTACTCTGATTCGTACATTGAATTAGCTACGGTATTTTTCTTGGAATTCTTCCATGTAACTGCTCCTCTATTCAGGGTAAATACCCAACCTGACTAAGAGAAAAAAATTATCTCTTTCGGTCTGAAAGTTGGCGTCACTGTACCCTGTCACTCTCAAGTCATCACTCCCACCAAGGATAAGAACCAAGTCATTAGTCCCTCGCATGTACTTGAGAATATTCTTTACCGCATTCTAGTGAGCCTTACCAAGGTTCCCTTGATATTTGTTGACTATGCTCAAAGCAAAGGCCACATTAGGACGAGTACAAGTCATAACATACATGATCGAGCCAACAACAGAAGCATATAGTAATCGAGTCATCTCAACTATCTCAGCCTCTGTACTCGAACTCTGAGTCTTACTCAGTTTGGCATTGCTCTGGATCGGTAAATCACCTTTCTTGGAATTCTGCATGTTGAACCTCTTCAACACCTTGTCCAAGTAGGTACTTTGACTAAGTCCATTTAGTCTCTTACTCCTGTCTCTCAATATCCTTATCCCTAGGATATAGGTAGCTTCTCTAAGGTACTTCATGTGACAACCCGAAATTTCCATTCTGAACAAACCATATCAAGCCAATAGAGGTTAGAACAGTTTCAGTGAAATTCCAGACTTCGGGTATAAGTTTGGCAGTTTTTCAGGATTTACCCTTAAGGAGATATCAGGAGAGTGGTTGCACTAGGGTTTTGTGCAACACTGTTATTCCGACACTCTGTTATATGAGAAATCATTTCAGGAATAAAAATATTTTCTGACAAAAATATCTCAGGACTATAAATAGAATTCTGAACCAAATTCATTCATTATTCTCTCTCACGGATCTTCGGGTTTTTATACCAAAACGTGAGTAACTCTTTCTAGTAGTGTTAGAAAGCTTTAAATGTGTTCATAACATAGATTACATAGCTAAATCATTAGATTTAGGAGTTTACTCCCCAAGGTGTTCTTGGGCGGTAAACTCCCGAAACCGAGCCTAGACTGTCCCCCGTGATATACTACTGCCTTGGACTTGTATAGGAGTGTATTAGGGACATGAAATCAAGCAAGAATCACCCAAGTTTGGGAGTTCACGGCCCAAGAGTATTTTAGGTCGTAAACTCCAAAATCATGCACAAAAGGGTGCTTTTAAGGCACCTAAAGCATTGGACATTTACTAGGAATTGTTCCCACTTAAATCAAGGACCAAAACACATCAAAATCACCTTCCAAAGTGAGTTTATGGCCAAGACATGGTTCTTGGGCCGTAAACATGAAAGCAGGGCACCAAAGTGTGCCTAATGCCTTCATATGCTTTAGGTAAAAGTCTAGAACCTATCCTACATATGCAAAAGACTTGAAAGCAACAAAAACCATTACAAGGGAGTTTACGGCCGTAAACTCCAAAGGAAATGGCCTTGGGGTCGTAAACGCCTCTAAGGAGTGTTTCTAGGCCTTAAACCCTTCCAAGAGTTTAACCACCAAGTTGGAATAATTCTAGGAATCATTTGGAACTTCAAAACACACAATACACCCATGGTTGGGAGTTTACGGCCGTAAACTCAAGAGTTTACAACCGTAAACTCCATGTGTGATGGTATATGGACAGTAAACTCATATATGGGGTCCTTTGGAACCCTAAACACAAGTGCCTTGTCCCACAATAGCTTAGATGCAATCCTTAGGGCTTAAAACACTTATATAAAGTGTTTATTACGTCTAGGATGTCTTAACATTATCAATTAGTAATTTGAGACTAATTGAGTGCATATATATGTGATTATATGTTCATTAGGATCGTAGTGTGTGTACAAGTCCTCACTTGACGCCTAACAATCCTACACCGTCCAATTCATCTAAACTACGAACTACAGGTGAGTTCATACCCCTTAATCAATGTTTTAAATGATTTTAAATGTTTTAATGGGGGGGGATACAAGTAGAAAACAGTATGTTATTAAATCAATCTTATGTATTTTATAACTATGTTTTCACTTAGTATATTTCACATATTTCAAAAGGTGACACATGAAGTGGTTTTCTATCTTAAAATACCTTGATAACAAAAGTATTAGTTTTGAAATGTTATTAAAATGACATCAAGTCATTCTTAATTATTGTACAAAACTCCTAGATATCTTGCAAAACCACTATTTTACCTTCTTGAATCAAACTATACTTATGCGCATATGTTCATATATATGTTAGATATTATAGCTTTCACCCTTCATTTAGTTTCCAATACTCTTGGGTAGCAAGAGAGCATAAACCTACGTAAACAACCAATTACCTTTCAGTTAACTATCATAGGGATAGTTAGAAGATATCAAACATTATTACTACTACAAGGAATCACACAAGAGTCAGTTCATTCATGAGTCTATACCAATACCTTACATGATACATGAATATGTTTACATATACTTACCTATTACATGAACACACTTACATGAATACCATACAGGAACACTTTTACATAGGTGCATTATCCTGTATTCACTTACCTGGATACTTGTACTTAGAACTACGAGGATGATTTATTAGTATTTTCTGTGTATGTTATCTTTCCTATCCTGGTTCAATGGGATATCTCGGCGGGACTTACCATTCCGAACCCCACTGATTAGCACCAGTGGTCGATGACCATCTACGGAGGTCTAAGGTTACTACTTATACTAGGTAGATCGATAACCGGGGCTAACCCCTCCACCCACCTGCTGCTGCTACAGAAGACAAGTGGACAATCTTCGATTGTTCATAAGGTTATACCTTTCGCTTATTGTGATGTTGTGTTACTCCTAGTACCCAGCGATGACACTTACATTAATACTTTTTCTGGACAATCTTCGGATGTTCATTAGGTTACATATTTCGCTTAATGCGATGTTGTGTTAGTCCTAGTAACCAGTGACAACACTTACAGTAGTACATTTTCCTGTTTACTTTATTTTGTGATACTTTCACATAAACGATGAGTTAGACTAAGTACTTTAGTACTAAACAATTGAAGGAAAAACTATCATATTACTTACAAAACATTCGGGTCTTGGTAAAAGTCTACATTGCCTTAACAAAACATTCGGGTCTTGGTAGAAGACTACATCTCAAACTAATAGAAAATAAGGGATTTGCTAGGGTTTTTTCATACTTACATCAACTTTTTCATTTAAAGGTTTACATGGCCTTCATAATAGATTTTCATAAGCAAGAAAACGACACTTAATTACTTATGAATTCACCAGCTTTAAAGCTGATACTCTCTTTCAAAATAACTTGTATTCTCAGGTCATCAGTTAGACAGGTGCGATGGCCAGGTTTTTGAGAAGATGGAGCATAGACAAGACTCGCCTTATTTTGATTATTCATTTTATTGTTGTACATTATGAAAGAACACACATGTATTAAAACTCTACTTATAATGCAATGGATGATGTTGTTGCTTGTTTATTATATTACACTGTTGTGATACTGTACATGATGTCCTCCACCCCTGAACGTTTCCGCCGTTCGTGGTTTTGGGGTGTGACAGATTGGTATCAGAGCATTGTTTATAGTGAATTAAGTATATCAACCCATAAAAGATATACTAACTATAAATCCATAGGGATTAAAACACTCTGTCTAAGAGAATATACTTTTAAATAATAAAATATTTAACAAAGTATACGTGCCTGCATTCATACTAAAATCAGTGTCACAATGACAAGAACAAAAGTATTACGATTGTTGAATATCACAGGTAAGCTCGGGGATGTATGGTCAGTCTTGGGAGTGGCATAGCCTGATCAACTATGTTGTTCCAAAGATTGATTAGCACATGCCCAAGAATGGTTGTGATATGACAACAAGTCTAAAAACTTACCAACATCACCACAATGAGAACATTATAACAGAACCTAAGTCTGAAATACCATAGGGGTGTTTTGTGTTACTATAAGTACTTTATACTTGAGAACTAAAATGGAATCTTCATTCCTAAGTTGATAATTGCTAAGTGGATATGCTAAAGTTATATGTAACTAGGATGTTATAGACTTAGAATCGGTGAAATTTTTGCTTTACCCTTATTCCTTATGAATTTGGAGTTGAGGTCACTTATTCGAAGGCCTATCCTATGTTGATTACATATAACTGGTATGCACTTTACAAATAGCGGTGGAACTAATGAAGATTTCCTAAATAATTATCTAGATATTTCGTCTAATAATTATTTTCTTGCCCCAAATTCTCGCGTAGATAACATGGCTGGATTCCATCCCCACGACAACCTGTTCCTTCCGAACGCGATTATTGCTGGATGGTTTGGAGAAGAACCAGATAATGATCATCCAATCCGTCTGAATGATCACCATGCTGACGACCTTTCAGACGATGCCATCTCCGAACCTGAGGTTGAGAACCTACCCCAGGCAGGTCCCTTTCCAATTCCTAACCCTCGTCCGACTTTTCATGGCCCGACGCCTGAGTGGGTGGAATGTTTGGAAACATGGAGCCAAGGACAAGTTCAGCCCATGCCATTTAATGGTGACCGAAGCTTCTATGACCTGAGCAATGGGGGCTCAGCAGACAGAATCATGCCAATTCTGATACGAAGAGTTGCCCGAAATGAAATTCAGGGCAGGACAGCTCTACAACGTATCGCAGAAGTCGATACAAATGGAGGAATGCATATGCTTTGCACCAGTCACCTTGAACATGCTCGTGAGAGGTCTGAGAGAGACTATGAAACCCTGCTGCAAGCACTAGCTGAATCACGAGCCGAAGTCATGGAACTTCTGGTACGCCAGAGAGTGTACGAAAGACTCCTACTTGATGTGGAACGCCAACTGGCTGAACTGAGAGTTCACTAGAGGGATGACCGTCGCTAGTAGTAGATACTTTACTTTATTTTTCCTTGTTAGAAAGGAATCGTCTTCCTGTCTATGCCCGATTTGGTATTTTCTATGAAACTATCTTGTACTGTAAGTACTTTAGTTAGGCCCTTTACGCTGTCAAGAACTATCTTCTCTGGATATGATGTAAGACCTTTTTACAAGGTCATTTTCCCAAACCTGTACGTCATAAATATCAAAGATATTGACAGTCGGCTAACTTATGAGTCATTCTTTATTCGAATACTCTTATCATACTTTCTTTAGATTCTATTTGAAACATGCTCTAGTCAAGTCATTGGACTATAGCAATTTAACTCTGACGACATCTCCAAGTCTCTTTCAATGGTTGGATCACGTTATTCGCCAACCAACGATACCTCGGCTAGAACGACAAACATCTTGAGACCATTGCATGAGCTTACTTCCGATCTTTGCTAGGACTGCATCATAGGGATGTAGGTCAAACCTTCGTGAACATACTTCCATTCCACACTAGGACTGCATCATAGGGATGTGGGTCGAACCTTAGAGAACATACTTCTATTCTTTACATGAGCGATCGAACTACGTTTAGATTCAACCATTTTCACTCACAAATTCATCTTTTTTTCGGTGTAACAGAATCATGTCTCCCAAGAAAAGCAATCAGCCCATCAACCAAACACCAACTCTTCAGATTGATGCAGCTACCTTTCAAGATGCAGTCTCGGCTGCCGTGTCAGCCATTCTGAACCATCTGAATGCTAACAACGCAAGTGTTAGCGGGATTGTTAACAACTATTCCCATCCAAGTAACAATCCAGTACCTCAGCAAGCAACAAACTACCACGATACCCCGAGTCCTAAGACCAAGAGTAACAAACGAAAGTCTTGGACTAACTCTAAGGACAAGTCGCTTCGAAGGGCGAACAGGAAACAACCACCAGTAACAACCTTCACAGCTATGACATCTACACCTTCTACTACCATCCCTTCTGGTATCCCAGTTAACCATAACCCAGTCAGGCCGTATGCAGGCAAACTCCCAAAATGCATCAAATGCAATTATCACCACCATGGACCTTGTTGGGAGATGCAGTGCTTAAACTGCAACAAAAAGGGACACACCATCCGTTATTGCAATATCCCGATCCAACACATCACTTCAACCACAAATGTCGAAACTTCTCGAATATGCCATCTATGTGGTGTAACAGGGCACTTCAAAAGGGACTGTCCATCGGAGAAGGACAACGGCAAATCCGGAGGAGTTTGACCTCAGAATGCAAAGAGGCAGTTAAGGACCCTAATATAGTATAGGTTCCCTCCAAATCGTCAGTATTTAGTATGTTCAAAAACATGTTTAAAACTAGTGCAACCAGAGTCTTATATTTTGCGAGATTCCGTCCGTTAAGGGACTCTCGTGCTGCGTATACTTGTCTTTTGTAGTATACCTTGTTCGCAGCAATAGTCTTGTAATAAATCCTAAGTACAGTAACTTTGTTAATGGTTGCACTGTTGCGTTTTGTATGTAATGCCTTATATTCAAAATCTAATGTCTTCAGTTTCCATACGATTCCGACTTTATCATGTGACTCAAGTAAATTCGATCCTCGCAATACCAGCTTCATAAATACATCTCTTTCTCAGAAATCGTCTTTTAGCGAAGCCGTCATATCAGAACACCGAAGTACTCATACAAGGAGTACCTTATAGTTCTTTTCCTTTCCGAAGGAATCCCCACAGTATTACTCGTGTAGTACGTCAAGTTCAATTCCAGGATTCATACGGTTGACCTATCACTGAAGAATGTATACATGAGAGTGATATATAATCAATGTTCTACAGGTTTAGAATTGATGATTTCACTATGACTTCTTTTCCCCTCGATGGGATGTAAGGTTAAGGAAGAATCAGTTATTCGACTACCTTTTCAACCTTAGTTATATACGACTCGTATACACGGAATTGTGATCATTGAACCATGTATGATTTATAATATGAACTTTAGGACGGAGATTGCCCAAGACTACGAGTAATTACATGTAGCATGTGAACAAACTTAGGAACCAGTATGACTCTTTTAACCAGATCGCCTTCAGTCTAAACACCTACAGAAGATACAAGACCAGCCCGGATAACACAACGAATTACTCAAAAACAAAATTAGAAGACCAAGCTTCTCACCCTTGAGAGCTCCGGTCTTATTATTACCAGAAGTCGACGAAGTGCATCTTATGTACCTCGACGACCGGAGACTTCATTAAGATTTCCTTTAGAAATCGTTGTCTCTACCTTGCATAAACGAACTGATTGAACAACCACAGGGAAAGTATTACATTCAAAAATGGACCTGAGATCCGAATATCACTAGTTCGAGTGTTAGGGAAGGATGTCCTAAAAGACTACCCTCCGAACTCGATACAGACACTTCGAGTCCGTAGTGATACCCCTCGGATATGACCAATACGTCCATAGTATTCATGAGCTAAATGAGTGGAGTAAGCCTTTCTTACTGGGGTCAGTTCGCCATTTCTCCATGTAATGGCTTACTTATCTACCCTCGTAGTAAGAAAGAACCCATATAAACATTACCCTCTGAGATACTTTTCGCAAAGTTCTCTAATCAAGAGTTTTGGAATTTAGAGTCAAATTTCCTGAGACACACTATTAGTGTTGTGGAAATTCTTGAGTACTCTGTCAAATTATCCAAAACCGTTGGGAATTTGTCGGCACCGTAGTCACCGACGGAAAATTCGCCAAATCCTAGGTCTTACAGACCTACGATCATAGTCCATTCGGAACTCCCCACAAATTTCAGAAACCCTTTCAACTTTGACCCAGCAAGGGATGGCCCTTGACTGGGAAGTAATGGCCCTTGACTGGGAAGTAAGCGAGAGAAAGAACCTTTGGAATTCCAAGTGAGAGACCAAATTCTTTAGGAAACCTCACTCTGGGAACGACTTAATACGCTTCATAAAGCGTGGAAAGCTAAAATCCAATACAGTTAGGACCTCCGAGATTCTTACCAGAATCGGTCCTGCATTTCACAAACTAGACCTACTCCGTGAACTCAGTAACGTACATTTTCCCCTTCGTGTCTCGAACTTGAAACAATATCCTTCCATTAGGACTTTCATAATCCCTCTCGACGAGATCGAGATTTACGAGATCCTTTCCTTCGTGTTAGAACCGTAGTGACCCTCTACCGAGTGGCCAAGCGGACGAAGCAACGCCGTCGCCCATTAGTGAAGGTTCGTTGGAATACCAACTGAGAACCTGATTTCACTTGGGAGTGCGAGAGCAAATCGATTAGGAAGTTTTCACCTAACGACTCGATCATTTATACCTACTTCCTTATCTAAATTCTAATTTCGGGACGAAATTCCCTTTAACAGGGGGACGATGTGACAACCCGAAATTTCCATTCTGAACAAACCATATCAAGCCAATAGAGGTTAGAACAGTTTCAGTGAAATTCTAGACTTCGGGTATAAGTTTGGCAGTTTTTTCAGGATTTACCCTTAAGGAGATATCAGGAGAGTGGTTGCACTAGGGTTTTGTGCAACATTGTTATTCCGACACTCTGTTATATGAGAAATCATTTCAGGAATAAAAATATTTTCTGCCAAAAATATCTCAGGACTATAAATAGAATTCTGAACCAAATTCATTCATTATTCACATTTCCAACTAGAGAAAAGCCATTTTCTCTCTCACGGATCTTCGTGTTTTTATACCAAAACGTGAGTAACTCTTTCTAGTAGTGTTAGAAAGCTTTAAATGTGTTCATAGCATAGATTACATAGCTAAGACATGGTTCTTGGGCCGTAAACATGAAAGAAGGGCACCAAAGTGTGCCTAATGCCTTCATATGCTTTAGGTAAAAGTCTAGAACCTATCCTACATATGCAAAAGACTTGAAAGCAACAAAAACACCATTCCAAGGGATTTTACGGCCGTAAACTCCAAAGGAAATGGCCTTGGGGTCGTAAAATCCTCTAAGGAGTGTTTCTAGGCCATAAACCATTCCAAGAATTTAACCACCAAGTTGGAATAATTCTAGGAATCATTTGGAACTTCAAAACACACAATACACCCATGGTTGGGAGTTTACGGCCGTAAACTCAAGAGTTTACAACCGTAAACTCCATGTGTGATGGTATATGGAGAGTAAACTCATATATGGGGTTCTTTGGAACCCTAAACACAAGTGCCTTGTCCCACAATAGCTTAGATGCAATCCTTAGGGCTTAAAACACTTATATAAAGTGTTTATTACGTCTAGGATGTCTTAACATTATCAATTAGTAATTTGAGACTAATTGAGTGCATATATGTGTGATTATATGTTCATTAGGAACGTAGTGTGTGTACAAGTCCTCACTTGACGCCTAACAATCCTACACCGTCCAGTTCATCTAAACTACGAACTACAGGTGAGTTCATACCCCTTAATCAATGTTTTAAATGATTTTAAACGTTTTAATGGGGGGGGGGGGGAATACAAGTAAAAAACAGTATGTTATTAAATCAATCTTATGTATTTTATAACTGTGTTTTCACTTAGTAGATTTCATATATTTCAAAAGGTGACACATGAAGTGGTTTTCTATCTTAAAATACCTTGATAACAAAAGTATTAGTTAGAAGATATCAAACATTATTAATACTACAAGGAATCACACAAGAGTCAACTCATTCATGAGTCTATACCAATACCTTACATGATACATGAGTACACTTACTTAGGATTACATGATACATGAATATGTTTACATATACTTACCTGTTACATGAACACACTTACATGAATACCATACAGGAACACTTTTACATAGGTGCATTATCCTGTATTCACTTACCTGGATACTTGTACTTAGAACTACGAGGATGATTTATTAGTATTTTCTGCGTATGTTATCTTTCCTATCCCGGTTCAATGGGATATCTCGGCGGGACTTACCATTCCGAACCCCACTGATTAGCACCAGTGGTCGATGACCATCTACGGAGGTCTAAGGTTACTACTTATACTAGGTAGATCGATAACCGGGGCTAACCCCTCCACCCACCTGCTGCTGCTACAGAGGACAAGTGGTCAATCTTCGATTGTTCATAAGGTTATACCTTTCGCTTATTGCGATGTTGTGTTACTCCTAGTACCCAGCGATGACACTTACATTAAAACTTTTTCTGGACAATCTTCGGATATTCATTAGGTTACATATTTCACTTAATGCGATGTTTTGTTAGTCCTAGTACCCAGTGACAACACTTACAGTAGTACATTTTCCTGTTTACTTTATTTTGTGATACTTTCACATAAACGATGAGTTAGACTAAGTACTTTAGTACTAAACAATTGAAGGAAAAACTATCATATTACTTATAAAACATTCGGGTCTTGGTAAAAGACTAAATTGCCTTAACAAAACATTCGGGTCTTGGTAGAAGACTACATCTCAAACTAATAGAAAATAAGGGATTTTCTAGGGTTTTTTCATACTTACATCAACATTTTCATTTAAAGGTTTACATGGCCTTCATAATAGATTTTCATAAGCAAGACAACGACACTTAATTACTTATGAATTCACTAGCTTTAAAGCCGATACTCTCTTTCAAAATAACTTGTATTCTCAGGTCATCAGTTAGACAGGTGCGATGGCCAGGTTTTTGAGAAGATGGAGCACAGACAAGACTTGCCTTATTTTGATTATTCATTTTATTGTTGTACATTATGAAAGAACACACATGTATTAAAACTCTACTTACAATGCAATGGATGATGTTGTTGCTTGTTTATTATATTACACTGTTGTGATACTGTACATGATGTCCTCCACCCCTGAACGTTTCCGCCGTTCGTGGTTTTGGGGTGTGACACTTCATAGCGAAACACTTCCCAAGCCAAGATTTCACCCCCTGTAAGGTTGGGATGACATATCCTATGAGTAGTATGTCATCCACATACAATACCAAAAAGCTAACTATTCTCCTACTCGCACTGACATATACACAAGACTCATCCACTCTTCTCGAAAAGCCAAACTCTTTGGCTTTCTCATCGAAACAAAGATTCCATCTACGAGATGCTTGTTTCAATCCATAAATGGATTTCTCAAGCTTACACACTCTATTAGGGTACTCTGTATTGATAAAACCCTCTGGCTGACTCATGTAAACATCCTCATCCAACTTTCCATTAAGGAAAGCAGTTTTGACATCCGTTTGCCATATTTCATAATCATGAAATGTAGCTATGGCTAACATAACCCTAATAGACTTAATCTTAGCTACTGGTGAGAAGGTATCATCATAGTCAACTCCCAGAGTTTGAGTAAAGCCATTCGCAACCAGTCGTGCTTTATAAGTGTGTACTTCCCCATCCATGTCGGTCTTCTTCTTGAAGATCCATTTGCACCTGACTGTCTTACGACCCAATACATTATTAACCAAGTTCCAAACTTGATTGTCATACATGGATTGAATCTTGATGTCCATAGCCTCTTTCCGTTTTGCAGACTTGGGGCCCACCATGGCTTCGTTGTAAGTGTTAGATTCATCCAAATTTACTAGTGTGATATCACTGATAAATGTATCACCTTCTGTAGTAATATGGAAACCATAAAATTCATGTGTATTCCTAACTCTTGTGGAATGCCTTAGAGGTACATAATTGTCAATCGGCTCAACAGGAGTTTCCTCCTCAGGTTGATCACTAGTGTTTGAGGTTCCCTCACCGCTTGACTCTTGAACCTCTTGAAGGTCAATTTGCCTCCCACTGATTCCTTGGCTTATGAATTCTCTCTCACAAAAGACTCCTCTCCTCGCAAAGAAGACAACATTGTCACTCGGTCTGTAGAAGAGATAACTAAAGGATTTCTATGGGTAGCCGCTGAAAAGACACCGCTCACTACGAGATTCAAGCTTGTCATGAGTCTCGCATCTCAAGAAAGCCACGCAATCCTAAACCTTGATGTGTGCTAAAGTGGGAACCTTCCCTGTCGACATCTCATGAGGTGTATTGGTAACCTTCTAAGTAGGGACTAGATTAAGGATATGGGCGACAGTCTCTAAGGCATACCCCCAAAATGAGATAGGTAATGAAGCTCGAATCATCATGGAATGAACCATGTCTAACAAAGTTCGATTGCGCCTCTCAACCACATCATTAAGTTGTGGTGTCCTAGGAGGTGTCAATTGTGAAAAAATTCCACTTTCCTTAAGATAGTCTAGGAAATCGATGTTAAGATACTCACCACCTCGATCGGATTGGAGCTTCTTTGTCTTCCTACCCAGCTGATTATCCACTTCCAGCTTAAACTATTTGAATTTCTCAAAGGTTTCTTACTTATGCTTGATTAAGTAGACATAACCATATATACTATAATCATCAGTAAAAGTCACATAGAAGCAGTTAACATCCCTTGTGGCAGTTCTGAAGGGCCCACACACATCGGTGTGTATGGGATCCAACAAACCCTCACCCCTCTCACAAGAACCAGTGAAGGGTGATTTAGTCATCTTTCGAAGCAAACAAGATTCACAACTCTCATCTGACTTTAAGTCAAATGATTCCAAGACTCCAGCCTTTTGGAGTTGGCCTATGAACTTCTCGTTGACATGTCCAGGACGACAATGCCACAAGGATGCTTGATCCAAACTAGTGGAAGAATCAGTATGCAATACATTATTTCCTAAGTTGTCTACAACCATCACAGTTTCATATACACCATTAGAACGCAATGCCTTAAAATAAAAAAAACACCATTAAAATAAGCATTTATTGCACCAATTTCATTATCAAACGAAAATGTGAAACCTTGTTTGTTCAAACCATGAAAAGAAATAATATTTCTCGCTATTTCAGATGAGTAAGCTTCCCGTGCTCCACATCCTCACTTCTTTTTACTCCCTGCAAATCAGAGCAAATGTGAATACCACAACCTGTATCAAGGACCCAATAATTAGTATGCGGTGAATTATTAGACAATATAGTGTAAATACCTGCATGGGTGGGTTTTACTTTCCCATCCTTAACATCCTACAAGTACTTTGGGCAGCTTCACTTCCAGTGCCCCTTATCATGATAATAGAAGCACTCTACTTCTTTAGGTTAGAGAAGGGAGTAGCAGGACCGACTTTAGTCTTGCTAGAAGCGGATCCATCAAGTGACTTTCCCTTGTGACCCTTGGAAGGGGTCATCCTCTTCTTTCCCTAGCCTTGCCCAATTGCCAAGACTGGGGCAGTAGCAGTAGGAGTGATTACAACAGATTTACCTTTAAGACCACTTTCGACAGTCCTCAAAAGGCCCTGAAGCTTTCTCAAAGTGACTTCCTCCTTGTTCATATGATAAGTCATGCGAAACTGATCATAGCATGGAGGTAAGGAGTGTAGAATCATATCTATAGCCATCTCCTCATCAAAGTTCACATTCAATTTGAGCAAACGATCCACAAACCTTTGCATTTTCTGCAAGTGGCCCGTGATGGGTTCACCATCCTTCATCTTTGTTGTAATCATGAAGCAGATGATTTCATACTGCTCTTGACGGGCACTCTGATGGTATCTTTCCATCAGGTCCTGGTGCATCTCAAAAATGTAGAAGTCCTCATAGGACTTTTGAAGTTCAGGATATATGGTGGCAAGCATGCTATAAGCTACCCTGGTGGTATCTTTCTCATGTGCCCTAAAATCAACAATCTCCTGAGGAGTGGAATCAGACTCATCAATTTCCTTTAGCTCCTTATCGAGGACATATTCCTTGTCCTCATAACGAGTGACCATCCTTATGTTCCTAGTCCAATCATTGAAATTAGTTCTATCAAAGATGACTCTCCCACAAAAGTGCATAAGAGAGAATGAGTCGGTAGGGTTTGAACCAGAAGCAGCATTGTTGGAAGACATCTGAAAAAGAAGAAAGACAAAGTTTAGATTAGATATAACACCCAAAATGAAATATTAAGGCTAGGACCCAACACAATATTTTACAATTTGGAAGAGGGATGTCGTAATCTAAGTTGCAAAATATTTTAAGGTAGGTAAATGATGATTTACCAATTTCCACCATGAAAAACAAAATTGATTATTAGGTTTTAGATGAATTGAAATTCCTAGATTCTTTTGAGATTCATTGAACTTTTCAATGGCATGTTTAAATCTCGATTATGCCCTTTAAGTTTGTGACTGGGATACCGAGGATCACAAACAAGGTGGGAATAACCATGCAAATATACTTGGTACTCTTAATGTCATTTATCACCTAATCAATGTGCCGGTTACCCACACACGCTCCATCAATCTATGAAAAACATTAAGCTACCCTTTGCCACCCTTACTAGTCCATGTTAATGTGTCGGTTAACCACACACCTTCCACTAACGACTTGGTAAGGTGTAAAGTGTAATTTCATGGGTTAGCATCAATTTCACATTTTCCTAAAGTAACTAAGATTGAGAATTTATAAAACATTTAGTTACTTTATATCTATCATTATACTTTTAATGAGAATTATAGTCTTTGTCCTACCCGTTCGGCTAACAACCCTCCACCAGTCTAGAAAGCGGTGGGTGAGAGTGGACACTCATTAAACCACCATTTTATAGGCAGTAACCTTATACCCTCCTTATAGACCGGCTTCGTGAATGAGGCCTACTAAAAATAAGATTGACTTGTTCTTATATATATATATATATATATATATATATATATATATATATATATATATATATATAGTAGGCCTCATTCACGAAGCCGGTCTATAAGGAGGGTATAAGGTTACTTCCTATATATATATATATATATATATATATATATATATATATATATATATATATATATATATAAGTAAATTTATAATATTATAATTGTATAAGGTTGAATTTTAAACTTTTAAAATTCTAGGGTTTGGAATAATGTGTGTCCAAAACTTGAGGCCAAGCTTTGAAACTCTTCAAAACTTTTCAACTTTATAACATATGAGTTTAATGGTCTTTTAAAATGAGACTCTTCATTTTTCTATAACCTATGACTCTTAATGATTCATTTAAATGAAAAACTTTTGAAATTCCATAACTTGAGGACAAGTTATGGAGTCCATTTAAATCACCATGATTGTCAATTATACTAACAATCATGTTCATGTTCTTGATTAAACTCATATGAACAAGATAATTCGAATCAAACAAATTCCATACAATTAGATTAATCATATAAACTAATACAAAACACGAAATTTTGACAATCACCTTTCAAATGGATGAGCATGATCATTACCATATCTTAAAAAAAACTTATTTTCATGATTCAAAACAGTTTGGGGGTAATGATCCTATCCATTTGTGGCCAAAAAATCAATTTTCTACACACTGCGCAGCCAACTCGGCGAGTCCATGAACTGGACTCGTCAAGTAGCTCATTTTGTACATGGAATCGTCGAGTCCATCAGTGGACTCAACGAGTTCATTAGTCTGAATGCATAAAACTTGATTTTTTTTAACTTCAAACAACAAGTAGCATCAAGTATAAGTGAAAACAAGCCTAGGCTCTGATACCCCTGATGGGTTGTGAGTATTCTAACACTCCTAAGGTGTACATGCAACCCTACATACCTTAGATCTATGTTTTCTCTATTATACATGCAAACTTTCATTTTCCAGGGTATTACCCTAGCTAGAATACAAAACTTTGATACTTGGTAATAAAACTAGTTAGATAACATACCTTTTGTCGTAGCTTGTTTCTTGGAGCTTTAAGAGCATAGCACCAATAGTGTGAATGCCTCAAGTGGAATCACAAATCACCACTAACACTTGGAAACTTGGAAGAGGACTATCTCTAGCTCACAAAACTGGCCACACTCTTGTGTATACTCTAGGTGCAAATTTCTTGAACCAAAGGGCTTCTTATATAGTCTGGTTACATTAGGGTTACACCATGTAAACCCTAATTTGCATGACTTTCCACATTCCTCATGATCTATGGGTTTTATCATCCATGGAGTATCCGTGGGTCACCACATAGGTTAAGCCCAACATAAGGAATCATGGATCATTAACCCACATTATAAGAATGAATTATTTACACAATCAATCCCTATATATTTAATTAGTCTCTTTTGATCACAAAATTAATTCCAAATTAATTCTTGATCAATACTAATTAAATAATATGATTTCATATTAATATATTATAACTTATAATATATTAATAAATCATACATATCCTCTTCTCAAAAGTCCAAATTGTTCCGGTGAAGTGCGACCGAAATGGACCATGATAAATCGGGTCAAGTACATACCAAATATAGTTATGGACTTAGACACATTATCCAACACTCCACCAGTCCTACCACCAAAGAGGTTAGTGAAATTTCATGCTCTAAATCTTGTGTAGATAAAGTTAATAAGTATCGTGAGCATAATAAGTTACGAGTTAGAGAAGTTTTCGATCTTAAAAATGAAATATATGAAATTAAGAAAGTAAACAATCTTCTTAAAGAAAAACTAGATGCTCAAAATAAAGACTTAATTAAGCTTAAGGAGGAATATAGCACAAAATGTGTTCACCATCGGTATGCTAAAGAGGAAATTGTCAAATTAACTGTTGAACTTGATGCCCTCAAAGCTAAATTTATAGATGCTAATTTTAACTTTATGAAATTTTATGTGTCAAGTGAGATAGTTGAATCTACGATAGAGAAGAAATTGAAATGGAAAGATATCAGAAAAATGGTGTAGGTTATCATAGCGTACCACCTCCCTTTAATGATAATTATGTTTCTATATATGAGACTGTAGAAGTAGAAAGACCTCTTCAGTATGGCCAGTCCCCTGTATTAAATCCAGTTAAGACTGAACAATCAGGCCCCACTAAAAGTGTTGAGGTGAACAATATTGATGTCTCTACCTCATGTGTCCAAATCAAGTATTAGTGGAAGATGAGGACAAGGAGGGCTTTAATAATGCTAGCTTTGTTGAGAACTTTTCAAAGACTAATGTTTTTGTTGCTTCTGTTTCAAATAATTATGTGAATAATGATATTAAGACTGTTGTTTTGGATTCTTTTAGAACTGGTGGTGATGTTGCTTTTAATTCAAACTCAAATAATAAAAATATTTTTAATTTTTTTTATTTTTCTGAAAAAGAAATAAAAACAAAAATATTTTTACTGTTTGAGTTTGAATTAAAAGCAACATCACCACAAGTTTTAAAAGAATCCAAAAAAACAGTCTTAATATTTTTGTTCACACAATTATTTGAAACAAAAGCAACAGAAACATTAGTCTTTGAAAATTTTTCAACAAAGTTAGCATTATTAAAGTCCTACTTGTCCTCATCTTCCACTAATACTTGATTTGCACATGAGGTAGAAACATTAATATCGTTCACCTCTACACTTTTAGTGGGGCCAAATTGTTTAGTCTTAACTGAATTTGATACAGGGGGCTAGTCATACTGAACAGGTCTTTCTATTTCTACGGTCTCATAGGTACAAACATAATTATCATTAAAGGGAGGTGGTAGGCTATGATAACCTAAGCCATTTTTTTTTAAATCGCAATGCACTGCTACTTCGTCAGGTATGCTGGACGCACTGCTTATCGAAGCCACTCCAAAGTTTAATTCAAAGGGAGGCGGTACGCTATGATAACCTAAGCTAATTTTTTATGACACACTACTTATCGACGCACTGCTTATCGATGCACTACTTCGTCGGGTATGTTGGACGTACTGCTTATCTAAGCTATTAAAGGGAGGTGGTACGCAATGATAACCTAAGCCATTTTTTACATCTCGAAGCCACTCCAAAGTTTAATTCAAAGGCTGACGATTGCTACTTCGTCAGGTATGCTGGACGCACTGCTTATCGGGTCTACAATAAAGCTACCAAGAAGATTGTGGAGTCCTATGATGTCCGCTGGCTAGAAGAAAACGAAACAGGTGCGCGAGTCGGCCCTAATTGGTTATTTGATTAAGCTGAATTGTTTAAACCATTTTATGTGTTTTCTGATAATGTTTTAGGTTCCCGTCCAAACTCGTGTGGATCAAGTAGGGATGATGAAGAAGAAGTGATCATGCTGAGGTTATCAAGCTATTGATTCTGCAGGATGAAAACTCAAGTTCAAATGATGGGACTCCAGATCCTATAACTGTAAATGATGATACACTTGCTGAATCTCTAGAAAAGACTGACGGTTCACCAGTTCTGGAAGAACATGTCATCCCTACTGAGAATGTCATCTCTGAATCTATAGAAACCTTTGATTATACTTTATGGATTTTCTCTTTTCTGAGAGAATTGTTGATGAGTATGTGGCAAGTACTTCTTATGACTTTTGATCATCTGGTAGTAGTGATTCAGCCATAGGAAGGGTAGAGAACATCACGAATCTTCCATTCTCTTCCCAAGCGGTGGATCGTGCGATTCCTTCAAGGGTTCAACGAGATCATCCTATTGAAAATGTTATAGGTTCCTTGGATGATGGGGTCCAAACCAAAAGCCAGAGTGGATATGTTAACGAATGTCTATAATCGTGCTTCATATCCCAAATCGAGCCAAAAAATGTTGAGATGGCTCTTAATGAACCAAGTTGGGTGGATGCCATGCATGAAAAGCTGAACCAATTTGAGAAGCTGAAGGTTTGGCAACTGGTAGAACTTCCTAAAGGAAAGAAGTCCCTTCATACTAGATGGATCTTTCGAAATAATCAAGATGATAGCAGGGTAATTGTACAAAACAAGGCGTGTTTGGTTGTTCATGGTTTCAGCAGATAGAGGGCCTTGATTACATAGAGGTATATGCTCCCGTAGCTCAACTGGAAGCAATTCGTATCTTCTTAGCATACGCCTCTTACATGGGTTTTACTATATCAAATGGATGTCAAAACTACTTTCTTGTACGGGGAAGTTAAGGAGGAAATCTACGTTGATCAACCACCAGGTTTTGTCAACTTAAAATTTCCAAATCATGTGTACAAGCTGGACAAGGCACTTCACGGTCTTCATCAAGCCCCTCGAGCTTGGTACGCGACATTGACCGAACATCTTTTATCTCATGTGTACATAAGAGGCACGACTGATCAGACCTTGTTCATCAAAAGAGTGAAGGAAACTCTTATTGTTGTTCAAATCTACGTCAGTGATATCGTTTTTTTTTTCAACAAATGATAAATTCTGCAAGGATTTTGAAAAGGTCATGAAGATGAGGTTTGAGATGAGTTCTATGGGCGAAATGACGATGGTTTTAGTATTGCAAGTGCGTCAGGATTCTTCGAGCATTCTACTTCATCAAGTAAAATATTTTGATGACATGTTGGAGAAATTTGGGTTCAAGGATGCTAAGATTTCCTTTAACTCCCATGGGTGAACGACCTCTGTTGACATCAGATCCAGATGGAGAATCGGTTGATTGAACTCTATATCGATCCATGATTGGTTCTTTGATGTATCTAACTGTCAGTAGACTAGATATACTCTTTGTAGTCTATCAATGCGCACACCATCAGGCTAATCCTAAACTTTCTACTTATAATTGCTGGCAAAAGAATTTTTAGGTACCTTAAAGGGATACCTAAATTGGGTCTCTGGTATCCCAAAAATCGTGAGTTTGATCTTTATGCTTTTACTGACAGCAAGTATGGAGGTTATGACATTGACAGGAACTCTACAAGTGTTGGTTGTCAATTCTTGGGGTACAGACTGATCTCATGGTAGTGCAAGAAACAACAAATTGTGTCCATTTCTACAGCCGAGGTTGAATATGTTGTTGCATCTGCATGCTATTCTCAGGTCATCTGGATGCAATATCAACTGCAAGATTATGGTTTGAATTTTCTTGATACTCCTATCTTCTTGCACTACCATGGGATGGTTTTAATTATCCCCCTAAATTTATGTATAGAGGAAAAATATGATCAGATTTAAATAAAATACAAAATATACAAAGCAAAAAAACTTTTAGTCTTCAAAACGAATCATTTTTAAAAAAAAAACTCAAAAGCACATCAAAACGAGCTTTTCCATAAGGTTTTGTAAACAACTCGGACACATTATTATCAGTGTTGATTTGTTCCAAATGAATGAGTTTACGCTCAAAACAGTCTCGTATAAAATGAACTTTGATATCAATGTGCTTGGTTTTAGAATGTTAAACTGAATTTTTAACAATTTGGATAGCATCATCATTATCAACTTATAAAATTCAAAATTTCAAAAATATGTTTATTTTATTTATGTTTTTATTTTTTTTTCAGAAAAATTAAAAAAAATCAAAAATATTTTTACTGTTTGAGCATATTTTAATTTTATTTTTATTCTTAGTCATTTTTATTATGTGCTAAGTTTATTTTATTTTTATTTTTTATCTAAAAAATTCCATTTGTCTTAAAGAAGCGAATTCAAAAGAAGAAGAGACTCAAGGAGACTGTGTCGCAATTTTCTATGCAAGAAAAGATCTAGAAAGGAATTGTCGGAGTTACACTTCACACTATGTTCACAAGGAATTGAAGGCATGAAACCGCACAAAGTGTCTGTCAGGCAGTTTCTCTCTAAAAGAACTGTCGTATTCACGGTATTAAAGGCATGAAACTGTACAAATTGTCAGTTAGGCAGTATCTCTTTAAGAACTATTGTATCTAAGTAATTGAAAGTATGAAACTGCACAGATTGTCAAATTGGTCTTGTCAGTTATCTTTACCTAAGAACTATCATGGCACCAGGGCGATTCACCCAACCAGGAAATAGATATCGCTGAACATCCCGCCTAGGGTCTTAACATTCTCTTTGTCATGCAAAACTGCGGAGACTCAAATGTATTCTCGGATACATTCTTCACAGGTAAGGAATTAACGATTATTGGCACTAGGGCGATGCACCTCGCAAGGCATGATTATCGCTGAATGTCCTGCCAAAGGGCCTTGACCTCGTGTCATGCTAAACTGTGGAAATATGTCTTCGGATACATTTGTCATAGGAATGGTTTTATGAGTTATTCTTAATTAGCTCTCATTGGCACTAGAATGGTACAGTCAGTTGAGATTCAGAAACCATTGACCGTCTCGCCAAGGGCCAAGTTAAGTTGTTAACTTGAAAAACTGTATTGAGATATTTGATCGAGGATATGCAGGGGCTAACATCAAAACTAGCCATGAGTAGTTCTCCGATACTCAACAAATCGCAGAGCGTTCCTCTGAGTTTACACAGATACTGCGAGTAGTCTCCATCTAAGACAACGATGGGTCCTTGAACACCTGTTGTGAGAAGAGTCTTTATGATTCTGTGATCCACAAGGACTTTTAGTCATGGTTACTTTTTAAAGATGCATATGTGATCAACAAAGTATATGATTCTGTGATCCATAATGACTTTTTAGTTATGGTTACTTGAAGTTATATGATGAATTGCATTGAAGCCTCCTCAATCAATTTGCTACTATCTATGAACTTTTCTGAAGTGATTCAAAAGAATCGGTATCTCTGTAATTATCTATGAAGTTTTTTCAAAGCTGAAGGTGCTGATTTTCAAGAACCTATACAAGAAGCCTCTATACCCAATGTGCATTCAAATTCAAATTTTAAAGGAAGACCAACTATTCAAGATAAAGTCAGACATGTAGTTATTCATATGTACATCTTGAAGTTGTGAAGAAATCGAAGATAAACTAAATGTCAAGAACAATGAAGAAGTTTGAAAAGAAAAGAAAGATATAAACCAAAGGGGAGATTGTTAGGACATTATTTAGGTGGTTTATGCTTTACTTTATACAACATTGTGTGTTCTCGATTTTGGAACGAGAATAGTTAGATTTCGGTTGTATCTGGACCGATATCCCAAAGGGATTTCAGTGGGCATATAGATTTCGGTGTATGGGATGGGCTTAGCATTAGGGTTTAGGTTTAGTTATAAATAGTTGCTCCTCGGTGCATTGTAAAGGTTGTTGATTCGGAATTTAGAGGGAGCTAGAGAGAACTGAGAGTTTGTGAGATTTCATTGTACTTGACTATTATCGAATATATTGTGCATTGAGATTATTCATCCGTGTTCTTAATCGATTTATTGCTAGTCAGTTTGATTGGGATTCCGCACCAATTGAGTTGCTTTAGATTGATATACTAACTGGGTTTTACAGATGTAGACGTATTCTCCGGATTTATTCACTAACTCTGACTTCGGGGACGAAATGCGATTCAAGCGAAGGGATTTTTAACACCTCATTTCCATTTTCTAGTTGAATGATCATAAAGAGAAATAAAATAAATTAATAAAAATGATTAATGAATAGTTATATAACCTAAAAATAAATCTTGAATTGGGTTCTTCCTTTGGAGCCTACGTTCATCTATATATATATATATATATATATATATATATATATATATATGTGTGTGTGTGTGTGTGTGTGTGTATATATATATATATATATATACATATATATATATATATATATATATATATATATATATTACCTAATCATTAAAAACTAACAAACATACCTCTTAGCTCTATTTGTGCGGCAAGAGAGATTTCTGAGAGAGAGAATATAGTAGGAAAATTGAAGGGGTTGTGGTAGTGTTGCTGTTGCTAGAATTATCGTCAGAGAAGAAGTGGGAGGAGGCGAAAAAGGGAGTAATTTGAGTTTTGAAATCGTTAGTAAGCCCTTAAGTTCTTTTATTTTTCTTTTTCTCCCTTGTAGTTGACTAGTGAACACCATTAAATAACCATCATCACACCTCATAATGGTTGTTAAGTCCTTATTCTCCAACTTTGAGGTTGTTTTCTTAAGGACTTACTAGGTTAAGAAGTCATCTTAACCCAAAACACAAAGTTATGTGTTGCTATGAATTACTCTAATCTGTCCAGCTTTTTGAAAAATCATAACTTAGTCACGAATGACCATTTTTGGTTGAAACCACAGCCCAAAAAGTTTAGTATATGAGTCTACTTTATTTTGTTAGTGTTTTCCAAAAGCTGGAAATGAGTTTAAGTTGGGTGAAAATTATGATTTTCACTAACTGGTCCGATTTTAAGTGCTATGATACAATGTTTTATAAAATTCATATTAAATTTTTTAAAAATCGTATGGACTTGTGAAAGTAGTACCTGGAAAGCTAAGTGTCTAAACTACCTGAATATGAATAGGGAAACTGGTTTTAGTGGGGTAAAAGTGGTATTGAACAGACTACTGTTTTGCATTAGTTTCTGGCAAATTAACCCAAAGGATATATAATTGTGTTAAGGACTTAGGAGTTGCTATTTAGCCACTGTTAATGGTGTTACAGGGAGGTTATTATTTGTTTTGATTTCATTGGTTTCCCGGAGTTTGCTTGAAGTTTACACTGTAGTTTGAGGTTAGTTTCTCACTACACTGTATAAATAGTTATATCCTTTTCTTTAGCTCGTGTGTGCTTGTTGGATGTATATGGCTAGTCATTGTTAAGGTCAAGTATATCTAAGATATAGGCTCAGCGTACCGAGGGATATGCGTATGATATTCGCTTAACATATCGAGAAATATGTGTGTAGGATGTATATGAGTAGTACTAGGTTGTGTTAGTGTCTAGTATAAGTATGATATCGACTCAATGTACCGAGGGATAGGTATCCGGTCCACATACCAAGGGATATGGTATTCACTCAATGTATCGAGGAATATGTATTAGAGGGCTTGAGGAACTAAGCAAGATAGGAGGGCTCGACATATATGATTGTTTCTGATTTATTCTTAGACTTGCATTTGTGATTATGTGGATATACCTTATTTATATCCATATGATAGGGTAGAGTATGTGTAATGTTATGTTATGTATGTGTTGAAATTCATAAATATTTATGCTTACCATTCTCCTTAAAAATTACCGTTTCAGGATCGTCAGGTACCAAGGATGGCAAGACGTGACCGTATACATTGGCTCGGTTTAATTATGATGGGATTTTAATAATACATTTGATACATGCATCCGTTTGATTTATGGATTTATAACTTACAAATAAGTATTAATGATTTATGTTGGTCTTGAGTTTGTTTTTGGAACTTTGTGAAAATAAAGTTAATGTTGCGGTTCTAATAAACATTATTTTAAAAAGTTTAAATTTATGACAAATTTGGGATGTCATAGCCAACCAATGCACACCTAAGACCACATCCGCACCATATATTGGTTGTACAAAAAACATTGGGAAGGAACTATCCCCATGGTTTAACGGTTTTTACGGGCAAAAGCCACCACGATCAACTTTTTCACCATTACTCACAGTTACATTTGAATAAGGGGAAGGTTGGAAAACTAGTCCTAATTGTTTTTACATACGAGTTTGTACAAAAATATGAGTAGAGCCACCATCGATAAGAACCACGACTCGTTAACCCCCCAAGAAATCCTTTGAGTTTAAGCGTTGTGGGGATAAATTGGTCAATGAAGGCATGGGAGGAGAATTACAGTTCTGGTCCTTCTATGTGGGTTCCCTCAATCGGTATATTGTAGGGGCGAGCATGTGCCGATTTGGGTCGGTTTTGGGGTAAAATCGAACCTAACCCATGTGTTTCGGTTTTTGGGATTTAGAACCCGTCAGGTTCGGTTTTTGATCTGTTTCAGTTTTTGGGTTCTTAGGTTTGTTTCATCGGGTTTTGGGTTCAACTCATGGGTTGATGGGTTTGGGTTTAAACTCGTGGGTTTTGGTTTGTAACCCATTTTTCAATAAATCTTTATACTTAGAGTAAATTACATGAATGGTCCCTATGGTTTAGTGTAATTTGCGCGTTTGGTCCCTAACTTATTTTTTAACTCGGAAGGTCCCTACTGTTTGTTTTTGTTACACGCTTGGTCCCTGTCTTAACTAAAAAGACTATTTGCCTTTGATTTTTAATTTATTTAAATAAACACACCCTCAACCCCATTCCCCTCACCTTACTTTACCTACTCCATCAATTTTCTCTATTTAAATAATAGTCTTTAGGCAAGACAGGGACCAAGCGCGTAACAAAAACAAACTGTAAGGACCAAGAGTGTAACAAAAGCAAATAGTAGGGACCTTCCGAGTTAAAAAAATAAGTTAGGGATCAAACGTGTAAATTAGCCCAAACCATAGGGACCATTTGTGTAATTTAGTCTTATACTTAAAAAATAAATCAATTCATCAACCTAGATCAAAGAAACTAAAAAAAACAATTTCAGCATCAAAAATATGTTTCTAAAAGATTACAACTACCAAGTTTAAAAACAACCAATCTCAACAAGTTTTCAAAATAAAAAACAAATAGAGAACAACCGGGTGATAATCTCGGTAACACTAAAACAATAACACGTGCCATATATTTAGTGTAATTTAGTACCGAAACCCACCCCGTTTTGCATTGACATATATTACCTTTGACATAGAATGTCAAACTACACATGTTATTGAAAAACATGTAATAATCTCAGTTTTGGTCGGTTTGAGGTACTAAAACTGAACCGAAAACTCATTTTTCAGTTTTTAAACATTTAAATCCAAACCAAAGGTTTGGGTTCGGTTTCGGGTTCTTGGTTTCCGTTTTGTCTGTTTTCGGGTTTTCAGGTTTGGTCTTGCTCACTCTACCAAAAATATATAGTCTGTGAATTATAGGGTTCAATAGTACTACCACCCTCGTTGGTATCAATCATCATACACAGAAATTGTGGTGGTCGACATCGATGACCTGTAATGAATTTTTCATTGCAGTTGTAACAAATACCCTTTTCTCTTCGGGCAACCATATGAGTAGGCTTAAGTCGTTTAACAGGGAGAGATGGGGTGCCAGATATTTGCAGTTGTTAGAAGTGTAGGTGTTGGATAATTTTGTTGGGACAAAGTGGGTCGGGTGGTATACCAGTTACTGCTTGGTTTCATTAATATGGAGGCCGGAAAATCTTGGATGTAGTTATTTTTTCTTCCACTAACTTGGCCATGCCAATTGCTTCAGAGATTGTTGAGGGTTTGGGGAGAAGAATCTCTTGTTGATTTTCATCAGATAAACCCTAAATGAAGCAATTCAAAAGGTTAGTAGTTCTTAGAACAGACTTTGAGTTAAAAGAGTCTGAAATTCATTAATGTATATATGTATCAATGGTTGATGTTTGTCTTAGTTTAAACAAGGATGCTTTTGGGTTTTTTTAAAGAAAGAAGGACCAAAACGTAATCGTAACATCACATGCAAAAGCTTCCCAGGTAGTAACTTGTCCTATATATTGAACATCCGATGTAACCAGAGAAGGGAAAAACCAGTAATATAGAATGAAGCTATTTTAAGACGATGTGATTAAAGGGTTTGATGATATTCAAAAAAACCGTTCAAGTTGAAATAGCCATTCTGGAACGTTATCTCCTGAAAATGAAGGAACCTCAAGTTTTTGTAGTCTAGGTTGAGGACCCATGGTTGAGTGGGAAGGCGATGAAACAAAGGTCGGAGGTAGTTAAGAGTAGATAAATGGTGGATTGCGAATAAGAGGAGATGAAGTAATCTAATATGGTGTAGGTAAGGAACTGATGGAAATTGGAGTGGAAACATCAATTGAGTAACCAAATTGAGAATGCACCATGGAAGGGGGTGGAGTATGAAATATATATAGGTTCTGTAGGTAATTGGTGTGGAGGAATAGAGTGTGGTAGGGGATTGGAATTTGAGGAAGAAAAAATAGAATCAATTGGACGTTTCTCGAATTTAGCCATTTTGGAAACTAATTCATCAAGTAACTGTTTCTTCTGGGTAGCCATCGACGCATGATTGCAGAAGGTCATATGTGTTTGTTTGTTGTTGAACAGATGAGAAGACATAATCCATTTGTTCTTTAAGGGTGGTGATCGATTCCTCCATACTTTTCTTGCGTGTTTGCATTCATTCAGTCATAGCAATGAAAGCACCAAATGTTGTACTTACATGCAACCCAGTAATTAAAAGAACAATTATCCAGATATTAATGCCTAACTATGATATTCTTATAAATTTCATTTTCAGATTAATTACATAATTGATTAGAAATTTGATTCAATTCCGAAAAAAAAGACCATTTTGTTGCTTGGCTGGATAGTGTTTAAAAATTCACACATCTACTGAGTTTTGCTCGGGTTATATTGGTCTAATTCTATGTATTGGTTATATAAGGTGGACAATTCTATATACGAATAGATAACCAAAACTTTGGATCTCAATTATGATATATATGAATTAAAGTGAAAACGAGATAAAATAAAAAATAAAAAATAAAAAAATAAAAAAATTTCTGAATCTAAATTATAGCTTGAACTTTATAGCCAAATTTCATGAGAAAGAATGGTAACCCTCGTGAGAGAACAATTTTTACTCGATGTTAATTTCTTGGATTTATGGAAATGTATAAAGTATTTTCAAGGGAATATTAATTTATATGAAATGTGAAACGTTCCACAAGTTGCCTTAGATTAATAGATTACTAAAAGTGATACTCAGTTTATATTTACAAGCCTCTTTCTATCGGTGATTATAAACTTTTGAAAATATTGTATTTTTAATGTTCAATCTCATTATTTATTTATGTTTTAATTATTTTGTTATGGATCTTGTCATGAGGGTATATTTTGTATATCACGATTTCTTTGATTAAGCTTGTATTGTTAAATATGTTGGTCAAAGGGCTAGTTGTGATATTATTGCATAGTTCGGGATTGTGGCTCGTTTTTAGGTAAACTGCACGTGCAATACATGCAAATCCTTACCCGATCCATGGGTCTACTTGAATCCATTGACCAGAAGTATAAATGTAGTTCAGGGAGTTGTGATGGTCATAATTTTTGGATTAGGTGTCTATGATCATAACTATAATTGGTATGTATTTGATTTGATAGTAGCATGATCCTTTTGAGTTGTTTTTATTCTAGCAACTTGACAGGATGACTTTTTGAAAGAGATGTTGAATTTATTATTTGGAATAATAAATTGATATATTTATGTATTATGAGAATAATATATTAATTAGAAATCATGTTATTTAATTAGTATTTAATCAAGATTAATTTGGAATTAATTTTGAGATTAAAGGAACTGATTAAAGGAACATGGGTTGTTTTACAAATCATTGATAGTTGTGAAACTGAGCTATTGGACTCCTTAGATTGGAGTGGAAGAAAACTGTAAGGAGGCCCTATAGGTTTCGTCCAAGGCCTCTAGATGGCGAGTCCATGAGCTGCTTAAGCCTTAAACATGAAATTAGGGTTTCCTCCAGAAAACCCTAGCAGCCCACAACTATATAAAGAACCCCACTACCTATGATTTTCGGCCAATGCTTTCTTTTTTAAACCCTAGCCGAATTTCTAAAGTATTCCCTCCTCTCTCCTCTTATCTTCTTGCTAGTGGTTTTTGTAAGCCATTAAAAGTGTCACATTTGAGGCATTAAGCTTTCAAGAGTCAAGGATCTACAAAGTTTTTTTTTATTGCTACATAACAAGTGAGGTAAACTTCAATTTTCATGTTCAACTAGTGAAAAACTTAGATCCAAAGCAATTAGGGTTGCATAAACACATACGTTGTAGTTTTGCTCAAAACTCATCAGTGGTATTAGAGCCTAGCATGTTTTTTAGTTGAATTTGATGCATATGTGAATTGTCCAAAGGTGGAGGGAACAAATTCATCAATCTGTTCATTAGACTCGACGAGTTCCTCATGGGACTCGACGAGTTCACTGCCCTGAACTTGACAAGTTGACTCGTCAGATCCATGATTTTCGATTTTGATATCTTGATTTGATTAGGATAATTACATTAATTCGTTTTTACTACTTAAAACTGAATTTTCTTAAAAGGTAATAGTATATCCTTATCAAAATAAATGATTTGGTTAAATTTCGGATAAAGATAAAAAATTATTTTGTTAATTTACAATTTAACCAAGTATTTTGAAAACTTTCAAAAATACACCCTTTGGTTTTATAATTTAAAATTTAATTATATAGTTTAATTTTGAAATCTTAAATTTAAGAACGCTAGTATTTTAAAAGTTTTAAAGTATATCCTTATGGATGTTATTAATAATTTAAGTACGTGTTTAATTAAAATATAAGTAATAAATCCATAAAGGGTTTAAATTTAATCAAATTAAAATTTAAATTATTAAAAGATTAAACCCCTAGTATTTTAAAAGTTTAAAATACACACTTATACTATTATAGAATTAAAAGTTTAATATATATATATATATATATATATATATATATATATATATATATATATATATAAGAAAAGTCACTGTTACCGTTAGTAGGCCTCATTCACGAAGTTGGTCTATAAAGGGTGTTTAAGGAAGCGGTCTGTAAAATGATCGCCATTGGGTATCTAGTTTTACCCAACGCACCCTTGACCGGTGGGGGGTTGTTAGCCGAACAGGTATGATAGTACACTAAACTCTCATTAAAAGTATAATGACATAAAGTAACTAAACCTTTTCTAAAATCTCATTCTTAGTTACTTTAGAAAAATATAAATTTGATGCTAACCCATGAATATGGACATTGCACCTTATTAGTCATTAGTGGAGCATGTGTGGTTAACCGGCACACTAATATGAGACTAATATTGTTGGCAATGGCTATCTTGTAAATTATCATTGATCAATGGAGCGTGTGTGGTTAACCGGCACATTGATTAGGTGATAGATGACATCAAGAGTACCAAGCTAATTTGCATGGTTATTCACATCTTATTTGTGATCATCGACATCCCATTCACAAAGTGAGAGCATAATCGTGATTAAACATGCCATTGAATAGTTCAATGACTCTCCAAAGATCTAGGAGTTTTATTTGATTGAAACCGGTAATTGCTTACCTACCTAAAATATATTCGAATTTGATTATGGCATCCCTCTTCAGAATTCGAATAGAAAATATGGATCCTAGCCTTAATTTAAATTTTGGTTTTATAATTAAGGATTAAATAAATCAACTAACTTGAATTCTTTTTTCTCTTTATAGATGTCAAGTTAAGACAACTATGGTCTTCCTCATCCTTTTGGAAATGATATTCCTTCTAAAGATGATTTTCTACTTATCGATCAAGGTGAAAGAACGTTCCCTTCTTCGAGCATTGGTGGATTGAAAATCATACTTGTCCAACTGAAAAGTTCAAGGTTACTCAAGCCCTGTTGGCATGCAAACACCTAGATGGAAATTCTATGTGTGCACATGTTTTAACATGAAGTCGCACATTGACAGATTGAAAATGTTGGGTGTCATTTTCCCAAAGGAACTGGTTGTTGACTTGGTTCTTCACTCGCTTCCTGAGTCATATAGTCAGTTTGTTAAAGACAACTATAAGACTGACAACGACATGACCCTAATTGTAACGTCCATGAGTTTGGGATAGCCCTTAAAGGGATAATAATAATAATAAATATTCATTTTATTAAATAAATAAAATCCTCGAGTAGGATAATTGTTCGTCTTACGCGTTACGAGTTCTATAAATACATCCAATGATGAACCTAAATAGTGAAACAGTATTTTTGAGTTACACCCGTTTTTCAACGATAGTTATCCATATATATTTTATGACATTAATAATCAGTGATTGACATTAATATATCGTAAAATATAATAATCTAATGATAAACCCAAATAGTGAAACGATATTTTTGTGTTACACCAATTTTTCAACGATAGTTATCCATATATATTTTATGACATTAATAATCGGTGATTGACATTAATATATCGTAAAATATAATAATCAAACTAGTTGTTTTATATACGATGGATAAAATAAATAATATATTTATTATGAAATAAAAGTTGATATATGTGAATAAGAAATTTTAGAGTGTTATTACATATTATATATATATATATATATATATATATATATATATATATATATATATACACACGTGATGTTTTATATACAATAAATTAAATTTTAAAAAGTGTACACATATACATTATTCAGGGTCATATATATAAAATGTATATATATATAAAATGTAATTTGATAGATCATATGCATACGTGTTAGATTGGATAGTAATTTATCTTTACACTGCTGTCAAAATTTAGAAGTACGTGTCAAATTTTTAGAATACATGGCAAGTTCACGCATAATTCTTTTATATATATATATATATATATATATATATATATATATATATATATATATATATATATATTAAAGGGGAGCACTTCTTAGGAATAGTGCCTAACCAGATACTAACTAGGTACTGTTCATCAAGTTCTCTCCTCGACCATGGTAAGGAATATCGGTCCGTCAGTTTGTTTGTTTTTATCCAACCTTTTCTTCTCCCATCAAAATCGTCTAGAAGCCCTAAAACCACCCCCACCCCACCGAACGATTTTGCTCCTTCTACTATGGTGCCTTCAATGGCTGGCATGGATTTGGTGGCACAGGTGTGTTTTCCCTGCTTCTATTCTGACCTCCACCGCCTCCTCTCACTTCCGCTGTGGTGCTTTGGAGTTCCGGTGGGTGATTAAGTATCGTTTCTCGCTTCTTCTTCACCACCGATCTAGAATGACCTGTTTTCTGTTTGCTACAGGTGTCTTTTCCATACTTGCGTTCTGACCTCCACCGCCTCCTCTCACCACCGAAGGTTTTGCACATTTCCCTCCATCTAATTATCCACCTGCGCTCCTTCTGTTCTTCAGGTTTCTCAATAGTGATAGAAACGGTGGCTTGTAGCGGTTGGATGTCGTCAGGGACTGTGGTAACGAAGCATTTCTTCCCAGATAGTGATAGAGACGGTGGCTTGCAGCGACATCAGTGGTTAGATGTTGTTGATGGAAGTGTTGTAGACGAAAGAAGAGAATTCATGTTAAAGCAGCAGCAGAGACAACAGGTGAGGAAGAGTAGGAGAGGACCTACGCCTCGGCGTTCTCAATAACGCGGTGTTACTTTTTACCGGAGAACCGGACGATGGGAATCGCATATATGGTTAGTCAATCATTACATACATGAATAAATTTGATCATCAGCTGCTTCCGTTGTAAATCCCGATGCATTAACAATTCACGTAACTAAATTTGTTAAGAAACCGATGTTGTTACTTATTCACCACAACAATTAGATGTTTCGATCGTGAAATGTAACTATAAGAGTATGGGCTAAAAGGTTTGATCATGCAATCGTGTATTAAAATACTGACAAACATCTGTTCATTTCAATGTTATATCATTGTTTGATTTCTTCTTTCCTTCTAATTCTGCAGGGATTGTGGGAAACAAGTTTATCTGGGTAAGCAATTATGGATACCGAATTACATTGGATACTTTTGGGTTTCCTAATTCAAATTTTTACATGATTCTGTTCTTTGGCCAATAGCTAACATGTTTGTTTTTGTCTGATTGTATGTGGTTGGTTTTGCAGGTGGATTTGGCATTGCACATGCTGCTGCAAGGTAACTATCATTTTTGTGTTTTTGTTTTCTTATTTGACCTTACATTACCGTGTGAGGTGAAGTGTGAATCCTTCCATATGAAATTAATCTCTTCTATTACATAATTACAGAGCATATGATCGAGCTGTAATTAAGTTTCATGGGCTTGATGCTGATATTAATTTCAACATAAGTTATTACGAGGATGATCTTAAACAGATAAAGAACTTAACAAAGGAAGAGTTTGTTCATATTCTGAGGCGTCAAAGCACTGGTTTCTCTAGAGGAAGCTCAAAATACAGAGGAGTCACTGTGCATAAATGTGGTCGATGGGAAGCTCAAATGGGCCAATTTCTTGGAAAAAAACATCTATCTAGGATTGTTTGACTTTGAAATTGAAGCTGCAAGTTTTGACTTTTGACTTTTAACCTTTGAGCCTCTCATTCTCTCTTTGAAACCACCATTTGATTTTTGATAATTTATTTATTAGGGCTATGACAAAGCTGCTATAAAATGCAATAGGAGAGAAGCTGTCACCAACTTTGAACCAAGTTCATACGAGGGTGAGCTAACAACTCTTGTGACTGTCAATGGAGATGGAGGTACTAAATTACCAATTAACCCCTGGATTTCCTGATTCCATTCCATGTAAAATTTAATTAGTTTTTGTTGTGATTTGTATCCTGAATTACAGCTTCCATGGATTTGAATCTGGGTATTGGTCCTCCATCTTTACCATTAGATAATAAGGCAAATCAGACTTCTGGGAGTTTGAACCAAATCAACTGGCTCTTAGGTGACATGTATGAGGATAGAAGAACAAGGGTAATTATGTAAATTGTTTGTTCATAGTTATCCATCTGTTTAACTCATCTTTTTTATACACTTTTCAGATTGAAAACCACTCTACACCTATGACATTCATATATATATATATATATATATATATATATATATATATATATATATATATATATATATATATATATTAAAGGAGGACACTTCTTAGGAATAGTGCCTAATCAAGATACTAACTAGGGTACTGTTCATCGGGTTCGCTCCTCGACTATGGTAAGGAATATCGGTCCTTCAGTTCTTCTTTTATTGATTTTTAATTTTTTTTCATCATGATTTTTATTCCTGATTTAAAATGATATGTTTACACCATAGAGTGCGGACGTATAAATGATAAAAAAAATATTTTCTGATTGTAATTTGTTGTTATATTGGAAATTTATGCTATTTTTCGCTACTGTTTACAGCAACAACGTATTCGCTTATTTGATTCTAACATTTTTGGACCAAACTGCCTTGCATACTGTTTCTATAGTTAAAAATTTTGATTTTAAGATTTTTGGACGAAACTGCCCCTGCATATTGTTTTTAAACTTTAAAAAAATTGTTTTTAACAGTTTTAGACCAAACTATCCCTGCATACTAATTTTATAGTTATTTTTTTTATCTTAACAGTTTTGGACGAAAATGCCCTTGCATAATGTTTTTATACTTAAAAAAAAATTTGAATTTAACAATTTTGGATGACACAACACTTACATATCGTTTTTATAGTTAATCTTTTATTGATTTCAACGGTTTTGAACTCAAATTGATATTGAAAATATTTAAGTAGTAAATTGAGTACATAGTCATTTTTTGTTTTTCCATCTTTAGGTGCTAAATGCAATAAATAGCAACGAGCTTTGAATTTACACATTTTTTTGGTTTTTTTTGTAATTTCTTTTATTTATTTTTTTTCCAAAAACCAAACTACATTGCTATTAGGTGCATTTTCCATTTTTACAAGTAAAATGACCCAAATGGCAACATACTTTCAATTTATATTTCTTTCTTTTCCATTTTTACGATTGAAATGCCCCAAGTGCATTCTCATTTGGGAAAGAAGAACCATCGGTACACCAGTCGTCGGATTTAATCTCCGATTTCACAACTTCACCATTCTTTAAGGTAACTTCTATATCGGACGTATGCTATGTTTTTTTTTGTTGTCTAACATTACATTCTCTAATTTTGTTTTTATTTTTTATTTTTGCACATCAGTTGTTCGCTGGAATACCTACATGAATCTACATGTCAAGAATGAAGTTTTTTTACGTGAATTTGTCACCCCCATTTTTCGTTCATTTGTAGTATTACCATGTAGCTTTTGTTGATTTTTATGTTCCTTTTACTATGTTTATTATATAGGTTGGTAATAAAATGAATGAACATTAATAGATCATGCATTTGGGAAATTGTGTTTATGAATATACGTTTTTTTTCTAGGGGTAGTTGTTGCCTGGAAAGCTGCAAACGTCAAAACTGGAACTACAGTGATTCTATTTAGACTACGTACAATTACGGAAGCTGTATGATTCTTATGAACATATATAAAGATACAACTTTAAAAGGGCCCATAACAATAAAGTGGGACAACATATGTTTTTTAAATTGACTTGCCCCATCACAATACTCAAACTATAAACAAATAGTTGATGAAACGACATTTACAAAGAACAAACAACGGAAAAAATGATCGCATCCGACCCTCGCGACGCGGGGGTCCCCACCAGGTTTCAATTAATCAGGGAGCGTACGTGTTAAATTTTAACATGATTAACCTTTTTGATACGGTACATATTCTTTGAACCTTATTCAAAAATTTTAAGTATAAATTTTAACATGATTAACCTTTTTGATACGGTACATATTCTTTGAACCTTATTCAAAAATTTTAAGTATAAATAGACATATTGATCAAACATTTTCAATGGAACAAATAAATAAATATTATAATGAAGATTTTGAATTATAGAACCAAAGATTAAGGTTTTAGCAAAATAATCAGTTGGCAAGCAGTGTTGAGGTTGGAGTCACGATGGTAGTTAGTTTCCACTGACTAGTCATTTGAGTGCATAGTTACTATCATGAACATGATTTTAATACAAGTATTAATTGAAGTTTTAAATATTTGTTGAAAGTTCATATGTCAGTTATACGTGTTGCCTGAAATATATGTAGATATATATTTGATGATATACAATATGCGAACCAGTTATGGTTCTATATGTGTTAAGATGTATATATATATATATATATATATATATATATATATATATATATATGTATATATAATATTATTATTACGTGATAATAATAATAATAGAAATATTATTTCAAAATAAAAAGTAAATTAATACCTAAAACACTGCGTTAAATATACACTAGTTAGCGTTGTCTAAACGGAGATGGTATTGAAAATTGATTATAAGCATTGTAGATTTGCCTATTGATGGGATAAGACTTTAAAGATGATGCTTAATTCAATTAAGTGTGGACATTGGGTAGCCTCTTATTAAGATTACGTGTGTGCTGAGATTGATGATCGGTGGAGTACGTTCTACGTACAGAAGTATATTGTATGTACGAAGTCTTTTTTAAAGCTCTGTGTCTCGGGTGCTACTTGTGCCAGGGTATTATTATATTATGTGGTACGAGTCCTACTCATACCTGGGTACTATAATATGCCAGAAGTACTATCATGTAGACAGTCTTTTTTTGACACTATTGTGTGTCGGTTACGGGAGCGTACGAGAGTACTTTATTAGTATTTCCCCATACTTTTATTTTGAAGAGCTTTGGAGTCATCGTTTCTTCTATGAAGTGATCGGACGGGCTTCATGTGTCAGCGTTTCCTTTCACGAAGTAATTGAGGGAACTTCGTAGACTGCCTAATAAAGTGTATCGGTAACAGACCACTGCTAGGTATGTCTGGTGTTATATTGCCGGATAGGGTGAGTCCGGGGGTAAATACCCCATGGTGTCAGACCACTGCTAGGCACATTTATCTAGATAACTACCCCTGACTTAACTGTCTTGTGGTTTTTACGAACTGAGGTTCTTGATGAAACTTATTCCACTGCCCTCATTTGATGTCTTTATTGATCCTCGTTTGCTGCCAGGGAATTTCCGAAGCAGCGTCGTCAGTTTGACGTTCATATTGATCCTTTAGGCTTAGACCTCGTAAGAACATTGTATATGATCAGTACATAAGGATCGACGGGATGTGATAGATTGTTTTAGATATATATATATATATATATATATATATATATATATATATATATATATATATATGCGCTAAGGATAATAGCGGTTTCATAGGTTTGAGATATACATTATTATCATATTGTGGGATTGAAAACCCTATGTATCTCACCAGTTTTTCCAACCTAACCCACTCAATTTATATGCATCACAGGTAGCAGTGTGAGACTATTGAAGACTCGAGTATGATGCTGAGAGAAGACCTGCAATAGAGTTCAAGACCACCAGGTCTTTACGTTGTAACATATGTTGTGTATCAGTTATGACATCCCAAGAGTTGTATTATTTTGAGACAATATTTTGTAATCAAATTGTTTTAATATACTGGGAATTTCTGCAATAAAAGATATTATGATTTTTAAAGCGTAAAGAAATATTTTTTTTTCGGTTCTGAAAATTGGGGATATCACAGTTGGTATCAGAGAATTAGTTTAAGCGAACTAGGAGTAAGGATTTATTTCTAAACTTAAACTCAGATTGCTAAGAGATAATGGTGAGGTGTGTGTCTAGTATACTTTAGGTTGAATACCTAAATTAATATTAAATAGACATAAGCACTAAAATATTTGAGGGTAAATGCCTTAACTAATATTATGTGGTAAGAGCTGATTTGTACCTTATACAGGATGCTCAGACTTAGTATTTAAATATACAAAGTGACAATTGACTTCTATCTCATCCTTATGAAGTTTCATGGTGTGTTAAGCTAACTTTAGCATACATGATTAGGGTGGTGAAATGAGTCATTTGGTTGTGAAAGGCTCAGTGACTTACTTGTCTATATAAGGTAGAATACTTAGCTGAGGAAGCAATACACCCATAGTATTGCACAAGAAGAACATGCTGAGATGTTGAGATGCATCTAAAGTGCAAACTTCCTAGAATTCACTCCTATGAAGTAGACTTACTAGATATGAGAATGAGAAGAAAACTTTCTCATATAAAGAGATGATGATGTCATTGAAGGATAATGAAATGAAGAAATGGAATGATATGCACGGTGACTTGCATGAGTCGGAAAATGATACAAGTAGTTATATAGAATTTTTCTCCATACCACTAGCGTAAATTTTGGTTTAATGTGCCTTTTAGACTAGCCACTACTCGATAAAAAAAAAATTTGTAAAAAGTTTGGAAGTGAAATTTCTAGAGGCCTAAGAAAAGTATGAAATATGCTAGATTGAGCATATGCGTGAGGAGGGTCCTAGAAGGCAAGTCTAGGAAAGCCAAGATGTTCTTGATAGAGAAGAGAAATCCCAAGTTGAGTATAGGAGAAATTTTTGTATATGCTTGTTTGAACACACTCATGTGTGATAAGTTGCTTTGTGATTTTTTTTATGGTGACTTGGGGACTGCGAGACAATTCTTGGGACGAGTATGAGTAGGTGTGAAAGGTAGTAGAGGCCTATACTACCCGAAGCACAGGACTCGCACTTGGTTCAGGAAGAGTCACAAGGTTACTAAGGAACTAATAGTTAAGTTCATTTTTTTTTTCTTTTGTTACCTTCGTTTCAGTGACAACTAAGAAGATGATTTTTGTTCAGACCCAAGTGGTCATAAAGAATCGAGTCTGATTAATATAAATATGTGAAGTGAGTTTATTTAGTTCACAGAACCACGTCCTGTGTGGTGACCGACTTTAGTTGAAAGATTAAAGAAGAAGATAATTAGGGCGATCGACATAAGGCTTGCAGTCTTTCATTAAGACTGTGCAACCTATAGCTAGAAATGCTACCCGTTATGAAAAGATTATATCACATTAGAAGATGAAGGAAGGTTTCTTCCGTAATAGTATTTTACTAATAGAGACAAGAGTCTGGTTCATTGTGTGTCTTTTGAGTTATGGAATCGAAGGTCATTAGAATATGGCCATTCGAGTTGTTTTTGTAGAAAAAGTGAAGACCTTATCTTGGGTTGAGTCTGTGACCCAAATTTAAGGAGTAGGAGTCTGCAATGAGAATTGAGTTTTAACTCGGAGATTAGGACCAAAGGTCTAATAGAGAATGAAGAGTGGATGCAATTTTGATCACCACCATAAGCTAAGAAGTCCAAGAGTTTGTTTAACAAGTCATATAAGTTGTGATTTTTGAGGAGAGGGTGAAAAGATGCATAACGATGATTGTTGTGCGTCAGTTTCTAAATACTTCAGATATGGTCAAGATGATAAGTTGGAACGCAATAAGAATAATCGTCCCAGGGAAGCGGTGGGGATAATATTGAGTTCAACAACCTTCGTTGTTGCTAATAATTTCTAATACGGTAGTAACACCATCTTATACATCAGTAGAAAATTACATGCTAGGTGTGATCTTTATCAATCTGTGTTCGCATTATGCAAGAAGATCACACACTGTGGGCACAAGCAGTGATACTACATTGGGAATGTTAAGGTCATTGATATGATCATCAACAGTTTATTCCAAGAAGAAAGGGAACAACAAATCATATACGCAGAGCCAGTTAGGGCTTTGATCGGTTGTGAGTAGCAAAAAATGGGAGTTTAGGCCCAAGTGAGGAGAACCAACCATTGAGGTAAAAGTGTGAAAGGCAACTCGACTGCGGTTTTGTTGTCAAAGGCTTGGAAAAAAAAACAAGCGGCGGGGATCGTATATATTCACCGAGTTTGTGATTTCGGGGACGAAATCATCATAAGTGGGGGAGAATTGTAACGTCCGTGAGTTAGGGCTAGACGTTAACGGGATAATAATAATAATAAATATTCATTTTATTAAATATATAACATCCTTGAGTAGGATAATTGTTCATCGTACGCGTTACGAGTTCTATAAATACATCAAATGATGAACCCAAATAGTGCAACGGTATTTTGGTGTTACACCCGTTTTTCAACGATAGTTATCCCTATATATTTTATGACATTAATAATCGGTGATTGACATTAATATATCGTAAAATATAATAATCAAACTAGTTGTTTTATATACGATGGATAAAATAAATAATATATTTATTATGAAATAAAAGTTGATATATGTAAATAAGAAATTTTAGAGTGTTATTATATATATATATATATATATATATATATATATATATATATATATATATATATATATATATAATAAACATATATATATATATATATATATATATATATATATATATATATATATATATATATATATATAAAATAAACATATTTAAAGTTAAATTTTAAAAAGTGTACACATATATATTATTCAGGGTCATATATGTAAAATGTAATTTGATAGATGATATGCATACATGTTAGATTGGATAGTAAACTATCTTTACCTTGCTGTCAAAATTTAGAAGGATGCGAAGTACGTGTAAAATTTTTAGAATACGTGGAAAGTTCACGCACAATTATATATAGATATTAAAGAGGGACAATGTTGGGGAACAGTAAACCTGAGATTTTTTTTTTTTTTCACAAATGGCCATTTCTTTTTGCCTCTCTTTGTTTTTTCTATTTTTGTCTTTTTTCTATTTAGGAGGGTGTTCTTTGACAGTTTTTTTATATTTATTTGTTTCAATTAGTTAGGGAGCGTACGTGTTAAATTTAACATAACTAACCTTTTTGATAGGGTAGGTGTATTCGTTTGGATGGATCGGTTTGATCCGATCCAATCAAGTGAATCCAAATTGATTTCGGTTTTTCAAAGCATGGATCCGAATAGTCTAAACTAAATTTAAATCCAATCCGATCCGATCCAATTACAATTCGGTTGGATCGGTTTTTATGATTTGGTTTTCAAAAACCGAAACATTTTAAAACGACAAATAATTATAATATTACTAAACTTTACACAAGAAGCAAAAACAAATTACTTAGTTGTGATTTGAAATTTATAAGCAACTAATAATAAGATATATTATAATTAAATATTTTATAAATAGAAAACTTTTGAGTGAAAATGCATATAAATGTTTCTTTATCGGGTGAAACGTTTCTATTTGGAAAAATAAATTACAAAATTAATAAAAAACTATAGATATATATTATATATAGATAAAAATTAAATGTTTATTCGGTTTTTTTGGATTATTCGGTTCTTATTTTATAAACCAAAACCAATTCGAAATCCAAAATAATAATTCGGTTTTTTTGAAAACCAATCCAAAAATCCGAATATCCGAACCAAATAGTCCAATCCAAATTGTCCAATTGGATAATTCGGTTTTATCCGAATAGTGAACAGTCTTATGATACGGTACATATTCTTTGACCCTTATTGAAGGATTTTAAGTATAAATAGACATATTGATCAAACATTTTCAATGGAACAAATAAATAAATATTATAATGAAGATTTTGAATTATAGAACCAAAGATTAAGGTTTCGGCAAAATAATAAGTTAGCAAGCAGTGTTGAGGTTGGAGCTACGATAGTAGTTAATTTCCACTGACTAGTCAGGTGAGTGCATAGTTACTTTCATCAACATGATTTTAATACAAGTATTAATTGAAATTTTAAATATTTGTTGAAGGTTTATATGTCAGTTATATGCGTTGCCTGAAATTTGTGGAGATATATATTTGATGATATACAATGTACGAACCAGTTATAGTTCTATATGTGTTAAGATGTGTGTGTGTGTGTATATATATATATATACACATGATAATAATAATAATAATAATAATATAAGTATTATTTCTAAATAAAAAGTTAATTAATACCTAAAACTTTGTGTTAAGTATACACTAGTTAGCGTTGCCTAAACGGAGATGGTATTGAAATTGGTTATAAGCATTGTAGATTTGCCTATTGATGGGATAAGACTTTAAAGGGGATGCTTAATTCAATTAAGTGTGGACATTGGGTAGCCTCTTATTAAGAGTACGTGTGTGCTGAGATTGATGATTGGTGTAGTACGTCCTACGTACAGAAGTACATTTTATGTACGAAGTCTTTTTCAAAGCTCTGTGTCTCGGGTGCTACTTTTGCCAGGGTATTATGTTCTGTGGTACGAGTCCTACTCATACCTGGGTACTATAATATGCCAGAAGTACTATCATGTAGAAAGTCTTTTTTTGACACTATTGTGTGTTGGTTACGGGAGCGTACGAGAGTAGTATTTCCCCATACTTTTATTTTGAAGAGCTTTGGAGTCATCGTTTCTTCTATGAAGTGATCGGACGGGCTTCATGTGTCAGCGTTTCCTTTCACGAAGTAATTGAGGGAACTTCATACACTGCCTAATAAAGTGTATAGGTAACAGACCACTACTAGGTATGTCTGGTGTTATATTGCCGGATAGGGTGAGTCAGGGGGTAAATACCCCATGGTGTCAGACCACTGCTAGGCACATTTATCTAGATAACTACCCATGACTTAACTGTCTTGTGGTTTTTACGAATAGAGGTTCGTGGTGAAACTTATTCCATTCCCCTCATTTGATGTCTTTATTGATCCTCGTTTGCTGCCAGGAAATTTCCGAAGCAGCGTCGTCAATTTGTTCTTCATATTGATCCTTTAGGCTAGACCTCGTAAGAACATTGTATAGGATCAGTACACGGGGATCGACGGGATGTGATAGATTGTTTTAGAGATGTGATTATATATATATATATATATATATATATATATATATATATATATATATATATGTGTGTGTGTGTGTGTGTGTGTGTGTGTGTTAAGGATAATAGTGGTTTTGCAGGTTTGAGATATACATTATTATCATATTGTGGGATTGAAAACCCTTTGTATCTCACTAGGTTTTCCAACCTAACCCACTCAATTTATATGCATTACAGGTAGCAGTGTAAGACTATTGAAGACTCGAGTATGATGCTGAGAGAAGACGTGCAATAGAGTTCAGGACCACCAGGTCTTTACACTGTAACATATGGTGTGTATCAGTTATGACATCCCAAGAGTTGTATTATTTTGAGACAATATTTTCTACTCAAATTGTTTTAGTATACTAGGAATTTCCGCAATAAAAGATATTATAATTTTTAAAGCATAAAGAAATATATTTTTTTTCAATTCTGAAAATTGGGGATGTTACACTAATTGATCTGACATATTTGCTAATTGTTGCTGAAGCAGAAATGCTAAAGTGCACTGGTCAAGCAAATATGTTTGAAGGATCAATCTCCAAAGTTTCGATGGACAATGACTCTTGAAAAGGTTTCTATTTCCAATGGAAAGGGATCGGCCAAGGTGAAACTGTTTGACCATATAGTAAAGAGAAAGGCTAATTCTGAGATAGTCTCATGTGCCATTACTAAAGAGTCTATATGTTTCTATTGCCAATTGAAGGGACATTGGATGCGAAATTGTCCTGTCTACCTGAAAGATCGTAGAGATAGTAAAGTCAAGTTGTATGACTCTACTTCAGGTACATCCACTATCTAACTCTATTAAGTTCCTATTCATATATTCTTATTACATGATGTGATAGTCACATTTTGATGTTTTGCAGAATCTAAGAGAAAGAAGGAAGCTTAAGAAGATCAAGCTAAATCTAATTGTGAGAGATGGATTTCGATTGCATGGTTCGAGGATAAGATTTTTGAGCTGCTGATTAGGTGTTATGATAGATTGCTTAGGAAATATGTATACAAATATAGTTTTCATATGTTTGCATTGTAAAGATAAATTTTTCTGCATTTTATCAATAAAGTGAATTTTTTAGTTTTATCTCATTTACTTTATATATTTCCTTGTAATGGGATTTATGAAAACTGGTGGTTATATTTCTATTATTAGCAATTTTAAATATGGATTTGATTCTTTGTTACATCGTTTGTGGTAATGCCATAATTGACCAAATGAGAAGGCATTCTCATAACCCAAGTTTCAATTGGAGAGAAACTTGAAGTCATACTATTCGAATTGTGTGATGTATGAGAATATTGATCTTTGAAAGATTAAGACAAATTTGTTGATCACATTTTTATGTTTGTCAAAATGAAGGACTAATGGATCTAGTACACATTGATGTGGACTATTTGGATCTACCACAAAAGTTGATAACTCTATTCGCCATGATTTACGGATGATTCAGTAAATATGGTTATACTTATAAGATTAAGTGTAATTCTTATTCTTTGAAAGGTTCGAAGAATGGCAGAATGAATAAGAAGAATCTATTAGGCAGAAAGATAAATGTTTCTCCAATCTGAAAGGAAAGGATAGTACTTTAGTATCATGTTTTATGATCATCTTTATGATTATGGAACAATGTCACAATTGATCCTCAAATGACATCTTAGTGAATTTGTTTTAACTAAGAAAATGAATCATATATTGTTGAAATAGTTTAATCAATAGATGAGTCATACTTCGTTTCAAAATCAAGTTTTAAAGTCACACTCTAGCAACTTCGAATTGTATCTTAAAGCTTATTTCAAACTAAGTAAGTTTATAACACCTCATGATATGTGGAGTAGAAAAGTTTTCTTACTCTAGCACATTTGAAATTGGTAATTGTGATGTTTTGGTTAAAATAAAGATAAACTAAGACCAATTAAAGGAAGTGTTATCTTGACAAGAATCCACTCTAACCCTTTGAATATTTGTTTTTTCTTGTCAAGGAATGTTCCTTAACAGAATAACTTATATGTCAAGAAGTCAGTGGGAGTCTTGTTAATCTTGAAGAGTTTCCAGAATCAATCAAGAATAAACCTGTTAGTTATCACTAGAAGACGACCTAAGGTTGATTACCTATCGTGTTAAGTTGACACATTCTTGTTTTTGTGCACCTTCCAGTTAAGTTAACTATGCATGTGAGTTCTATGGTTCTCATTTGACTATAAAAGGAAGAGCATGTTGGTCAGTGATAGTATAGTGATCAATGTGAGTGAGCTGCTTGGAAACTTTGAAGCGCTCATAGGGCCCTTGTGCTACCAAATGGCAAGAAATTAAGAATACCACTACTAGAAAAACAACCTTTAATGACGCGCAAACAATGACACGCAGTGATTTACAATACATAAAAGCATGCATCCAAAAAATAATGTCATGTCTTATAAAATTTGAAGGATAGAAGACACGCATTTGTGCGTGCCCTGAAATTAGTGTTAGAAAAGGAAAAAAAAGAAATACGGAGGACGCCTATTATAAAATGTGTGTCATGTAAGTGTGTCTCTTTATATTTTTTTAATGCAACACGCGTTTTGAGCGGGAAATGAAATCCCCAAATATTAAAACCCCGCGTATGTGAAAAATTACCCCCCGGTTGGGCTTCCAATCAGCAAGAAAGAAGCCTAGGTCTTCGTCTTCCTTTTTCTCTCTCTAACCTAAAACCCATCTTCCTCGCTGTAGCCTTTCTCGCCGTTACATCCATTGGCGCCATTGCCACCACCATGCCACTCTGTCTCCCTCCGTTTCTCACCCGCCTATTGGATCCCAAAAAGTAAACCCCCCCCACCTCTTCCAATTAGCAAGAAAAAGCCCTAGGCCTTCGTCTTCATAGCAGAATTGCTCTTGATTTCATGATCAAATGCCTCGAGATGACGATGATAACGATCTGCATAAAGAATCCAAATACGTGAAATAGAGGCAAGGGACGATTCTACTTCTTTTTTCAAGAACCCTATCCAACATATGCCGACTCTCACACACGCATAAGCTTATCGCTATCTTTATATCTATCTTTCTCTCTCTCTCTCTCTCTCTCTCAAACACACACACACAAAATTGAAGGGAAAATTCTAGGGCTTTTTTCAAGAACCATTCAAAATGTAAAGGAGTGCTCTCTATAATAGTTTCGCGACGTCATCTCACCTCACCTCGTCGGCGACTGTGACTCCTCGAAGATTTAAGGTTGTGCTCAGTGTTGTGCTCGGTGATTCAGCAACTAAATGAGGTCTATGGTTATGTTGTTGTATCAAATTTTAGAGTATCATCCCCAGATGCATCAGATGTTCCTTTGAAGACGAAGATAACAGCTGACCGCTGATGTCGTCATTTCAATGGTGTGGAGGCGCTTCCTTTGCACCCACACATCTGACTTCTCTTTCTTCAACCAAAAACCCGTCGCCGTTCGCCATCCTCAATGGCCTGTAACATAGGTCACCAAGTCCAACTTCGTAGATTCACTCAATGAAATTAAGAATCACATATCGGAATCAGATTTTGTGGTGGTTTCGATGAAGAACACCGGTTCTTACTCATCCCCATGGCATCAAATTCTGCCATTCAACACCGCTGAAACCGCATACATAAAGGCCAAGTATGCAGCCAAAAGGTTTCAAATTCTTCAGTTTGTTGTTTTCCTTTTTTCTATTAGGGCTTCTAATAAGCTTACAGCTTACCCGTAAGTCTGCAATAATCATATCTCGCTATTTACATGCATATATCTCACTATTTACATGCCTCAATAACACTTATCAAAACAATAATAAACAGATTGATGATCAACACTCTTTTCCCAATTCATCTCTAGGTTCAACTTCCATTTGTTCCCGAGGGATAAACTGAAAACAGGGATGCCCTGTTACAGTTTTTCATGTCAACCATCGTATTTAGCTTCAATGGCTTAAGATGATTTTGACTTCAATCTCTGCATATATGATGGTAACCCCCATATCTTCTTCTTCTTCTTCAAAACAGTCTGAAATCTGATCAACATGCTTCTATCTGAGCCCGCTTTTCTTTTACTCTCCCCTTTAAGGTATATCTTACTTGTCCATAGCACAAGAATCAACAGCAAAAATTCAAATCGAGGATATGATGTTTGGTGATTGTTCTGTGATGGAGAAATAAGGGTGTGTTCATAGGCAATTTAAATCTAGAATCACTATCAAAATATTATCTTCCATGTTTTTGTTGGCATAACAAACAGGTCATAATTCAGTGATATACTTTGTTGACCAAATTGGACCTTCCCCTTATGCTTAAAGTGTAGTATTGCGTGATTTGCCTCTTCGTGATGTGGGTCAGCATCCTCTCTATCATTCTGCATTGTTTTTGTACTTCTTATTCAAATGTTGATAAACAACATTTTATTTCAGGTTATTTTTGTCTCTGAGAAATTTGTAATTGGTGTGGGCTATGACAGCAATCCCATGGTTTTTGCAGCAGATGGAATAGGATCATGGTACAATTCTGAGTTTTAGTTTTCAGGGTTAATTGCAAGAAAAAGAAATAAAATTTCATTTGTTTTTTTTATCTATGTTCTTAGGAGCTTTGTGAGTTTCCCTGATGAAAAAAAGTCAGCATCTTCTACTGCAAGATATGGCTCATAGGTTCTTCTTACACTCAAATCATTTATTTCTTAATAGATCGTTTAGTCTTTGAATCTTAAAAAACAGATATCTTTCTGTTTCATCATTCATCTTTGCTACAAATCTAGCAAGATATTAGGATAATTATGATTACCATTTACAGGTACATATGATGGTTTGAAATTTCCAACCTGCAATGGATTCGTGCGCAACTGCCCTACTATAACTACCTTGGCACTAAAGGGATTCAAGTTGCATGACTACAAGGCTCGTATATTGGTGAAGGTATATTTCTGGAATTATTTATGATCCATAACATATTTCTCTAAAACTATAATCAATGTTTCAGGGGCTTCACAAATTTAAATATGTGGACTTCTCAACCTCTTACTCATTCATAGTTACTTTTTTAAGGTAAGAAGTGTCATAAAACTTACAGTCCAACTACTAAAAGTTATGTATGATTTACTTTTCTGATCATTTGCTGTAATCCTAACTACAAATTATTATTTTATTAAAAATAATTCAATACTTATAAGACAAATCATTACATTAGAGTAAATACAAAAACTTGTATTACTTCAATACTTATAAGACAAATCATTAAATGAGAGTAAATACCAAGAACTTGTATTACTTCACTTTGAGATTCTAATTCTCCATTGGCGACCATATTAGTCGAGCGCTTTCACTTCATCTATTAGAGAGAGAGTCAAGTCAACATGCTTTGCAGAGGTGGTTATTAGTTGTAAAAGAGCACTGTTCTCTAATGGGACTTGTGGATACACATAATCGGCTCCTCTTGGGTTCTGATATTTTGACATGAGAGATTGCAACTGTAAGTGCATCAACCAAACCACTATCATTATCCTCATCCTCAACCTGTTCTTCTGAAACTAAGCTTCTAGATGTTAATAATATTAGTGGAGATGATGATTTCTTCATTCCATCATCCATCATCATAATCTTCTTCTTTCTACTTGATTCCAACTCTACTATAGTTGATGTAGATGTTGTGGTTGTTATTAGATGCTGCTGCTTTGACTTTGACTTGAATGATAAAGACCTTAAATTGTGCTCCGTGTAGAATATAATCCATGGATGACCTGAATGACACAAAAGCAACCACCCTCATGAGTGTTATATATTGTATTTTGGGTTTTTTTATTTAGTGAAAATTAAGAAGCTACTTACTTAGTACTCCCTCGGCTAATATTCTGGAATCAACATTCCAGGTGAGAATACGTTCGATCAAATCTTGTGCTTTGTGACAATAAAAGGTATTTTCAAATACTTAATAAATTCATTTCCACATGCCTATTAATTGTAAATTTACATTATGAATTATGATCAGGTACATGATGGGGTTCTTGTTCATGACCGGGGTTAATTTTCTATTAACACTGGTCGCAACAGTGTTATGTGTGTTTTTCGCACCTACTACAGTGGGGCCCGACATTCCCGAATTCAAAGCTTACCTGAACGGGGTGGATACTCCCAATATGTATGGGAAAAAATACAATATATTGTGGTACTTTAGGTACTAGTTCTGTAAATTTAAACACATTCAACTTTATGATAATTAATCAGATCAGATAATCATTTCATAATAATTTTTAGTATTTACTTTATTCTGGCAGCCAAGATTTGCAATAATTTGGCAATGGTTGTGAATATGCTTGGTATTTCTAAAGACTTTGTTCTTGGCCAACCTTTAGGAATTAAAACCATTACTTTATCAAAAATCTTCAACTCTTCACGTGCTCATTGTTGGAGTAGGTACTAATTTCTAATTACTGCTTTAAATTAGTGTAAAATTACGTAAAATCCATTATATTTTTGTCATTTTTGTGCCATTGATACGTATAATCCGTTACCTGGTGTGATGGATGGAGTTCCCTCATCAAGAAATTATGATGGTGGACTACACTGATGGTATGTGATCTGACCTGGTTTTCCTGAGAATCGGAATCGGAATCAGAATTGGAATTGAAATTCAATTCCATTCCAATCCCGTGTTTGTTTAAGGCATATATAATTGATGTATGGTTGGAAGAATGTTATCTGAAAAAGACTTTGGATTACAAGAGTACAAGCATTTAAGTGCCCTCTAGGTCTTAATGCAGGTTCTGAAAAAAAAAATAGTTAGAAATTAAAATAAGTCAATAACTGAATAAGTAGAATGAGACGATTGTCGTGCAATTTTAGGGAATCAATCTCACGTGTTATTCACATTGGATAAATTAATTTATAAACTTGCCAAACAGGTAATCTTACGTGTTATTCACTTTGGATAAATCAATCTTACGCACATATATAATTGTTGTGTACTTTTTTTCTTTTCTTTTCTTTATGTGTTATTGACTTTGGATAATCATTTGCTTTGCTAAAAGAGAAGGGTCAAATTGTCCTTTGTGTATCCTAATTTATGACATAAATATAAAGAAGTATTAATCTCTTTTCATGACATATATAGTTTCTTTTTACAGGTATAACAAAATGTCTGGAAAGAATCGAATTCCATGAGGCCCACGTGAGGGCCCAATACACCGGGCCCACGGGCCCCTCCCTCCCCACCCTGCTGCACTTGAAGAAGAACTTGAACTCCAACATAGAGACATCCAACAAATCATGGCTAAAAATGGACATGTAGTAGAAGAAAATGTGACTCTTCAAAGGGAATTAGCTGCTGTGAAAGATGAGATTCATAGATTAGGTCAAATCATCCCCAAATTACATGCTGAAAAAGATGCAAGAGCCACAGATTTAATTGACAGAGGAATGAAACTCGAGGCTGGGCTTCATGATGCTGAGCCTTTAATGGCAGATGTGGGACAATTAAGAAGTGAATTCCAGAAATTGACTTCATTGAGGCAATAATTGTCTAGTCAAATCTAAGGTTTGACCAAAGATACAAGTAGCTAGATTGAAGGCTAAAAATGAACAAGTGGTTGCACTTAAGACTGATATTGATGGTATGCATAAAGACCTTGTGGATATGAGGTATGAATTTGTACTTTGATGTATTCAAAATTGTTTTTATTTTGAGATTGCAATGAGATTTATTTAATTATTTATTTGTATATAGGAGAGATTATGAAATGTTGTTTTTGTTTCCTTGCTGAGAATGTTGTTTTTGTTGAGATGTGTAGAGGACATGTTATCAACTTCAATGACCCAAACGTAAGTAACTTATTATTACTATTACTATTATCTAGATTATTTAATATTACTATTATCTAGATTATTTAATATGCTATAATCTGAACACCATTTTTGAACAACATTTAAGGACCAACATATAAGTTTCTATTATTACTTTTACTATTATTTAGTATCTTTTTTTGTTGAAATGATCAAGTAAACCTATCACCTACTTAACCCAAAAAAGAAAAAAAAAAAAACTTTTTACATGTTCATACATTTTATGTTGCAGGTGTTTGTTTGTTGGTCTAATCTATATCAAACATGCACTATGCAGTGACCTTAGATGTTTTACACATGGTATATATGCAAATTTTTGTCTTTTCATATTTGACCATGTGCTAATACATTTCATGTTGCAGGTGTTTGTAGTTATGTTTTTTTGCAGGCAATATAGATACTGTGAGCAAGTTCATAGATTTAGAGTCCTTGAGTGGTGTTACTAAGGAAGAGTGGAGACAAGTGAGGCACACATTTAAAAAAAATCAGCACATATCTTGTTTACAGTAAGGCACACATTAGGTTATTAGAAATATTAGTTTGTAAATTTATGTTACAACTTTTATTGATTTGTTTTATCTTTCCATGGAACGATTATTTGTATGACATTAAATTTATGCAATGGATTCTATTTTTTGTATATGATATTTTATTTTCTATTATGAAACATTAAATACAAATTTAATTTGAAAATAATTAAATCTATTAATAATATTTTTTTTAAATATTTAAAATTATGATACGCAAAAATGTTTGTCATCTTCATTTATGACATGGCCTTTCCTGACACGGGCTTTCTTGATACGCATTGCGTGTCACTAACACGCACGTCGTAAGGTTACAACACGCGAATGCGTGTCGTCTTCCTTTATGACAGGGCCTTCCTTGATACGCATTGCGTGTCGTAAACGAGCGTCGTAATTGCGCGTCGTCTATAGACGACACGCAAAAGTGCGCCGTCTCTCTTTATGACAGGGCCTTCCTTGACGCACATTTGCGCGTCGTCTGAGCCTTTTACGATGCGCAATGAGCGTCGTAAAAGCCTGTTTTTCTAGTACTGTAAGCAAAGTTCAGACCATGAAAGGAAAAACAAAATTTGATTTTGGTTTTTCCTCAACCTTATCTTATGATTGTAGGTTTAGAATTGATAAATTCACATGGATATGAACACATACACCATAAAGTCTAGGTGGAAAAAGTTTTCGCTCTAATTAATGAAAATGATTATGAGGAAACACTATCGGTAGTAGATTTTAAATATGGTTGATATCATTATTGTTAGCAGTTGTGATAATTGCATTCTCAAATTCATGTATGATTATGGCGTCCCTTTTCATAGTTCCAATTGTGAGAAATGGCAAGAAATAGTTTGAACGTTCAGGAATTATTGTTATAAGTTTTTAAAAGGATTAAACACACATGTATGTTATCTAATGAAAGGAGTATGAGCTTGACAAGTCAAGATGAAGACTTATCAAAGCACCACGTATTCGAAATATGAACTTTAGTAAGAAAGTCAAGAGCATTGATTTTCTAAAATTCTAGTTGATTTCTAGATACATGTAACTCCCGCAGATTCGGGCTAGTCAATTTAGAGACAATAAGCATCACAAATGAGGTTTTTATGGAATATTATTTAGAAGTATTAATCTTAACCAATTTGTAGTATATGTTACAAGGGTTCCGTACATATAAACAACGCCGAAATCCGAGTTATAATGAAGAAGTTATGGCCCGTCGAAGTTTTACGGCAAAACCGACACGACACCGGGAGACGTAAATAGTGAATTTACGATATATGACTTTTTAGCCTTAGTAATCTAAAATAAAGTCGTAGAATATGTTAAAACGAGAGCGTCCATAAAAAGAACGCCCAAATCTGACTTCGTATGAGGAAGTTGTGATTTTTCTAAGATTTGACATAGCAGCGCACGACCCAAAACTCGAATTTTAGATCGAGCATTTTTGGCCAACGTGACCTAAATGAGAATTGAAGATCTCATTAATAGGAACTCAACGGTAAAAAGACAGACGAAAATGGAGTATGTATGTCGAAGTTATGAATTTTACACGGACATTTAACAGTATAATCACCTAGTACTGTTAAATTTAAGATCGGTCGAGAATTAGCCGACGGAGTCAAAATGAAAGTTGTAGATCTTATTTTTACCTACGCGTGAATATAAAGAACGTCGAAAATAGAGGTCGTATGCGAAAGTTGTGAATTTTTTTAAAATCGACTGATTTCCACCCTATGTGTGATGCCACGTGTCAGCACCAGGCTCAGACTTGGAGCCCAAACTGGCTCACGATGTGAGCATCATAAAACTCACGACGTGAGTGACCCACCATCTCCTTATAAATAAGAGGTGACGTCTCCATTCTTCCTCACACCACCCATCACTTCCTTCTCTCTCTAGAACCTCTCTCTAGCCCCGAAACCCCCTGAAAAACCTAGGGAACCTCCCTAGCACGAGGCGGAGGCCCAAAGTGCCCGACGGCTCTAAGAAGAAGATCCTTTCGGCTCGGGAATGCTGCTCCAGTGGATCCCCGTTTTAAGAAAAAACCCGCTATAAGTGAGCTACGCCTACCTTATCTTTAGTATAGCTTATGTTTCAATATAGTAATGTTATTATGACCTTATAATAAGTGTTTGAGCTATTATTGTGACTTATATAAGAGTCGTTATACTCTCTTTTTAACAGCTTGCGGTATGGGGAATCTGGTTTGGAGGGCCGCTTGGGTTGCTGGATTTAGAAGTGTTTTATGCCAAAATGATCCCGCCCTCCGGTGTTCCATGTCTGGCCCCTGTCTGTACATAGTGGTGAAGAGTTTTGTTTAACGTTTATATAATAGTAATAATAGCTAGACTATTAATTAGTCTCAGTGAATATTAGACTAAAACCAAGTGGTAACGAAGTGTTGTCCGAGTGCAAAGTCTATATACTTGTTCATATGAAGTATTTTATATAAATTACGTGCTACGTGTTCATATTATCTATATACTTGTTATCTATGCTGGATGAACGATTTTATACATGTTTTAAATGATTTAAACTGTATATGTATTTTATATCTATAAAATATGTTGGGTAACACATGGGTAGATTAGAGATGAGATAAATGATGAGCGATGAAAGATGAGATGAATGATGAGCGATGATATATGAGTGGTAAATTATGGTGAGAAGCGATGACCTAAGCGATGAGCCAAGAGATGACCTAAGCGATGGTCCCGTCATCTAGCAGAGTATGGATGACAACCACGGACTATTCTAGATAGTCCAGTGGAACACTATCAGGCTCGCAACCTGTAGGTGTTATGAACGATGTGTTCTCCCGGTGAACTCTATACCCTAGCGACTATGCCACTTAGTTCCTATTGTATAAAACCTAGTGATTATGAGACTTAGTGCCTAAACCCTGGCGACTATGCGACTTAGTGTCTATTGATTAAACCCTAACAACGATGGATTTCATGTCGATTCCTTAGGATGATCCTTAGGAATGAATGAATGAGGAATAACTAATTCTTAAGGTAGATCCTTAAGAGTAAAGAAGATAATGGGGGTGGGTAATTGGGTTGATTGTTTGATGTTTAAACATAATAAATATATTATTGTGGGTTGAAAACCCTATGTAGTCACCATGTTTCCCAACCTGACCCACTTAAGCTTATTTGAATCACAGGTGCCGATACGAAGTTACATTACACTGAGAGATTAAAGAGATGCAGATCACTAGTGTAAATGAATGTAAGTTCTGTTTATGCTTATGTTTCTGTATTGACAATGACATCCCAAATGTATTAAAATGAATAAAAATACATTTCTTCGGAAATGCTTTAATAACGTATTTATCATGTTTTACTGAGAACAAATTCCGCAACATTTTTATTAAAAGCAGTACCCTGATTTTTATAAACCATAAACATAAATCGGTTTTTTCTAGCCGAGAAAATAGGGATGTCACAATACATGTCGAAGCTAGTGGGAGCATAAGTGTTGTGCTAATGGGAGAATAATTATTATGATAGCAAGAGTATAATTATTATGCTAGTGGGAGCATAATAGTTATGGTAAGTATTACAAGTTGGCAATACTATTTATTGGAAAAAAAAGTTTGCAATTTGCAAATTGCTATATTTGAAAATTGTTTCGCTATAGAAAGTTATAGGGGAGAGAGCACTTATACTTCATTCCAAATCTAAAAGTTTAGATTTAATGGAACTTAGTCATGAACATATATGAATATTGGGTTGAAATGATTAGATATAGAAAATTCTATATATGGAAATATTATAGCGAAAGACCGATCAAGTATCAAGTCTTTATGTAAAGCACTATGTATCGAATCCCATATGCTTCAGATATAGGATTGATCACATATACTAAAAGTATTCACTTTTTTCTAATTTTTACAAATTCCTAGGGCATTAAGAAGGAAAAAGGACTGGAACTGGATATGACTAGAGTTGTTGAGCAACTATTAAAGGACAATTTGAAGTTCACTAAAGATTGGTTGCTTATGGACAGTTGGAAGTATAGCATTTGGACGGACCGTACTGACATGTTTCAGATTGGGATAATTCTTGATCAGAATTGATTGTCATATGTAAATATGGAAATGTTTCCATAATGTAAGTTGATGATTAGAATCTGAATGTGAGCTAGAAACCTTAATGCATAGAAGGTGCTCAAGGTGTTACCTTGAATTTGATACTTCATCACCATGAAATTGTTTTAAGAAACAAAGTTTCAATGGAGCATTTTGTGACATCGTTGGCAAAGTCTTTGTGACTTCTAGGCCATGTCATCACAAAAGGATCATTTCATGAAAGGTTAGACTCTAACCATTTAGTTGTGACAAGAAATTTGGAAATTATTACACTTGTAATATGGATTTGGAATTGTGATATGAGTATCATTGGAATTATGTCCAATCGATCTATTCAGAAATGAAGGATCATAGAGAGACATAGTATGCATGTTTAGAATATGGAATGACTGATGTCTAATTCAAGTGTTTAGTTGATTAATCGAAACATTATACAATTATAAAGTCTAATTCATATGGTGATTAAATAATAAGTGTTTTATTTATATTCAATAGTTTTGAGACCATATTTAATTATATTATTATTGTGTTTCTCTTCGCATGTTTTACTTCGCGGATAATTGGATTATTCAAAACTTCCACGGTCGATCATATGGAAGTAAGTAGTGAATTACAACTGTCGTGAATTGGATTATGGATTGTCTAAGGGTTTAGACATGGCAATGGTTTGCTGCAACATTCACGGTACTTTTGAAATGGAGATTTAAGTATTGGATTAACCCACGCTCAGAGAATTACATCATGGATTTTATCACGAGTAATTTTGAGACGATAATATCTTATATTCTTAAAACGGAGACATATGAGTTGTTGTTTACGAGTCAGTTGTGCATTGATAATAGGTAAAAGCATCAGTAACTTGATGTTACAAAATAGTGCAAGCATATGAGTCGAAGTTTATCCGTTCCTTTTTCCCTAATAGGGAAAAGCGATATATGTGGGCCCATTGATGATTTGATGATGACATCTAAAGCGCTTGGCCAAGACTGGACTGAATTGATGTGTTCAATTAGTAGTCTGATATCAATCGTAATAAATTAGAAATTGGGAAACAAACTTTGGACAAATAGATTGCTTATAATCGATTTCTCAAGTCCATACGATATCATGTAGAATGGAGGAATATTTCATCACTTATCTAAGGACACGCAACTAACTAGGTCAAAGTTCGACGACGACTTTTTGAAAGCTACGATTGTTGGTTAAATATTGAGGTCATACTTCTAATCATAGTTATTACACTTATCCAAGTGGGAGACTATTGGATTAGGCGTCTAAGCCCATAAGTATAATTGGTATTTACTTGATTTGATAGTAGCATGGTCCTTTTTGGTTGCCTTCACTCTAGCAACTTGACAGATGACTTTTGGAGAGAGAGGTTGAATTTATTAATTGGAATAATAAATTGATTTATTAATGTACTATGGAAATAAGATAATAATTAGAAATCATTTTATTTAATTAGTATTTATTCAAAAAATAATTTGGAATTAATTTTGGGATTAAAGGAACAGAGGTTGTTTTGCAAATCATTGATAGTTACGAAACTGGGCCATTGGACTCCTTAGATGGGAGTAGATGAAAATTGTAGGGATGCCCTATTGGTTTCATCCAAGCCTCTAGATGAGGAGTCCATGGACTGCTTAAGCCTTAAACAGGAAATTAGGGTTTCTTCTAGAAACCCTAGCAGCCCACGGCTATATAAAGAACCCCACTACCTATGATATTCGGCCAATGCTTGCTTTTGTAAATCCCACTGTTGTAAAAATCCCGACTAGGTCCCGATTAATCTCCGATTAATCCCTAGGTGCTACTCGACCGATTAGAGGGCGCCTAGCAATTAATCCTTGCATACATAATGAGTGAAACATTATAAAATGATGAAATTTTAACATTTTTAAGAAGTTTTATTTAAATGGAAACTATTTGAGACATGATTAATGTTGTATTAATCATTTTAACCTAATTTTCTATCATATTAGTGTATTTACGAACTTTGATATGATATTAGTCATATTTAATTTTTTTAAAATTCAACAAATTAGCATTTAATGGTCCCCGATAAATCTCCGACTAGCCGATTAATCCCTTGACCCCAGTCCACCGACTAGCTAACGTCGAACGTTTTTTTACAACCTTGGTAAATCCTAGCCGAAATTCTAAAGTATTCCCTCCTCTCTCCTCTCATCCTCTTGCTAGTGGTGTTTCTAAGCCATTCGAGGTGTCACATTTGAGGCACTAAGGTTCTAAGAGTTAATGATCTACATGGTTTCTTGTTATTGCTACATAACAAATGAGGCAAACTTCTAAACCCTAATTATACGTAGATTTCGATTTGTATACGCTAGATCTAGGGATTTGCTTTGGTTTTCAATTTGCATGTTCAACTAGTGAAAAACTTAGATCCAAAGCAATTAGGGTTGTTTAAACACATAAGTTGTAGTTATGCTCAAAGCCCAACAATAATCTCACTCACACAAGTTTCAAGCCCTCTCTCTTTTCTCTCGTTTACAATATACAAAGTTAGGGTTAGGGTTTTACTCTCTTGTTATTTTTCATTAATTTTAAACTGATCTTGTATCTATTGACAGAAAAACTTGAGACACACTTGAACAAACGTTAGAACAAGTATAGTTGCGGAATAGTTAATCTCAAAGTATCATGAAAGCTCAACAATAATAATAAGTTAGAGTTAGATAATTAGAAAGTTATGTGCGGAAATGTAAGGAAATATAAATGATAGCAGGTGATATATCAAGTATACGCATAAGTTGAATCATAACATGGAATACATTCAGACCAAGTTAGTAAGCGAGAACAAACTTAGTGATTAAGTCAAGAATGACTTGCTCCGAAGAGAAATAATATTCAGTTATGTTCTCGTTAACTTTGAGAGTAAGGAGAGATTTAAGATGCGTAATTGAGAGATGTAATTGATAGTCTCGAAGTTCTATTAAAAGAGAAAGATTGAGCTCTATATATAGAGACTCAAGAATTACATTGGATCAATTCTCTAAGAGTAGACATGCAAGGCATACTGGACAATAGAGAGTACTACAATAAAAGTAGATAAAGTTAAACTAAGTAAGTAGCAAGTGAAGCTGCGGTTGATGATGACTTCGAATGAGGTTGCTGATGAAGGTTTGACTGCAGATCCTTGAGAATTACGGTAGCTCAAGTTCAAGAGGGTCATTTTATGATTCAATAATATCTGAGAGTTTTTTTAGTGAGGATTCTGTGTTAACATTTGAAAACCTTTTGGTTCTTTGTCCTTAAATGATATAAGAATCACAACTGTTACCTTGACCTACAATTATTCGTGTTATATGTATTTGTTCCCAATTAGCAAAAATATCTAGATAACTTGAAATCTTACGAATTGAAGATCAAAATTTCAACTTAACTTGACTAGAAATGAAAGTGAACAAAACATTACGGTTGAAAAACAAATATTAGTCAACATATTGACTCTATCATTAATTATTATAACGGTTTATGTCATAAAATGTAACTGATAATATTTAGTTTGTTCTTTTTACCATTTATCTTTTTGTTTTATGCAAAAGGTCAATACATATTTTTTGGATGCTCATTACATTGTTGAAATATTTTTCAAATTTCAATGGTGTTATTTTGCCATATTAGATGTCATGCTAGTTTCAAATAGATATAATGATCAAATTCTACTCTATTAAACTCCGTAGTGGGCACTGTATAGCTAATTTTACCATATTAGATATCATGTTAGTTTCAAGTAGATATAATGATCATATTTTACTCTATTAGACTCAATAATGGGTATTACATAGCATCCAATACCGATTTATCTTATTGAAATCCACCCAGGCGGTGTAATGGGAACCTATAAAATTGTTTATTTGTTTATTAAACACAATTAAAATATGAATGTTTGACAAAGAAAATTAAATACTATTAATTGTCCATTTATGACATTAACATTTTTAAAGTCACATTATTATGAATCAATACACCATGTAAGATACTTTTATGAACATAATTTGGAATATGATAACAAACTAGCATGCCATATCTATTTTAAGTTTGTTTTTCATGCATTTTATAACAGTTGGATAGAAAGGAAACATATATTGTGGGATCCATGAGTGATATGAGTGCCGCTGAGCGTGTGAGCATTTGCATATTTTCTTCAATTTATCACTTTCACCTCTTCAATATTTTTCACAAATTCTTCCAAATCTACATGAAAAAAATTGATTAATGCAAGAACACTCATTATATATATATATATATATATATATATATATATATATATATATATCATGTATGATTCACATGTGATTATATAATGTGATATTCACATGTGACTGTATCTTTTAAGATTCAAATGTGAAAATCACAAGAAATTTTTTTAAAAAAAATTAGTGAAGAACACCCAAACAAAATGCATGTGCGCATATAGACGTAATTCGTATATGATTCACTTGTAATTTACTAGTAATTCACTTGTGAATCACATGTGATTCATATGTGATTTACATGTGAATGACATGTAATTCATATGTGAATTACATGTTATTTACATTTGAATCACTTGTAATTCATATGTGTTCACTCGTGATTTACATGTGAATCCTCGAGAAAAAAGTCTATGTGCCAAAATATGACCATATTGGGGAAATTGAACGCAAAAATGAAGGAAACAATTATAATGCCAAATTCATAAAACATTGGGGAATTAAAGCGGAAAGCCTCCTTTCCCGAATTTTCTCTATTGTTACTTCTTTCTACGTTAAGTATAAAAGAAACACGCATATAAATTTTATCAGATTAAGTCACATTCCCATTAAGCCCAATAAAGCATCAGAAATATTTTTGTTTGCTAGATGATTACAACTCTAAAAGAGAATAACAAGTTTAATCACACCTTCTAATGAACCATTTGGCATTTAAGATTGTAAGTTTTGTGGTCTTCCCATCTTTCTTTTCGGTGTGCTATTTCCGTCTTGTGTTTCTCTAGGTCCTATTAAGAACAAGTGAACAACTAAAACATTGATCTAAAGTTATACAAAAGCAATCAATGTTTTTTTACATTCAGTTTTTGTGCCAAAAGAATCAGATTCCAAAATCAAACATTAAGTTATATATTTGTGACAGCCCGAAATTTCCATTATGAACAAACCATATCAAGCCAATAGAAGTTAGAACAGTTACAGTGAAATTTCAGATTTTGGGTATAAGTTTGAGTATTTCAGGATTAGCACTTAAGGAGATATCAGGAGAGTGGATGCATTAGGGTTTTGTGCAACACCGTTATTCCAATACTCTAGGATAGTAGAGTTCATTCTAGGAATAAAAATATTTTCTGCCAAAAATCTCAGGACTATATATAGAAATCTGAACCAAAATAGTTCATTAGTTACATTTCCAACTAGAGAAAAGCCGAATTCTCTCTCACAGATCTTCGGGTTTTTATCCCAAATCGTGAGTACTTCGATCTAGTTGTATTATATAGCTTAGATTGTGTTTAGAAACATCAAAATGATGTCAAAACCCCAAGATTCGGGAGTTTACCGCCCAAGAACACTTGGGGAGTAAACTCCATTTTAAGGGCCAAAAGTGTCCCAATGTCCCTCAAAGCCTTAGAACTTAACATAGGGACTATCACTGCATGATTAGGACATAAAATGAATTAGAAACAAAGGGTGAAAGTGAGTTCACGGCCAAGGAGGTTCTTGGGCCATGAACTCCATGTTTAAGTGCCAAAATGCCCTAAAAATCCTCCTTAAGCCAAGAGACTAATTAGGACAAGTACCCTAGTGTGTTTGGGGCTAGCAAACACCCTTAGAACACCAAGAGTAAGGTGTTCATGGCCCAAAAGGTTCTAGGGCTGTGAACTCCATAAAATGGTGCCAAATGGTGCCATAAACTCTTCTAAAGCCTAGTACAAAAGCCTAGTTTTATTCCTAGTTAATTTAGAGACTTGAAAACACCATAAACATCCTCCCAAGGGAGATTACATCTGTAATCTCCAAGGTAATATGGTCCCAGGGCCGTAAACTCCTAAAAGGAGTTGTATTATGCCCTAAACTCTTCCATAGACCAAGCCATTAAGTAGAAATGCTTATTAGTGCCTTATAGAGCATCAAACATCAAATGGACACATAAGTATGAGTTCACGGCCGTAAACTCATGAGTTTACGACCGTAAACTCATTAAGTAGTGTCTTTAGGGTCGTGAACTCCCTTATGGAGTTTTCCTTGAGCCCTACAGACAATAGCTTCCCCTACAAACACTTAGATGCAATCTTAGAGGCTAATAACACTTGATAAAGGTGTTTAGCATATCCTTGGGTGTCTTGACTTGTTTATTAGTTGTTTATAGACTAATTTGTTACATATATGTGAAATTATATGTTAACTAGGATCATAAAGTGTGTTCAAGACATCACTTGACACCTAGCGGCCCTACCTCTTCAGTTCATCCTTATCACCCACAACAGGTGAGTTCATACCCCTTAATCAATGTTTTAACTATTTTTAAATGTTTTATGGGGGGATACAAGTAGAATCATGCTACTTATTATATCAATCACATGTGATTAATAAGCAGCATTCAAATGATTGGCTACTCATTAGCCGTTTTATCAAACAGTTTCATTCAAATGTTTTTCATAAACACTTTATGTGTTTAAAACTCCTTATTACACTGTACATTTTACTCTGTATGTTTTATTTCAAACTTATTTACAACTGTGTTTCAAACAAATGTTTATTTATACTTAAACTATTTTATCAAACCCATGCTTTCAAACCATTTTATAGATTGACATCAAGTCGATCTTTTCTTTGACAATAATTATGTTGAAAGGATTTACAAAACTTATTTTATGCTTTTATATTATAAATTGCATGCCTCTATATGTATAGTTATATAAGTAATGTTTAAAAGACTTAGGAAGGCTATCCACCTTGTTTCCTTTTCCTCGATTTGGATGTGGTCTGATAGGATATCGGGTACCCGTCCGAAGGTCGTTTAAATATTAGTTATATGTCATGTGTACATATATAGTCATAAAGGTTCTTCCAGTTCATTCAATACCCTTGGGTAGCAAGGGTATATGCCCATGTTCATATGTACCGGTTATATTACTAGTAAGCTACCATAGGGGTAGTTTAGGAAGATACTAGAACTATTATTAGAACACGATATCATACAATGAGTCAGTTCATTCATGAGTCAATACTTGCTAGATAGAGAGAACATACGTTACAGCTAGCACACGCAGAACATTACAGTACATTACTATACTATTACATAGATATGTTTTACATGATTACGCTTACGTGAGTACATTTACATATATTCGTTTACATGAGTGCGGTTACATATACTTTGATAGGACAGACATCATTAGGTGCTATAGCATAGAATAAGTTCAGGATCTAACTATATTGATGAATCGCAACGCATTATGATAGTTATATCGGGTATACATGATCATAGTAATGTGGATGTTCACGACATGCATATATGCATGGGCGTGTAAAAGTCTCAAAATCCCTTTGACAGGGGAGCGTTTAGTCTGGGATCTAGCCATCACATTATGCCTTATCCCTTAAATAAGGCAATAGGAGTACAGAGGCAGTCACTTATTACAAATACTGCAGTACTTACGAGATTACCCTAGACTTAAGGTAATTAGTACGGTCGTAGTTCGACACTACACCATAGTACTATTTCATTTTCCCATTACATTCACTTCATGAACTTTCACACGACGCATGGTAATGTAGAAACTATATTTTTGGTTAATGATAGTCTGACTTGGGAAAATACACACTCTCACAAGAGACACACACACAGACACTAGATGCCTTGGTAGAAGGCTACATATAGATCAGTTAAGTCTTGGTAGAAGACTCCTTGTTATAATAGTAGGAATCATAGGGATTTCTAGGGTTTCTCAAACGTTTACAGTTGTTCTACAAACATTTTCATACTTATACGAGCTTTCTTTCAAAAAAATGTCAAGTCTTTAATTACAAGTTTTACAAATTAAGACACATTAATACTTATGATCTCACCAGCTTTAAAGCTGATACTCTCTTTCAAAATTACTTGTATCCTCAGGTCAACGATAGACAGATACCGATGCAAGGTTTAGAGAAGATGGAGCCCGATCAAGACTCATCTTTTATTTTGATTGTACTTTGGTGTCTATATTATAATTTAACATAACACACTTGTATTAAAATTATATTATTAATGCAATGGATGATGTTGTTGCTTGTTTACTACTTTTCATTGTTGTGATACTGTACATGACGTCCTCCGCCCCAGAACGTTTCCACCGTTCTTGGTTTTGGGGTGTGACAGATTGGTATCAGAGCATTGTTTATAGTGAATTAAGTATATCAACCCATAAAAGATATACTAACTATAAATACACAAGGGATTAAAAATACTCTGACCAAGAGTTTATACCTTAAATAATAAAATATTTAAGTAGGTATACGTGCTGCATTCATACTAAAATCAGTGTCACTAGGACAGTACAAAAGAATTACGATTGTTGGGCAACACAAGTGGGCTTAGAGACATATGGTCAAAACTGGGAAGATATAGCCTGATCACCTATATTATCAGAGGGTTGACTAGCATGTGCCTAAGTGTAATGTGTGGTTGCAACAAGTCTAAAATCTTACCAACCCTACCACAATGAGAACAGTAGAACATAACATTAAACTTAAAATACTATAGGAGTATTTGGTGTTACTATAAGTATGTTATACTTGAGAACTAAAATGGGATCTTCATTACTAAGTTGATAGTTGCTAAGTGGATACACTAAGGATATATGTAATTAGGATGTTATAGACTTAGAATCTATGAAATTTTACTTTACCCCGATTCTGTGTGAATTTGGAGTTAAGGTCAGATATTCGAAGGCCTATCCTGTTTCGATTACATATAACTAGTATGCACTTCACAAATAGCGATGTAACTGATGAAGATTTTCTAAATAATTATCTAAATAGTTCGTCTAATAATTGTTTTATTACCCCAATTCTTGCATAGATAACATGGCTAGACTCCATCCCCACGACAACCAGTATCTTCCGAACGAATTCATAGCTGGATGGTTTGGAGAAGAACCAGATAATGATCATCCGATCCCTTTGAATGATTACCGTGATGAAGACCATTCGGACGATGCTAATTCCAAACCAGAGGTTGAGAACCTACCCCAAGCAGCTTCATTTCCAATTCCTAACCCCCGTCCGGCTTTTCATGGCCCGACGCCTGAGTGGGTGGAATGCTTGGAAACATGGAGCCAAGGACAAGATCAGCCCATGCCATTTAATGGTGATCAAAGCTTTTATGAACCAAGCAATGGGGGCTCAGCAGATAGAATCTTTCCAATCTTGGTCCGCAGAGTGGCCCGAAATGAGATTCAAGGCAGGACAACCTTACATCAGATTACCGGAGTTGTCGCCGATGCGAGAATGCATACCCTCCGCACCATTCGTCTAGAAGATGCTCGTGAGGGATCGGAGAGAAACCATGAAACCCTGCTGCAAGCACTAGCTGAATCACGAGCCGAAGTCATAGAGCTCCGAGTACGCCAAAGGGTGTACGAAAGACACTTACTTGATGTAGAATGTCAACTGGCTGAATTGAGAGATCATCAGAGGTATGACCGTCGCCAGTAGTAGATGTTTTACTTTATTGTCCTTGTTAGAAGGAATCATTTTTCTGTCTTTGCCCGATGTGGCATTTTCTATGAAATTACCTTGTACTGTAAGTACTTTTGGTTAGGTCTTTATGCTGTCAAGAACTATCTTCTCTGGATATGATGTAAGACCTTTAGAAGGTCATTTTCCCGAATCTTTACGTCGTGAATATCAAAGATATTGACAGTTGGCTAACTTCTGTGTCATTCTTTATTCAAGTACTCTTATCATACTTTCATTATAGTCTATCTGAAACATGCTTTAGTCAAGTCATTGGACTATGGCAAGTTAGATCCGGAGACATTTCCATGTCTCTTTTAGTGGTTGGATCATATTATTCAACAAACATAGATACCTTGGCTTGAACGACAAACATCTTGAGACCATTTTACGAACTTACTTCTACCCGTTACTAGGACTGCATCATAGGGATGTAGGTCAACCCTTCATAAACACACCTCCACTCAGTACTAGGACTGCATCATAGAGATGTAGGTTAAACCTTCGCGAACATACTTCCATTCCGTGCTAGGACTGCATCATAGGGATGTAGGTCAAACTTTCGAGAACATACTCTTACCCCTTTCTTGAGCAATCGCAGTACATCTAGGGTAAACCAAAATCGCTCCCAAAATCCTTATCTTTCGTACTAACAGAATCATGTCGTCATCAAGAAACAATCAGCTTCATACGTACATCTCTCTCTTCTAGATCGCTTTTCGAGCGAAGTCGTCATATTAGAACACCGAAGTACTCATGCATGGAGTACCTCATAGTTCTTTTCTTTTCTGAAGAAATCCCCGAAGTACCACTCGTGTAGTACGTCGAGTTCAATCCAAGGATTCATACGATTGACCTATCACTGAGGAATGTATACATAAGAGTGATATATAATCAAGGTTCTACAGGTTTAGATTTGATGATTCCACTTTAACTTCTTTTTCCTCGATGGGATGTGAGCTTAAAGAGGAATCAGTTATCCGACTACCTTTTCAATCTTAATTATATACGACTCGTATACACGAGACTGTGATTGTGAAACCATGTATGAATTCTAATATGAACTTCAGGACGGAGAACTGCCTAAGTATACGAGTAATCGCATCGTCATGTGAACCAACTTAGAACCCAGTATGACTCCCGTAAACGGATCACCCTACAGTCTAAACACTCCGGAGATACAAGAACAGTACAGACAACTTAGCAAACTACACAGAAATAGAATTAGAAGACTAGGCTTCTCACCCTGGAGAATCCCGGTTATATTCTACCAGAGATTGATGGATTGCATTGTATGTACCTCGGATATCGAGGACTCCGTCAAGATTTTCCAGTAGAAATCGTTATCTCTGCCTCGCATAGATAAATTGGTTGAGTAAACGCAAGGAAAGCGTTACTTTCAGAAATGGAAATGTGATTCGAATATCACCAGTTCGAGTGTTAGGGAAGGATGACCGGAAGACTATTTTCCAAACTCGATGCGGACACTTCGAGCCCGTAGTGATACCCTTCGGATAGGACCAATACGCCCATAGTTTTCATGAGCTAAATGAGTAGGGTACGTCTTTCTTACTTGGACCAGTTCGTCATTTCTCCATGTAATGACTTACTCATCTACCCTCGTAGTAAGAAGAAACCCATGGAAACATCACCCTCGGAGATACTTTTTGCAAAGTTCTCTGAACTCGAGTTTTAGAATTAAAGAGTCAAAATTTCCTAAGACACACTATTAGTGATGTGGAAATTCTTGAGTACTCTGGCAATTGATCCGAAACCGTTGGGAATTGGTCGGCACCAGAGACGCCGACAGTCATTCGCAAAATTCTAGGTCTTACAGACCTACTGTCATAGTTCATTCAGAACTCCTCGCAAATTACAGAAACCCGTATGACTTTGACCCAGCAAGGGATGGCCTTTGACTGGGAAGTTAAGCAAGAGAAAGAACCTTTGGAATTCTAAGTGAGAGACCAAGTTCTTTAGGAAGTCTCACTCTGGGAACGGCTTAATAAGCTTCGTAAGCGTGGAAAGCTAAATCCAAGATAAATAGGACCTTCGAGATTCTTACCAGAATCAGTCTTGTATCTCGCAAACTAGACCTACGCCGCGAACTCAGTAACGTACATTCTACTCTTCGCGTCTCGATCGTGAAACCATACCTTTCCGTTAGGACTCTCGTAAGTCCACTCGTCGAGATCCTCGCCTTCGTATTAGAACCGTAGTGACCCTCGACCGAGAGGTCAAGTGGACGAAGCAACGCCGTCGCCCATTAGTGAAGGTTCGTTGGGATACCTGACCGAGAACCCGATTTCACTTAGGAGCACTAGAACCAATTGATTAGGAAGTTTCCTCCTCACGACTCGATCATTCATACCTACTTCCTTGCCTAAATTCTAATTTCGGGATGAAATTCCCTTTAACAAGGGGATGATGTGACAGCCCGAAATTTCCATTCTGAACAAACCATATCAAGCCAATAGAAGTTAGAACAGTTACAGTGAAATTTTAGATTTTGGGTATAAGTTTGAGTATTTCAGGATTAGCACTTAAGGAGATATCAGGAGAGTGGATGCACTAGGGTTTTGTGCAACACCGTTATTCCAATACTCTAGGATAGTAGAGTTCATTCCGGGAATAAAAATATTTTCTGCCAAAAATCTCAGGACTATATATAGAAATCTGAACCAAAATAGTTCATTAGTTACATTTCCAACTAGAGAAAAGCCGAATTCTCTCTCACAGATCTTTGGGTTTTTATCCCAAATCATGAGTACTTCGATCTAGTTGTATTATATAGCTTAGATTGTGTTTAGAAACATCAAAATCATGTCAAAACCCAAAGATTCGGGAGTTTACCGCCCAAGAACACTTGGGGAGTAAACTCCATTTTAAGGGCCAAAAGTGTCTCAATGTCCCTCAAAGCCTTAGAACTCAACATAAGGACTATCACTGCATGATTAGGACACAAAATCAATTAGAAACCAAGGGTGAAAGTGAGTTCACGGCCAAGGAGGTTCTTGGGCCGTGAACTCCATGTTTAAGTGCCAAAATGCCCTAAAAATCCTCCTTAAGCCAAGAGACAAATTAGGACAAGTACCCTAGTGTGTTTGGGGCTAGCAAACACCCTTAGAACACCAAGAGTAAGGTGTTCATGGCCCAAAAGGTTCTAGGGCCGTGAACTCCATAAAATGGTGCCAAATGGTGCCATAAACTCTTCTAAAGCCTAGTACAAAAGCCTAGTTTTATTCCTAGTTAATTTAGAGACTTGAAAACACCATAAACATCCTCCCAAGGGAGATTACGGCTGTAATCTCCAAGGTAATATGGTCCCAGGGCTGTAAACTCCTAAAAGGAGTTGTATTATGCCCTAAACTCTTCCATAGACCAAGCCATTAAGTAGAAATGCTTATTAGTGCCTTATAGAGCATCAAACATCAAATGGACACATAAGTATGAGTTCACGGCCGTAAACTCATGAGTTTACGACCGTAAACTCATTAAGTAGTGCCTTTAGGGTCGTGAACTCCCTTATGGAGTTTTCCTTGAGCCCTACAGACAATAGCTTCACCTACAAACACTTAGATGCAATCCTAGAGGCTAATAACACTTGATAAAGGTGTTTAGCATGTCCTAGGGTGTCTTGACTTATTTATTAGTTGTTTATAGACTAATTTGTTACATATATGTGAAATTATATGTTAACTAGGATCATAAAGTGTGTTCAAGACATCACTTGACACCTAGCGGCCCTACCTCTTCAGTTCATCCTTATCACCCACAACAGGTGAGTTCATACCCCTTAATCAATGTTTTAACTATTTTTAAATGTTTTATGGGGGGATACAAGTAGAATCATGCTACTTATTATATCAATCACATGTGATTAATAAGCAGCATTCAAATGATTGGCTACTCATTAGCCGTTTTATCAAACAGTTTCATTCAAATGTTTTTCATAAACACTTTATGTGTTTAAAACTCCTTATTACACTGTACATTTTACTATGTATGTTTTCTTTCAAACTTATTTTCAACTGTGTTTTAAACAAATGTTTATTTATACTTAAACTATTTTATCAAACCCATGCTTTCAAACCATTTTATAGATTGACATCAAGTCGATCTTTTCTTTGACAATAATTATGTTGAAAGGTTTTACAAAACTTATTTTATGCTTTTATATTATAAATTGCATGCCTCTATATGTATAGTTATATAAGTAATGTTTAAAAGACTTAGGAAGGCTATCCACCTTGTTTCCTTTTCCTCGATTTGGATGTGGTCTGATAGGATATCGGGTACCCGTCCGAAGGTCGTTTAAATATTAGTTATATGTCATGTGTACATATATAGTCATAAAGGTTCTTCCAGTTCATTCAATACCCTTGGGTAGTAAGGGTATACGCCCATGTTCATACGTACCGGTTATATTACTAGTAAGCTACCATAGGGGTAGTTTAGGAAGATACTAGAACTATTATTAGAACACGATATCATACAATGAGTCAGTTCATTCATGAGTCAATACTTGCTAGATAGAGAGAACATACGTTACAGCTAGCACACGCAGAACATTACAGTACATTACTATACTATTACATAGATATGTTTTACATGATTACGCTTACATGAGTACGTTTACATATATTCGTTTACATGAGTGCGGTTACATATACTTTGATAGGACAGACATCATTAGGTGCTATAGCATAGAACAAGTTCATGATCTAACTATACCGATGAATCACAACGCATTGTGATAGTTATATCGGGTATACATGATCATAGTAATGTGGATGTTCACGGAATGCATATATGCATGGGCGTGTAAAGGTCTCAAAATTCCTTTGACAGGGGAGCATTTAGTCTGGGATCTAGCCATCACATTATGCCTTATCCCTCAAATAAGGCAATAGGAGTACAGAGGCAGTCACTTATTACAAATACTGCAATACTTACGAGATTACCCTAGACTTAAGGTAATTAGTACGGTCGTAGTTCGACACTACACCATAGTACTATTTCATTTTCCCATTACGTTCACTTCGTGAACTTTCACACGATGCACGGTAATGTAGAAACTATATTTTTGGTTAATGATAGTCAGACTTGGGAAAATACACACTCTCACAAGAGACACACACACAGACACTAGATGCCTTGGTAGAAGGCTACATATAGATCAGTTAAGTCTTGGTAGAAAACTCCCTGTTATAATAGTAGGAATCATAGGGATTTCTAGGGTTTCTCAAACGTTTACAGTTGTTCTACAAACATTTTCATACTTATACGAGCTTTCTTTCAAAAAAATGTCAAGTCTTTAATTACAAGTTTTACAAATTAAGACACATTAATACTTATGATCTCACCAGCTTTAAAGCTGATACTCTCTTTCAAAATTACTTGTATCCTCAGGTCAACGATAGACAGGTACTGATGCAAGGTTTAGAGAAGATGTAGCCCGATCAAGACTCATCCTTTATTTTGATTGTACTTTAGTGTCTATATTATAATTTAACATAACACACTTGTATTAAAATTATATTATTAATGCAATGGATGATGTTGTTGCTTGTTTACTACTTTTCATTGTTGTGATACTGTACATGACGTCCTCCGCCCCAGAACGTTTCCGCCGTTCTTGGTTTTGGGGTGTGACAGATTGGTATCAGAGCATTGTTTATAGTGAATTAAGTATATCAACCCATAAAAGATATACTAACTATAAATACACAAGGGATTAAAAATACTCTGACCAAGATTTTATACCTTAAATAATAAAATATTTAAGTAGGTATACGTGCTGCATTCATACTAAAATCAGTGTCACTAGGACAGTACAAAAGAACTACCATTGTTGGGCAACACAAGTGGGCTTAGAGACATATGGTCAAAACTGGGAAGATATAGCCTGATCACCTATATTATCCGAGGGTTGACTAGCATGTGCCTAAGTTTAAATGTGTGGTTGCAACAAGTCTAAAATCTTACCAACCCTACCACAATGAGAACAGTAGAACAAAACATTAAACTTAAAATACTATAGGAGTATTTGGTGTTACTATAAGTACGTTAAACTTGAGAACTAAAACGGGATCTTCATTACTAAGTTGATAGTTGCTAAGTGGATACACTAAGGATATATTTAATTAGGATGTTATAGACTTAGAATCTGTGAAATTTTACTTTACCCCGATTCTTTGTGAATTTGGAGTTAAAGTCACAAATAGCGATGTAACTGATGAAGATTTTCTAAATAATTATCTAGATAGTTCGTCTAATAATTGTTTTCTTACCCCAATTCTCGCATAGATAACATGGCTAGACTCCATCCCCACGGCAACCAGTATCTTCCGAACGAAGTCATAGCTGGTTGGTTTGGAGAAGAACCAGATAATGATCATCCGATCCCTTTGAATGATCACCTTGATGAAGACCTTTCGGACGATGCTAATTCCGAACCAGAGGTTGAGAACCTACCCCAAGCAGCTCCCTTTCCAATTCCTAACCCCCGTCCGACTTTTCATGGCCCGACGCCTGAGTGGGTGGAATGCTTGGAAACATGGAGCCAAGGACAAGATCAGCCCATGCTATTTAATGGTGATCAAAGCTTTTATGACCTAAGCAATGGGGGCTCAGCAGACAGAATCTTGCCAATCTTGGTCCGTAGAGGGGCCCGAAATGAGATTCAAGGCAGGACAACCCTACATCAGATTACCGAAGTTGTCGCCAATGCGAGAATGCATACCCTCCGCACCATTCGTCTAGAAGATGCTCGCGAGGGATCGGAGAGAAACCATGAAACCCTGCTGCAAGCACTAGCTGAATCACGAGCCGAAGTCATAGAGCTCCGAGTACACCAAAGGGTGTACGAAAGACACTTACTTGATGTAGAACGTCAACTGGCTGAACTGAGAGATCATCAGAGGTATGACCGTCGCCAGTAGTAGATGTTTTACTTTATTGTCCTTGTTAGAAGGAATCATTTTTCTGTCTTTTCCCGATGTGGCATTTTCTATGAAATTACCTTGTACTGTAAGTACTTTTGGTTAGGTCTTCATGCTGTCAAGAATATTCATGTGATTAGCTTTGTTTTCATGTAGGACTCCCCAGAATATGAACCCTAAATATGAATAGCAAGTAACTAGATAAATATTTCAGAACCTATTTTCACAACAATATGCCAATAACAAGTAAATAAATACCAGAGCTTCAGCTTGTTCGAGTACAACTGTTATTTCAGAAAGTTTCTGTTTCTTTTGCTCTGGAATTCAACTATGAAATTCAAATCAACACATTGAAGCAAAAGTAAAACATTATTTTAATGTTTAAAATCCATGGGGTATTTAAATTTAGAGAAAGAAAATTGGAAACAAGCAATGGTAGTTACAAATATGAGAATAAATGAATAACACGTATCATTTTCTCCTTCTGTTATCTAACCAGTAGTTGCAAAAGATAAAGTTCTCAAGAGGAAGAACAATTCGCTATTCTATAGATCATCAAAAAAATCCCTAATACTTTTATTTCTCCTTTTACATAGGTGTTGGTTTCATCTAGCGGACTTATAATATGTAGAAAGTAAAGGCGGTAGGTCAGATCGAAGCTAACATGATTGAATCAAAAAATTAGAAATCGATATATATATATATATATGGCGTTTACCAAATCAGATCAATGTGTAGGAGAAACATATCTAGTGATGATGGCGCAACGACAGAGGAAGAAGAGAGATCTCAATCGTAGTGGAGTAGTCCAATGAAGATAGAGAAACAAGGGAGAACAGATGTGCAATAATGCGGAAAAACCCATTCAAAATCAAAGCATCTTTTGTGGAGTTTTTTCTATGAAGAACGTGAGATCAACGAGTGTGGCGGTTGATAAAGGTAAAGGTGGACGGTGAAGGGATGACGGAGTCGATTGACGACAGATGATGAAGGAGGCAGTCATCTTTGAGCATCTATGAAGAACGTGAGAGGGAGAGGGATTTGATGATGAGCAGAGATAGAAATAGTATAAGGAAGGTTTTGATGAGATCATTTATAAGTTATCTATCCGTAAATTGTCCTCCAACTAATAGTAATAAGATACCCCCGTGCTTTTTATTTCCAAGTTTTTACAAAAATGACACAGATCATCTTGACCCTCTATTATTTAATCTAACGGTCCTTGTTTGGTTCTCGGGTTTTCGGGAAACTATAGGTTCTCAAATGATCCTCCCTCTCTCTTTCTCTCTCTCTCTCTCTCTCTCTCTCTCTCTCTATATATATATATATATATATATATATATATATATATATATATATATATATATATATATATATATATATATATATATATAAGTTCAATAGAGAACTATTATTACATAAAAAACTAATCTAAAGCGTCGGAATTTAAAGCGATCAACGGTAAAAAGAAGGGTTTTAGATTTTTACAATGGACGCACATGCACTAGACTATAACAAAACTTACGTCTTTATTTTCGTTTAAATTTTTTAGGCCATGTTTTTTACGAAAAAAAAAATCGATTATACCATTGTTCATTATTTTTCGTCCACTTTCCATAGAGATCCATATATATATATATATATATATATATATATATATATATATATATATATATATATATATATACACAAAATATGAATTTTTTTAATTGAGAAAACTCACTTCATTTCCTTGTTTTTTGAAAAGGAAAGACCTATTTTTCATCGTAAAAATTTAATAAATTTATCAAAATTCATATATATATATATATATATATATATATATATATATATATATATATATATATATATACACACACACACACACACACACATCGGGAGCATCATATTATCAAAGACTCGGTAATAGAAGGTCCTCTCCCCACGAACCCCCACGACCGCAACAATTGTGGTAGTTGCAGTAACAACAGCCTCTGAAAGTGCAGGACATGTTCGTTGTGATGAGGTTGTTGTCCGATGCTGAGGGATGTTTCTTTACATGCTCATGACTTCTTGACTAGAAGGTCAAGTGCTCCATGGACCTTTTGCGGTCAGGGGCGAAGGACTTGTGGAGGTTGGTGACTAGCTCGTACACTCCTAAGCAAATGGAAGTATTGACATGGGAGCAGTTCTCTGAGATGTTTCGCATGAGATATGTTCCATTAGTGGATAGGGAGAGGCTAGATCTAGAGTATTTGGATATAAGGCAGCGGACTGAGTCGTTGACTGAGATCACCAAGATGTTTACTAAGAGGGCTCTGTTTTTTCCTGAGTTTACTGCTTCTAAGCAAGCTCAGATGACCTGGTACTTGATCATGCTCAAGATAGACATCCTCCAAATCGTGTACATTCAACATTATGGTACACTTGTGGAGGCTGCAAAGAGGCGGGAGATTAAGATGAAGCTCCATGTGAAAGAGATGAGGCAGGATCTGGTGCATACGCGGCCTGCGGCAAAGGGGTTCAAGGCCGCTGATTTAATATCTGGGGGTTAGAGGGCCCGCACTTGTGGGAAGTACGGCAAAGTTCATGATGGTGCTTTCCGATCTTTTTTTGGATGCCACAAATATGGCAAGCAGGGGAATTATAACAAGGATTATCGCCAGTAAGTCACAGTACCGAACACAAGGATCTGTTATCACTATGAGCAGGTTTGCCATATTAAGGCCAACTATCCCTTTCTCACCGTGTTACCGACGTAGCTCTAGCACCAGCTACATTGAGAGTCACAGATGGGCACCAGGGTAGGGCGGAGCCCCTGAGGGTTTGAGTTTGTGCTTTTCATCTCACGGCGGAGGAGGACATGGCGGTGGCGGACGTCATTACTGACGTGTTTCCATTTATTATTATGTCAATTATTTTATGGTATGCTTATGTGTATGCATATGCTAGGTACCTTCTTAATGAATTCTTTGTCTTCTCTTGTGTTATTCAACTCGGGTTCGAGTCGGTCCTTTGTATCTCAGTCTTTTAACAAGGGTTTTGATATGACCCTTGGAGATCTGGAGTGTTCATTGTGGGTTTGAATTGCCAACGAACATGGGTTTTCTGCATCTAGTGTTTTCCAAGATTGTGCTTTGGAGATTTTTGGGGTGCCTTACACGATTGATTTGATCCCTGTTTGCGTGAGATATGTGTGTGTGATTAAAGGGATGAATGGCTGAGTAGATTCGGCGCTATGATCAATTGTGAGGGTCAGCGGGTAGTATTTTGAACAACAAGTGGGGGAGAACTGATTATTTATGGAGAGGGTACTAGATTGGGATCAACCTTTTATTTTGTTTCTAGAGCTCGTTAGTATATTCACCATGGGTGTATGGGTTATCTAGCTTACATGGTTGATGCCCGAGTTGGGAAGCAGGCTTTGGTTTCAGATGTACCAGTTGTCTGATAATTTTTTGATGTGTTACCCTAGGATGTAACATCCTAAAAATCGAGGCCAAAAAACTTCATTTTAAATTAAGTAATTCAAAACATAATTTACCAAACATTGCCAATGTCATATCAATTTATAAAAACCATAACAACGTGTCTGGAAACCATATCATTGAAAGTAATAAAAATCAGAGTACAATCCCAGAAAACTCCATGCGGAAATCATGTGTGATGCGCTGCTACACCGCCGACTCCTTCCCCTTTGACGAAGAGGTACCTGAAACCACAACCAGAAATTGTAAGCACAAAGCTTAGTGAGTTTCCCCCGTCATACCACATACCATATAATATCATCGGTATCTTTCAACAGGTAACTACCATCGGTATCTTTCAACTGATAACTATCATCGATATCTTTCAGCCGATATCCGCCATCGGTATCTTTCAACCGGTAACTGTCATTGGTATCTTTCAACCGGTAACTACCATCAGTGTCTTTACCCCGGTATCTGGGGACTATTTCACCCCTACCACTAGCATACAATAGCCAGATATAATCATACAGTCAGGCATATTGGGGTACTGACACAACGTTCATATTACGCAAGCACTAACACAGCAGTCATATTACACAAGCATATCTTATGATCATACAGTTAGTCATACCGGTATATTGGGACTATTTCGACCTATGCTAGGGAAAGACTATTCCCTGGCACTACCACTAACACATCGTTCATATTACGCAAGCATATCTTATGATCAAGTCACATAACCAAACCAATATAATTACCACGAAGACAATTACCTACTAAATATCCCTGTTGGTGGGTCGGCATTGTGGCCATAGACCCACCCCTACTGGAAAGTAAGTCACCTCGATGTCGTATAGCGTCTGAACGGCCCCCGGCATGAAGGTCGGCTCCCTTTGACTCCTCAATCCCTACACGACAATCCTCAAGTCATCAAATAGAACATATGACCCTAATCAAGGTCAATACAATAACTAGACAAGGTCAACCTTGGTCAAAGTCAACATCCAGTTGACTTGACTCGCCGACTTGGGCTGCCAAATCGCCGACTCTACCCTCCACTAATCTGATACAACCTCGACTCCGCTCGTCGAGTCTATCAAGAACTCGACAGGTTCTTCTACCTTCAAAACTATCGGGACTATCTTCATCCGACCCACCGAGTTCTTCCTTCTACTCGAAGAGTTCGTCTTCCTTATAAGAACATGTCAACACTATGACTCGCCGAGTTGTAGAACAACTCATCGAGTCCATCTTCAAAGGTTGGGAGATTACCTTGGACTCACCGAGTCTGATCATACACTCGCCGAGTCCCATGATTCTCAGGTCTTTTTTCGCATCTAAACATCTACGGGACTTTCCTCCCTGACAACTGGTCCATTCGCAGAACGGATTTGGCGGTCATTACGCCTCGACTCGCCGAGTCCCAAGAACAACTCGGAGAGTTCATCCTTGACCATTACTATGCAGTCGATTTAAATGGGTCTTAACACACCAAAACCATAGATCTGGCCTCCTAATGTCCATTTTATACGTAAAGTTCCAAACTTGGTGCACATGCATGGGGTTTTTAGCTAAAACATCCATAAAAGGTGCTCTACAATGTGCATAGGGATCTCATGGCCATAGAGTTGGCACCTTTATGCCATGAGACCCCTCCAATAACTCATATCTGAAAGTAGAACTCCATGGATCACTTCACAAATCCGGAAATGGCTTAGAAAGCCCTAAATGCACCCAAAATCTAAGCCCTAAAGATGAACAACCAAAAGAAAGACCAAAACAGGAGGCATTAGCTTGATTGAGCTGAAGATGGAAAAAGATCTCTAGATCTACAAGCGCCAACTCGAATTCCCAAGCTTCCCCGTTCCTTCCAAGCTTCACAACCACCCAAAAGCACCAAAAATGGCCTTAGATCACTCAAAGCGGCTAGGGTTTCAATAAGAGGTGTTCTGGGAGCATAAGGGACAATGGAGGTTGCAATAAGGCGTTTAAAAGGTTGCAAACCCTCGGATTTAGGGTTTCCCTCAAACAACACCTACTTGTCGAGTCAGTCTCCCGACTCGTCGAGTAGATTACTTAAAATGCCCGCGGATCACGACCCTACTCGACCACTTGGACCTCTAACTCGTCGAGTCCCAGAGAAAATACAGAAATGCTTTAAATTAAATGCGTACCAGGAATCAGGTGTTACAAATCTCCCCCACTTATTCTAGACTTCGTCCTCGAATTCTGCTGCTTGATCTTGAAAAAGCTCGGGGTAATGCTCCCTCATCTTGTCCTCCGACTCCTAGGTCCATTTTTAGCCCTTGTGGTGCAGCCACTGCACCTTTACCAGTTCCACCCTCTTGTTCCTCAGTTCCATTGACTTACGGTCAAGGATTGCCAATGGCCACTCAATGTAGTTCAGGCTGTCATCAACCTGAATATCTTCGCCTCCCTTGTCCCTAACACTCTCTTGAAAGTTTCATATCGAACCCTAGTTGTTTTTGTGTGTGTTAAGGCCATTTTTGGTGTTCTTGTGTGGATTGTAAAGCTTGGAAGGAAGAAAGGAGCTTGGAAATCGAGTTGGGGCTTGTAGATCCGGAGATCTTACTTCATTTTCAGCAACTTCAAGGTATAATGCCCCTGTCTTGACTCATCTATGTGTTTATTCATCTTGAACTTGGGATCTCTATGGATTTCTAAGTCATTTTTCGTATTTGGAAGTGTTGAGTGGGTTTTGACTTCAGATCTGGGCCTTAAAAGGGGTCTCATGACATAAAGGTGCCAACTTTAGGGCCATAAGAGCCCCGTGCACATTGTAGGACACTTTATATGGATTTTTGAGCTAAAAACCTCATGCATGTGCATCAAGTTTGGAACTTTACGTATAAAATGGACATTAGGAGGCCATATCTATGGTTTTGGTGTGTTATATCTCATTTAAATCGATTGTATGGAATTGGTCAAGGTTGGACTCGGCGAGTTGTTCTTGGCACTCGACGAGTCGGTGACCATTGTGCACCAAACCCTTTCTGTGAATGGGTAAGTGTTAAGAAGGAAGTCCCTTATGGGGTTAGACGCGAAAAGGGACCTGGAAGCCATGGGACTCGGCGAGTGGTATGAGTAGACTCGGCGAGTCCATAGCAATCTCCCAATCTTTGAAGATGGACTCGACGAGTTGTTCATACAACTCGGCGAGTCATAGACTGGACAAGTCCTTATGTTGGAGATGAACTCGATGAGTTCAAGAAGGAACTCGGTGAGTCGGATGAAGATGGTCCCGATGTTATGATTGAAGGAGAACTCGTCGAGTTTTTGCTAGACTTGACGAGTGTAGTTGGCATTTTGTGTCGGATTAGAGAAGCATGGACTCGACGAGTTGGTAGGCCAAATCGGCGAGTCATGTCAACTGAATGTTTACTTTGACTAATGTTGACTTTGTCTGAACTTGGACTGACCCTGTTTAGGGTTGTATATGATGTGTGTTGAGTTGAAGGTTGTCCGTGTAGGGATCGAGGAGTCGTAGGGCGTCGACTTGTGTGCCAAGAATAGTTCAGACACCACACGACATTGAGGTGAGTTACCTTCCAGTAGGGGTGGGCCTAAGGCCACAATGTCGGCCCACCAAAAAGGGGTATTTAGAAAATAATGGTCTTTGTGATAATTATCTTGGTCTGGTTATGTATTGGTTATGAGGTTTATCTGGATGGTATCTTATGTGTATGCTAGGGATTAGTTTCCCTGACAGTGGTCCTTAGGACCCAAGGGTAGGTCAATAACCGAATATGCCTGACTGTATGCTTATATCTGTTGATTGTATGCTAGTGGTAGGGGGTGAAATAGTCCCCAATTACCGGTTGAAAGATACCGATGAAGGTTACAGGTTGAAAGATACCGATGTTGATTACCGGTTGAAAGATACCGATGATGGTTACCGGTTGAAAGATACCGATGAAGGTTACCGGTTGAAAGATACCGATGAAGGTTACCGGTTGAAAGATACCGACGATATTGTATGGTATGTGGTATGATGGGGGAACTCACTAAGCTTTGTGATTATAGTTTTGGTTTTGGTTTCAGGTACCTCTTCGTCGAAGGGGAAGGAGCCGGCAGTGTAGCACCGCATCACCCACACACACACATGGTTTCCGCAAGAAGTTTTTGGGACTGTACTCTGATTTTCAATACTTATGATGTTATGGTTTGAAATACAACTTTATGATTTTGTAATGGAATGTTTTATTGACAATGTTTTGGTAACATGTTTATTAAATGCGTTAATTCAAAAATGAAACTTTTGGCCTTGAAAATTGGGTCGTTACAAGTTGGTATCAGAGCCCAGGTTTGAGGGATTCGGACACACCCTCGGGGGTGTCTGGTCTCAAACCGAGGGACTAAAAGATCTTTCAAGGAAAAATGGTTTTTTTAAAGTATAAACTGAGAAATTTTAAGAAAGACGAGGTGTGTGATGCGTGCGACCGGCTGGGCTAGAGTAAGTTTTTCCCAAGATACTCATACTTGTTATGTTATGTTATATGGTTTTGATTCAGAGAACTGTATGCTAGAATAGGACTAAGGATCTAGGAGGATGCCTTGTGTTCTTGATATATGATTCTGAGAATTGCATGCTAGTTAGGGCTAAGGATCTAGGAAGGATGCCTTATGTGCCTGTTGTATGAGTTGTATGCTAGGACTGTTTAGTCAGCATTAGGATGGCCTATGTAGGTTATGCATGGTTGGGTTACTCAAGGCACAAATGCTGCCTGCTTTGTGCTATGGGGGTTCTGAACAGCTTCAACTAACTAAGGAGCGGATATGTAACAGTATCCGCAAGCTAGTTAGGGGGAGGTGGTGGGGAATCCTAGTGTAGCTGATGGCAGAGAGTAGGTCGGAGAGTGCCCTATGGAAGCCTAGGATGAGGTCAGTGGAAAGGGTATCGGCAAAAGGGACTTGGTGAAGTTGAAGCAATTCTTGAGGAAAGTTCGAATAGATGTGGAAGGTAGTATGGGCCCATACTACTGAAAGCAGAGGATCCATACTCGAACCGAGGAGGGCCTAGATGGAACTTGGGAACTTGGAAAGAGTGTGTGACCTCCAGAAAGTATATGTGACCCTGACATTCGTATGTTTATTGTTTCAGAATGGTGGTCACGCGACATGGAGCAGGAGGTTCAGGATCCGGGTCAGGATCGGGCTCGGGGGCAGGATCCAAGCATCTGGATGATGGGTTACGTGATTTCATCGCGTTCGAGATCACGTGGGGTATCCTTGATGCGACGTAGGTTATCTTCGGCTCAATCAAGGAGGGGATCATTGAGCTGATGGAGGATCGCCTCAGGGCGTTCCAGAGTGACATGGCGATCAGCCAGTCAGGACCACGCACTCTGTCCTCTAAGGACTTCAGAGGGAGTGGTGTGCCATATTTCTACGGGGCGGAGGACCCCATTGCTGCCAGACGATGGATTGCGGACATTGAGTCTGCACAGCTGACCAACTTTTGCACCGAGGGGTCGAAGGTACGATTTGCAGCAGGGTGTTTGAGGGACCGGGCTAGGGACTGGTTGGAGTCGGTTGGTGACTCTCTGGGAGCCTCGAATGTTGAGGCTATGACATGGTCGGATTTTGTGACCCGGTTCAGAGTAGAGTTTGCGCTAGCTATAGAGCTTCAACAGCTGGTCAGGGAATTCTTGGATATGAGACAGACTACGGAGACTGTGGCGGAGATCACTGCCAAGTTCCGGGAGAAGGCTATGTTGGTGCCCCAATATGCGGGTGATGAGGACATGAAGAGGACCCGCAACCATGACATGCTACGAACTGACATCCGGGCACATGTCAGTTTTTCAGCTTGCCCTACTCTAGATTCCATGATTGCCAGGGCTAGGGAGAGCGAGATTGATCTGGAGCACATTCAGAAAAGGAAGGCAAAGGAGGGGCAGACAACGGGGGCTTCGGGGAAGAAGCCCAAGGGATCCGATGGTAGGCCGAAAGGCCAGTCAGGGCGGGACCGCTGTGGGAAATGCGGTCTGTCACACGAGGGAGCTTGTCGCACTGGGCCGGGTTCAGGCTGCTATAAGTGCGGCAAGGTTGGGCATTTCTGCAGGGATTGTACCGCCCCTACTCCGGTGATACAGATGTTAGACCTGATTTGCTTTCATTGCAATCAGAAGCGCCATAAAAAGGCCAATTGCCCTAGATTGGAAGCAGCAGTGGCGCCGACAGTTACGCCGACTCCAGTGACAGGACGGGTTGTGGATGGCCGGAAGGCCATGTTGGAGGCTCTAGTGGTTCAGAGCCGAGCATTTCAGCTGACAGCCGAGGAGGCACGCGCTACACCCGATGTGGTGGCGGGTATGATTTCTTATACTTATGCTATTATATTATGTCGCTGTGATTTTGATATATCACGTACCTTGTTTAGGATCGTTCCATGTGAGCTGTATCCCAGTTCAGGTTTTGTTTGATTCGGGTGCCACCTGATCATTTGTCTCTCTTGCGCTTAGCAAGAAGTTTCCGGAGTCTTTGGGCATGTTGGATTGCCCTCTAGAGGTCGAGATTGCGGACGATCGGTCGGTACGAGCATCGGAGGTCTATCGGGGCTGTGTTTTGAGGTTGTTCGAGGAACGTTACCTGGTAGACCTGGTTCCCATTCCATTGTGGGGGAACAAGGTCATTATAGGCATGGATTGGTTGAGCCCCAATGGGGCAGTGATAGAGTGCGCGCATCAGCTGGTTCGGATCAGAAACCCAAGTGGGGGAGAGTTGGTAGTTCAGGGCGAGAGGCCACAACAAGGACCAACAGTATGTTCAATAGCGAGAGCTAGGCATTACCTTCAGCAGGGTTGCGCAGGATATGTCGCCTATGTTATGGACACCCAAGAGGCAGGTAAGGCGACAGTGGGCGATGTGCCCGTGGTGTGTGAGTTTACAGACGTATTCCCCGAGGAGTTGCCTGGGATACCTCCGGAGAGGCAGGTGGAATTCAGGATCGACGTAGTCCCTGGTGCGGCTCCGATAGCCAAGGCACCGTATTGTTTGGCTCCTCCTGAGATGCAGGAGTTATCTACACAGCTGCAGGAGCTGTTAGACAAAGGATTCATTAGACCGATTAGTTCTCCATGGGGAGCCCCGATTCTGTTTGTGAAGAAGAAGGACGGGTCGCATTGGATGTGTATAGATTATCGGGAGCTAAAGAATGTAACGGTGAAGAACCGTTACCCACTCCTGAGGATTGATGACCTCTTTGACCAGCTACAGGGAGCATCTTTGTTCTCCAAGATTGATTTGTGTTTAGGATATCATCAGATGAGGGTCAGAGAGGAGGATGTGCAGAAGACTACATTTTGGACACGCTATGGCCACTACGAGTTTATGGTGATGCCCTTCGGGCTCACCAATGCTCCTGTCGCGTTCATGGACCTCATGAACCGCGTGTGTAGACCGATGTTAGACCGGTCTGTGATAGTGTTTATTGATGACATCTTTGTTTACTCCAAGACACAGGAGGAGTACGAGGAGCATCTGCAGGAGGTTCTGGAGACTTTGAGGTGGGAGAACTTGTATGCTAAGTTCTCCAAGTTTGAGTTCTGGTTGCGCGAGGTTCAGTTCCTTGGGAACCTTGTCAACCAGGATGAGATTTCAGTGGACCCGGACAAAGTGAAGGCCGTGATGAGATTGGAAGTTCCGAAGTCTCCATCTGAGATTCAGAGTTTCCTAGGATTAGTCGGCTACTATCGGAGATTCATCCAGGATTTCTCCAAGATAGTTGTACCCTTGACCAGGCTAACAAGGAAAGCCATGGTCTTTCTTTGGGGGCCTGAGCAGCAGGCCTCATTCGAGACTCTGAGACAGAGATTGTGCGAGGCGCCAATCTTAGCCCTGCCAGAGGGCATGTAGGATTTTGTTGTGTATTGTGATGCGTCCATCTTAGGTTTGGGTGCAGTTCTGATGCAGAGAGGGCATGTCATCACCTACGTGTCGAGGCAGCTGAAGCCTCACGAGACGAATTACCCGACGCATGATTTGGAGCTGGGGGTTGTTGTGTTCGCCCTCAAGATTTGGCATCATTACCTCTATGGGGTTCGTTGTACTATCTACATGGACCACAAGAGTTTTAGGTACCTTATGGATCAACCGAATATGAACATGAGGCAGCGTCGGTGGACGTGGTAAAGGACTACGATTGCGAGATCCTTTACCACTCGGGGAAGGCCAATGTTGTGGCTGACGCGCTTAGCCACAAGGCAGCGCCGATCAAGGATATCTGTATGAGGATGACAGTGGTGACTCCACTATTGGAGCAGATTTGGGAGGCCCAACAGGAGGCCACGAAGGAGGAACATCGGAAGAGCGAGCGGATTATGGGTCAGGTTTCCTCCTTTCACTATGACAGTCGGCGGTTGTTGACTCTGCACCATAGGGTGTGGGTCCCGTATCATGGGGGTGTGCGCCAGGTATTGATGGAGGATGCGTAAAAATCTCGATTCTCCATTCACCTCGAGGCTATGAAGATGTATAGGGATCTTCGTCTGGACTATTGATGGCGCTGCATGAAGCGGTATGGTACGTGGAGCGGTGCTTGACCTGCAGGAAGGTCAAGGCCGAGCATCAGAGACCTCACGGCAAGATGCAGCCATTGGATATTCCGCTGTGGAAACGGGAACACATCACGCTGGATTTTATTACAAAGCTTCCTAGGACCACGCGGGGAGTGGATTCGATTTGGGTCATCTTCGATCGATTGACCAAGAGCGCCCATTTTATCCCGATTCAAGAGTGTATTTCGGCTGAAAATTTGGCCGACATTTATATCATGGAGGTGGTGGCACGGCACGGGGTGCCAGTATTGGTGATTTCAGACAGAGACGTTCGGTTTACTTCCAGGTTCTGCAAGAAGTTCCATGATGAGCTGGGAACTCATGTGTGTAACAACGGAAATTTTTAAAACAAAATTTTCATTTCTTAAAAATATATTTCCATCCAAAATAAGTCATAAAGATCCAATGTATCATGTCATAATACAAATCATATAAATCCCAAGATCATAAATCCTCCATCAGTGTGTACAGATCACGTCGGCGCCTTCCCACGGTCCTCGCTGGTACCTGAAACACATATCACAACAACTGTAAGCATAAATGCTTAGTGAGTTCCCCAATATACAACCTACGCACATACGCCTTTCCAGGCCCTGACCTTCTGGTCCATGTGTCTCAGGCGACTTCCGTCCCGACTAGGTAAACCTTCCGGTCCTACCCACGCCAACCTTACGGTCCACATCACAACGCCTTCCGACCCATAACAAGCATATCATACATGGCACATATAACAATTAACTTATCACACACAACACATATATCTCATACCATAACCGACCTTCCGGTCACACAGTCAAAACCCTTCTGGGTATAATATAGTGAGAAGACTCACCTCGTGGAAAGTCTAAGATCTCGTGTCCTCGCTAACACCGACCCCGAACGACGGCTCAACCTCGCCTAAACATAAAAATATCATTTATTACACAAGGACTTCCACCACTTGGAACTTTACTCCTTATCATCATTCCTCAGAGGGTAAAAGACCATTTTACCCTTCCTTGACCTAAAGTCCTCAAGTTGACCTAAACCCTAAAAGTCAACAAAATTCAAACCCTGAGAGTACGCGGGGCGTACTCTGGATGTACGCGGGGCGTACGTCGCCAACGCCTCCCTGATCGGGGTCTCCACCCAGTACGCTGCGCGTACTGGAAGTGACGCCCAGCGTAACCCCCAGAATCAGCCACTCTCCATTTCTGGTCTTAATCGGTTAAGCCATTACTTCCACTTCTAGATCCGACTCTTCTAGTGTGTCTAAACCCATAAAGTCGAGACCTTTAAGCCTTGGCACTGCTATAAAGGCTCCAACATCACATAACAACCTTTTATTCAAACTCAAGGACCTAGATCTCATGCATGGTGCAAACCCCACGTCCAAGATGCCATTTTTATGAGTCTACAACCCCAATAGATCAGAAATATGAAGTATCTAAGCTTATGGAGGCCATTTGCACAAAAGTCTCCACCTTTGGGACTTAAACCCTAGAAAATGACCTTTTAAGCATACAACATGAACCAAGTGACAAGATCCGAATTTATACCTGGAAATGAAGCTTTAGCCCTTGCAAAGTTCAGATCTACACTTGAGCACCACTTCTAGCCTCTCCAACAAGCTCTTCTTCTCCTTTGCAACCTTGAAATGACACCACCAAGCTTAGAATACACACATAATGGCCTAAGAACGAGGGTACACTCTTTTTAGGGTTTCACTCTGAGGGATGGTGGCTGAGAACACCAACCACATGTTCCTTTTATAGCCCCATCAAAGGAATTTAGGGTTTGGGTCTGAATAAGTTACGCCGGGCGTCACCTTGGGTACGCCCCGCGTACCTGAGGGAAACGCGTCCAAATGAGGCGCGCGAGTACGCGCAGCGTACTCGCCTACCATAAAAACCCTAAATCATCAACTTAACCAAGATGTAAGGCCAAAAGAAAAATACCTGGATTTCGGGCTGTTACAATTCTCCCCCACTAGAATCAGACTTCGCCCCCGAAGTCTCATACTGAAAACAACTCTGGATACTGATCCCGCATCTCAGACTCGGTCTCCCATGTCATCTCGGACCCCTTCCGATGTTGCCACTGCACTTGTTCCAGGGGTATTTCCTTGTTCCTCAAAACCTTAACTTTTCGATCCCTGATCGCTACTGGTCTCTCCACATAGTTCAGGCCTGCATCCACCTGAATATCATCCAATGGCACCACTGCCGACTCATCGGCAATACATTTCCTCAACTGCGAGACATGAAAGGTATCATGAATTTGCCCCAACTCAGCAGGTAGCTCCAACCGGTAGCCTACCCGGCCCACCCTAACAATTACCCTAAAGGGTCCAATATACCGGGGTCCCAACTTGCCCCTTTTCCTGAATCGTATCACCCCTTTCCAAGGAGAGACCTTTAGGAGCACAAGGTCACCAACCTGAAACTCGAGCTTGGACCGCCGCCTGTCCGCATAACTCTTCTGGCGACTCTACGCAGTCAACAACCTCTGCCTGACCTGCTGAATCTGCTCAGTCGTCTGGAGTACAATCTTCGTGCTACCCATCACCCTCTGCCCCACTTCTCCCCAACAGATGGGGTGCGACACCTCCGACCATACAACAGCTCAAAGGGTGGCATACCAATGCTCGAATGATGGCTGTTGTTGTACAAGAACTCTGCTAGAGGCAGATAGGTGTCCCAGCTCCCTCCAAAATCCAAAACACATGCACGGAGCATATCCTCAAGCGTCTGAATCGTCCGCTCGCTCTGTCCGTCTGTCTGCGGGTGGTATGCGGTACTGAAATGCAGTCTCGCACCCAACTCCTCATGAAACTTCTTCCAAAATATGGAAGTAAAGCGCACATCACGATCTGAAACAATCGACATCGGAACCCCATGCCGCGATACCACCTCCCTCACATATATTTCCGCCAACTTCTCCACATAAGAGCTCTCGCTGATGGCTAGAAAATAAGCGCTCTTTGTCAATCTATCCACGATCACCCAAATCGCGTTGACTCCCCTCGCAGTCCGCGACAATTTGGTGATAAAATCCATGGTAATCTGTTCCCACTTCCATTTGGGAATCTCTAGCGGCTGCAACTTACCGTGCGGACGCTGGTGCTCGGCCTTAACCTGCCGACAAGTCAGGCATCTCTCAACAAACAATGCAACATCCCTTTTCATACAGGGCCACCAATACTCCTTCCTTAGGTCCAAATACATTTTCGTAGCCTCGGGATGAATCGAGAATTTTGATCGATGCGCTTCTTCCATCAAAATAGTACGTGTACCGCCCACAAACGGTACCCAAATCCGACCCTGAAAAGTCATAAGCCCTCGACCATCCGTAACGAATCCTGATACCTGACCCACAACCTGCTCCCTCTTCTGGTTTTCTGGTTTCACAGCCTCAGCCTAAGCTCCTCGAATGGTATCTAAAATCGGGGTCATCACCGTCAACCTCATACAAATATCTCGGATCAGGGCGCTTTCCGCCCTACGGCTCAACGCGTCGGCTACCACATTAGCCTTACCCGGGTGGTGCAGGATCTCACAATCGTAATCCTTCACCACATCCAACCATCTCCTCTGTCGCATATTCAGGTTTGGCTGATCCATCAAGTACTTCAAACTCTTGTGGTCCGTGTATATGGTACACCGAACCCCATAAAGATAATGCCGCTAGATCTTGAGGGCAAACACCACAGCCCCCAATTCTAGGTCGTGGGTGGGATATCTCGACTCATGAGGCTTCAACTGCCTCGAAGCATACGCTATCACATGCCCCCTCTGCATAAGCACCACCCCTAAACCCGATATAGATGCATCACAGTACACCACAAAATCCTCCATCCCTTCCGGGAGTGCAAGCACCGGGGCCTCGCACAAAATTCTGACGAAGGGTCTCGAATGAGGACTGCTGCTCTGGCCCCCACGAAAATGCAATACCCTTTCGGGTCATCCTAGTAAGTGTCACGGTGATCTTGGAGAAATCCTTGATAAACCTGCGATAATATCCAGCCAAACCCAGGAAGCTCCTGATCTCTGTGGGCGATCTCGGCACTTCCCATCTCATCACCACCTCTATCTTGGCCGGATCGACCAAAATCTCTTTCTGGTTAACGAGGTGCCCTAAGAACTGGACCTCTCGTACCCAGAAATCACACTTGGAGAATTTGACATACAGCCTCTCCGACCTCAGAACTCCAAGAATCTCCCTTAAATGCTCCTCGTGCTGCTCCCTAGACCTCGAATATACCAGAATATCATCAATGAATACGATCACCGACCAATCCAGCATCGGCCTGCACACCCTGTTTATGAGATCCATGAACGCAGCTGGGGCATTGGTGAGCCCAAAAGGCATCACCACAAACTCATAACGCCCATAACGAGTTCTGAAAGTAGTCTTCTGAATATCTTCATCCCGAACCCTCATCTGATGATAACCCGACCTCAAGTCTATCTTGGAGAACCAAGATGCCCCCTGCAACTGATGCAACAGATCGTCGATCCTAGGTAACAGATACCGGTTCTTAACCGTCAACTTGTTCAACTCCCGGTAATCGATACACATCCGGTGTGAACCATCCTTTTTCTTGATGAACAAAATCGGCGCTCCCCAAGGTGAACTACTCGGTCGAATAAACCCCTTCCCCAACAGCTCCGGTGGAGCGAGACGATAAGGCGCCTTGGCGATGGGCGCCGCTCCCGGAACCAAATCGATACGGAACTCCACTTGCCTTTCCGGAGGCACACCTGGTAACTCTTCGGGGAACACATCCGAAAACTCGCATACAACAGGAACGTCATCCACCGATTTGGGCCTTCCCGCGGCCACTCGAGTATCCGTCATGTAGGCTATGAATCCATTGCAGCCCTGCTGCAAACTCTGCCTCGCCCTGGCAGCCGAACAAAACGCCGACCCACACCGGGTCCCCTCGCCATACACCGTAAGCACTCCCCCACTAGGGTCTCGAATCGTCACCAACTGTCTCTCGCAGTCGATGACTGCCCCAAACTTACTCAACTAGTCCATGCCCACGATAACGCAGACATCTCCCATTGCTATAGGAACCAAATCTATAGGGAATTTGACACCAAAAATCTCGAGCACACATCCTCGAATCACGTCTGTGGCATATATCACTTTCTCATCAGCTATGGAAACCCTCAGAGTTCGACTCATCACTTCTCGATCAATACCGAGGTGCTGACTAAAAGCCAGAGATACGAAAGACCGACTCGCACCCGAGTCAAATAATACTAAAGCAGGTACAGAGTTCACAAGAAAAGTACCTACGCATATCATGAAATCAGCACAACATCTCATAAAGGAACAATAAATACATGAAAGAATACATACCAGCCACAACATCAGGCGTCGCGCGGACCTCCTCCGTAGTCAGCTGGAAAGCTCTCCCACGAGCCCTCGGGGCCTCGGCCTTCACTGGTCGAGTCTCAGTAGCCCTGGCAGCAGGTGCAGATCCTTAGAGAAGCTGAGGGCACTCGGCCTTCCGATGGCCGGTCTGATTGCAATGAAAGCAAACCATAAACCCTTTGGGGCAATCCCTAACAATGTGCCCCTCCTTGCCACACTTGTAGCAAGCACCTGATCGACATGTCCCCTCGTGACCCTTGCTGCACTTTCCGCAAGTGCGGCCCTTCTGACCTCCCGTCCTCGAATCGGTAGACTTGGTCCGCTTGGCTGCCGGCTGGGACTGAGTCGGCCGCCGATCCACCCGTTGAGACTCGGCCTCCTCCCTGGCCTGGGTCTCCAACTTGATCTCGCGCTTCCTAGCATTCGCCTGAAGCTCAGCAAAAGTCTGGTATGATGAGTTCGATACAAACTCCCGGATATCCCTCCTCAGCACACCCAAATACCGGCTCATCCGAGCCTGCTCCGTGGACACCTGCTCGGGGCAGAACATCGCCCTCTCATGAAACTTCTGCGTGATCACCATGACAGAATCATTACCCTGCTTGAGGGATAAGAACTCCTGAACCAACCGTTCCCTCTCTACCGGGGGAACGTACTCGTCTCTGAACATAGTGGTAAACCTCTCCCATGTCACAGCTGAAACCTCTGCCATAGTGAAGTTCGCCGTCACGAACTTCCACCAATCCTTTGCTCCCAGGCGGAGCTGGTTCAAGGCGAACCGTACCCTCAGATGCTCCGGACATGAACAAGTGTAAAAGCATCCCTCGATATCAGCAATCCATCTCATCGCAGCGATCGGATCCTGCGTCCCGTCAAACTTAGGTGGCTTCGTGTTGCTGAACTCCCGGAACAGCAACGAGTCACCTCCCTGTGGTCTGGCAGCGGCCACAGCTGCGGTAGCTGCAGCGGCCACAGCTGCGGTAGCTGCAGCGGCTGCAGCCTCAGTCAACGCGGCGTACCGCTCATCAAATGTCTCCATCAATGTGGTCTTAATAGACCCAAACATCTCCGGAATCTCAGCCCGGATCGCTGCAGCCACCTCCTCATGAATCATCTGCAGTCACTCACACTGCTCGTACTGGGTCTGTGGCATGGTCCAATCATGATGCCTCTGAAATACAACATAGAAATATCAGAGACTCTATCGAGCATAATCGCACTCGATAACGCAACCCTACTCAGTCTCCGATACCCAGGGATTCTTACTTGGGTTGCCCACTGACCCGGTGTCTTCAGTAGTACGGGCCCAATACTACCGACTACACCGCATCAGCATTCACCCCAAGTCCTCCTCCCCAAACCCCGGATCCTGAGTACTCTGTTCTTGCCATGCACTAGCTACCCACTCGCTCTCAAAGCACCTCATAACAACAGATTTCCCTAGACTAAGGCATCAAAAATCAGGCCACTCTAGTCCTAATAAGAATACCTAGTCTTCTAGCATGCGTATCATATCATTTCATAACACATATTGTAAGGGTATTTTGGGGATTTTTACCGTTCGGGCGCTGGTTGATCGTACACACTGCTTCATCCTTGGTTATCACAAAATCCTTTATAAAAAATTTATGCTTTTGTTTTTGAAAGATTTCCTCAAATCCTCGGTTTGAGTTCAGTTACGCCCTAAGGCGCACCTGAATCCCTCAAACCAAGGCTCTGATACCAACTTGTAACAACGGAAATTTTTAAAACAAATTTTCATTTCTTAAAAATATATTTCCATCCAAAATAAGTCATAAAGATCCAATGTATCATGTCATAATACAAATCATATAAATCCCAAGATCATAAATCCTCCATCAGTGTGTACAGATCACGCCGGCGCCTTCCCACGGTCCTCGCTGGCACCTGAAACACATATCACAACAACTGTAAGCATAAATGCTTAGTGAGTTCCCCAATATACAACCTACGCACATATGCCTTTCCAGGCCCTGACCTTCCGGTCCATGTGTCTCAGGGGACTTCCGTCCCGACTAGGTAAACCTTTCGGTCCTACCCACGCCAACCTTACGGTCCACATCACAACGCCTTCCGGCCCATAACATATTCGCCTTCCGGCCCATAACAAGCATATCATACATGGCACATATAACGATTAACTTCTCACACACAACACATATATCTCATACCATATCCGACCTTCCGGTCATACAGTCAAAACCCTTCCGGGTATAGTATAGTGAGAAGACTCACCTCGTGGAAAGTCTAAGATCTCGTGTCCTCGCTAACACCGACCCCGAACGACGACTCAACCTCGCCTAAACATAAAAATAACATTTATTACACAAGGACTTCCACCACTTGGAACTTTACTCCTTATCATCATTCCTCAGAGGGTAAAAGACCATTTTACCCTTCCTTGACCTAAAGTCCTCAAGTTGACCAAAACCCTAAAAGTCAACAAAAGTCAAACCCTGAGAGTACGCGGGGCGTACGTCGCCAACCCCTCCCTGATCAGGGTCTCCACCCAGTACGCTGCGCGTACTGGAAGTTACGCCCAGCGTAACCCCCAGAATCAGCCACTCTCCATTTCTGGAGGCCATTTGCACAAAAGTCTCCACCTTTGGGACTTAAACCCTAGAAAATGACCTTTTAAGCATACAACATGAACCAAGTGACAAGATCCGAACTTTATACCTGGAAATGAAGCTTTAGCCCTTGCAAAGTTCAGATCTACACTTGAGAACCACTTCTAGCCTCTCCAACAAGCTCTTTTTCTCCTTTGCAACCTTGAAATGACACCACCAAGCTTAGAATACACACACAATGGCCTAAGAACGAGGGTACACTCTTTTTAGGGTTTCACTCTGAGGGATGGTGGCTGAGAAGACCAGCCACATGTTCCTTTTGTAGCCCCATCAAAGGAATTTAGGGTTTGGGTCTGAATAAGTTACGCCGGGCGTCACCTTGGGTACGCCCCGCGTACCTGAGGGGAAACGCGTCCAAATGAGGCGCGCGAGTACGCGCAGCGTACACCTTATACGCCTAGCGTACTCGCCTACCATAAAAACCCTAAATCATCAACTTAACCAAGATGTAAGGCCAAAAGAAGAATACCTGGATTTCAGGCTGTTACAATGTGCTTTTTAGCACCGCTTTTCACCCGCAAACAGATGGACAGAGTGAGCGGACCATCCGGACTTTGGAGGATATGTTGCGAGCGTGTGTCTTAGACTTCAGAGGTAGTTGGGATACTTACCTTCCTTTGGCTGAGTTCTCGTACAACAACAACTATCATGCGAATATTGACCGTCCTCCATTCGAGATGTTGTATGGGAGGAAATTGCAGGACCCCGATATGTTGGGGTGAGGTTGGTTAGAGGGTTATGGGGAGTACCGAAGTGATACTCAAGACTACGGAGAGGATCCAGCAGGTCCGGAGCAGGCTTCAGACTGCTCAGAGTCGGCAGAAAAGTTATGCCGACAAGCGCTGATAAGACTTGGAATTCTAGGTCAGGGATATGGTTCTCTTGAAGGTGTCATCTTGGAACGGTGTCATCCGATTCAGGAAGCGGGGCAAGCTGGACCTCAGGTATATTCGACCTTTTAGGTTTATAGCCCAGGTGGGCAAGGTTGCGTATAGGCTGGATCTGCCAGCCGAACTCAGTCATATTCATAGCACTTTTCACGTCTCCCAGTTACGGAAATGTTTGGTGGACGAATCAGAGGTGGTACCCTTGGAGGATATTCAGGTTGACGACAGCTTGAACTACATCCAGAGACCGGTGGCGATTCTTGACAGGAAGTCAAAGGATCTGCAGAACAAGAGGGTGGAACTGATAAAGGTTCAGTGGTAGCATCTAAAGGGCTCGGAATAGACCTGGGAGCTGGAGGACGATAAGAGGGAGCATTACCCAGAGCTTTTTCAGGATCGAGCGATAGACTTTGAGGACGAAGTTTAAAATAAGTGGGGGAGATTTGTAACACCTGGTATGTTTTCTTTAGTACATGTATTTTTCTCTGGGACTCGACTAGTTGGAGGATCAACTCGTCGAGTAGGGTCGTGGCTGCGGACATTTTAAGTGACCGACTCGACGAGTCGGGAGACTGACTCGGCGAGTAGGTGCTGGATAAGTGAAACCCTAAATTTGAGGGTTTGCACCCTATATAAACAACTTAACTCAACCTCCCTTGTCCCTAACACTCTCTTGAAAGCTTCATATCGAACCCTAGCTGTTTGTGTGTGTGTTAAGGCCATTTTTGGTGTTATTGTGTGGATTGTAAAGCTTGGAAGGAAGAAAGGAGCTTGGAAATCGAGTTGGGGCTTATAGATCCGGAGATCTTACTGCATTTTCAGTAGCACTAAGGTATAATGCCCCTGTCTTGACTCATCTATGTGTTTATTCATCTTGAACTTGGGATCTTTAAGGATTTTAAGTCATTTTTCGTATTTGGAAGTGCTGAGTGGGTTTTGACTTCATATTTGGGCCTTAAGAGGGGTCTCATGGCATAAAGGTACCAACTTTAGGGCCATGAGAGCCCCATGCATATTGTAGGACACTTTATATGGATTTTTGAGCTAAAACCCTCATGCATGTGCATCAAGTTTGGAACTTTACGTATAAAATGGACATTAGGAGGCCAGATCTATGGTTTTGGTGTGTTAAATCTCATTTAAATCGACTGTATGGAATTGGTCAAGGTTGGACTCGGCGAGTTGTTCTTGGCACTAGACGAGTCGGTGACCATTGTGCACCAAACCCTTTCTGTGAATGGGTAAGTGTTAGGAAGGAAGTCCCTTATGGGTTTAGACGCGAAAAGAGACCTGGAAGCCATGGGACTCGATGAGTGGTATGAGCAGACTCGGCGAGTCCATAGCAATCTCCCAATCTTTGAAGATGGACTCGACGAGTTGTTCATACAACTCGGCGAGTCATAGACTGGACAAGTCCTTATGTTGGAGATGAACTCGACGAGTTCAAGAAGGAACTCGTCGAGTCGGATGAAGATGGTCCCGATGTTATGATTGAAGGAGAACCCGTCGATTTTTTGCTAGACTCGACGAGTGGAGTCGGGGTTTTGTGTCGGATTAGAGAAGCATGGACTCGACGATTTGTTAGGCCAACTCGGCGAGTCAGGTCAATTGAATGTTGACTTTCACCAATGTTGACTTTCACCAATGTTGACTTTGTCTGAACTTGGACTGACCCTGTTTAGGGTTGTATGTGATGTGTGTTGACTTGAGGTTGTCATGTAGGGATCGAGGAGTCGTAGGGAGTCGACTTGTGCGTCGAGGATAGTTCAGACACTACACGACATTGAGGTGAGTTACCTTCCAGTAGGGGTGGGTCTAAGGCCACAATGTCGGCCAACCAAAAAGGGGTATTTAGACGATGATGGTCTTTGTGATAATTATCTTGGCCTGGTTATGTGTTGGTGATGAGGTTTATCTGGATGGTATGTTATGTGTATGGTAGGGATTAGTTTCCCTGACAGTGGTCCTTAGGACCCAAGGGTAGGTTAGTACCCAGATATGCATGACTGTATGCTTATATCTGGTGATTGTATGCTAGTGGTAGGAGTGAAATAGTCCCCAGTTACCAGTTGAAAGATACCGATGAAGGATACCGGTTGAAAGATACCGATGTTGATTACCAGTTGAAAGATACTGATGATGGTTACCGGTTGAAAGATACCGATGATGGTTACCGGTTGAAAGATACCGATGAAGGTTACCGGTCGAAAGATACCGATGAAGGTTACTGATTGAAAGATACCAACGATATTGTAGGGTATGTGGTATGATGGGGGAACTCACTAAGCTTTGTGCTTACAGTTTTTGTTTTGGTTTCAAGCACCTCTTCGTCGAAGGGGAAGGAATCGGCGGTGTAGCAGCGCATCACCCACACACACACACTACAAGAAAAACAGGCTTTTACGACGCGCGAACCATGACACGCGTTGTTATATGATACGCAAGAGTGTGTGCCCTAAAAATAATGTCGGATCTCCAAAAATTAGAAGGATTTAGGGCACGCATTCTTGCGCGTCCAAAAATAAGTGTCACATTGAAAATAAAAAAAAATAAAAAAAAAAAAACACGGAGGGCACATAACATAAAATGCGCGTCCTCTAAATATGTCGCTTTATATTTTTTAAATGAAACGCGGGGTCACTTCTTTTGGGGGAAACGAAATTCCAAAAAGTTTAAAAGGCCTGCCATGTTATTACCTTCTTTCCACTGTTCTTCTCTCCCTAACTCAAATACCCCAAAAAACCCTAATATACTCTCCTCTTTTCTCCCACAGCAAACTCGCACCATCACATACCTATGGAGGAGATCGCTACCGGAAAAGTGATCTCTTGTTGCTTCCCTCTAAAGAATTCACGTAAGATCTTTACTTTTCTAATTATATAATTCTTTAATTCTAAATTTTTTTTACTATAAACATTAACATCTATTTGTTCATTTTTAAGAATGCGAGATGATGTTTATAATTTGGAAAATGAAGAACATACGAGGTTGAAGATGATGATGTTTTTGACTGAATTGGATGTTAATCTGAAACAGATGATTAAAGATGCCGATTTTTTACTTATTGAAGAAGCTAATATCAAAGTTTGCTATAAATTGAAAATCAATCAGCAAGTTGAAGTTGTGAAAGTCAAATGTCATAAAGTCAAAATTGAAGTTCGAATATTTCACAGTGAACTTGCTTTTTTAAATCTCATATTTGACTTCATTTTAATTCCATTTCGACGTTCATGGGTTGTTGAATATTTATGTCGGAATTCATGGTTAAAAATCAATTTCAATTTTTAAAATCGATATTGAGTTTTTCAATATCGAATGATGGGGCTGAAGGACTTTTAGGTCTTCGATAGTGAGATTTTAATTTTGCTTCTGTGTTGCTGTTTATCATTCTTTCCGATGGTTTCTCATGTGTTCTCACAGTGATTTTTATTTATGGGTGTTTATGTTTCAGAATTCAAGAACCCCTGGAACTCTTGTTCACGGAAATCAACCCAATAACAGTAATCTAACCACTAGAAGGATTACAACTGTTATTGAATATAGCCGCCCTTTTAAGACCAAGATGGAGTGGAGCAACATGTTTCTTTTATCAACGCTCCCTCCAAAGGTACTCTTGTGTCTTTTTAACCAATGGTTTGTTGCATTTGTTCCCAGACCAATCCGATGAACACAACACCAAGAATCATCTTACACTTTTACATCAACAGGTAGTGGCATTGGAAAACGAAAACATTGTAGAAGATGGACCTGCAACAATTAGTAGTAGACCAATTCTCAAATCTGCATCCATGTATGCCTTTGAATACAAGAATATGCATAATAGGAGGTGACCCAAGTGGTTTATCAGCAGCTTATGCACTAGTTATGATGGGAGTTTATATACTTGTATGCATCACCTACAAACTCTAAATAGGTTTGTGGCAGGAACTGGAAACGCTTCTCTCAGGTAAATAATTAAATCACTTTCTTCTGACAGCATTTAAAGGAAATTAAATTAAACTTTTTTTTTCTTTTACAACATATTCAGATTCATTGATGTTGAACAAGGTCAAAAGCTTCATTTATAAAGGAGCAATTCCGTTGAATCAAGTTTTCCTTATTTAATCTCTTCCATATGTTGTTGTGGTTCTTCAAAGATGCAATCTAGTGGAACATCTTGGATTGTAACTGAATTGAGTTCTGGTCACTGCAGGTTGCTTGATATTAGGAGTGGAAATCGATTATATTCTTTGATGAAATTGATGGACTTGCTCCTATGAGATGAAGCAAACAAGAACAGATTCACAACTCTATTGTCTCAACTCTTCTTGCATTAATGGATGGTTTGGATTCAAGGGGACAAGTGGTTTTAATCGGGGAAACAAACCGGATCGATGCGATTGATGGAGCATTGAGAAGACCCGGTAGATGTGATCGTGAGTTTACTTTCCAATTACCTGGTTTGGATGCACGTGTTGAAATTCTAGATATTCATACAAGAAAATGGAAGCAACCACCTGTAAAAGAGTTGAAATTGGAGCTTGTTGCAAGTTGTGTGGGGTATTGTGGGGCTGATTTGAAAGCTCTTTGTACTGAAGCTGCTATACATGCTTTTTGTGAAAAATACCCTCAGGTTTACACTAGTGATGATAAGTTTTTGATAGATGTTGAATTTGTTGAGGTTGAAAAGAAGCATTTTATGGAAGCCATGTCAGCAATTACACCTGCTGCACATAGAGGTTCGGTTGTACATTCTAGACCTTTTTTTGCTAGTTGTATCGCCATGTCTGCAAAGTCATTTACAGAATGCAATGAGGGTTATATCTGATATCTTTCCAGTTCTTGAAATTTCATCTGAATCGAGTAAATTTTCTATGGTTGTTTCCGGTTTTGCCCTTCCTCTTGTGTACGGACCCGGGCTTCTGTTGTGTGGGATTGAGGGTGTTGGGCTGGTAATTTTTTTCTTCGGTTTTGATATTTTTATTTTTTGTTATTATTTAAATTGTGGAATGATCCTTTTTTGTTTGATAGGATCATTTGGTACCTTCTATTCTACATGAACTGGAAAATTTTCCTGTTCATGCCCTTGGACTTTCTTCTCTTTTATCTGATCCGAGTGCTAAGACACCAAAGGAAGCTTTGGTTCAGGTAATATTAATTACACATATTCCGGCATATATCTTGTTGTGCAACTTGTATGCACATGGCACTCCATGTTACCATTATATGTGTCCAAAACAGGAAAACACCCCACATGACAATGACGAAACAACCCTTGCTAAATCTATGCATAATATATATACATGATACATCTTTCTAACATCGCCACACACACATACATTATCCATTATAGATTACCCAAAATACCCCCCTACTCTTTGTATATGCATGGTTATCTCATATCATATCCTAAGACTTTTTGTTGATTAAAGAAATTAAAACTAACAATTTAAGATAAACAATGGTAACACATTTAAAACATAAAAAGTTAGGGTCCTCCTCTAGAAAAACTAAAAAAGTTAGGGTCACCGTCTAGAAAAACTTCCAAGTTGATTTTTGGTTACAAATCCTATCTTAAATAGTTATGTATAATTACCCTACACCATTGAACAACTTTTGTGGGGACTATTTTCAATAATGGCGATGAGGGCATTTATGTCTTTTTCACAAAAAAGAGATCAAGAGTTAATCTTTGTCCCACCTTTTTGAATTGTACAAAAAATTGCTTTTATTGTTCAATTGACATTGGTTCTAATATATGTCTAATGCATTCCAGATGTACTACAACTTGTTTTATTATGTCATGCATATTAATTACATAGCTTTCTTCATACATGCATAATTGGTCCCAAATTGGTCGAATAGTTATGAAAGATGATCATGCTTATCCTATCTTTTTTCTAGTGATCTTGCATAACCAAGTAACTAACAAGACAAATTAGAAATAGTTTTAAAAACAAAAAAAAATGGTAATCGGTTTTGTAGACATTATTTGTTGGGTTGCCTAAATTTGGGAACCTCTCACTTGACATGACACTTAATATAGTAGAATCTTTCAATATTGTTACTGACAAATTATGCAATTAGTCTCTTTGGTTTGCCAAAACAAGCATGATAAGGACAATTATGATAGTCCATATCTTTTTTTATTTTATTCTAGACTTTTATTCAATTAATTTATAATTTACTTTATTAAGAATTACTTTTTTTTATTTTGCAGTGGGCTATCATGATAGTTTTAGTCCTAGTTAATGGTGTAAAGGATCTCATATACAATCTGATGATTATTCTTCTGCAATCTGTAATTGTATTACATGAAGAAGAATATAAGTTGTGGAAAGGAATGAACTTAAATCTAAGTTGAATTTTATGAGCTTAACGGGTTAAGCGAGAAAACATGGCTTAATGTATTAGAACACTAACCCTTTACATATTTGTCCTTCTTTTTTCCACCCAACTCTTCTCATGTTGAAATTAATTTAAAATTTTAAAACTTGTTAACAATTACTATTACTATTAGTATCTTATCTCTTGACACTTACTCTTTACTTGTGAATTTGTTTTTATTAACAATGCAGGTGACTTCTCGACCACACATGATTCAGAGGACACAGGAGATGCAGGCGAGGAAAAATTGTAAATATTGAAGCTCTGAGTTTATTTCTATTATATTAAAATTTTCTTTTTTTATCATGAGTTATTTGATTGAAAAGAGGACCAATGTGTGTGTTGCATATAACTAAAGTTTCAAACATAATATATATATATATATATATATATATATATATATATATATATATATATATATTCAAAATATACTCTGCATTTTTTTTGAGCAAATAACTTTTTTTTTATGGTGTAGGTTGGTAATTTCAGAGTTGAGCCACCTGGGCTATTCCGTGGGCGGGGGGAACATCCAAAGGTTTGAATGACAACTTTACCCCTTCATTGAATGAATTTTTTAAACTTATTCATTGGAAAAGAAATTTATATAATTAAAAATTTAATAGATGGGAAAGCTGAAAAAACGAATCCTCCAAGTGATATTACCATAAACATCGGAAAGGATGCTCTAATTCCAGAATGTCCAATTCCTGGTGAAAGGTTTGTTTTTTTTCCTACTAGATGCTATTATAATATATGTTGTCACAGGCTGCAAGAGATGTTGGAGCCCTTAGAGAACCGAAGGACAAACTAGAGAAGTGAGTTGAAGAGCTGAGATGGAGATTAGACTTTGAAAAGGATTTGAGGGTATATTTTTTTATATTTCTTGTATCTAATTAGTTTGTAAATTTTTGTTACAACTATTGATTTGTTTTATCTTTCCATGGAACGATTATTTGTATGACATTAAATTTTATGCAATGGATTGTATTTTTTGTATATGATATTTTATTTTTCTATTATAAGACATTAAATACAAATTTAATTTGAAAATTAGTAAATCTATAAATAATATTTTTTTAAATATTTAAAATTATGATATGCAAAAATATGTGTCATCTTCATTTATGACATGGCCTTTCTTGACAGGGACTTTCTTGATACGCATTGCGTGTCATTAACACGCGCGTCGTAAGGTTACGACATGCGAATGCGTGTCGTCTTCCTTTATGATAGGGCTTTCCTTGATACGCATTGCATGTCGTAAACGCGCGTCGTAATTGCACGTTGTAAATGTGCGTCGTCTTTCTTTATGACAGGGCCTTTCTTGATGCGCATTTGCGCGTCGTCTGAGCCTTTTACGACGCGCAATGAGCGTCGTAAAAGGCTGTTTTTCTAGTAGTGACACATGGTTTCCGCAAGAAGTTTTTGGGACTGTACTCTGATTTTCAATACTTTTGATGTTATGGTTTGAAACACAACATTATGATATTGTAATGGAATGTTTTATTGACAATGTTTTGGTAAAATGTTTATTAAATGCGTTAATTCAAAAATGAAATTTTTGGCCTTGAAAATTGGGTCGTTACATAGAGCATTTTTCGGAGTTGTTCGCATCAATGGACTTCGAGGACGAAGTCTAGTTCAAGTGGAGGAGAATTGTAACATTCCGATGATGAGGTATTTTCAGTTTTAACCCTAAGTATGAAGAGTTATTGCAATTTAGCCCTTGTGTATGATAAAGTTTGCAAAGTGGCCCATGATGGCATTTTTTAATTTTTAGGACGGGATCACGTACGCTGGGCGTACGTAGCGTACGTGGGGCGTACGTGTCTGATCCACAAACCCTAATTTTTAGGGTTTGGACCCTATATAAACATCATTAACTCTTAATTGCTCACTCCCCCACTAGCCTCTAATCCTCATTTTATCCATTACAACCCTTATCTCTTATGTGTGTTCCTTTGAGCTCAAAAGTGTGTGTTTATGGTGCCTTTGAAGCAAGGTGAAAGTAGAAGCACCAACTTGGAAGATCGAGACCTTATAGATCCAAGCACACCTCACCTCTAAGCTGCATTTTGAGGTATAAAGTTTTAAACTTGATAATCATATCACTAGATCTTGCTTATGTTTAAAGTTTATGCTTATTAGCACCATATTCTTGGTTATTTTTGTTGGATTAGTGTCTAAGTCCATAACTATAATTGGTATGTACTTGACCGGATTGGCATGGTCTATTTGGGTTGCATGGCATCGGAACAATTTGGATAGACTTGTGTGAGAAAAGGATGTTTATGATTTGTTAATATATTATAAGTTCTAATATATTAATGTGAAATCATATTATTTAATTGGTATTGATCAATAATTAATTTGGAATTAATTTTGTGATCAAAAGGAGACTAATTAAATATATAGGGATACTCCATGGAGGTTTTAACCCATGGAGCATGAAGAATATGGAAAGACATGAGTTACATGGTGTAACCCTAATAGCCACCATATATAAGGAACCCATGGCCCAAGAAATTGGTACTAGTGTGTGTACACATGAGGGCTAGCCGATTTGAGCATAAGAACCTTTTCTCTCAAGTTATTCCAAGTTGTTGGTGATGTTGTGTGAACCATTAGAGGTGTCACACTTGAGGCACTAGGCTCTTAAGCTCCATGGAATCAACCTACATGAAAAGATATGTCTTCTAACTTGTTTATATTACCCAAGTATCAATGATTGTATGTTATTTAGGGTAATACCTTGGAAAGTTCAAGTCTCCATGTATAATAGAGAAAACATAGATCCAAGGTATTTAGGGTTGCATGTACACCATATGAGTGTTAGAATGCTCAAAACCTTTCACTTTTGGGTATAAGCTACCCTAGACCCAATGAGTTATCCTTTTGGACGTTTTAGAGTAGTTGGAGTGATAAAAATATGATATTGTCTCTTAGTTACTCCCCATGCATGAGTTTTGTTGTCTTAATGGCTTAAGATGTTGGGGTTTTTAGTGTTAAGCACTTGATGGCCATGCTATACCATAACATTAGAAACTTTATGGTCCAGGAAAACATTAGGGACTTGGATCTGGTTTTGGACAGAAAGTCTTGATGTACTAAGCACTTAATGAGTTGGTTGGCAGACCAGGTGTGTATGTTGGACATACCCAATGGTACAATGCACGTACATGGTCGACAACCCAACTCCTCAGTCAAACGGAGTACGCCCCGCGTACATTTGTGTACGCCCTACGTACTCAGCTAGGATGACCCGGCTGGGTTGTCTCAGCTGGTTTGTTAAGTGTGACCAATCTTGACGAAAGGGTATTTTGGGTAATTTGGTATTAATTTAAGTCGGGCAATGTTTTCGATAATAGGTGTCAGGTAGAGCCGGTTTTCAGAGCAGAGATTTATTCAACTTGTGTTCAGACTAAGAGGTAAGTATTCCTCACTATACTCAAGGGTCGAAGGCACCAATGTCGGCCCACTAGATTATTTATCCTAGTTATAGGATTGTGTTATGCTAATATTGGATTGAGTAGTGGACCTATATGGTTATCTATATTTGTCGGTAATATGCTTACGGTTGTTTGTTACATATGTCTACATATTGTGGTTGGATTGAGGCGATCCTACTTTGTGCTGAAGGCCAAGACACCCGATGTGGCTCGGATAGGCTGTAGACCTTGCGAGGCGGTCCAGTTAGGTCAAAGGCCCATAAAGCGGTCTAGATAGGTTGTAGGCCCAACGAGGCGGTCCAGTCAGGTTGAAGGCTCATAGTTGCATGATTTGTTTGTTATGTTGTGTGATGGTACTTTGGGGGAACTCACTAAGCTTTGACTTACAATTTTAGTTTATTGTTTCGTGTACTTCCGAGGATCAAGGAAAAGCTAAGGCCTCATGGTGCATATCTTCCTATTTTCAAGATATTGGTTTTTGGGACACTCTGGTATGACTTTAATTTTAAACAATGGTTCTTTTGTAACAATGATGGTTAATGGTTGTTTTTGAAAATTTTAAAATTTTATGATTTGTGGAGTGTTACAATTATTTTGTGGTCACTTTTAACTGAAATTTTTCCATATGAAATTTTGTGTTTGTTTTTTCCATTTTATTAACTCCACGGAATATTTGTATGTCAAATTGATTTTTCTTTCTTGATTTATTAAATTGATTTAAATTTTAGGAATGCAATAATTGACTCTCTTTCATTTAAATCAAGAATTTTCATATTGAATGTCCAACTTAATATAATTAATCTATTAATTTAAAATATATTATTAGATATGAAATAATATCTTAATATTGGCAGATTTTTAAAATTATCATTATAATAAACGTATATGTTATTTTAAATATTACGTTAAATCCAAAATATAAATCATATTATTAAATTAACTCATAGGAAACATATTCAAATATTATTTTCCAAATAGTTAAAAGGTTTAAATTGAGTAATGTAGAAGGACAAGTCAAATTAAATAAAAATAATTTAAAAACAAATTTTATTATCATTCCATTTATTTTCCAAAGTAGTGGTTTTTAATCTACTCTAATAAATGATTTTTTTTACCACATGCATATTCTTATTGATTTGGCAGTATGTCATTTTGTAGTTATTTTCAATTATAAATAATCCAAATGGAATTTTATGGGGTTTTTCGTTTTCAGTAATTCCACATAGTATTATAGGTTAGATTCACTTTTCCTTCTTAATTTAATAAATTAATTGTAATTTTAAGAATGCAATAATTGACTCACTTTTATTCAAATTCAAAATTTTCATATTTAATTTTCAACTTAATTCAACTAATATATTAAAATAAAATGTATTATTAAATATAAAATATTATCTTATTATTAATAGATTTTTAAAATGATTATTACAATACACTTATTTGTTATTTTAAATATTGTGTTAAATTCAAATCTTAAATCATATTATTAAACTAACGTATAATATATATATATATATATATATATATATATATATATATATATATATATATATACTCTAATAAATGAAAATTTTTATTATCACATACCACACGCTTATTGATTTTTTGAGATATTATTTTATGATTATTTTCAACTAAAAATTTTTCATATGAAATTTTGTGGTTTTTTCCTTTTTTTTATTTCCATATAGTTATTTTCTTCCTTTCTTGATATAATAAATAGACTTCAATATAAGGAATGAAACAATTGACTCATTTTCATTCAAATTCAAAAAAAAAAATTAATTTCGAACTTATTATAATTAATATGTTAACTTAAAATATATTATTAAATGTAAAATATTATCTTATTATTGGTAGTTTTTAAAATGATTGTTACAAATTTAAAATACACTTATTTGTTATTAGAAATATTATGTTAGATCCAAAACATATATCATATTTTTAAATTAACTTGTAAAAATATTATCACATACTATTTTTCAAAATAGATGAAAATATTTAAATGTTGTAAATACAATACTAAATTTCTATTTAAATAAAAATTATATAATAACTAATTTTATTAAAATTCAATTTTTCCATAAAATTTATATTCTAATAAATGAAATTTTTTTTGTCCATATATTACATTCTCATTGATTTGCCCATATATGATTTTGTTTGGTTAATTTCAATTAAAATATGTTTTACTAGATATTTTATGTTTATTTTTTCATTTTACTAATTCCACATAGTATTTATATGTCAAACTGATTTTTTTCGTGATCTAATAAATTGATTTCAATTTTAGGAATGCAATAATTGGCTCACTTTCATTCAAATCAAAATTTTCGTATTGAATTCCCAACTTAATATAAATAATCTATCAATTTAAAATATATTATTAGATGTAAAATATTATCTTAGTATTTGTAGCTTTTTAAAATTATTATTACAATACACATATTTTTTATTTTAAATATTATGTTAAATCCAAAATATAAATCATATAATTAAATAAACTCATAAGAAATATATTCAAATACTATTTTCCAAAATAGTTAAAAAGTCTTAAATGTTGTAAATGTAGAAGGACAAGTCAAGTTAAGTAAATGTTGTAAAGGTAGAAAAACAACTTCTTTGAAAAAAAATCAAATTATAATAAAATTAAATTTTAGATTATTTTTTTTAAACATTGACTTGTCCTTCTAAATTTAAATTTTCTAAATGTAGAAGGACGAGTCAAGTTCAATAAAAATAATCTAAAACCTATTTTTTTTTTATAATTCGAATTTTTTTCAAAGAAGTGGATTTTCATCTATTCTAATAAATATTTTTTTTATCACATGTCACATTCTTATTGATTTAGCAACATATCACTTCGTGGTTAGTTTCAATTAAAAGTTTTTCATGTGACATTTTATGGTTATTTTCCTCTTCATTAATTCCACATAGTACTTATAAGTTAAATTCACTTTTCTTTCTTGATGTAATAAACAGATTGTAATTTTAAGAATGCATTTATTGATTCACTTTCATTTAAATTAAAAAATTTCATATTAAATTTCCAACTTAATTTAATTAATGTATTAATTTAAAATATATTATTAAAATTAAAGTTTATATCTTACTATCGATAGATTTTTAAAATGAATATTAAAATACACTTATTTGTTATTTTGAGTATTATGTTAAATCCATATTTTAAATGACAATACTAAATGAACTTATTATATATATATATACTCCCTAATAAATGAAAATTTTTATAACCAAGTACCATAATCTTAATGATTTTGCCAAATATTATTTTGTGGTTACTTTCAACTAAAATGTTTCCATATGAAGTTTTGTTGTTTTTTTCCATATATTTTATCTCCACATAGTTATTTTCTTCCTTTCTTGATGTAATAAATAGGCTTTAATTTAAGGATTGCAATAAATGACTCATTTTTAGTCAAATTCTTATATATATATATATATATATATATATATATATATATATATATATATATATATATATATATATATATATATATACTCCCTAATAAATGAAAATTTTTATAACCAAGTACCATAATCTTAATGATTTTGCCAAATATTATTTTGTGGTGACTTTCAACTAAAATGTTTCCATATGAAGTTTTGTGGTTTTTTTCCATATTTTTTATCTCCACATAGTTATTTTCTTCCTTTCTTGATGTAATAAATAGGCTTTAATTTAAGGATTGCAATAAATGACTCATTTTTAGTCAAATTCTTATATATATATATATATATATATATATATATATATATATATATATATATATATATATATATATATAATTTCCAAATTAATATAATTGATATATTAACTAATATACTATTAAATATAAACAATTATCTTATTATTGGTAGATTTTTAAAATGATTATTACAAATTTAAAATACACTTATTTATAGTTCTAAATATTATGTTAAATCCAAAACATAAATCATATTATTAAATTAACTTATAAAAATATTATGAGATACTATTTTTTAAAATATATGAAAATGTTTAAATGTTGTAAATATAGTACTACAATTCGAATTTAATAAAATTTATATAATTTTTTTTATATTTCAACTTTTTCCTAAAAAGTCTACTCTAATAAATGAAAATATTTTTTTCAACATGTCACATTCTCATTGATTTTGACACATATCATTTTTAGTTTATTTTTAATTAAGTCTTTTGCCACATGATATTTTATGGGGTTTTTTTGCATTTTATTAATTCCACATAGTATTTATATGTCAAATTGATTTTTTCTTTCTTGATGTAATAAATTTATTTCAATTTTAGGAGTGCAATAATTAACTCATTTTCATTTAAATCAAAAATTTTCTTTGAATTTCCAAATTAATATAATTAATCTATTAATTTAAAATGTATTATTAGATGTGAAATATTATCTTAATATTCGTAGGATTTTAAAATTATTATTACAATACACATATTTGTTATTTTAAATATTATGTTAAATCCAAAACACAAATCATATTATTAGACTAACTCATAAGAAATATATTCAAATACTATTTTCCAAAAATAGTTAAAAAGGTTTTAATATTGTAATGTAAAAGGACAAGTCAAATTAAATAATAATAATCTACAAATTAATTTCATTAAAATTCTCTTTTTTTCCAAAGTGGTGTTTTTTAATCTACTTTTATAAATGAATTTTTTTGTCACATTCTCGTTATATTGGCAACATATAATTTTGTGGTTTTTTAAAGTTAAAAATTTTTCACATTATATTTTTTGGTGTTTTTCATTTTGATTAATTGCACATAATATTTATAGGTTAAATTCACTTTCCTTTTTTTGATATAATAATAAGATTGTAATTTTAGTAGTACAATAATTAACTCAATTTCATTCATATTCAAAATTATCATAATCAATTTCCAACTTAATTTAATTAATATATTATTAAATATAAAATATTATCTTAAATCCAAAACTTAAATCTTATTATTAAATTAACTTTTATATATATATATATATATATATATATATATATATATATATATATATATATATATATATATATATATATATATCACCTTAAAACCATAAGCTATTGTGTAACAGCCAAAAAATCCAACGTAAAAATTTCATTTTTATTATAATTAAAACACCATTATAACTTTGTTATAAACACTAAATAGATTTTTAATTAACGCAAATATCATAGTCCAATCCCAAATATCACATATTGCAGAAAACATGGGTTAATGCACTACGATCGTCCCGAACTCTTTCATTTGCAAAATGGAGTATCTGAAACATAAATTGAAAACTATAAGCACAAAGCTTAATGAGTTCCCCAAATACCACATACCATGCATATCTTACGATCCATACATATCATACTTAACCGTGATCCATACATATCATTCATATACCATAATTATTAAGAGTGCTATGTGTCATCCATAGTCATGCCATTATGCCACAACCCACTTCGTGGTCTTTCTTGCCAAGCCGGGGGCCATAACCCTAGGTCTTACAGACAAGTGCCAAGAGCCACCTCCTGGTCTTCCATGCAAGCATCGCAAAGACAATTGGCATACAAACTATTCTACTTAACTAATTACATTCCAGAGTTCATAGTCTGGTCTTGCATACAGTGTATCAGGAGTCGCCTTCTGGTCTTTCATACATATTGCCAAGGGATAACCCTCGGGTTTTCCTACAATACATAAACCAAATGGGTCGAAATTGGTGCCTTCGACCCATACAACAATGAGGAGACTCAACTCTAATGTTGAAGCTCACTGCAAGAAATCCTTAGTTGCTGCCCTAACAACTTCTCGAGCTAACAATACCAAAATATCACCCAATTAGCAATTGGGTTCCAAACCATGATCCATAATCCATACTTGGGGTAAAATGACCATTTTACCTATGGCCCAACAAGATTCATAACTAAGGCCCAAGTCCAAATCCAACAAGATCCAAAACCACAAAATCCATAAAAGCCCACTAATGACCCAATTTTCCAAATTGGGCCCAATCCCACACGGGCCTTATCCTAAGCCCATATTTTCCAATTCAGATTGCTTCAAACACCCCTTGGGAAAAACTTGATCAAAGGCATAAGTCAAAAGTCAAAGTCAACGGCCCAAGTTGACCCAACTTGCTGAGTTGTCCTTCAAATCTCGAGTTTCTTCAATAGACTACAAAGATCCGGCAAAACCCCCTCAACTTGCTGAGTTCACCCATAAACTCACCGACCTCACCAAAAATCCAACCTATTAATTCGTTAAGTCGACCTTTTCAAAACTAAGGGCTTCCCAACCTAGATCTTAACTTAAATGGCCTAAAAAAGGGTAAAGTTTCCAACTTTACCCTTAAGAACCACAACAATAGGTTCAAAACCCAAACCCTAAATTAAAAGGGTAAGGACTTAACCATTAAGCACTTATTCCACAAGGACACAACTCCAAGATGTAGATCTGACCGTATAAGGCTAGATGGTTATGTAAAGTTTCCAACTTTACACTTATTCATGATTAGAAGACGCTCAAAAGCTTAAAAGAGACCAAAAAAGGACTTAATGCATGCATGAAGCCCTTAGGACCAAAAAGTTGGCACCTTTATGCCCAAAGAGCTCATGGAGATCATAGATCTGGAAAGGATAAACACTTGGGACTTCTACTTCCTCAACAATCACCCATCCATGGCTAAAAGCATACAAATAAACCCAAGAAGAGATCAAAGCCAATACTAAGCAAGGTTAGAACTTTATACCCAAAATATGCTAGAAATGGAGCAGAGAATCCAGATCTATGAGCTCCTTCTTGAACCACCACCTTGCACCAAGCTTCTCCTCCTTGAATAAGCTTCAAACACACACCAAAACATACACAATGGACTCACAGCACTCTTGGAGGCTCTAGGGGTTTGAGATTAGGGCCAGGGGCTATGGAGGCTAGAAATGAGGCCAACACATGGACTTAAGGTGTTTAAATAAGGTGCAAAACCCCAAAAATTAGGGTTTCCTAAACAGTGCCCAACTCGACGCGTTGGCTCCTCCAACTCGCCGAGTTTTCTCATTAACCTCGTAACCAAAACAACCTCTACTCGCCGAGTTGAGGCTCCTCAACTCGTCGAGTAGACCCATTAAATCCTCATGATTCTACATTTTCAATTCGCCGAGTTGGATCCCCCAACTTGTCGAGTTCAACTTGAAATTGGCATAATTCCACAATTAACCTTCTAGATTCTGAGTGTTACAACCCTCCCCCACTTAAATTAGATTTCGTCCTTGAAATCGCTCCTTATTAACACTCATACCAAAACGACCAACCTGATGATTAGAAACAAAAATTATGCGCACAAAATAATCTTCCCAAGGCAACTGAAATCCCAAACCAAAATGACTCTCCCAAAGATAACATTCAAACCTTCAGCCCCTGCAAACCGCTTCTACCTTTCTGAGACCTAAAATCTATAATGGTCTGACTCCCTAGCAGACCGCTCATGCTGAAACAAATCCATGCCTAACTCTCAACAAATAACCGACTAAACATAACACTTCCAATTCCGAACATACCACGACCTATCCAAATTTACTGAAATCGCCCTTGGAATAGTTCTTCAAGCCTGAGGAAGAACAAATCCTCAATCTCTCAAATAAAACCAATCCTATCTCACCTGAAATTCGAAACCTAAGTCTCAATGGTCTGACTCCCTGTCAGACCCCCCTATGTCGAACCGCCCCCGATCACATTGTTGCTTCAAAGGGAAACAAAGTCACTAACCATAAACAGCTACATAACACTTATACTCGACAAAAGGCTCAAATAATCCTTCGAGTAGAAGATTCATTCCTACAACGGTTAGACTCGGACGAGAGCTACACAACAGGGTCAAATCAGTTACTCTGAGATTATTTAATCCCATTGCGAGTGACTTAGCATTCCCTAGTCAATCAATCACTCCACGCACACAAGACCCAATCATTAATACTGCCTGAAACAGTGATACTGACCGAAACACTGAAACTGCCCAAAACACTGATATTGCCAGAGACCCTAATACTGCCCGAAACAGCATGTTACCTGATGGGTTTTAGAAATAAGATATTTCCTATGTGCACATACAACCCTATAGCTTGGATCTAGATTTCTCTAATTGAACATGCAATATATCCAAGACTTTCATGGCTAGATCTAGTGTAAAATAACAATGAAAACATATCTAGAATAATACCTTGAGTTACTTGCTTGAAACCTTCTTCTACTTGGAGCTTAGAGTCACAATTGTCACTCCTCTAATGGCTTACAAACACCAACTAGCAAGAAGATGATTTGAGAGAGGTAAGGAAGTGATAAATTGGCTCTTGGGTTACTCCAATAACAAGGGTGCCGATTTCCACAACCCCAAGGGTCTATTTATACTGTGAGCTCCTAGGGTTTCACCCTAAAACCCTAATTGGATAACTTAGCCTCAAAGCAATCCAATATCCCTTCTAGATAAGGCCTTGGATGATTTCTAGGTGATCCACATCCCTAAAATCGTCCGCCCCATATCCATAAGGATTCTTAGCCCAAAATACAACTATCACACATTTGACAGTTTATACCCCTTACATCAATTAATCTCTTTAAATCACCAAATTAATTCCTAATTAATTTATGACTTATATTAATCAAATAATATTATTATTCCTTTAATATATTATTCTTTTAATACATTAATAATAATATCTCTTCTCTCTATATAAATCACCCTGTCAAGTTGCTATGGTGAAGGTAACCCAAAAGGACCATGCACAATCGGGTCAAGTACTTACCAAATATAGTTACAGCCTTAGACACTAATCCAACAGTCTCCCACTTGGATAAGTCTAGTAACTATAAACGCAAAAACAATCCGATTAGCAATCGTAGCTCTCAAAGACGCTGTCAACTCTGATCTTATCAGTAACCTGTCCTTTAGATAAGGGATCGTACAGTCCTTTGTTTTGATATCGTGCAGAAGATTTTATGAAACATTGTCATACTTATTGTCCAAAAACTATTTTCTCGATCTCAGATTTATTTAACGTAGAACTTAATCGAACACATCAATTCAGTCCTGACTGGGCCCGGCACATAAGTCAAATCAAATCATCGAGCGGCCGTGATATCGCTTTTACCCTCTTAGGATAAAAGTAACAGATAAACTTTGACTTATATGCATTTACTTATTGACTAATCAAATATACACAACAATGTGTTTTACGACATCAATTTACTGATGCGGTTTCGCATTATCAATGTACAACCAATTAGTAAATAATAAACCATATATTTAGGTTTTAAGACCATATGATATTATCGTCTTGCGATCACCCCAAAGTGATTCCAGCAAGCGCGGGTTTATTCCAATGCTCAAAACTTGTTCATAAGCACTCATGAACGTTGCAGCAAACCTTTGCTATGTCTAATACCATTTAGACAATCTACACACCAATTCATGACAATCTTCATTCATACATACTTCCAACATATGAACGATTGTGGACAGTTTGAATAATTCGATTATTCTTAATAACCTCAATTATTCTGGAAGTCAAAACATGCAAAGTGAAACAATAGCTAAACAATTAACATAAGAGAGTAACTTTACTTATAAACAATACTCTTTTATTTAATCATCAAATGTCAATTACATTTACCTATTACATGTTTCTAAAACTATCTAATCTAAAGTAATATCATCCTTCAACCCAATACTCCTAGCATGCTGCAAGTGCTTAACCCTGCTCAGTCCCTTCGTAAGTGGATTTGCTGGGTTATCTTCTGATGATATCCTCTTAACCACGACTTGTCCTTCTTCTACTCGATGTCTAATAAAGTGATATTTTCTGTCGATATGCCGAGATCTACCATGATCCCTCGGTTCCTTGGTCAAGGCAACCGCTCCTTCATTATCATAGAAAATTTCCATGGGCTCCTTTGTAGCAGGCACAACTCTAAGATCGCCAATGAAGTTCTTCAACCATATTGCCTCCTTTGACGCTTCACTCGCTGCAATGTACTCTGATTCGCACGTTGAATCAGCTACAGTTTCCTGTTTGGAACTTTTCCAAGTTACCGCTCCTCCATTAAGGGTAAATACCCCTCCCGACTGCGAACGGTAGTTGTCCCTGTCAGTCTGGAAACTGGCGTCACTATACCCTCGCACCTTTAAGTCGTCACTCCCTCCGAGGACTAGAAACCATTCCTTGGTCCTCTGAAGGTACTTAAGGATGTTCTTGACCGCAATCCAATGCACTCTTCCAGGATTCCCTTGATATCTATTGACCATGATCAAAGCAAAGGCCACATCAGGTCGAGTACAAGTCATAGCGTACATGATAGAGCCAACTGCGGAAGCGTAAGGTACTCGGCTCATCTCAGCTATCTCGGCTTCGGTACTCGGACTTTGAGTCTTACTCAACTTTGTATTACTTTGTATCGGTAGTTCTCCCTTCTTCGAGTTCTCCATACTAAAATGTTTTAGTACCTTATCTAAGTAAGTATTCTGACTAAGTCCTATTAGTCTCTTACTTCTTTCTCTCACTATCCTTATTCCCAAAACATAGGAAGCCTCTCCGAGGTCCTTCATAGCGAAGCACTTCCCAAGCCAGGACTTTACCTCCTGCAGAGTCGGGATGTCGTTTCCTATGAGCAGTATGTCATCGACATACAAAATGAGAAAGCTAACTATGCTCCCACTGACTTTGACATATACACATGATTCATCTTCGCTTCGTACAAATCCAAACTCTTTGACTTTCTCATCAAAGAAAAGATTCCATCTGTGAGATGCTTGCTTAAGTCCATAAATGGACTTCTCAAGCTTGCACACTGTATTTTGGATGCTTCGGATCGACAAAACCCTTTGGCTGAGCCATGTAAACATCCTCAGCCAACTTCCCATTAAGGAAAGCGGTCTTAACATCCATTTGCCATATCTCATAATCATGAAATGCGGCAATGGCTAGCATCACCCTAATAGACTTAATTTTCGCAACTGGTGAAAAGGTCTCATCACAGTCAACTCCGGGAGTTTGAGTAAAGCCCTTCTCCACTAGTCGTGCCTTATACGTGTGCACGTTCCCATCCACGTCGGTCTTCTTCTTGAAGATCCATTTGGACCCAACTGTCTTACGTCCAGGCACATTGTCAACCAAATTCAAAACTTGGTTGTCATACATGGATTGAATCTCGCTGTCCATCGCCTCTTTCCATTTTGCAAACTCCGGGCCTGCCATGGCTTCCTTGTAGCAATTAGGTTCATCTAGATTTGTTAGTGTACTATCACTAATATACGTGTCCCCTTCGGTAGTAATATGAAAACCATACAACTGGGGTTGAAATCTAACTCTTTCGGAATGTCTAAGAGGTAAGGACTCGTCAATTGGTTCAAACGGAGTTTCCTCCTCGGGTTGAGCGCCAATGGTAGAGGTTCCTTCATCACTCGACTCTTGAATCTCTTCAAGATCGATCTGCCTCCCACTATCTCCTTGGTTTATGATTTCTCGTTCTCGGAAAACCCCTCTCCTCGCAACGAAGACAACATTGTCACTCGGTCTATAGAAGAGATATCCAAAGGATTTCTGCGGATAGCCGATGAAAATACATCGCTCACTACGAGGTTCGAGATTTTCATGAGTTTCTCGTCTTACGAAAACTTCACAACCCTAAACCTTGATATGTGCCAACAAGGGAGCTTTCCCTGTCCACATCTCGTGAGGTGTTTTGGCAACCTTCTTTGTAGGGACTCGGTTAAGGATATGGGTGGCATTCTCTAAGGCATACCCCCAAAATGAGATAGGTAGTGAAGCACGACTCATCATAGAACGAACCATGTCTAACAAGGTTTGATTGCGCCTTTCTGCCACACCATTTAATTGCGGTGTACTAGGTGGCGTCAATTGCGAAACTATTCTGCATTCCTTGAGATAGTCGTGGAATTCAAGACTTAGGTACTCTCCTCCTCGGTCGGATTGAAGCATCTTGATCTTCCTGCCCAATTGATTCTCTACTTCATTCTTGAACTCTTTGAACTTTTCAAACGTTTCAGACTTGTGCTTGATTAAGTAAATATACCCATATCTACTATAATCATCGGTGAAAGTCACGTAGAAGCGGTTTCCATCCTTTGTGGTGGATCTAAAGGGCCCACATACATCGGTATGTATGAGATCCAATGAACCCTCACCCCTCTCACAAGTGCCATTGAAGGGTGACTTTGTCATCTTTCCAAGTAAACAAGATTCGCACGTGTCTTCTTCCCTAAGGTCGAATGACTCCAACACTCCATCCTTTTAGAGTTGGGCTATGCGTTTCTTGTTTACATGTCCAAGACGACAATGCCACAAAGATGATTTATCCACACTATTGCAAGAATCCATACACAACACATCATTTCCTAGGTTATCTACAACCATAACAATCTCATAAATTCCATTACAAGGCATTGCTTCAAAGTATAAAACACCATTTAGATAAGCATAAGTAGAACCATTCATATTATTAAGCGAATATCTAAATCCTTGTCTAAACAAACCATGAAATGAAATGATGTTTCTTGCCATATCTGGTGAGTAGCAACAATTATTTAAATCTAGACCTAATCCATTACTAAGCACTAAAGAATACACTCCAATCTTGGTCACGGGCGACGATCTTCTGTTTCCCATGATTAGATTTATTCTTCCTTGCTCCACATCTCTATCTCTTCTTAGTCCCTGCAAATCAGAACAAATGTGGTAACCACATACTGTATCAAGAACCCAAGAAATAGTATGAGATGAATCATTAGATTTAATTGTGTATATACCTGCAAAAGATGGCTTGATCTTTCCATCCTTGATGGCTTGCAGATATTCCGGGCAGCTTCTCTTCCAATGTCCTATTTTGTGGCAATGATGGCACTCTGCCTCCTTCGGGTTAGGATTGGGCTTAGCAGGATCAACCTTGGTCCCACTAGACGAGGAACCATCTTGGGACTTTCCCTTATGGTGGCTCTTTGACGGAGCCTTCATCTTTTTGCCCCTTCCCTGCCCTATAGCCAAAACAGGAGCAGCGGTTGGTGCAAGAGTTGGTGCAACGGACTTGTCCTTTAGGTTGCTCTCAGTAGTCCTTAGGAGTCCTTGGAGTTTGCTTAGGGTGACCTCTTCCTTGTTAATGTGGTAGGTCATCCTAAATTGGTTATAGCATGAAGGCAAGGAGTGAAGAAAAATGGCAATGGCCAAATCCTCCCCAAAGTTAACATGTAACTCGCGAAGACGATCAACATATCTTTGCATCTTTTGCAAGTGCATGGTTAACGATTCTCCACTTCCCATCTTGACGGTGATCATGTTGGTGATGATCTCGTAGCGCTCTTGCCTCCTCGTGCTTTGGTGGTACCTCTCCATCAAGTCTTGATGCATTTCATACAGATACATGTCCTCACAGGACTTTTGGAATTCTTGGTTCATAGTGGCTATCATGATGCAATGCACTTTCGTTGCATCATGTTCGTGTGTCTCAAACACAGCCATCTCTTCAGGAGTAGCGATTTCCGGGTTGACCTTCTCGAGCTTTTCGTCGAGGACATACTCTTTGTCCTCGTAGCGTGCAATGGTACGAATGTATCTTATCCATTCGCTAAAGTTCGTACCATCGAAGGTCACCTTCTGGCAAAGACTCAGAACATTTATGAATGTGTCGAACATTAGCAGTTAGAAATGTGGAAGAATAAAATATTCATGTTGTACACATGATGATTTACAATATGGTAACATATACATCATAATGTCCTACTCAAAACAAGGTTTATTAAACTTAATTATAAGTGTGGATTATGCTTCTTATTTGAATGGTTCTTTTAAAAATATGTAACATCCAAAATTCTGGTATGTCTTAAAACCCTAAGTAATGATAATTTTTGCATAAATGGTCCCTTAAGTACGTTGGGCGTACTTAAGTGTACGCTTAGCGTACTGCATGGAAGTGGTCGTGGAGGAATCAGGGTACGCTGGGCGTACCTTGAGTTACGCAGGGCGTATGCGCCAGGGACGCAAAACCCTAAATTTCCAGACTTGAGGCCTATTTAAACAACTTTAAGTCCCTCAGACTAAACCCTAGAGAGTCTCCACAACCTTAGGACGTCCATATACTCCTGGAAACCTTGTGAGATCATTCTTAAGCCTTAAAGAGTGCATTTGTGGCCTTTTAGTGTGTATTTCAAGAAGAAGGGGTGGTAAAGCAAGCTTGGATCAATTGGGTGCTTCAAGATCCTGCACCAAAATTATCTTGCAAAGCTTCTGGAGGTAAAAATCTTGCATCTTTCCTTTCTAATCTTTAGATCTAGCTAGGGTTTTGGTGGTTTGTCCCTTTTGATGAACTTTGGACCACTTTTGTTGAGCTAAGCCTCCCCATTTGATATGAAAGGCCGATATGAGGTCCCCTAGTAATTTAGAAGTATAAAAATGGAAGCTTGATGAGAGATTTGACCTCAGGCATGGGTAAAAGACCTTGGAAAGGTCTTAATTGTGTAGTTGGGTGTGTATGAGACATGCAATGGCATAAAGTTGCCAACTTTATGCCTTAGGACATCTTTTTAGACATAGATCTAGCTTTTGGACATGAAGGATTCGAGCATTAAGCACTTAATGGAAAGAGTGCTTAAAATGGTTGTACGTTGGGCATAACTGGCTGTACGCGGCGCGTAGTCACTAAACCTTTAGTACGCTACGCGTACCAGGGTGGTACGCTGGGCGTACGCAACTCAGTTGGGCCCTATGTTGTTTTGGGCCTTTGGGCCTCATTTGGTTGTTGGGCTTGATTGGATTCTGTGAGTTAGAGGCCTTTTCATCTATTTGGGCCGTGGACTTATCGGTTGGGCCTTATTGGGCCAAGGGGCCCATTAAGGATATTGGACTTGGACTTTGGGGCCCATTTTCAAGAAAAGGGTAATTAGGCCTTGAGGATAGAGTTTGAAGGTCGGGCCTTTCCTTAGGTAATTTAAGGTCTTATCATTGATTATATTATTATTGTTATTATTCAGCTTGGGAGGTTGCAGATTATTAGGAGGACAGTATTCGTATTCATTGGACGGAGATGAGTCTTCTCACCATACCTATGGGTCTATGACACCAAGGTCAGCCCATTATGTGAACATGTTATGTGTGTGTTATTCATTTATGAATTGATATGTTATGTGATATTATGTTGGTATGGAAGACCCCAGGGGGGGGGAGCCCGTGGCATTGGATATAAGACCATGTGGGGTAGCCCATGGCATTCCTAGGTAAAGACCAATTGGGGAAGCCCATGGCATTAGATGTAAGGCCATGTGGGGTAGCCCATGGCAGTCCTAGGTAAAGACCATATGGGGTGGCCCATGGCATTCTTGCTGAATCATATTGCATGGTTTCTGTGGCATGATTATAGCTTTATTAGCTATCAGGATATGTGTATGTGAATGTGTGTGGAATGCTCTAAGAAACTCACTAAGCATTTCACTTACAAGTTGTTGATTTGTTTCAAGTACTTCTGAGCAAAAGGGCAAGGGCAAGGTCTGATGACGTGGCGTGCACTCTATCTCTCTTTTTAGTGTTTGGGACCCTCTGATGTTTTTTTAAAAAAAAGGAAAACAATGATGTAATGAATGTTGATTTGAAAACAAATGTTTTGGGAATTTATGGTTTATGAGATTGGTTTTGATTAACTAAAAATGAAAATTTTCTTTGTAAAATTGGGTCGTTACAAAATAGTTTTAGTAGTCATATTGTTTACATTAGTTATTAATGATATTAGAAAGATGGACAAAAAAAAGTTTTGAAGGGTGCTATCGATTTTGAAGTGCAGTAAGACTAAAAGGAATGTCGCTCGCCACCACTCGCTATTGACTCGCCAAGCTACCATGGCTATCGAGAGAGAGAGAGAGAGAGAGAGAGAGAGAGAGAGAGAAATAGAGAGATAGAGAGAGAGAGAGCTCTTTTATTTGTTTTTTATTTTTTCAAAAATCAAACTTATTTAAAAGACATCACCACCGCTCCCTAATAATTTCAAGATGTACATGATTTATGACAAAGGCTTATTATTATTATTATTATTATTATTATTATTATTATTATTATTATTATTAATATTAGTATTATCATTATTATTATTATTATTATTAAAAATATAAATAAGAATACAATTTTTTGGACTTGTATTATTAATATTGTTAATAATACATATAAATGCTTTTGACAGAAAAAAAATAATATTAATGACATTGTTTTAGGTTGGAGGTGGAGGAGATGGTGATAATTTTAGCATTGAAATCATGAATGTATGCTTGTATATTTTTTCTTTGTATATGGTCATTTCATATTTCTTATTATTGTTTTCAATTCAGAGTATTAATACTTAAAAATTTTAAAAATGGTGCATATTTGTAAAAAAATTTATAAATAGTTTAAGGTAAAAGGATTTCTCACTTTGTATATAAAATTGTTTAAGGTAGAATGATTACTTTCCCAATCCAACAGATCCACTACAAACATTTACATAGATAGCTCATATCTAAATTCAAAAGTATTAATTACAATATCTTGTTTAATAAAAAGTAATAGGACATGTTTTTTGGATTAATACATTTGAATTTTGATTAATACTCTTGAATGATTCCTATTAAATTTTATTAAATAAGATATTGTAATTCATACTTTTGAAATTTGATTTAAGCTAATTATGTAGATGTTTGTAATAGATCTGTTGGATTTAGAAAGTAATCCTTCTACCTTAAACAATTTTATATACAAAGCGAGAATCCTTCTACCTTAAACTATTTATAAACAATTTTACAAATATGCAACTCCTTTTAAATTATTAAGTATTCATAGTCTAAAAATGAAAACACTAATAACAAATGTGAAATGACCATATACAAAGTAAAAATATACAAACAGACATTCATGATTTAAGTGCTAAAAGCGTCACCATCTCCTCTACCTTAAACAATGTCGTTAATATTATTTTTTCCTTTAAATGCATTTATATGTATTATTAACAATATTAATAATAACAAGTTCAAAAAATAGTATTCTTATTTATTTTTATAATAATAATAATAATAATAATAATAATAATAATAATAATAATAATAATAATAATAATAATAATAATAACAAGGGTTTTGTTTGCAGAAAAGTCTTAATATTTTTGTTTACAGAAAAGTCCGAATATTTTGGGTTAGTTTACAAAATAATCTCAAATTAATTTGGTACGAGTTTAACCAGTCAAAAAGGGTCAAAATGTAAAATCTTGCCGGTCTTTAGGATTTTTTTCATTCAAAAAATATCTTGGGACTAAAGTGTAACTTTTCGGTAAATATTGGGACTTTTCTGACAATATCCTGTTAGGATTTTCAAAATCTCATGGTGTGACTAAGAAATTAAATGTTATTGTTTTAGGAGGTTGACTTTGTTACAATGGTTGAATGAACAATTTAATATACATTAATGCACCAATATACATATGAGTTGTGATATATATAGGATTCACATAATCCCCAAAAAAAGTATAAAAGCATTGTTGTTTTCCAGTGAAGAACATCAAAATTTGTTGTCATGGTTCATCTTGAAGGGTGAAAGTTCATCTTGAAGAGCTTCAGGTGAGTTTTGATTCTTCAATTTCTATTTAGAAAAAAAAATTATCTCAAAGGTTTTCAGGTGATTTCGAATTATGTTTCTTATAGTTATTATCTTGCATATGAGTATTATAGTTTAAAAGTTTATCCTTATGTGTATTAGGGAATCATGGTCCTCGAATTAGGTTCACGGCTTAACACCAGTCACAACATTTATTACTCAAGACTAGAAATTAAAAATGGTGAACCAGATTAGTATGGTGTTCTATTGCTGGAGAATAAACATGCAACCCTTGAGGAAATGTGCGCTAATTATTATGAGATACATGCCAAAGTTGAGGAAGGTAGAAAAAAATTAGTGGTTGGTTCTAAAGGTGCCCTTAAAATTTTATCGGAAGCTCTGTGTATGCTTACAAAAACATTTTGGACCAAGTGTTCCAATTGCCTGTTTCGGTTCCATTATTCCAATTATAGAATCAACAAAGAACTTGTATGCATATGTTGTGGCGGTGTTTTTGTTGCCGTGTCACTCGATAGTGATCAGTATCCTACACATTTTGTTGTGTGTACAGATACTTCGGTTCTTACATTAAGTGCAAATTCATCGGAACTTAAAGCTAAAGGTAAGGCATTTGATGACCAGTCAAAGATCAAGAAGATGTTGATGGACAAAGCAAAGACAAAAATATTCTAGCAGCTACGTAAATAGGCATTGGATGCAGCAAGGTGTTTGTTTGTTGGTCAAACTAATATGAACTTGTCTCTCATTGTATTGTGTTTTTCAGAAGTTGAATACTTGATTAAGTAGTTGGACTTTACATGGTGTTTTCTTAATTTTGTTACTAGCTTAATCTTATGTTAAACTTTGTTTGAGTTCTTGGTATAAAGTGATGTGTTTTTGTTTGTTGTGATATTTGAAAAGGATCTATGAGAAATGAATTACCCAAGGTCAGGTCGGTCTATAAATGAACCCGATATTAGGGTTTCGGATACTAGTGATACCTTATTTTGGTTACATAAAGCAATAATCACTATAGTGTAATTAATGTTAAAACCCCAAAATTTCCATTGATTCATTACCGATTGTATTATGCGGATCCAAAGTGAAGAGAGCGTCATGTACTTAGATTACAAGGCATTATTCACCATCAATATTAATAATATGAAATCTAATTATAAGTAAAGTTTTTTGATAGATTGTAACCATTTAAGGATAAGAAATTCATTAGTGAGAGGCATTGGTATCAGTGTTACTTATCACATGAAAGTTTTATTCACAACCCTCTAAAAAATACCCCATGGCTTGACCCGAGACAACAAAGTTTTTTAACATGTTAACTAACAAAAGACCAGTGATGGGCTATTTTTCGATGACATTTGAAAAAGAAAAATGAGAAGAGAACTCATTTGGACTTTCCTTATTCTGCTTATCGTCTCCATTACCCCTTAACCCCTTACCCAACGTGAAGTTATTTACTAGCCTTAAAAACTATGCCATGCATGGGGGTCTACAATTTTGTGGTTGTCCCACCTAGGAACTCTACCATAGGACTGATACGAGAGTCATTACCAACATATTGATTCGCTATTCCAACATCACCACCTTCCTTATTATTATTCTCTCGGTCCTCAACATTTGTAGTAGCTTCCATTTGCGTAAAACTCTATCGAAATCTTGTATCATTTAAGCTATCCCCATCTGTCACATTGTCATGCACACCTTTTTCTCATTGTTTAAAACGTGATAGATACCAAAAGGGTCATATGACTTCAAAGTATCATCACTTACATATCCTTGTTGTTTTGACTCTTTTACCCCCACCTCTTCACGTAAGCCATACTCCTTAACTACTTCATCATCACTAGTTTCTCTAAACGTCTTAACCTAGAATGATTTTTTTTACCATTTGAATCATTTTTGTTGGAATTAATGTATTGTTCATCATTACTATCTATATCCGTCTCCGATTTATTCCCATATTCTATAAATTATGGATTCTAACCGATGATTTTATTAGACTATTCCATGATAACTTTCCAATTAAACACAATCTTAAATGATTCTAAGATTAAGGTATTCACCATTTTCTTGACACAAAGTCGCTTACGATATAGATTATTGTCATTCAAATTTTCCATATACAATAGTTCACCCTATTTACCTAAGATCTAGTGATACGCGAAACCCTCCTAAATACCTTAAGATGATATCCTAGAAAACCTCTTTATTTCAGATTTGGGAGAGTACAAAATTCCATCACACATGCCACATGATTTAATGATAAGTCCTTATAAATAATACAAACCCTTCATCAATTACTATCGCAAGTTTCTCCAAGATCTTATGTTTTAGGTCTTGCTGGAATGTATCACATTTAAGCATTGTAGCATAAGAATTACTTGGACTAACATGAGATGGATTAGGTGCCTCCGTAGATTGGTGTTTGGTTCTCTTATCAAACGTTGGCGCTTAGTTTTAACCTATCCACCCAAAAAGTATTAAGATTGCAAACATGAACCTCAAGATTGGTCGCCTTTACCAGGGGCGCCGCCAGAATACTACCATAAGAGGTGCTTATATCTAGTGATAGATATAGAATATAAAACTAATTAAATAAAATTCATTTTCTAAAACCAATTGATGATAATAAAGGATTACTCATTGCTTTATAAGCTAGCATATAGTTTCTCTTTATACCGTTGTGGGATTCGTTTATCATCCCAACAATCATCCCCATTTTCGTATATGCTAGCATATATTTTTTTTTCTTTTTACCGACGTGGGATTGGGTTATCATCCCAACAATCCTCCCTTAAAACCCAAGTTCCGACCTTAGTCTCCCCTTCAACGACTGATAATCATAACCAATCCTTTTTTACATCATCGATACTCTTAGGACACGCTCACCTGATATGGGACATGAAGAAGACTTTCGACACAAGGCTTTAGAGTCAACTTCATTGGACTGGGAATTACTGGGGATCACGCCACCTGCGTCAACTACATCATTCGAGTTGCGACCGTAACTCTCATACCATTTATCAGGATCACTATTAGCCTAATCATGCTCAACATAAAAAAACAATGAGGTTTCATTTTCTAAAATCAATTGATAATAAAAAGATTACCCATTGCCTTATGTGTTAGCATTTAGTTTAATTTTTTTACAAATATGAGATTCGGTTACACATGAAGTTCATTAATACATAAAGTAATCAATAGTTTACACCTAAAACAATAAAAAATTAACAATACAATTATATCAAACTTAAATAAGAAATCACAACCATGTTAATGTATTTATCTTTTGTGAAATCATTTAGTAAAAAGAAAATATGGTGCAAAAAAAACCCGGTTTAAAGCATCTTCATTTATATATATATATATATATATATATATATATATATATATATATATATATATATATATATATATATATATATATGGGAGGTTCAATAGAGAACCATAATTAACCAAGGAACCAATCTTTTTTTCAATTTTTAAAACTTATTTTTTCTATAAAAAAAAAACTAAAAATACAGAAATTCATAACTTTTTATCCTTTTTCCAATGATATAAAATTTAATTTTTATTTTATCTTTTTTTACGCCAAATTCACAATGTGAATCTTTAAAAATTCACAACGTGAATCCGGATTCACCATATTTTTCACATTCACAATGTTAATATATGAATTTAGCTATTTTTATATTTTTTTTTTTCAATAAAGAATAAGCTCTAGAAATTAAAAAAAAAAGATTTGGTTCCTTGAAGAACCAATAATTATGGTTCTCTATTGAACTTTTCTCTCTCTCTCTCTCTCTCTCTCTCTCTCTCTATATATATATATATATATATATATATATATATATATATATATATATATATATATATATATATATTGCTAGGTTAAAGTGTTTTTTACATTTATTGTGTGCTAAAATGCACCAATAGAAATTTAGTAAAATTATATTATTATTTAATTAAATAATGATAGATATTAAATGATTTCCATAATTGTATGTATATTAAATGATATCTATAATTATAATTTTCGCTTTATGGAAATTAACTAAATTCGTCATTAATGTTAGCAATAAATTTTTTTCAGAACGAATTTGTATCTAGATTTTTATGTCAGCAATAACATTATTTCAGAATTCACTCACTTAAAATACAATAAAGTTATATGGAATATGAAGAATGAGGGTGTATTCTATTAGAATATACTCTCGTTCTCCTAAAATACACACTTATTATTTTATATATGAATTCATTCTGAAAGAATATTATTATTGACATTAATGACGAATTAAATTAGTCTCGATAAAAAAAAAATTATAAATATGGATATCATTTAATATACATTTAATGTTTACTCAATTCTTATTGGTGCATTCTAGCACAAAATAGATGTGAAAAACATTTGAACCTACCTATATATATATATATATATATATATATATATATATATATATATATATATATATATATATATATATCTTCCTATTCTAATAAATTAATAGTTTTAATCTCTATTTGACATGTGTCAGTCTAATACAACTCTTCATTAATATTATGCCACATGTCAAAGAGATATATTAGGCAACATTTCAAAATTCAAATTTACTTTTTCTAATTATATGTTAAATTTGAAGTTATAATAACTTTAAAAATTTGGTATATCTCATAATTAATGATTTTTTTAAAGTAATTGATAAATAATTTTTGAGTTTTTACTATGAAAATTTAATTAATTTTGTAACTGTGGTTTCCATGGGTTATAAACTAGTGTGTGTGTGTGTATATATATATATATATATATATATATATATATAATTTATAAGTTATTTATTATTTAAGCCATAATAATAACAACAACAACAACAACAACAACAACAACAACAACAACAACAACAACAACAACAACAACAACAACAACAACAATAATAATAATAATAATAATAATAATAATAATAATAATAAGGGTTTTGTTGGCAGAAAAGTCCTAATATTTTTGTTTACAGAAAAGTCCAAATATTTTGGGTTAGTTTACGAAATAATCTCAAATTAATTTGGTACGAGTTTAACCAGTCAAAAAGCGTCAAAATGTAAATTTTTGCCGGTTTTTAGGATTTTTTTCATTCAAAAAAAATATTGGGACTAAAGTGTAACTTTTTGGTAAATATTGGGACTTTTCTGACAATATCCTGTTAGGATTTACAAAATCTCATGGTGTGACGTAAGAAATTAAATGTTATTGTTTTGGGAGGTTGACTTTGTTACAATGGTTGAATGAAAAATTTAATGTACATTAATGCACCAATATACATATGAGTTGTGATATATATAGGATTCACATAATCCCCAAAAAAAGTATAAAAGCATTGTTGTTTTCCAGTGAAGAACATCAAAATTTGTTGTCATTGTTTATCTTGAAGGGTGAAAGTTCATCTTGAAGAGCTTCAGGTGAGTTTTGATTCTTCAATTTCTATTTAGAAAAAAAAATTATCTCAAAGGTTTTCAGGTGATTTCTAATTATGTTTCTTATAGTTATTATCTTGTATATGAGTATTATAGTTTAAAAGTTTATGCTTATGTGTATTAGGGAATCATGGTCCTCGAATTAGGGTCACCGCTTAACACCATTCATAACATTTATTACTCAAGACTAGAAATTAAAGATGGTGAACCAAATTGGTATGGTGTTCTATTGCTGGAGAATAAACCTGCAACCCTTGAGGAAATATGCGCTAATTATTATGAGATACATGCCAAAGTTGAGGAAGGTAGAAAAAAATTAGTTGTTGGTGCTGAAGGAGCCCTTAAAATTTTATCGGAAGCTATGTGTATGCTTACAGAAACATTTTGGACCAAGTGTTCCAATTGCCAGTTTCGGTTCCATTATTCCAATTCTAGAATCAACAAAGAACTTGTATGCATATGTTGTGGTGGTGTTTTTGTTGCTGTGCCACTCGGTAATGATCATTATCCTACACATTTTGCTGTGTGTCCAGATACTGCGGTTCTTGCATTAAGTGCAAATTCATCAAAACATAAAAAAGCTAAAGGTGAGGCATCTGATGACCAGTCAAAGATCAAGAAGATGTTGATGGACAAAGCAAAGACAGAAATATCCAAGCAGCTACGCAAATAGGCATTGGTTGCAGCAAGGTGTTTGTTTGTTCGTCAAACTGATTTGAACTTGTCTCTCATGGTATTGAGTTTTTCAGAAGTTGAATACTTAATTAGTTAGTTGGACTTTACATGGTGTTTTCTTGATGTTGTTACTAGCATAATCTGATGTTAAACTTTGTTTAAGTTTTTGGTATAAAGTGATGTGTTTCGGTTTGTTGTGATATTTGAAAATGATGTATGAGAAATGAATTACCCAATGTCAGGTCGGTCTATAGATGAACCCGATATTAGGGTTCAGGATACTAGTGATGCCTTATTTTGGTTACTTAAAGCAATAATCACTATAGTGTAATTAATGTTAAAACCCCAAATTTTCCATTGATTCATTACCAATTGGATTATGCGGATCCAAAGTGAAGAGAGCGCCATGTACTTAGATTACAAGGCATTATTCACCATCCATATTAAGAATATGAAATCTAATTATAAGTAAAGTTTTTTGATAGCTTGTAACCATATAGAGACAATTACCGCCTAAACACGTTGTACGTTTCAGATGATGTTATTTTACTTTCATGACTTATGATTCATACGGGAAGGTTATGAATTAAATCACAACAAATAAACAAAAACAATGTAGAGACATGCAGGAGTTAACCATCACTTTAAATGAAATAAAATGAACGTTCTTACCTTACTCTGTACCTAGTCATCGGGAGCAAAAATGGGAGAGGATTTGTGATTTCTTCATGATATAAGTCTTTAATCACATTCTTTATAATTATAATCTAATTTCAAAATGTATAATCCTTCTTTATTCATTTATTCATTTAGTTGATATTCTAAGTTTGAAGGTTAATTAAGGATTGGTTTTTATGAATGGAGTCAAATGTGAATATTGCATACCAAATATTTGGTTTCAAATGGTCTAATGGAGCATGTTATTGAAAGAAACATTCATAAATTATGCTACATTATTTTATTTTCATGACTTAAGATTCATAAGGAAAGGTTACGGAATTAAACCGCAACAAATAAACAAAAAACAACGTCGCGACATGTAGGTGTTGACTATCATTTTAAATGAAATAAAACGGACATTCTTATCTCATTATGTATCATGTCACCCGGAACAAAAACAAGGAGAGGATGTGTGATTTCTTTATGATATAAGTCTTCAATCACATTCTTGGTGATCTAATCCAATTTCAAAAAGATATAATCCTTCTTTATTCTTTTATTCATTTAGTTGATGTTCTAAGTTTGAAGATTAATTAAGGCATGCTTTTTGTGAATGAAGTCAAATGTGAATGCATACCAAAGATTTGGTTTCGAATGGTATAATGGAGCATGTTTTTGAAGGAAGCATTCATAAATTATGCTATATTATTTTACTTTCAAGACTTAAGATTCACAAGGAAAGGTTATGGAATTAAACTGCAACAAATAAACAAAAACAACCTAGAGACATGCAGGTGTTGACCATCGTTTTATATGAAATGAAACGAACATTCTTATCTCAATATGTACCATGTCACCTAGAACGAAAAATAGCAGAGGATGTGTGATTTCTTCATGATATAAGTCTTCAATCACATTCTTAGTGATTCTAATCCAATTCAAAAAGGTATAACCCTTCTTTATTCCTTTATTCATTTAGTTGATGTTATAATTTTGAAGGTTAATTAAGGCTTGATTTTTGTGAAAGAAGTCAAATGTGAATGCATACAAAATATTTTGTTTCCGATGGGTCGAATGAAGCATGTTCTTGTAGGAAACATTCATAAATTATGCTACATTGTGTATTACCACAATCGAGTTGTGTAGACTATTCATATTTCATACAAACCATGTGTTTCAAGATGTGGTTTTTAAAATGTTATTGTAATCTACTTTGAGATGTTTTGTGATTGTATCAAGATATATGCACGGTTAACCCTCGTTTTAATTTTGGGGGCGGGGATGGGGGTGGACAGTCCCGTCCCGAACACCCATGGGCTCCTCGTTAATATATATATATATATATATATATATATATATATATATATATATATATATATATATATATTAATAGCAATAATTTTGATCTTCTAAAATTCAACAAATAATCATGTTTTTAAGTTGTTAATATAAGATTTTTTGAGATGTGATAACATTTTTGTTTTTAACATGTAAAATTATGTTATAAGAAACTATTTTTAAGCCAAAAAAACAATTTATTTTAGCCCAATAAAAATATCTCAAAATCAATTAGGGGCAAAGGGGGGGGGGGATTTGGGGGGTAGGAGCGGGGGATGCAATCCACGTCCCGTTTGCCCTCGTTGACATGCCTACATAATTGGAATATATGATAATATAAGTAAGATATAATGTTTAAAATGCTAATGTAATCTTATACTTTAAGATGGTTTGTGATTTTATCATGATATATGTTGGTTTGACATGGAAACATTATAAGAAATGCTTCATGAAGTTAGAACTTTAGTGGAATAATTAGAATATATGAGAATTTATGTACTTTTATGTATATAGTTGTTAAAAATTGGTTAAGATGTGTTCAATTAAAAGTATGCATGTATTATACACAATGGTTGTTAATACACAATGGTTGTGAGACCCATGTATTAGATTATTTAATTTTAAAAAAAAGTTACATATAAAAGTCTAAATCTTTGTGAACTTTAAATTTATAAGAAAATAAGAAAAATAATGAATTATTAAAATTGAAATGTTTTTTTTTATATTTTAAATTTAAATAAATAAAATAATAAATTAAAGAGCTTTAATTTGAGAATTTTGAAATTATAAGGTAAGTCCATTAATGAAATTGATATCTATTTATTACTACATTTGTTGTAATTATTATATTAAAATATTATGTGAAATTTAAAAAAATAAGAAAACTCATAAAATGACATGTGGAAAAATTAATTCAAAATAACCAAAAAATAATATTTAGCAGATTGAATAAGGATGTGACATGTGACAAAAAACCTTCATTTATTATAGTAGATGTGGATGCATAATGAACTTCAAATTTATTTTAACAATGAAACACACACCGCCGAATCTAGTACTAAATTACATTGTTGTTCTAGACGAGACTTAGCCTCAACCTCAGGAAATAATATCTACACCAGATACTGTTGAGTTATATATAAGCCCTTTAATATGTATTAAATTATTAATGGACTTAAATAGTATGTGATGCCGTTATTGGCTTATGAAATTTTGGTTAAATCAGATTCTTGTCCTATGTTATTTTTTAACAGCAAATTGGATTAAAAATGACCACTAGCAAGATGCTAGAGGCTAGCAAGAGCAATAAGGTTATTACAAGATTAATCATAATAGAAATAAAACAACTCATCACCAATATAAAATACCAACAAACCAAAATATTTAACCCTACAACCAGCAATATAAGAGATCCAATGCCAATATAGCAACACCTGAATATCATGCTACATTTGAAAATGTTATACTAAATGTTACTAATAACTAAGCCTAATATCATGCTACATTTGAAAATGTTATACTAAATGTTACCAATAACTAAGCCTAATATCATGCTACATTTGAAAATGTTATACTAAATGTTACTAATAACTAAGCCTAATATTTAGGTTCAGACTTAAAGATCACGATTAGTGCAATATTTGTGTTTAGATTTATAGATTATGATTAGTACAAATATTAATGTTTGACTAAACTGCAAATTTGGTCCCTATGGTTTGCAAAAAAAAATATGGATGAGATCCAAAAAGTTTCCGACTTGCATCACCGGTCCAAAATTAGATATTTTTTGTGGATTTGGTCCATAATTAATGTAAAATGACTTGAAATGAATATAATACCTTTTTACTTTCTTTTTTACTTTTTAAAATATTTACTTTAGTATTTTCATAATAAAAAAGAAAAATGACATCTCACCCTACCCTACCCCCACCTCCCACTACACCTACCACATTCTCTCCCTCTATCTCCATAATATTGGGCATTAACCAGATGAAGGCTTGGGTTCTTTAACTTCATCTTCTTCAACACCCGCACATAAGGTATCGATCTAGATGTAGAAATTGGTGATGAACACAAACATACAAACTGTAGAAAAACTCAAAACCCCATAAAGTGATGATGGAAACACAAGAAATCGATCTGGAACCAACCCAATTGTATAAATCGATCCACGTGTAGGAATTGATGATGAAAAACCTAGAAATTGGTGGCGAAAATATACCATAATGAGCACATACATGTGAACTTCGATCAATCTGCGGATTCTTCAACAAAAACCTTGTAATGGTGGGATAAGAAAAGGAAGAATTATGAAAAATATTGGGATGAAGGTTTCTAAAAATTGATTTCCTAGATATTTCCAAGGTGGGCTTTTTTGGATATCTAATCCATGTTACCGCTACTCATGGGCGTCGTTAATGCATCTCCATTTGGTGACCTTCGTCAGCCCCCCCCCCCCCCCAATTGACTTTTCGGTTTCCTACACCCGACTTCATTGGAAATCGCTTATGACCTTCATCTGCCCTGTTCAACTTCTAGTTTTTCACAAACTTTGATTTATCAAGAGGAAATGGAATGACAAATACAGGGTATAATATGGGTTACTTATTTGAATATGAGGTTTCTGGGTTCGATTTTAGCTTTTAGGTTTCGACCATGGAAATCTATGATTCATGTTTTTTTTCCGACTTTGTACCTGTTTTAAAAAAAAATTCATTTAGAACATTTAAATAAATAGAAAAAAGAAATAAAAAAAGAAATAAAAGGGAAAACAGTGTCTTCAAGTTGACCATGGAACATAACCACAAAAAGATCTAATTTTGGACCATCCGTGCAAGTTAGAAAGATTTTGGACCTTATCCATATTTTTCTGCTAACCACAGGCACCAAATTTGCAGTTTAGTCTTAATGTTTAGATATGATTAGTGCAAGACAAAATTGCAAGAATGGTCCCTGTTTTATGTCACAACTTGTAAGTTTGGCCCAAAAAGCTTTAGACTAGCACCAAATTTCCAAAGTTTGACAAAACTGAAATTAGTCCTTGTCGCAAAAACTGTGGATAGGGTCCAAAAAGTTTTCAAATTGCATGAATGGTCCGAAACTAGGAATTTTCCATGGTGTTTGTCCTAAAAGACAAAATTGAAAAAATGGTCCATGTGGTTGACAAATTTATGTGTTTTTGGTCCAAAACGAAACGTTGGTGCACCACGAGTCCAAAATTAGATATTTCTATTGTTTTTGGTCCTTATCTACTTAAAAAGACCATTATGCCCTTATAGTTTGTTTTTCTGTTTTTTATTTATATTAATGTTTTTAACTAACTGAAAATACAAACACATAGACACACATACTCTCTCTCTCTATCTATCTATCTATCTATCTATCTATCTATCAATCTATCTATCTATCTCCTCTTCTGTCTTTGCCTTGTGAAAATCAAATGGACTTATGAGGAAACATGATAAAGCACTTTCCTTCCCTGATCAAATTAAAGCCATATACAAGGGAATAAAAGAAAATTAATAAGTTCTTATTTTTCTCCTCGTAACCATTCACCACCTCCATCTTCTTGAAATCATGTTAAATATAGGGCATAACCCTCTAAAGCCTCACGAATCTACAACCCAAGTTCATCAGCTCTAAAACACCACCATTTCACCACCCCCTTACCCCACGATAGAACCACCTTGCACCACCCTCTATTGACCAAAATCACCACCAAATACTACCCAGTTTACCTTTCTTCCTTCACTGCCGAGAACAAGCTCTACCAGGGAGTGGTGTTGTTGTTGTTGTGGTAACCATCGAACACCACTAAAAACCAACACCGGTGGCTTTTGACCACCGTGAACCACACCAATAACCCACCACAAACTCCACCTTATATCCCCTACAGTTAGATTAATCAAACACCACCAGTCGCCATCCACAGTTTCTCCAAACACCTCCTCCCACCAAGGTTGCCGGAAAAACGAGAAAGAAGGAAACCCGGCAACCCACTGCCACCATCCTCCATAAATGATATTGTCGAAATCCTTTCCCTTTCATCCCTAACTCGTCACTTTCTTCGAGTAGAAGCAAGAACAAATTAGCAAGAGACTGTCGGAGCAACCTCCTACTACATGTCGCCTCCAGCTGCCGCTGTAAATTTCTGAATCGAAATCCAAATCCGAATAAATTAGATCTAGTAGAGAGGATACGAAGTCGATTTCAAGGATCTGTGATTGACATTCCCCTCCCAACTCGAGTGGTCGATGATGGTGGCTTTAGGGTTCTTCAATTGACGCTTTCACTTGATTTTGTGATTCCAGTTGTTTGAGCCTAAATTTGTTAATGGCATCAAGATCTCATAGTAGGCAACGAAACAAACCCTCATTCAACCTTCCTTCTACAAAAAACAATCGTTTATTCTCTCTTCAATATTTTCAAACAATCTTTACACAATGTTCCCTTAATCCTAACCCGAGAGAGAAAGAGAGAGAGAAAGAAAGATGGGTGCGGATGGGTGGGTGGGTGGGTGTGGGGGTAGTAATGTCTTTTTCTTTTTCTTTTAGTCTAAATAATAATAAGTTAAATAAAATAAGTTAAAATGAAATATTTAAGGGCATATTGGTCATTTCAGGTGAGGCATGGACCAAAACCACATCAAAATACCAACCATAAGGACCAAAAGCATATAAAATATCTGAAATTGGAACACTGACACACCGTCAAACTTTTTTCGACCAAAACCACAAAATTTTGACAAACACAAGGACCATTTTTGCAATTTTGTCATCCTAAAATTAATATATTTCTATGGACAAATCTGCAAAGGTCCTTATGGTTTGCGAAAAACTTTGGATAGGGTCCAAAAAGTTTTCAACTTGCATGGAAGGTCCAAAATCAAAAACCTCCTGTGATTTTGGTACAAAAAAACTTGAAAAGATGGTTATGCCCTTTTATTTTCTTTTTTGTGTTTTTTATAATTATCCTAATACTAATTACTTTAAAAAAAGAATTATTCCTTTACCACCACCTACCCCCACCGTTCTCTCTCTCTCTCTCTCTCTCTCTCTCTCTATCTCTATCTCTCTCTCTCTCTCTTCCTCCCTCTCTCATACATACATACATACATACGATATTTTCTATTCAAATCTTCTTCCCCACCCTTCATCTTCAACCCATCTTGCTTATCTTCTACAAATCAGAGACATGACATCGCAAATACTACAATTTGTGTAGAATTTTCAATATGTTCTCCTCGCCCTTCTTCCCCTTGTGTTTCTTCACCTCGAGTTTCTTCTCTGAGATTGACTAAGATCAAATCAATGATTCCAGCTCCAATGGTGTGCATCAGGGACCTCAATCCACCACCACAGGATCGCCATTGCCCAGAAGCCACGATTACCGCCACCCTAAAGCCACTACCACCGCCACCCTGCTTGTATCTTACTTCTTCAAACTTTTTTCTTAAACAGATGAAATCATTCAGTTGAGTGATGGTATTGAAATAGCGGTAAAAACGACATCTAGGGTTCCATCAATGGTGGTTCACATCAATGGAATAGGAGGAGACGATGTTTGAAGTTAGCGAAATTGAGAATGAAGGTTATTGGGTCAACTTTCATCACTAGAAACAAGACTCCTCTTCTCCACTCTGATTCAAACAGTAACCTCAATTTCACCATTCCAACCTTTGGAATCATGAGAGAAAAGAGGGCAATCAACGATAAAATCAATCTTTCAGAAATCTCTAGTGATTTTCTGATCAATTCCGGAAGAAAGCCTTCACCACACCTGTCGGAAAACTAAAATACTTAAGAAACCCACCTGAAACCATAAATACTCATCAGTTATGTGGATTTGACAGTTAATGAAGAAGCAGAGCTAGAGAACAATGGAGAAGATGAGGGGATAAGGAGGTTTCTAGTGGTGATGAAGAGCTACGAGGACCAGACAAAAAAATGGACAAAACACTATCTCCCATCTGAATTTGCTTCTTATATAAGCAGTTTCTAATTAAGGGGAAGAAGAAGATGGATTTTTTTTGACTTTTTCTTTGAGAGAGAGAGAGAGAGAGAGAGAGAGAGAGAGAGAGAGAACGGTGGGGGTGGGGGTAAGGGGATAATTCTTTTTTTTTTTTTTAAATAACTAGTATTAGGATAATCATAAAAAATACATAAAAAAAAATAAAAGGGCATAACCGTCTTTCCAAGTTTTTTTGGACAAAAATCATAGAAAGCTTTTGATTTTGGACCTTCCATGCAAGTTAAAAACTTTTTGGACCCTATCCAAAGTTTTTCGCAAACCATAAGGACCAATTTTGCAGTTTTGTCATTTCTATGGTTTTAGTCCATGGAACCCCTGAATTGACTTTTTTTGCCCTTCTAACTTCTTTGTTTGTATTTCGTTATTTCTTTTAATTTGTAAATAATAATGAAAAAAAATCCATGGCCACCCCCCACTTGTACTCTCTCGCTCTATCTTTCCACCTAGTTTTTTTTGACCAAGAAGATCACGATCCTCCCCTTCGTACACTTCTCCCACAACCGAATGGCACCACGAGTCCACCATGAACCTCTAAAACCATGGGAATCGATTCAAATCCACAACTATGGGTGTTGGCGTTATTCAAACTTTTCGATTTGAATCTGGGGGCGATTCTCAACCCAGATGAACCTATTCGTCTCATTCTTAAATCGATTCAATTTGTTAATGCATTATGGATGGACCAGATTCTGAATCTTTTCATCTGATTAATTTAAATGGTGTCTTGGTCTAGAAGAAGATAAGAGATTCATGAAATCCTTACCCTTCAATCGCAAGTTAGAGGTCCAACTAAACCCAGATGAATCAACTTGAATCAATTCAACATGGATCTTATAAATTATGGGCTTGACATTCATGTATATAGCAAATCTAGGGCTTGTAAATTTAAGATTGGGTCAACCAAAGTCAATAAAGTCAACAAGTCAACACGACTAGTATTAAGATCCTTGGAGAAGCGTTATGGTTCCTAATGTACAAACATACAATTTTAATACAAAGCATCCCTTTGAATTGCCAAGTATCAAATTTAAACCATAATTAGGGTTAGTAACGTAACAACTCGAAAATTCTGCTATATATTACTTGGAAATAAATAATACTCGTAACACAGTGTAGTAGAGTTCATAAACCTAAACACTATGGGGCAAAATCATAGCAAAGGCTACAAACACTACTTTTCGGTGAATTCGTCACCAAATACAACAAAGTCTATACCCATCTAAACACCAAATTTTAACGAAACGGACTTGAAAATACAACCAAACTATTCATGTAACGTATTATTAATTGATAACAATATATATTATATTAATTTGAAATTTCTAATTCAAATTAAATATTTATACATACTTTATACCCTACCTTCTAATAAAAACCCATCATTTAAAAAAAAAAAAAAAAAACAAAAAAACCCAACTCTTTTATAAAAATGGCTAGTTTTTATAAAAGAGAAACTAGGTTGGACTTTTGAGGGTTATAAAACCCAAATATGACACATTAGTCCCCTCTTCCCCAACAAGTCAAATCCCCCACTCTTCTCCATGCAAACCCACCCCACCCCACCCCTACCACCCTACCCATCCCCCCCCCCCCACCCTCCTTTTCTCTCCCATTTAGGGTTTAGCCAAGATCTCCTCAACCCCCACCATTTTCATCAAACTTCACTCTTCTTCTCTAAGCCAAACACAAATCTTCAAACCCTAATTCCTTCCAAGTTTTCAGGAAGTTTTGGTAAGTCCTTTCTTCATCTACTAGTGATTCTACACACTTCTATACTAGTTTCAATTCATTTTCACACATTTCGTGTGTTATTATTCATAGAATCTTCAAATCTTCAAAGTGTTCTTCAAGTGTTCTTGACTTGGATCTTCCATCTACAACCTTCCTTTCATCAAATATACACCCATAAGGTGAGTTCATACCCCTACATTTTCAAGTTTGCTAAGTTTTGGATGGAGAATACTAGTAAAATACTAGTAAACAAGTATAATATACAAGTTGTTATAAATACTTGCTTATATGTTGTGTAAAAGTGCTAAATACATGAAATGATGTTATTACCAAGCTTCATGAACTTTTATAAGCAAAAGTTTGTTTAAAATACAAATCTATGAAAAACAAGTATAAACATGCAAGATGTTCCCATGAAAACGTCATAAACTCAAAACCATAAAAACTAGGGCTTTTATGAACACAATATGGATAATCTAGAAAGAATGGTTATACCCAAGTTATAACACAATTTTTGTGAGAACTAAACCAAAAATACGTTATTTTGGATATATGTCTTGAAACTAGTCAAAAATACCAAGGTTTTAGTTTTACAAAAAAAAGAACTCCAAAAATCTATCATTTTTTGTAAAAATGAGTTTTCTAGCAAAAATGGTCATAAGTAGGTTATAACACTATTTTTGCCGGTTTTGACCAAAGATATGTTGTTTAAAACATATAAAGTTAAGTTGACCTAAAAATCACAAATCGGTAAAAATAAGTTTTACGTAACTATATTTTCACAATTTGTCATTTGTGACGTTAAAAGTCAAAAACTAGAAAAATGGACATTTTCATACTAAACACTCACTCACTTGTATTGGATATAAAATATTTGTTATTTATGAATATCTAAGTATACTAAACCCTATATATATATATATATATATATATATATATATATATATATATATATATATATATATATATATTAAGGTTGTAAAAATCGTTTAACGTTAGCTGGTCGGTGGACTGTAGTTAAGGGATTAATCGGCTAGACGGAGATTAATCGGGGACCATTAATTGCTAATTTGTTGAATTTTTAAAAATTAAATATGACTAATATCATATAAATGTTCATAAATACCACTAATATCATAACAAAATAGGTTATTATGATTAATAAAAGACTAATCATACCTTAAATAGTTTCTATTGAGATATAACCTCTTCAAAGTATTAAAATTTCACCGAGTTTTATTACTTCACTCATTGTGTATGCAGGGATTAATCGCTAAGTGCCCTCTAATCAGTCGAGTAGCGCCTAGGGATTAATTGGAGATTAATCGGGATCTAGTCGTGATTTTTACAACACTGATATATATATATATATATATATATATATATATATATATATATATATATATATATATATATGGGTATGAAAACCAATTTCTAAAATAAACTACATAAGTGTAGTTTATGAACCTTTAACACTTTTGTAACATTTTGAGAAAAGTGTATAAGTATAGAATATACATATATAATTATTTCATACTACTTTATTATCATGAAAAAGTGATAATTCCACATGCAAAGGTTTTCATTTCAAACAAATGTAAACTCGTTGAATCAATTTTTATGAGACAAAGTCTTCACGGTACCTGCCAGAGTACTTGCAAAATTCATGTATTATAACCAGAGTCTCCAGTAAGAGAGCGTGATACTTATGTATTGATCTATATGGGACTAGCAATCTCGTACCCTAACTGTTAGATACAGTTAGACCGGCAGGTCTCAGGTGACAAATGTCATAACATTTCGACGCCTGAAGAACATCGCGACAGACCATCTATGTCATAGCATGGTTTAATAACTCACATGAGGAAACAATGATACATTTAGTTTATGGGGAAACATTCATTCAAATGGTTTTATATAAATTAAAACTGCATATTACTATTTTAAGTATGGAAAATACTTGAACATTTCGGTCTTAGGGTTCTAAGACTGCCACTCATTTTTAAGGAAAATATTTGATTTTTTGGAATGAACTCTCTCATTTTACAAAGAAAGGCTTTCAACTCTTCATACAAATTCTTATGAAATCACCAAGTTAATTGTTGACACTTTTTCAAACCACTTGTATTCTAAGAAAATCACTAAAACGGGTAACAACAAGCTTTTGAGGATGGACGGTAAGGCGTCAGCCAAATATTTTTATCATCATAATGTAATTGATTTTGAAACATGTAACACTTACAACAATGTAACTTTTTCAATTATATTTATGATGGTTGTGTTTGCTTTGGTCACTATTATACGTTTCGGTCAATTATATTTATGATGATTGTGTTTGCTTTGGTCACTATTATACAAAAATATAACTTTTTCAATTATATTTAAGGGGTTTTGACATTTCCTAAGAGTATATCATTCATATTTAAGGTCCTTATTTACCCTTTTTAGTAAATCATTTTGTTCATGAAGAAATTTAATCGTAGCTTCACAAGATGGAGTACATGAAACTTCATTGATCGGGATGCTTGAAGAACTCATTGTTTTTTTTAAAATTGCCCTTTGACTTAAAACCTCAAAAGTCAATCTTAAAAGTTAAATTTAAAAAGTCAAACTTAAAAGTCAAACCGAAAAGCTAAATTTGAAAATTTGAAAGTTAAACGAGAAAGTCAAAGTCAATTTTTAAGATCAAAAGTCAAAAATAAAAGTCAAAACTTTTGGTTGAAAATGAAATTTGAAAATTTGAAAATTTGATTTTTGGGCAAAAAGTGTTAAAATTTCGAAAATTTTAACCGAGAAATCTAATCCTTTTGAATTAAATCCGGAGGGAGAATAACATCTAGCAACCTAGATGAGTTCGAAGGGGCACTGGTTGATTACACAAGGTACTCGAGTTCGATGCTTGCAACCCCCAAAATCATTTTGATTATTTGTTGCTGCTGCGAAGACTATACACGTGAGGACCGCACACGCTGCTGGGCCGAGAACTCCTGCTGACAGCAAACAAACAAGCACCGCGAACTTCCTCCCCGTGAAATTGCGAGACCTCGGACCATAAACGCAAGGATCGGCCGAGAACCCTTCTTCGGTCGGGCAGTGAACCCTTCTTCGGTTGGCCTTGAAAGCTTCTTCGGTTGGCCAAGAACCCTTCTTCGGTTCGTGAAAAAATAGTTTTTTTTACCACTTTTTGCTCCAAAACTCGATCAAAAACTCGTTTTTATGTAAAACTCAAAGAACAAACCCCCGATATTTTTCAAAAAAACTATCCAAAAACAAAAAAAAAAAACTTTAAGAAAAAGTGCAAAAATGCTCTAGATCTTGCCAATTTGATTGATACAATCCAAGCTCTGATACCAACCGTAAGTCCCAAATTTGATTGACGTATCAATCAGATCTAATTGATGGTGTAGAATCTCAATCAATTCGATGATGCAAGATTAAAATACGGAGGAAGAAGAAAAAGAATAAGATGAATCTATGATTTTTATATGATATGAATGATAATCCAACACTAGATTCACACACACTCTATTCTTCTCTCTAGTTTCTCTCTCTAGGACACCTTGATTTGCACACACTTAGCACCCTCCCTAGGCCTATATACAGTACCATCTGAAATCTATTTATATGGAACAACCAGCCGCAAACGGGTTCACGGCTGTGAACCAGTTCACGGCCGTAAACACCACCTGGGCCTTGAACACTTCCAACTACATGGACCAAAAACCCAATTGCCTAGAAAAGTAAAGTATAAAGCATATTTTTGACCCAATATTGGTGCTACTCTTTCTTGTATGTAGGTTCGACCCTACAAATAAGTGATTACACTATTCAAGGGGTCGTTATGCTGTTAAAATTTCCCTTACATTGATGTATTGTGGACCTTCATCAAGGTCAATTTTCCAAAACCGTGTGCTAATACATATTTCATCAATAAAATTGGCATGCATTTATTTCATTGGGTATTACTATTTAAATTCATAACTTATTGTGCACTTTTTTACTTGTTATAGTGGATTTCTATTTTTGAATTGCTTACAAGTTACAATAAGGACGGGACATAATACATCACAAGGACTTTCCATTTCGATAATACCCAACTAGTATCCATTATTGAAGACTTATCATCATTCCATCTTTCAACTTTATGGCAGAAGTATGCCACCACGTAGAATAATCAGGCATGTCAACAATACAACACCACCACCACCTCCACCGATGGATTATGCCGTCTTTCAAGTTGCAGTAACAACCGCAGTAACCGTCATCATGGCACAGAACCAATGGTACCAGTGGGGATGCAAATGGTACCACTAGTTCTAACCACGGAGAAAGCCATGGACGCCCAATTTCTCAAATTGCAAACCCAAAACTTTCTATGAAAATGGAGGCGTCATTGCCCTAACAAGATGGATCGAGAAAACAAAGTCAGATTTCGAGATTTGTGCATGCTCGGAGGAGAGAAAGGTCAAATTTGCGCCCTGCACATTCACTGATGGGGCCCTCTCCTGGTGGAATGGTCACGTCAAATCACTAACCCTCCTAGTGGCCAACTCTATGAACTGGAGGACCTGAAGATCATGATGCTGGCGGAGTACGGCCCGAGGGGTGAGGTACAGAAGCTGGAGCAAGAGCTCTGGAGCCTCACGATGAAGGGCTCTGACATAGCAACTTATAATACCAGGTTTAGCGACTTGGTGGTGCTATATCCCGGGATGGTCACCTCGGAAAGCAAAAAGGTGGAACTTTAGATCTGGGAACTATCCCCCAAATTCAAGGAAATGTGGTATCTACCAACCAATCCACTTTTGATAGTGCCGAACGCATCGCACAAATTCTTGTCAATCATGGAGTCTGCCAGGGCTTTATGACAGCCACCCCCGATCAAACGAAAGGGGGAGACAACATAAGAAAACTCTGGAACAAGAGGAGAGGCCAACCGAAAAAAAGAGCCTACCAAGATACAACAAATACTGGCAATCCACGCTGCCACTGTCCAAGCCAACCTAGCACCAATGAAACAATATGTTGGGGCCTACCCAAATGCGAAAAGTGCAACTTCCACCACATTGGAGTTTGTCGAGAGATGCAATGCAGCAACTGCATCAAGAAAGGGCATATCCTCCGTTTTTGTAAGGTGCCAGCCCAACAGGCCGCCTCAGCCATAAATGTTGGGGTGAGCCGAACATGCTACAGATGCGGGGAAATAGGACACTTCAGGAGAGAATGCCCAAAAGCCAATAACAGGAATGTTGGGGGGTACAAGAAGGGTTCTGGCATTAGGGCATGAGGAGGCCATGAAGGACCCCATGGTGGTTACCAGTACGTTTCTCCTCAATAACTCATATGCATGCACACTTTTCGATAGAGGTGCAGAGAGGAGTTTCGTGAGCCAAAATTTTAAACACGTACTCAAACAAAAGCCACGATTATTCAACGAAACATTCACTATGGAAATGACAAATGGTAAAACTGAAAGCACTAAAGATATATACATAGGATGCAATCTAACCCTAAGCAACCACTCCTTCCTAATTGATCGAATACCTTTTACGATAAGGAGTTTTGACGTTATCATTGGCGTTGATTGGTTGAGTCCTCACCATGCCGATATCTTGTGCTACAAAAAAGTCGTCCGAATCAATTTACCGAATAACGAAACCCTTGTCATCTATGATGACAAACCCGATACAAACCTCTGAATCATCTCCTGCATCAAGGCTCAGAATTACCTACGCAAGAAGTACCATGCATTCCTAGCACACGTTGTCGACAAGAAGAGGGGAGTGAAGGATATCAAGGATATTCTGGAGGTCTATAAATTTCCTGATGTATTTCTAAAAGACCTTTTGGGAATACCACCTATGCGACAAGTCGAGTTCAGAATTGAATTGATTGCAGGAGCCAACCCCATAGCCAAATCACCGTACCGATTGGCCCAGGCCAAAATGCAAGTATTGTCCAATCAACTAAAGGAACGGTTGAGCAAAGGATTCATCAGACTATGCTTCTCACCTTGGGGAGCACCAATTCTGTTCGTTAAGAAGAAAGACAGATGATTTCGCATGTGCAATGACTACCGAGAGTTGAACAAACTCACCATCAAAAACTGATATCCCCTGCCCCGAATTGACGACCTGTTCAACCAACTTCAGGGAGCGAGCTACTTCTCAAAAATCGATCTGAGGTCGGGGTACCCCCAACTGTGAGTCCAGGAGGAATATATCCCTAAAATGGCATTTAGAACTCGTTATGGTCACTACGAGTTCGTAGTAATACCCTTCGGGTTGACTAATGTGACCGCAGTGTTCATGGACCTAATAAATCGGGTATGCCGGCCATACTTAGATAAATTCGTGATAGTATTCATTGGAGACATGTTAATCTATTCACAAAGTAAGGAAGAACATAGTCAACACCTACGACAAGTCCTGGTGACGTTAAGGATGGAGAATCTATATGCGAATTTTTCGGAATGTGAATTCTGGATCCGAAAGCTGGATTTCTTGGGACACATGGTCAGCAAGGAAGGGATACATGTGGACCCCTCAATAATCAAGGCAATTGAGAACTGGAAAGTGCCAAGGACACCGATGGAAATGCGCCAGTTCTTAGGCCTTGCTGGCTACTATAGGAGGTTCATACAAAAATTTTCCAAGATCACTAAGCCACTCACCACCTTGACTCAGAAAGTAATGCCCTTCAACAGGGAGGATAAACAAGAAACTGCCTTCCAAACACTAGAACAAGCCCTATGCAGTGCTCCAATCTTGTCTCTTCCAGAAGGGACCGAAGACTTTGTGGTTATTGTGATGCATCGAAGCAGGGTCTAGGTTATGTGCTCATGCAACGAGGGAAGGTTATTGCTTAACCTCGAGACAACTTAAGACTCATGAAGTCAACTACACCACATATGACCTTAAATTAGAAGCAATGGTGTTTGCTTTGAAGATCTAGAGACACTAGCTTTATGGTACAAAGTGTACGATCTTCACTGACCATAAGAGTCTCCAACACATTCTTAATTAGAAGGAACTCAACATGAGGCAACGATGATGGGTAGAGCTACTAAATGACTACGAATGTGAAATTCGTTATCATTCAGACAAAGCCAACGTAGTAGCGGATTCCCTAAGTCGAAAAGAATACTCGGGCCGACGAGTAAAATCACTGACCATAACAATCCATTCGCACCTGTCCACGCCGATCAAGGAGGCACAACTCGAAGCTTTAAAACCTGAGAATGTCGCCAGTGAATTATTGCGAGGAATGGAGAAAAACCTGGAAGTCAAGGGTGACGGAGCTCATTATCTCATGAATCGGATATGGACGTCGAAGTTTAGTGGGTACAAAGACATTATCATGAATAAAGCTCACGAAACCGAATACTCCATTCACCCCAGGTCTGATAAGATGTATCTAGACCTCAAGAAACTCTATTGGTAACCAAACATGAAGGTGGAAATGGCTACCTATGTGGTTAAGTTCTTGACTGGTGCCAAAGTTAAGGTAGAATACTAGAAGCCCTTGGGTTTACTACAGCAACCGGATGTACCCGAGTGGAAGTGGGACCTGATTACCATTGACTTCATAACTAAATTTCCCAAGACAACTGGTGGACTCGACACCATATGGGTGATTGTCGATAGGTTAACCAAATCCGCGCATTTCCTACCAATAAAAGAGACAAAAAAGATGGAAAAACTAACAAGGTCGTACATCAAAGAGATTTTATGACTACATGGTGTGCCAATATCCATTATCTCAGATAGATATAGTAGGTTTACCTCGGGATTTTGGCAAACACTACAAAAGTCTTTGGGAACCCGGCTTGACATGAGTACAACCTACCACCCACAAACTGACGGGCACAATGAAAGAACTATTTAAACCTTGGAAGATATGTTGAGAGCTTGTGTGATCGACTACAGTAAAGCTTGGTATACCCACTTAACCCTCATCGAGTTCTCATATTGTTGGATTAATGTCTAAGCCTGTAACTATATTTGGTAAGTACTTGACCCGGTTGTGCATGCTCCTTTTGGGTTGCCTTCACCTTAGCAACTTGACATGATGATTTATGGAGAGAGAAAAAATATATTATGGTTATTAATATATTATAAGAATAATATATTAAAAGAGAAATCATATTATTTAATTAATATTAGTCATTAATTAATTAGGAATTAATTTGGTGGCTAAAAGAGATTATATGAATAAAGGGGACATAAACTGTCAAAAATGTGATAGTGGAATTTTAGGTTGGGAAACCTAATGGATCAAGGGGTGAACGAAATTATGATGGGAGCCCATCATATTTTCGTCCATGGGCTTATTCCAGAAGGTTCCATGGGCTGCTTAGGGTTTAAGTTGTCCATTAGGGTTTTGACTAAAACCCTAGCTGCTCACAGTATAAATAAGATCCCTAGGGTACAGAAATTAGACACTGCTTTTCGAAGAACCCTAGAGCTGATTTTGTGTGCCTCCTCCCTCTCTCATATACTACCCTCTTGCTAGTTGGTGTTTGTAAGCCATTAGAGGAGTTACACTTGTGACTCTAAGCTCAAGGAAGAAGAAAGATCAAGATTTTCATAAGAGGTAATCATCTAGATCTCATTAGTTACATTAGTTTTGTAATATGTATGCTAGATCTAGGGTTTCAAATATTGGATGAATTGCATGTACAATAAAGAAACCTAGATCCAAGTAATTAGGGTTTGCATGTGCACATACGAATGTTCTTTTGTGTCAAACCCATCATTGGTATCAGAGTTATGTCTGGTTTCAATTATATTTGATGCTATATGTTTTAATCTTGGTTGAAAAAATCATTTTTGTGCAATCTGCTTGACTGACTCGGCGAGTCCCATTGTGGACTCGACGAGTAGGATGAACTCGATGAGTTCATAAGGGGACTCGGCGAGTCGGAACGTCTGACAGAGGATATTTCAGTATTTATTGTTGTTTTGATGAAGGATAATTGCTAAAATCGTTTTATTATAATAAAATCTGAATTTTATTGTTTCTAAGTGATTATCCTTTCCAAAACAAAAGATAATTTCTAATTATTTGAATAATAATTTCCTTATATGATAAAAGTTGATTATTTAAATTAATTTGGTAAATTATCTTGTAAATAATATTGATTAGGTCAAATTTAGATAATCATTAAATTAATTGTTTTAATTTAAAATTATTGGCTGTTTGATCCTTTGTGTTTTCAAAAGTTCAAAATACTTGTCCTCAAGTTTTGAAATTTAAATTTTGTGATTAAAATGTTTAATTTGAACTATTTAAATTTCAAACCCCAGAATTTTACTAGTTTAAAATTCGACCTTATACTTTATAATATTATAAGATTAATATGTATATATGTATAACCTAAAATGCTAGTCTTACCATTAGTAGGCCTCATTCACAAAGCCGATCTATAAGGAGGGTATAAGGTTATGACCTATAAAATGCCGATTAATGGGTGTCCACTCTCACCCACCGCTTCCTTGATTGGTGGAGGGTCGTTAGCCGAACAGGTGGGATAGGGCAACCCGTTCTCATTAACAAGTATAATGAATTATTAAAGTAACTAAATGTTTTTACAAAAAATTCCCAATCTTAGTTACTTTAGGCAAAAGTGAATTGATGCAATTCCATGAAATTACACTTTGTACCCTTGCTAAGACGTTAGTGGAGCGTGTGTGGTTAACCAGCACACTAATTGGATCTAAGCAAAGGTAGCAAAGGGTGACTCAATGTTTGTCATAGTGTGATGGAGCGTGTGTGGTTAACCGGCACATCGAATAGGTGATTGTAACAATGAGGGCACCATGTACATGTGCATGATTATTCACACCCGCTTTGTGATCCTCAGCATCCCAGTCACAAACTTGAGAGGCATATCGAGATTTAAACATGCCATTGAAAAGTTCAATGAATCTCAAAACATATAGGAGTTTTCAATACATTTAAAACTTAATCTTCTTTTCGTTTTTCATGGTGGAGAATTAGTGAATCGTCATTCATTTGGGTGTTTGGTTAGGGATTCATTTCTAATCAAACTTTGTTCTTTTTCCCTTTCAGATGTCGAACATGAACAACAACAACGCTTCTGGCTCATGTTCCTCCGGATCTTTCTCACACATAAACTTGTGTGGGAGGGTGATATTCGACGGAAACAATTTCAATGATTGGATCTGAAACATAAGGATGCCCACCCGTTACGAGGACAAAGAGTATGTCCTTGATAAGGAGCTGAAGGAGATCGACATCAACATTGCTACTCCTGAAGAGATCGCCGCCTTTGAGGGCCACGAGCGTGATGCCGCGAAAGTCCATTGCATCATGCTAGCGACAATGACTTCTGAACTCCAAAAGTCCTATGAGGACATGTTTCCCTATGAGATGCATCAAGACTTGTTGGACCGGTACCGCCAAAGTGCGAGGCAAGAGAGTTATGAGATCATCACTTTGATGATCACTACACAAATGGGTAGTGGAGAGTCCCTTACTGCTCATCTGCAAAAGATGAAGAGATATGTTGATCGCCTGCTAAAGTTGAATGATAACTTAGATGAAGAGCTGGCGATTGACATCATCCTTCACTCCCTGCCTCCCTGCTACAACCAGTTCTGCATGATCTACCATATGAATAACGAAGAGGTCACCTTGAGCAAGCTTCAAGGCTTGCTTAGGACTACTGAGAGCAATCTCAAGGATAAGTCTGTTGCATCAACTCCCGCTCCAATTGTTGCCCCTGTTTTGGCTATTGGGCAAGGGAAGGGTAAGAAGAGGAAGGCTCCCTCAAAGAGCCACCACAAGGGTAAATCCCAAGATGGTACCTCTTCTAGTGGAACCAAAATTGGTTCTGCTAAACCCAACTCTAACCCAAAGGAGGCAGAGTGCCACTACTGCCACAAAATAAGGCATTGGAAGAGAAGCTGCCCAGAATATCTGCAAGCCATCAAGGATGGAAAGATCAAGCCATCATACGCTGGTATTTATACTATTAAATCTAATGATTCATCACATTCCATTTCTTGGTTTCTTGATACAGGATGTGGTTTTCATATTTGTTCTGATTTGTAGGGCCTAAGAAGAGATAGAGATGTGGAGCATGGGAAGATAAATTTGATCAAGGGGAACAGAAGATCGTCGCCTAACACCAAGATTGGAATTTACTCGTTAATGCTCAGTAGTGGATTAGAATTAGATTTAGAAAATTATTGCTATTTTCCAGATATGGCAAGAAACATCATTTCATTTCATAGTTTATATAGACAAGGTTTTAGATATTCATTCGATAATGAAAAAGGTTCTATTAATACTTATCTTAATGGTGTATTTTATTTTGAAGCATTGCCTTGTAATGGAATATATGAAACTGTGATGCTTCTAGATAACTTAGGAAATGATGTGTTGTGTATTGATTCATCCAACGGTTTGGATAAAGCATGCTTGTGGCATTGTCGTCTTGAACATGTCAACAAGAAACGCATAGCCCAACTCCAAAAGGATGAAGTGTTGGAGTCATTCGACCTTAGGGATGATGGCGTGTGCGAGTCTTGTTTGCTTGGAAAGATGACCAAGTCACCCTTCACTGGAACTTGTGAAAGGGGTGAGGGTCTAATGGATCTCATACACACCGATGTGTGTGGGCCCTTTAGATCAACCACAAGGGATGCGAGTCGCTTCTATGTGACTTTTACCAATGATTATAGTAGATATGGGTATATATACTTAATCAAGCACAAGTCAGAGACCTTTGAAAAGTTCAAAGAGTTTAAACAAGAAGTGGAGAATCAGTTGGGCAGGAAAATAAAGATTCTTCAATCTGATCGAGGATGAGAGTACCTAAGTCTTGAATTCCACGACTATATTAAGGAATGTGGAATCGTTTCGCAATTGACGCCACCTAGGACACCGCAATTGAACGGTGTGGCTGAGAGGTGTAATCGGACATTGTTGGACATGGTTCATTCCATGATGAGTCGTGCTTCATTACTTATCTTATTCTGGGGGTACGCATTAGAGACTGCCGCCCATATCCTTAACTTAGTTCCTACAAAAAAGGTTGCCAAAACACCTCACGAGATGTGGACAGGGAAAACTCCCTCATTGGCACATATCAAGGTTTGGGGTTGCGAGGCTTTCGTAAGACGAGAGGCTCCCGACAAACTCGAACCTCGTAGTGAGCGGTGTATATTCATCGACTACCTGCCGAAGTCCTTTGGATATCTCTTCTATAGGCCGAGTAACAATGTTGTCTTCGTTGCTAGGAGAGGGGTTTTCCGAGAGCGAGAACTCATAAGCTAAGGGGACAGTGAGAGGTAAATCGATCTTGAAGAGATTCAAGAATCGAGCGATGAAGGAACTTCTAACACTGGCGTTCAACCCGAGGAGGAAACTCCGGTTGAATCGATTGACGAATCATTACCTCTTAGACAGTCCAGTAGAGTTAGTGTTCCACCCGTTTTGTATGGTATTCATATAACTACCGAGGCTGATACGTATATTAGTGATAGTACACTAATAAATTTAGACGAACCTAACAACTACAAGGAAGCCATGGCAGCCCCGAGTCTGCAAAGTGGAAAGAGGCGATGGACAGCGAGATACAGTCCATGTATGACAACCAAGTTTGGAATTTGGTTGACCATGTGCCCAGACGTAAGATGGTCGGGTGCAAGTGGATCTTCAAGAAGAAGACCGACATGGATGGGAATGTGCATACATATAAGGCGCGATTGGTCGCAAAGGGTTTCACTCAAACTCCCGGAGTTGACTATGACGAAACCTTCTCACCGGTTGCCAAGATAAAATCTATTAGGGTGATGCTGGCCATTGCTGCACTTCAAGATTATGAAATATGGAAAATGGATGTAAAAACCGCTTTCCTTAATGGGAAGTTGGCTGAGGATGTTTACATGGCTCATCCAGAGGGTTTTGTTAATGCGAAACATCCGAATAGAGTGTGCAAGCTTGAGAAGTCCATTTATGGACCTAAGCAAACGTCTTGCAGATGGAATCTTTGTTTCGACAAGAAAGTCAGAGAGTATGGGTTTCTATGAAGTGAGGTTGAATCATGTGTATATGTCAAAGCCAATGGGAGTATAGTTAGCTTCCTCGTAATGTATGTCGATGACATACTACTCATAGGAAGTGACATCCCGACACTGCAGGAGGTTAATTCCTGGCTCGGGAAGTGCTTCACTATGAAGGACCTCGGAGAGGCTTCCTATATTTTGGGAATAAGTATAGTGAGAGACAGAAGTAAGAGACTAATAGGACTTAGTCAAAATAATTACTTGGACAAGGTACTAAAACGTTTTAGAATGGAGAATTCAAAGAAGGGGGAGTTACTGATGCAAAGTAATGCCAAGTTGAGTAAGACTCAAAGTCCGAGTACCAAAGTCGAGATAGCAGAAATGAGCCGAGTACCATACGCTTTCGCAGTTGGCTCGATTATGTATGCTATGACTTGTACTTGCCTTGATGTGGCCTTCGCCTTGAGAATGGTCAGCAGATATCACGGGAACCCTGGCAAAGCGCATTGGACCGCATTCAAGAACATTCTTAAGTACCTTCGGAGGACCAAGGAATGGTTTCTAGTCCTTGGTGGGAGTGATGACTTAAAGGTGAGAGGGTATAGTGACACCAGTTTTCAGACCGACAGGGACAACTACCGTTCGCAGTCGGGCTGGGTGTTTACCCTTAATGGAGGAGTAGTGACTTGGAAAAGTTCCAAGCAAGAGACCATAGCTTCATTGCAGCAAGAGAATCGTCAAAGCAGGCAATATGGTTGAATAACTTCATTGGAGACCTTGGAGTTGTGTCAGCCATAAAGGAGCCCATGGAAATTTTCTTTGATAATGAAGAAGCGGTTGCCTTGACCAAGGAACCGAGGGATCATAGTAGATCTCCACATATCGACAGAAAATATCATTTTATTCGACATCGGGTGGAAGAAGGACTCCTCATAGTAAAGAGGGTATCGTCATAGGATAATCCAGCAGATCCTCTTACGAAGGGACTGAGCAGGGTTAAGCACTTGCAGCACGCTAGGAGCATCGGGCTGAAGGACGATATTAGTTTAGATTAGATAGTTTAGAAACGTGTAATAGATAAACTTTAATTAATATTTGATGATTAAATAAAAGAGTATTATTTATTAGTAATGTTACTGTCTTATGTTAATTGTTTACCTATTGTTTCAATTTGCATGTTTTGACTTCCTGAATAATGAGAATTATTCATACCGTCCACAGTCGTTCATATGTTGGAAGTATGTATGAATGAAGACTGTCATGAATTGGTGTGTAGATTGTCTAAAATGTATTAGACATAACAAAAGTTTGCTACAACGTTCATGAGTGCTTATGAGTTTGATTTGAGCATTAGCATAAACCGACGCTTGCTGGAATCACTTCATGGAATTTATCTCGAGTGATCGCAAGACGATAATATCATATGGTCTTAAAACCTAGATATATGGTTTATTGTTCGGTAATTGGTTATGCATTGATAATGCAAAAACGCATCAGTAACTTGATGTTATAAAACGCATTGTTGTGTATGATTTGGTTAGTGGATAATAAATGCATATAAGTCAAATTTTATTTGTTCCTTTTATCCTAAGAGGGTAAAAGCGATATCAGGTCCCCTCGATGATTTTGTTCGACTTATGTGTCAGGCCCAGTCAAGACTAAATTGATGTGTTCAATTAAGTTCTATGTCAAACGCATCAGAGATCGAGAAATAAACTGCTGGACAATAACTATGACTATGTTCCATGTAATTGTCTGCACGATATCTAGAATGGAGGACTATATGATCCCTTATCTAAAGGATAGGTTACTGATAAGATCAGAGTTTGACAACATCTTTGAGAGCTACGATTGCTAATCGGATTGCGCTGACATTTGTACTTACTAGACTTACCCAAGTGGGAGACTGTTGGATTAGTGTCTAAGCCCGTAACTATATTTGGTAAGTACTTGACCCGGTTGTGCATGGTCCTTTTGGGTTGCCTTCACCATAGCAACTTGACAAGGTGATTTATGGAGAGAGAAAAAAAAATATTGTGGTTATTAATATATTATAAGAATAATATATAAAAAGAGAAATCATATTATTTCATTAATATTAGTCATAAATTAATTAGGAATTAATTTGGTGACTAAAAAAGATTAATTGATTAAAGGGGACTTAAACTGTCAAATGTGTGATAGTGGAATTTTGGGCTGGGAAACCTAATGAATCAAGGGGTGAACGAAGTTATCATGGGAGCCCGTCATATTTTCGTCCATGTCCTTATTCCAGAAGATTCGATAGGCTGCTTAGGGTTTAAGCTGTCCATTAGGGTTTTGACTGAATCCCTAGCTGCTCACAGTATAAATAAGATCCATAGGGTATAGAAATCGGCCACTACTTTTCCAAGAACCCTAGAGTCGATTTTGTGTGCCTCCTCCATCTCTCATATACTACCCTTTTGCTAGTTGGTGTTTGTAAGCCATTAGAGGAGTTGCACTTGTGACTCTAAGCTCAAGTAAGAAGAAAGATCAAGAGTTCCATAAGAGGTAATCATCTACATCTCATTAGTTACATTAGTTTTCTAATATGTATGCTAGATCTAGGGTTTTAAATCATGGGTGAATTGCATGTACAATAGAGAAACCTAGATCCAAGTAATTAGGGTTTGCATGTGCACATAGGAATGTTCTTTTGTGTCAATCCCAACAATAGTTATCACACTAGCATCAAAGTTTCCCTATTTGAAGCCTTGTATGGGCGCAACTGCAGATCACCTCTATGCTGGGATGAGGTGGGTGACACTCAGCTAGCAAGATGGTAAGTACCTAACTATACAATCACCGGTCCGGAGATAATATGAGATACAACGGAGAAGATCGTTCAAATCTGTGAAAAGACTGAAAGCATCTCGGGATCGACAAAAGAGTTATGCTGATAAAAGACGAAAACCCTTGGAGTTCCAGGTTGGTGACCGCATTCTATTGAAGGTCTCACCCTAGAAAGGAATGATACGTTTTGGAAAACGAGGGAAACTAAATCCAATGTATATTTGTCCATTCGAGATCCTCACCAGGATTGGCCCGATGGCTTATAGACTTCAGCTACCGCAGGAACTCAATAACGTGCACCCCACCTTCCATGTGTTTAACTCGAAGAAGTGTCTGTCCGACGCGACTCTTGTCATTCCACTTGACGAGATCGAAATCAACGAGAGTCTCCACTTCGTTGAAGAACAAGTGGAAATCATGGACAGGGAAATCAAGAAAACAAAACCAAGTCGCATACCCATAGTAAAGGTCCGTTGGAATGCCAAGCGAGGACCTGAATTTACTTGGGAACGCGAGGACCAGATGAAACAAAAATACCCATATCTTTTCACCAACCCTGGAGGACCCACTCAAAATGCTAATTTCGGGACGAAATTCCTTCTAACGGGGGGATAATGTGACAAGTGTCAATATTAGGTCAACCAGAGTCAACAAAGTCAACAAGTCAACACGACTAGTATTAAGATCCTTGGACAAGAGTTATATTTCCTAATGTACAAACATACAATTTTGATACAAAGCATCCCTTTGAATTGTCAATTATCAAATTTAAACCCTAATTAGGGTTAGTAACGTAACAACTTGAAAATTCTAGTATATATTATTGGAAATAAATAATACGTGTAACACAATTTAGTAGAGTTCATAAACCTAACAAATATGGGGCAAAATCATACCAAAGGCTACAAACACTACTATTTGGTGAATTCGTCACCAAATACGACAAATTTTATACCCGTCTAAACACCAAAGTTTAACAAAACGAACTTGTAAATACGACCAAACTATTCATGTAACTTATTATTAATTGATAACAATATATGTTATATTAATTTGAATTTTTATAATTCAAATTAAGTATTTATACATACTTTATACCCTACCTTCGAATAAAAACCCATCATTTTTTAATAAAAACCCAACTCTTTTATAAAATGGCTAGTTTTTATAAAAGAGAAACTATGTTTGACTTTTGAGGGTTATAAAACCCAAATATGACACCTTGGTCCCCTCTTCTCCAACAAGTCAAATCCCCCACTGTTCTCCATGCAAACCCACCCCACCATTACCACCCTACCCACCCCCATAACGTCAGCTATCTACCTCATGAATACCATCACATGCAACCAAGATTAGATAATCCTTCAGGTAACATACTCATCCCTACAACGGTTAGACTCAAATGATAGTTGCACAATAGGGTCAAATCCATCACTCTGAGATTATTCAACCTTCATCTCATATGACTTAGAATATTCACTTATTAGTTAATTCACATCACTTAAAAGTTCCACAAAGCACAAAGAAAGCATCATTTGTGCCGTAACATTCCAATCTCACATACCACAACTCAAGCTAGGAACTTCTTCTCTCACTGTCGAATAAAAAACTTTACCCTAGGACCACAACCAAACAAGGAATAGGAAATAAGGCCAAATCAATCATTCTAAGGCTATATGATCCAAACTGTATACAATTTTTAAAGCATACACTTCGCAATTACTGATACCAATACACATTCCTAGCTCGCATAGCATCCAATGCTCCCTAGGCTACAAGGCATCACATATCAGACCAATCTATCATGGAATTCCTGAAAGTATTCCTAGCTTCATCCTAACATGCAGTTCCCAAAACATATAGTCATAACCAACATGTATGGGTATTTTAGAGAATCACTTACTTGAGCTCGGCCGATTGCACACACCACACCCCCTTTGTCTTTTCAAAAATCATTTTAGAAATTTCTTTCTTTTTTTCAAAAATCTTTTAAAAACTCGTTCTCTTTTTAAGAAAAATTACCAACTCCTCAGTTTGAGTTCAGTCACACTCGAGAGTGTGCCCGAATCCCTCAAACCAAGGCTCTAATACCAAC